>NC_135378.1:40183940-40808940 GCF_049243985.1 Paroedura picta
ATATTGACAGGCCATGTGGGTGCCTATGGCTGTACCAATGATCTGAAGGAGCAAGTTGCCATCAAATCTGAAGTGGATATGGGTGAGAACAAAATAGTGGCTGAGTCGGCTGTGGTGTTGTTAGGCAGATTGCTTCCCTTGCTCTGTTGATCTTGTTAAATGCTGCAATTTATATTGTTTAATATGTTTATTTATTTAAAGGTAAAGGTATCCTCTGTGCAAGCACTGGGTCATGTCTGACCCTTTGGGGGGTTGCCCTCTAGCGTTTTCATGGCAGACTCAATACAGGGTGGTTTGCCAGTGCCTTCCCCAGTCATTACCATTTACCCCCCAGCAAGCTGGGTACTCATTTTACCGACCTCGGAAGGATTGTAGGCTGAGTCAACCTTGAGCCGGCTGCTTGGATTGAACTCCCAGCCTCATGTGCAGAGCTTTCAGACTGCATGCCTGCTGCCTTACCACTCTGCACCACAGGAGGCTCTTATTTAAATGTAGGCCATATAAAATTATAAAACAAACAAGAGAATTGGGAAAAGTGAGGGGCTTTTTGCACGGCTTCAAAATCGCACAATGGTTGCTAATTGGAAACACTATTGATTTGCCTTAACGCACAACGTCGTAGACAATCTGCAACACTCCTGAAACCAATCAGCAAAAAGCGCTTCGTTGTAGCGCTTTCAGGGGAATCCCAAAAAGTGGATTCACCCTCCGGAAAGCGCTACACTCTTGCAAACAATCTGTAACACTAGCGATAAAGACCTGTGCGTTACCATTGTTGCGGTTTCTTCAAAGTCCCTCCTCCTGAGCCTGTCCTCCAAACTTCCGGCGAAGCGATCGCCATTTTTTTTTCTCCGAGCGAGCGGGGATAAACGCACCAGCGAGCCTCTTTCTGTTTAGAGGCTTCCCTGGCTTCAGTCCTTTACCTTTAGTCACTAAGCACAAACCACATAAAAGCCCGTTTGCTGAAATAAAGTCCCTTTATTTTTTACACATTAATTCAGCCGAAAATCGGGCCCGTGAGAGGGGGGGGGATTTTTTTTTTATCACTCGAGGCAGCGTGGCAACGATCATACGATCAAACGACAGCTCACATTAGGCAGCTGGATGGGTCTCTCCGTTGCAACGAATCTACCTAGATTCGTTGCTATGGGTCTGTTTTTTTTTTTTTTAAAAACCTTTCTTAAAGGGAAAGGGGCTGTTTGGGAGCATGCTAACGGCTGCCCATTGGCTGCTTGACGGCCAGGGGCGAGACGAGCTTGGCAATAGCGCTTCCTTTCTAGCGATTTCTGCCGAGACCGGAAGCCTGTGGGAAACGCTAAAAAACGCAACTGATTCCACTACAAAGGCAGGTATGCATAACGACGAATTCCACTATTTTAAATGGCGATTTTTCATTCCGCAAACAATTTGCAACAAAGATCCCCGTGCGTAAAGGCCCTGACTTCTTTTTGCTGATCTCCTTTTAGAGATTTACAAATGGTTGAGGAACCTGATGGATAATTAGGCTTGGTTCCCCACCAAAGGAAAGAAGACTAAGTTTGAATGAAACAAATGTTTATTCATTTTCCATGGCTTACCTATAACTGTTAAATTCTTTACCACCTTTCCTTGAGATGCTAGCCTTGGGCAGTTTTACCATGGCTCCAATAACTTAGAGGAATAAAGTAGCTGCTTTTCACTCATCCTTTCCTGAATAGAAAATTGTGCCAAAAGATGCTGCCCATCAGAAAAGTCAAATGTATAGGCTATAACTTCTTCTCTGGGTGCATTTAAATGTAACTCTGTGTGTGTGTGTGTGTACATGTGTGCATGCTGCAGTTTAGCTAGTTAAGAGGGGTGAGTTTTGCATTGCATCCATAGATGTATGGAACAACTAATTGACAATCTGACACAAAACTGTTTTATTTCGACCAAGCAGCTCTTAGATTTTATTCATATTCTTTCCTGAATAGAGTATAACAAAAGCATTTTCTAATGCTGAAAAACCAGAATCATCAATTCAAGAATGAGTTCTTTCACACAAAAAAATGATTCTTTGTATTAGCAGTTTAAGAAGACTGACTTCTCTGACAGTATTTTTGATCACATTTGCCTTTCCACATGATAATTTTATTCATATCCTCATGCTATCATATTAATAGAATCTGGTGGTCTAACATAATTCCACCCAGACACCCCCCCCCATGCTATGCTAGCCTCTGATGCCCCGTTTATTGAAGAGAAAGCATGTATCCCACTTCACCATTTTTGAGCTATTGTTCCCAAGAGAAAAATGAGCCTCTTGTGGCGCAGAGTGGTAAGGCAGCCGTCTGAAAGCTCTGCCCATGAGGCTGGGAGTTCAATCCCAGCAGCCGGCTCAAGGTTAACTCAGCCTTCCATCCTTCCGAGGTCGGTAAAATGAGTACCCAGCTTGCTGCTGGGGGGTAAACGGTCATGACTGGGGAAGGCACTGGCAAACCACCCCGTATTGAGTCTGCCATGAAAACGCTAGAGGGCGTCACCCCAAGGGTCAGACATGACTCGGTGCTTGCACAGGGGATACCTTTACCTTTACCTTTTCCCAAGAGAAAACTGAATGAAAATGCTTGTTGCTACTTGAAAAGATTAAGAAAAAACAATTTACCCCAATCCTAAACTTTTGGGGGGAGGTTCCAGTTCTCTGCATGAGTCACACAAGTGGTTACTTGGGGCAGCATAGCAAAAGGAGCACCACCAAGATGTCTTTCTTGTCTTCCTTTCCACTTCTCATTGACAACTGACTTGCTAGGTCTGAATTCTTATATACTTATTCATCAGCAGCCCCTAAAAATGTTTGCCTGGCCTTGACCAGGGCCAGGGCCTTTTCTGTCCTGCCCCCCACTTGGTGGAACGAGCTCCCAGATGAGATCAGGGCCCTGACGGAACCAAAGCAGTTCTGCAGGGCCTGCAAAAGGGAACTCCTCCATCAGGCATTTGGCTGAGGCCAGGCACAATCAATCAACAACATCAGCAGGGCCCTGCCCCCCCCCCCAGAAATCCTTCAAGACTCCTGGACCTGTGGTATTATTGTTTTATTATTGTTGTTGTTAAATGTTATTCTGTTACTTGTTATTATCAGTTAATAATATTATAATTAGTTATATGCAAGGTTCTCTTTATAGTTTCCCTCAGTTCCATGTAAACCGCCCTGAGCCTTCGAGGAGGGTGGTATATAAATGTGACAATAAATAAATAAAATAAATAAATGGAAACCACTCTCCATCCATCCCTCACCATCTTTGACCCCCTCCCCCATCCCATTTGCACTGTTTTTATGAACATAATTCAATCCTAAACATAACAACATCCTTCTAAGTCCACTAAAGTCAATGTTACAGTGCAGTCCATTTCTAAAAAGCTACAAGCTAAGTCAATGGAAGGTAGGAGCTGCACACAATGCAGTCTTTCCCAAGTGACCTCTCTAATTTGAAACCTTGCAGATTATAGTCTCTCAAACCCCAGTCCAACTCCCTTACAATTCTTAATTACTTACGTTAGGTAATGAAAACCTGGCACAAAATTGATTATTTTCAATCAGTCTGCTGATTTCCCCTCTCTGGGTTTTCTTCAGAAGTGTCAGTTTTAAATACAAATGAGGTACATTCACAGCTCCACTCACAGAAGAAGCCTGCAAGGGTCTGCATTGGAAGCTTCTAGGATAGGAAGTGGATGAGTGGAGGAATTCAGGCAAGGCTCTGTCAAATTCCACATATTTTAAAAACTGATAAAAGTGTCAGTTTCAACATTTTAATGTTGAAAATGTCTTTTCCCAATGTTCTAGTAAGCTGACTTATTTTATACAAATGTTTAAAAGCCAGAAATTGGCAAAAGGGAGAGGAATCAAGAATGGCCCTTATTTTCTGGAGGCAAGCGGTTACAGGTTCAGCTTTTATATCTGAAAATCCTGTGTAAGTCTGTGCCCCTAAGCAATGTGTTCCTGATTAATACGTGTGTGGGAAGGTTATTCAGTGGTGACAGAATGACACTCAGTCCATACTCAGAGTTATTTCATTGTACTTCATCAAGTGCCAGAAATGAACCCCAAGGCTAGGCCCAGGTGAGGCTTTGGCACTAAGTAATAGGTCCAGAAAGACAGCTGCTATGACAAAATAAAAAGGATTTCACTGAGATTAAAGGTTTATTGTAGTAAATGGCTACATCTATTTCATGCTGCATGAAGTGAATTCTCAATTAGCAGACAGTTACAAACATGAATAGAGAAGAGGAAATCTAAACAGGGGAGCCCAAACATCATGAATTAGGTCATGAAACACAAGCAGTATTGTTTGTGATATTTTAATGCAAAACTCACAAGTGCATGTATAGCGACCAGCCGCTTCAATGGAAGCTGAACACTACCATGTCAAAACAAATACATCTAATCCAGCAGTTATGTATTCAGTAATTATTTTGTTAAAATATTTTTGAGGACCTTTTTCTCTTCTAAGGAAGGGGCGCAATTGTGATGCCTACTGAAATAGAATCATAGAATCATAGAATCATAGAGTTGGAAGGGGCCATACAGGCCATCTAGTCCAACCCCCTGCTCAATGTAGGATCAGCCCTAAGCATCCTAAAGATGCATTCTGCAATGGACTAATGAAAAAGTGAGCACACATGATTAAGCTATTTTACACTGAGTCAAACCATTGGTCTACCAAGGTCCTTATAGTCTACTCTGATTTTCAGGGGCTCTCTAGGAACTCAGGCAGAGATCTTTCACATCACCTATTGTCTGATTCTATTTTATCTGGAGATACTAGGAGTGTTTTATATGTAAAACCAGGGCTCTACCACTAAACCACACTCCCTATACATTATATTCTATCTAGTCTAACTCAGGAAATTATAGACTGTTGTCCATGAATTCATATTCTGTTGTTTAGGGACTAAAGCACATAGAAAGCAAAATTGTACCTTGCAGGGGATGACAAAATACTTTGAACTGACCCTAGTTCCAGATTCCACAGGTTCAATATGAAAAAAAAAACTTATTTGTGATGGTGCTCTTGAATTTCTGGATGCACCCCAGAGACACAGGAGAAACTAAAGCTGGCAGGCCACCATTTGATAAGCAAACAAATGTTCCAGCAATAATATTGTTATCATAATTCTATTTGAATATTAAACTCAAATATTCTCCCACTACATTATACAGAATGGAGTGTCACTAGCACCATCTTCCTCACAGAATTCTTCTTTTGTCTCCCAGCTGGGCCTGAGCCTTTATGGAAGACATTTGAACAGATTTCAGCATAATGCTACCTGATGCAAAAAGGCCAATTATTCAAGACCCTACATACACAGTAATACTCTTCCTGCTTCCAATGCTTTGAGTTCTATGTAAAGGGATTTATCTGTTCTGGGAAAAGCAGGTTGTCGAATGCATGGCCATTTTGTTGCTTTGAACAGCATCCTCTTTGGGATGGGAGGAGATGACTGATTCCAAGTCTTGCCATTTCTCCTGATTGGTTCTGTTAAGACTGATCATGCCATTCAGGTATTTGGCCAGTATGTGCTCAGATAGCACGGTGAGCATGCAGTAAGCATGAAAGCTGGGGCCATATTGGCTATTGTCATATCATTACAAAGCAAATTTGATAAACCCTATTCGCTGGATTAGGGTTTAATTACTTTGCTTTATTACTTGCGGGAACAAACACAAACTGAATACCTCCCTGGCCAGCATGAAGTAGTATCAGTAGGAAAGTAGGGATCTGGGGCTCAGCTGTTGATTTGCTTGCTTGAATTTGCTTGCTGTTCTTCATTCCAACCTCTTCTAAATCCTATAAAAGAAATCTGTTTTGCAGCCTGGAGGGGTGTCAGATGGAACTGCGTTGTTGATTTGTCTCATCTGAGTGCTATTACAGCTACTCATTTTCAAAACAGAAGAATGTTATTCTTTCTGAGAGGAATACATGTTAAAATAGCTATACTGAATATTTGAAAGGTCTTTAAGTGAAAAATCCTTTCACATGATCATAGCTCAGCATTAGTGTGAGTATGCAAAAATTCTTGATGAAATGCAAATGGTGTTAAAATTATTTGAAAGGATAATTGGGCATTGCAACTGCTAATTGAATAGTTTCATCAGAGATTTTTTTTAAAAAAATGTTGGGAATAAAAGAGATCTTTCAAAGCATCAGAAAGAATTGATGTATAATTTTGACTTCAGCTATTTGACTAATTTCATTACATTTTTTTCTGTTGGCTATGGATTGCAAGCTAACTTTTCTTGTTTTAACTCTTTGCAGTAGGAACATCCATTTTGGATGCTGAGACCAATTTATTTCCCTGAAGTTAAAAAGAAAAATGGTGTTTTTGTTGGTGTTTGTTAGAGGTAACATGTTTGCTACAACCGTCAGCTCAACAATTTATGTGTTTCCAGGTGAAATTGAATATTTTATTTTAACAAGTGTTAGACAAGCTAAGATGGCATTTGAAAAATGTAAAGAGATTTCATGAACAGTACAGGTTTTCCAGTGCTGAATATAAAACTATATTTTAAAACTGCAAACACTCAAGGCATTACAACAAACAAGAACAGAAGTTAGTCCAGCAGCCTTGAACTCCAGAATGAACCAATGAACAGGATGCTGGGTTAACCACAGCTACAACTTTACAGCAATCTGTTAAATGCAGCAAGCCTAATTAACCACCCTAACTCTGTATGGCTATATTCTCACTTGAGATTTATCTAGGTATTTCTACTATTTTGATCTCATTGATTAACAGGGTGGCAGTACACCAATGAAGACATGACTCGCTGCTGGCATTAACATGGCTGCAGCTGCTTTATTATTGTGCCAACTGAAATGGAGGTTGGCCTAGCATGATATGAAGCCTGCCCCTCAGCCATTTGGTTGCTTACTCGAGAGTACATGGTCCCCATAAGACCCACTCCATCCCAGCCGGGAGAGCAGATCCCCTGCATCCAGAATCCCTCACCAGGGAAGTGACCAAGTTAGGGCCCATCAGGAATCCACCTCACTTCGGAACCCCTTGCTCGCTTGGCTACGAGCCCCTGGCCTCCCAGATGAGTAGGAACTCAGAAGTTGAGCTGTACAATGAAATAATTTAAAACTTGTTGAGTTTTATCATCACAGTTCTGACCACTGAGGAAGACCCAGTAGGGTTGAAACACATTTGGTCTTCTGTGCTGTTAGTTCTGTATAGTTTTCTAAAGTTTTTATTGTGTTTTTAATTGTGCACTATAATAAATAATCAAGAAGTTTTACATTATTTTATTGTACAGCTCAACTTCTGAGTTCCTACCTGTTAAGGTTGGGTTGTGTTCCTTTTTTGGTTTTGGTCTCCCAGATGTGTAGGCCATGTTTGTGTATCAGCCAGTATCGTTAAAGAGACCCCCAGCCCCCAGGGAGTCCAGTGTGCAAACTGAAATCCCTGGCAGCAGGCTCCTACCGTGCTTAAACCACAGCTGCGACATAAAACATAACCACACAAAATCAAAACAACACAAAAAACCAAATACAGGGCAGGAGGGCAGGAGGGTGGAACACTGTTCAGCAGCACAGGTGAGAGGGGCCAGGAGATGCACATGGTGCCTGATATATGCACTCACACCCTGCCTTTCACACACACCACAGAACAGCATCCGTGACCATGCAGCCCCTCGTCATGGCTTAATGGCTGCCACCTGCTGCATCAAAGGCAGCCGAGGTAAATCTCGGCCACTAATTATGATTGTAGCTCAAACACTTGTGTTAGAAAGACCTATATTACTATTTCACACTTTCCTACAAATACCAACAACCAAGGGACTCATTCTATCCCCTGATCTGGCTGACTTTGAGAGCAATCCTAAGCAAGTCTACTCAGAATTATCTTCAAGTCCATTCAGTGGAATTTACTTCCAAGAATTTACTTCCTGGGATTTACTTCCAGTTCTTAGGTTAGCATGGATAGAGGCTTTGAACTACAAATTCCCAGTTTTAATCCCAGACTTTACATGCTCTCAAACAGCATGTACTGAGGATGCCTTTTTTTCTTCTAAGAACCTGAAGAGACATGTATAAGTTACCAATATATAAGGCAACAATGTATAAATTACCAATATATGCCCCTGACCCCAACAGTGTATCCTAACCTGTTCTAGCCATTTAATGTGTACACAAAGTACCATCAAGTCCCATCTGACTCATGATAACTCCATAGGATTTTCAAGGCAAAAGACAAGTAGGGGTAGTTTGCTATGGCCTGCCTCTCAGGAGTGACCCTGAACTATCATGGTGATTTTCTATTCAAGTACTAACCAGAAACAATTCTGCTTATCTTCCAATATATGAAGACACTAGACCAGCATGTCTTTAATACAGCCAATATTTTTAAAAAAATGTCCTGTCCTATTTTCCTTGAGAACTTATCATAGGAGGTTTGCTTCCCTAAACCCTGTTTCCAATTACTTAACACTGAATTGTCTGTCAAATGTATAGGCTTTCCATTCATTCTGTCACATCTAACACAATAGATAACTTGTCCAGGAACACAGCTCAGAAAAGGCACAGGTTACACAAGTAAACAACCAATGCTGTTGGATAATAGGGGTGCTTACAATATCTCTGTGTAGCAGTAAACATGCATAAATAGTATGCCATTATGATACTGTATTACTAGGTACTGCTTGCTCCCTTTGGCTGCAAAACCCTTTCCAGAGAGTTGTGTTGAACTAGGAGGGCAAAATATTAACAAAAATAAATTTGACTCTAATAAGAAGAACTACAAGGAATATGAAACTTGAGCTTGTCACATTCTTTAACAGGATATTACAAATAATATATTAATATGTTTAATAGACTTACCAGTATATATCAAGAGGTCTCCGCCTCCCTCTCTCCCCAATTACTCTTTTCTTCAGAGGCTGTTAATTCCATGTGGATTCTAAAATAGCTGTTGCCAACATTTTGAATTTCAATTGACAATGTTAATATATCAGTTCATCAGATTTTAGCTAAGTTGCTCGTTGGTGCCAATGGTTCTTGGAACTTGAAAAGTATTTTGAGGTTGATGAGCCATATTATATGTCAATGAGGCATACTAGCACATCGTGCTGGGTAAATTAAGTACATTTGGTTGTCATTTTGTAGCAAAACATGAAGTAGGAATTCTGAATATTACCTCCTGCAGTAAGCATTCCAAGAAAGAACTAGATAGTGAGATTTGCTTTAATTCAAGCATTCACAATTCAAACAAGAAGATGCTTCTCCAATCACTTCCATAAATTATTCAAAAACAATAAAACACAGCTGAACATAAATGGTTGTTCAGAGGACTTGCTAAAATCTATACATTCTCAATTGGACTTCATGCATGTGCTTGCTCTGGCTCACATTATATCCAAGTATCATTTAATGTTACATTTCAGTGCAATTATCCTATATCACTAATTAGTGCATTAGACATTGGAAAGCAATCTGATTATACCTAGGAAAAACATACATGAAATTATTATTAGAAAAAAATTAAATGACATATTTCAAAATCTAGAAATTAAGGTATTGCCTCAGTAGTTTTTTTTTTTTTTTGACCTATCAAGTAATTTGGTGAACTCTCTATATGCTGAAGCCACAATCTTATTGAAATAAACATTGGCCCTTAGAGAAATCAATGCATATCTACCCCACAAAGCCCACAATTCCAGAACTCAATGATATTTCCCTGTGGAAACAGCTTAGTGAACTAAGCTTGGTGAGTGAAAAGAGGGTGTGTCAGCATTTATCGAATGACTGCAATCCTGAAATTACTACTGGGGTTGCAAAATTTTTGGTGAAAGCTGTGTCAGTTAAAGTAAGTTTTTAACTTTGTGTTGTGTTAATTCTGCGGTTTTAAATTTGTGTTTCCTTGGTCATTATGTGGAAATCTTTTGCTGGGTTGTTGAGACTTTATGGTACTTATGTTGTATCTCATGAATGCTAATAGAAATGAACTGACTGACAGATATTTCTCTGTGAATAAAGTCGTCTTCCCTAGTTTTGATCCTGGTGTCAGAGCCAGAGCCCAGTTACCAGTACCTTTGCTGTGAAAAGACTGCTCAAGTTGGAATAAGGCAGAAACCCTTCATGCTGCATCCTATCAGTCCTGACAGAAAACTGTGATGGTCATAGCTGTTGTTCAACAGAGATCATGGGATCTCAATTGGAAAGCAGGACAGGGAGCAATATATCCACCTTGTTTCATTGACATTGATTTGAACTTCAGTTGAAGGATCCATCTGTGAATTAGCACTAGAAGATAAAACTGAAGAGAGAGTAAGGGACAATAAAGTAATAGAGAACATGAGTTAGAGAAGCACTTTCAGGTGACAGAACACTATTACTATGGACATTGCCAACGGGTGCAGAAAAAAGTAGACCTTGTCTGCATGTTCATAACCCACATTTATTTCACTAAATAATTGGAGTAGGCATCCATTTCTCAAGCCATACATTATTAGCATATTTGGTGTAGACATCTAACACAGAAAAAAGTATGTATAATAGTTCTAGTATAGCATTTTATATCCCATGTTAAGATAGAATGGACATTCCACAAGACTAACCCACCTCTGGAGATGTGAGAATACAGAAATGAATTATTTTTAGCTGATACAAGATGATGTACTTTTTAACTTTTTTAAAAACAATTAATTATTAAATATTGATTTTAACAATGTAAATCACCACAAGCAGGTATATAGTAGATTACACCCATACATGGGTCCACTCCAAAAGTTTCTAGATATTTCCCAATCCACAACTGGCAGCCCTACACAACAGAAAATTATCTCCCTTGAGAGCCAAGCATCTCATAGACCGATTTCCTGCATGGGGCAGGACATCTGGGATGGCGGCAACAGGCCAGCCCTGCTTGTGCATGATGCTGCCACCATCCCAGCCCTGGCCCAGCACAGCACCCCGGAAGACAATAATAAAATTCCAGTTAAAACCTCCAGTTAAAAATGTAAACTGAATACTTAAAAAAAAAAAAAGCTAGCTGTCCTCTCAAGTCTCTTAGGCACCATTTTGGCAAGAAGACTATGAAGCTTAATTATTCATGTTCATGACAAAGAAACTCTCCATATAAAATTTACATTGAGTGAACGCTAGGATATTTGAGAATATAGAGACAAAAAGTCACAGAGCAACATGGAACATATCTGTCGTAGTTGTGACAATTAAAAAAAAAACTTTCCCAGCATAATTCAAAAAGCCAATCCCCTTTACCTACCCTTACACTGAGCAACTAGTTCATCACTGCTCTTCTCTCCCCCCCCCCATTTTGCTCTGCATCTCCTATATAGGGTCTAAGGATCTACAAGGTGGACTTATATTAAAATTCTCCCTAATGTAATTCTGTAAGTATTAGACAGTTATAGGAACATTAGGCTTTAAGCCCACATATTCACATAGTAGGTTTAAATCGAAATAACGCACAGCAGCAGCTGTTCTTAGATTCAGTTCTTACAGCAAACCCGCCTCCCCCTTTCAGATCTTTTCATTTTCACCCCAATGTAATTAACCTCTGAGTGTGGTGACAGGCTTGAGAAATGGTAAAGTTATTAACGAACATCATGATTCTATTATAAATGCAAAAAAATGATATTCAGGGGAACTTTTCATCAAAATCCAAAGGGTAAGTGGCTAAACCTGATTTCTTTTGCTCATTCCCTCATACTACTAAAAGATGAACTAAACAGATAGATAAGCCATTTGGAAGAACAATAGCATAACCTTGTTTAAAAAAGGACAATTCTTTCTCCACTCTACAAGTTCCAGCCTTGGCAAATAAGCAGTGCTGCTCAACCCATATCTTCTGTCTAAACAGACCCCTTGATTCATTGCTGTCTCATTTTCAATATATACACCGATAGGGCATTTAAAGATTTAAAAATTATTTTACTGCTGTATGTCATGTCAAAGTTGCATGGAGCATGGCCATTTGTCATAAGCACTGACAGACAGGAAGATCTGTCTAGATATCTAGACAGGCTAGATATCAGGGGAAAATTTCACAGTCAGAGTAGTTCAGCAGTGGAATAGGCTGCCTAAGGAAGTGGTGAACTCCCCCTCACTGGCAGTCTTCAAGCAAAGGCTGGATATACACTTTTCTTGGATGCTTTAGGATGGTTAGGGCTGATCCTGCGTTGAGCAGGGGGTTGGACTAGATGGCCTGTATGGCCCCTTCCAACTCTATGATTCTATGATTCTATGATTCTATCTGTCACAAAAGATGCATTGGATAAGAATGTGAAAATAGACTGAGTAGGATCCCCAGGTCATAGCAAACACTCTTTTCCAACAACCCAAGAGACGACTCTACACATGGAGAGTCTTTTCCAACAACCCAAGAGACGACTCTACACATGGACATCACCAGACGGTCAACACAGAAATCAGATTGACTATGTGCTCTGCAGCCGAAGATGGAAAAGTTCTATCCAGTCAATAAAAACAAGACCAGGAGCTGATTGTGGTTCAGATCATGAGCTTCTTGTTGCAAAATTTAGGCTTAAATTGAAGAAAGTAGGGAAAAGCACTAGGCCACTCAGGTATGAACTAAATAATATCCCCGACGAATACACAGTAGAGGTGACAAATAGGTTTAAGGAATTAGATCTGATAGACAGAGTGCCTGAAGAACTATGGACGGAGGTTCGCAACATTGTACAAGAGGTAGCAACTAAAACCATCCCAAAGAAAAAGAAATGCAAGAAATCAAAATGGCTGTCTGAGGAAGCTTTACAAATAGCTAAGGAGAGAAGGGAAGTGAAAGGCAAGGGAGAAAGAGAAAGATACACCCAATTGAATGCAGAATTCCAGAGAAAAGCTAGAAGAGATAAGAATGCCTTCTTAAATGAACAGTGCAAACAAATAGAAGAAAACAATAGAATGGGGAGGACCAGAGATCTTTTCAAGAAAATTGGAGATATAAAGGGAACGTTTCATGCAAAGTTGAGTATGATAAAGGACCAAAATGGTAGGGACCTCACAGAAGCAGAAGAGATTAAACAACGGTGGCAAAATTATACAGAAGAACTATACAAGAGCGAGCTTAACATCCCTGATGACCACAATGGGGTAGTTACTGACCTGGAGCCAGACATCCTGGAATGTGAAGTCAAATGGGCCTTAGGAAGTCTGAGCAACAATAAAGCTAGTGGTGGTGACAGCATTCCAGTTGAACTATTCAAAATCTTAAAGGACGATGCAGTAAAAGTGCTACACTCAATATGCCAGCAAATTTGGAAAACTCAACAATGGCCACAGGATTGGAAAAGGTCAGTTTATATACCAATCCCAAAGAAGGGCAATGCCAAAGAATGTTCAAACTACCGCACCATTGCACTAATTTCTCATGCTAGCAAAGTTATGCTCAAAATCCTACAAGCTAGGCTCCAGCAATATGTGGACCGAGAACTTCCAGAAGTACAGGCAGGATTTCGAAGAGGCAGAGGAACTAGAGATCAAATTGCCAACATACGCTGGATCATGGAGAAAGCTAGGGAGTACCAGAAGAATGTCTACTTCTGCTTCATTGACTATGCTAAAGCCTTTGATTGTGTGGAGCACAACAAATTGTGGCAAGTTCTTAAAGAGATGGGAATACCAGAGCATCTTATTTGTCTCTTGAGAAATTTATATGCAGGTCAAGAAGCAACAGTAAGAACTGAACATGGAATCACTGACTGGTTCAAAATTGAGAAAGGAGTTCGGCAAGGCTGTATACTGTCACCTTGCCTATTTAACTTGTATGCGGAGCACATCATGAGAAATGCGGAATTAGAGGAGTCACAAATTGGGATCAAGATTGCAGGGAGAAATATCAACAACCTCAGATATGCAGATGATACCACTCTAATGGCAGAAAGTGAAGAGGAACTAAAGAGCCTGTTGATGCGGGTGAAGGAGGAGAGTGCAAAAGTTGGCTTGAAACTCAACATCAAGAAAACAAAGATCATGGCATCCGGCCCTCTCAATTCCTGGCAAATAGATGGGGAAGAAATGGAGATAGTGACAGATTTTATTTTCCTGGGCTCCAATATCACTGCAGATGGGGACTGCAGCAAAGAAATTAAAAGACGCTTGCTCCTGGGGAGGAAAGCTATGGCAAATCTAGACACCATCCTAAAAAGCAGAGACGTCACCCTGCCAACAAAAGTGCGTTTAGTCAAGGCTATGGTCTTCCCAGTTGCAATGTATGGCTGCGAAAGTTGGACCATAAGGAAGGCCGAGCGTCAAAGAATTGAGGCTTTTGAACTCTGGTGCTGGAAAAGACTCTTGCGAGTCCCTTGGACTGCAAGGCGAACAAACCGGTCAGTCCTAGAGGAGATCAGTCCTGACTGCTCTTTAGAAGGCCAGATCCTGAAGATGAAACTCAAATACTTTGGCCACCTCATGAGAAGGAAAGACTCCCTGGAGAAGAGCCTAATGCTGGGAGCGATCGAGGGCAAAAGAAGAAGGGGACGACAGAGAATGAGGTGGCTGGATGGAGTCAGTGAAGCAGTAGGTGCAAACTTAAATGGACTCCAGGGAATGGTAGAGGACAGGAAGGCCTGGAGGATCATTGTCCATGGGGTCGCGATGGGTCGGACACGACTTCGCACCTAACAACAACAACAAGGATCCCCAGGACTGCAAAGAAAAAGACAGCAAGAGGGGTGGGTGGTGTGGTAGCCTGCAGTGTTTCTAAAGTGAATGATGCTTGTTTAGAGAGCTCACATTTACTATATCTAAGTCTTGGCCTTCAGAACATACAAATAGGATATTCCCAGAAGTCCACCAACACATCTTGGTAGGTTTCCCACAGTAAATACAAGGTGCATCTCATTGTAAAAGGCACCTGCTATTTCTCTCCCTCAGCCTTATGCTATAAACCCATTGAAAGCTGTCATGTTTTGTTGGAAGACATGTATGGTTCTCAGAAGGCTTAGAATGCCTGCTTCACAGACCTGAAAAGAAATGGCTTGATTTTTCACTTAGGGAAGGGGATTAGAAAGACTAGACTGAACTAAAAGATAGAGCGCTATCCATGTAATAACTTTTATTAAGACCGACCCATTGAAGAGAGAAGAGGTGGGTTTTTGGTTTTTGTTTGTTTTGGTATCCCACTTTTTACTCCCTGAAGGAGTCGCAAGGAAGCTTTCTATTGTCTACCATTCCTCTCCTTGCAACAGACACCCTGTGAAGTTGGTAAGGATGACAGAGCTCTGAGAGAACTGTGACTGTCCCAAGGTCATCCAGTTGGCTGCTTGAGAAGGTGTGGGGAATCAAATGCAGTTCTACAGACTAGAGGCCACCACTCTCAAACCTAATATGACTAGTAAGAGAATGTGACTGTGGCCGATTCCGCACCAGCAGCGCCACTCTGGGGTGCCACTGGTATAGTGCTGCAAGGCTGCATTTCAGTGCCAGATTGGCTGCCGTGCTAAAATGTGTCCCACAGGAGATGCAGCCACAGCTGACAGGTTCAACTGTACACAGAGGTGGCAGGAGGTTGTTAATTTGCAGGAAGCTGAAATTGCATGAGAACACTATCCCACCTTGCTGCAAAAAAAATTTTAACGCCCTGATCCGCCCTGCAGCACTGTGCAGTGCCACAAAGCTGACTGGAACATTTTTTCCCCCTTCTGGCCTCTGTAGGGTGGGGAGGAACTGGGTCTGGAAGGCCCAGTTCTTCCTGTCCACACAGACCTGCCACAGGACAGACCCCTTTGACCTTGCAGCATGAAAAGGGAACCAGAAGAATCTGTGTTCACTTAGCATGGGGCTAAAAGGGCCCGCATCGTGCCAGGCCTGGGAGTGCACTGGTTTGGTGGCAACGTCATGTGGATGTGGGAATTAGCTCCGTGCCCATATGAGCCCCCCTCATGGCCTTTTCCACCCATGTGGAATCAACCTATGGAAATGAAAGCGAGGTAAGATGATCTATTGACTTCAGCAGACTCTGTGTACACCTTAAATTCATTTCCTGTGTATATACTATGAATTCCAAGAGATTTCTTGCCTCCCCACACACCAAAAATCCAGAATTTTGGAGTGTTGCTAAATTAGATTTATTGCTTTTGTTTAGGTATTTTTTCTGATGCAGTTTATGCAGTTTATTGCATCTTGCTTGAAATAATTGAAAATACTGTGAATTGTCTCTGCATCTGACACATGTATTTTATATCACACCAACAGCAATTCAAAACAACAAGCTGGCACAGCATCTACAGCAAATACTGGCATGACCAGGACTTCAGAACAAGATGTGAAAAAAGTGCTTTTTCCTCCCTCGTATTTTTTTTAAAATATTTGTAACATGTGGTAGGGATGTGCACCAAGAAAACATTTGGTGATGTTTTGATCCAGATAGAATCAACTTGGTTATAACCAAATCACTCAGATCCCATTATTGGTATAGGGAAATTCAGGTGATTCAAATGCAACTAAATGAATTTGGCACAGCCTGACAAAGCTGATCTGTGAAGATAAGCCTCTTTCTCTGTATATCAGCTTTTTGAGACATTTAAATGTCTCCCATCCCAGAGCAGAGTCTGACAAATATCTGATCCTCAGCTGTTTGTCAGGCTTTGTGCTGAAAGAGAGAGGTATACTTGAGGAAAGCCAGGTTGGTGTAGTGGTTAAGAGTGTGGACTTCTAATCTGGCAAGCCGGGTTTGATTCCCCGTTTCCCCACATGAAGCCAGCTGGATGACCTTGAGCTTGCCACAGCACTGGTAAAGCTGTTCTGACCAAGCAGTAATATCAGGGCTCTCTCATCCTCACCTACGTCATAGAGTGTCTGTTGTGGGGAGATGAAAGGGAAGACAAATGTTAGCTGCTTTGAGAGTCCTTTGAGTAGAGAAAAGCTGCGTATAAGAACCAACTCTTCTTCAGTAATCTCAGGGCTCTCTCAGCCTTACTTACCTACCTCACAGGGTGTCTGTTGTGGGGAGAGGAAAGGGAAGACAAATGTAAGCTGCTTTAAGAGCATATAAGAACCAACTCTTCTTCTTTTCTTCCTTTCTTTCCAGATTCCCCAGGTTTGCTTCAAATTGCTATGCTTACAACTAGCACAAGCACATCCTTATCCTTGATTTCTCTATGTATTTGTGAAACAGCCTGGGGGTGGAACGTGTCCGACTGTCCGAGTTGGAATAGGACCAATCAGGGTGGTTGGCCTGGTTGGCCCTGCTCCTACAGCTTCCGCCCTCCCTCCCTGGAAGCTAGTCACGTTCCTCTCAGATGCGCCAGAGATAGAGAGACACACAAAGAGCCCTGCAAGATCAAACATGAGCCTTCATTCCCTCCTATCGCTCCTGCTGCGAGGGAGGCAGAGAGAGACACACAGAGAGCTGCCCCAAGCTGCTGGCCAGCCCTGCTTCCCTCCTAAGGAGAGGAATGGGAAGATGAATGGGAGAGGAATGGGAAGGTGACTGTAAGCCGCTTTGAGCCTCCTTCAGGTAGGGAAAAGAGGCATATAAGAACCAACTCTTCTTCTTCTAAGCACGAGCCCTAATTACTTGCTATGTCTCCTGCTGTCATGGAGAGAGAGACACAGCCCTTGCTGTGATGGAGGGAGAGAGAGACAGAGGCAGAAAGCTGCCCCAAACTGCACACCAGCCCTGCTTCCCTCCTACAAACCAGCCCTCATCACAGCTCTGCCTCCTGCTGTGAGAGAGACACATAGAGAGACACACAGAGAGATCTGCACCTCCCAGGCCCAATATGCACGGCCGCCGAAACGGCAATTTCAGGTCACATGGAAAACACGGATGGGGAAAACGCAAAGCACAATGGCTATGCACGGGACAGGACGCGTCGGCGGCAAAACCCAGAGTAACCGATTATGCACATGGCGATCCTGGCACCGCTTCTGGTTGCACCCCGGTCACCCGGAAGCTGTGCTTCCTTCCGTGTTTCGCTAACGCGGCTTTTTCGGCGGCATGCACCGAATCTGCAGCCAGTTGCAGCTGCCGCAGTGCGTTATCGGTGATTTTAGTCGCCGCCATTCCACCCCGAATGTGCGTTATTCCCCCCGTGCATAATGGGTCCCAGTGTCTCCTGGGTCCTAGTGCCCATTGCATTCCTGGTTGCAATGGACTTTTTTGCTAGTGTTATAATAAATGGAATCCAGACCTTTTGTGGCTCTTGTTTCCAAGCATATAATTTCAGGGGGTAGCAGTGTTTGTCTACAGTAGAACACCAATATTTGAATCCGGTATGCCCCATATCCATACATGTTTGTTATCACAGCACAGCCAACAGTTATGCAGAGTTTACAAACTGGCCAGAAAGTGCAAATTTGTTTCCATGACAGATTTTATCAATTTCCCCACAAATTTATTTGGAATGTAACAAAGGCTTTGATAAAACCCAGGCACCAGGAGATCATGGTGCTTAGAAATTTAATTTTGGTGCCTAGTATTTTCTGGAATCATTTACTGTACGTGCCTCTTGATGATTTTCAGTAGAGGGACAGAGGTTAGCTTTTATTGTTATGACAACCAGTGTTACCCAAGATTTATTTATACACTACAACTCTTGTTATAGCTTATTAAAAATTATTAGGGTTTATGGTAGTAATAATTAGAAATCTAATAAAAATCCTTTAAAGACTGAAAAATAAATCTGGCTCCTAAATTTTTGGAGTGGCTTGTTGAGCCAAAGAAAATGTGTGAAGACCTAATGTAATGTTCTATGCTGTGAAATCCTATGTCTGTTTAATATCTTATTAAGTCCAGTGCATCCTACTCCCAAGTAAACATGTTCACACATTTAGCACAGTTTAATAATATCCCTGTGATCGTTGTACATGTCTTAAAATGCAGTCATTCTGCACCAAAATCTTTTAAAAGAATATTTTCAAATAAATGATATTTTACTAAAGTTATCCTTAAAAATGATGCCATCTTTACATTGATAGTAAAGTCTTTTAAAAAAGAAATTCTGTTTTGCAGATGTGGTTTTTCATATTAATCTGCCATTTTATTAACAACAATCTCAAGAACTAACAATTGCCTTAAAATCCAAGTGTATCAATAATTAGATAGTAAATTACACTGAATTTTTAAAAGTAATGAGGCTACTAATACATGAGTTTGGGTTCATTTTATGCATACTGTTAATTAGTAAAATTAGGTGCTGGAAACTATGTGATTTAAAATTCTTCAAAGACTTCACAGGCCATATAAACACAAAAAAGCTAAAAATTAACAGTCCTTGTGGTCTGACTTGTGGACAAATTTCCTATACAACTTGTAACCTGCCAAGATAAACACTCTGAGCTTGATAGGCAACCGGCAGGAGTTTGTGGGAATCCAGTGATTCCTAGAGCTACTGAAGTAATTTCTGAGTATACCGCATAATTATGAAGCCCTTATAAACTTCCTGATATTATTGTATCTGCATGACAGAGCAGTGATTTCTAACCTGGCAAGCCGGGTTTAATTTCTTGTTCTTCCACATATAGCCAGAGTGTCACCTTGGGCTCATTACAGCATTGATAGAGCTGTTCTGACCTGCTACAATATCAGGACTCTCTCAACCTCACCTATCTCACAGAGTATCTGTTGTGGGGATAAGAAAGGGAAAGCAATTGTAAGCTGCTTTGAGACTCCTTCCGGTAGAGTAAAATGGCATATAAGAACCAACTCTTCTTATTTATTTATTTTTTTTATTTTCAGCATAGTAAATTTACAGAGAGGGATTACACAGAGTTCAAATATTCATCCCAGAAAAAGGGAAAGATTCGTCCCAGTGTTTTTGAAAATCTTCAAATGGTCTATGATTAACTAAGTTTGTTAGTTTAACCATAACAGCTAGTTCTCTGAGTTTTGAGCTCCATAAATCTATGCTTGGTGCTTTGAGCTGGAAGCGATGATAAGTCTTGCCATAGTTGTTGCGTGAAAGAAGAATTCTGTGCCATGTTTCAGAAGATCCATATTTTTCTGACACAACTCCACCCTCTCTTCTTACTGATGTAATGTAATACAGAATTAGATCCAGCTCCCTGCTCCCACCGGAAGAGAACTTGGCCCTCGGGCTGAACGGGGAGGGGATTGGGAGATTAGAAGTCTCTTTACGAAGTGATTGCCATCTGTTTAATTATTTAATTGTAATAAGGGGTCTTTTATGGGTTTTTGTGGAATTTTCTTTATTTTATTATTTTGTGAACCATCACAAGACCTTTGGAAAGTGGTGGTATAAAAATTGAAATATAAATAAATAAATAGTAAGCCCTCTAGCAGTAGGAATGATCATGATAGTGGGGCAAGTGGTGAGCCAGGGTCAGGAGCAGCCCCAACCCCCCAATTTCACTTATAAATCCTTTTCCAAGAACCATTTTTTCCCACTGGAATTACTTGCTGTCTCTGATTTAACATCCCTACAGGAAATTGTTGCATTTCTATGTATGTGTTGGATTCCAATTATGTTATCATTTTTGAATGTAGTTTTTTCACCCTCTTATTTATTACATGTGTCTTTTCTATTCTATTGAGTTTTTTAGACTCTCTGCAACACACTACTAGCCTTCGGAAACTGAGAGCTCAAACATAATTCCAAAGGCACAACCATAAAATGAAAAACTGTCTAGAGCCACTCTTCTATGCCTGAGTTTTGTGGGATTTGCAGATATTTCTGAAGGGTATATTATGACAGTCTTTTCTGCTTCTACTCCTTAGTAAAGAACCAAGCAAAAACCTTCATATGACTTTTTTCCCTAACATCAAACTGCCATTTACCTCTTCAAGAAGAAAATGTAACCGACAAGAAGCTGAATGACTTTGCTTCATTCTGATTTAAAGAGAGTAGCAACCTAAGTACGAAAGGATGAGGTGTGCAGTATCAGATGAGGGAACTAGGAAGCCTATGCTTTGATTGATGCTATTCCCCATGTGGTATTCCCATTCATATATGTTAGTTGCAGATCACAGTGTGCCTCTCTCCATCTTATACTAGGGATAGGATAGAAGGCAGGAGTGGTATAAGGATTTGTGGGGTCCGTAACACTGGAGCCAGTTTAAGGACTTGCAGGGCCCTAACAGAGTACAATTGCAGTGGTAGCAGCCAGACAGGGGGCAGAGGGGGCCCCACAGCGGAAAGGGGTGGTATTTCGAGTGTCCTTAAAGAGAGAAAAGTGGGGAGGTGAGAGGTTACAGCTTTGATTCATGGGGGGGGGGGAGGCACAGTGCAGGGCCCCTGGAAGCATGGGGCCAGTAGCACATGCTACATGTGCAACATGAATAAACTGTCCCTGACAAGCGGGGCTGTGGCTCAGTGGAAGAGCTTTTTCTTTGCATGCAGCTGATCTGAGTTTCAATTCTTGGCATTTCCAGCTAAAGAGATCATGTAGGAGGTGCTGTGAAGCCCTCTGTCTGATACCCTGGAGAACCTCAGTCAACCTGGGTGGGCAATACTGACTTTAATGGACCAAGGTACCCTTAATGGACCAAGGTACAGCTTCATCAGAATTCATGTGATGAGATTTTCACTGTAATTTTTTTTATTGGGCGGCAATTTTTCTCTGTTGCACTCCATCCTTAATTACAGTTTCACTGAAGGGAATTCCTACAAATAATTCTGGAACTGGAGCCTATGCGGACTGCCAGGACACTTCTTTTGTACCTTTTCCTGCTCTGTGCTCTTGATGAGCACACACATATTGAAACAACATGGGGAAGGGGGGTGACCTCTTAAATTTGATTTGCTCATAAGTTACATGAGGAATGGGGATGCTCAAATGTCCATCAGTTTTGCTCATATACTGTTTGCTAATATCAGATGGAGACAATTTTTCAGTGGACTGTATGTCCACGTTCATAATCATTTAGCAGTCTAAGGCTTTCTAACAGTTTACAGCACAAGTTCCTGTCAGCCCATTCTCACACAGTCTAACAGAGCACTACTTCTCGCTTTGCTTCTGCTCAGCTCATCAGGCAATTGTTTAAAATAGACGGTTAAATCAGTAACATTTCATATAAATCAGTCATAAATGCCGTTTTTAATTCTACAGTTTCATGGTCATCTTAATAGTCCCTAGCAATGAAAACAAATGTAGATCTGTTTGGAGTGGGAGTATTTTCATGAATGCACCATTTTGCACAGAAAACAAAACTAAAAATACAAAACAAAAAAAACACAGATGCAAACTTGTTTGGCAGCTATTCAAATTATTCAGTGCCAAACAGAACGAGTTCAGTGATCAGTGCATGCCTGATCATCCCACAGTCAAGCATAGTTCCCTCATGATATTTGTGCATCCCGAGTGAGTATTGGTTTTGTATGGTTTTACACACACACACAACCGCACATTACATTGAACATGATTTAGGCACTGTTTTAGCAATGTACCTGTGTAAAAGCATAGCACATTGTATAAAAATTGGAAATTTAAAAGTAAAGTATTCTTATTGCTAAGGGCTAGATATCTGAAGTCCAGAAAAGCAGTGGAAGAATTCCATATTTAATAGGACACTCTTTTGGTTGCTGGAATTAAGCTTTTGATCTGTATATATCAGAATCCCTACACCCAAACAAAGAAGGAATAAAAAACCACTGTATGACAGTTTATGCACTGGGAACTTCACTGCCCCGGCTTCCATGCAGGAGCACAAATTGGGTGCGGATGAGGTACACCAGGCCAAATGCTCCCCCATGTGGGTGCAGGAAGAGGTGGGGCTACCTGCCATGACTAAAACTGCCCTTATTCACTCCCAGAATCTTTAGTCAGATGCCTGGAAGCAGTGACAAAACAACTCAAGCAGAGTCATCTGAAGCTCAACCCCTCAAAGATGGAGGTCCTATAGCTGGGTAGGAAGGATCCAAGTGATGAACTGATGGGCATTTGAGCATCCTCATTCCTCATAAGACCAGGCCTATTCATAACACCAGGCCACGGAAAAAACGTGAAGGACAAAAATGCCACTCTATGCAAGCCATTCTGAGTGCAATCCCAAAAATGCCTTATTGGATCCAAAAAGGTAGCCAGCTAATCCCAAACCACTGTCATGATGAATGGTTGTGGATCAACAGAATGTGGCAAAGGGCCTTATGTTTTTATGCTCTTCCAGTATGTCAGTGCTATTGGTTGGGTGCATCTCAGCTCCACTAATAATGTCTTATGCCTCATTCAAATGAAAGTAGCCAGAAAACCAGCATTCCTGGCTGAATCAGAGCATGAACCAATATGCACAAATTTCATCAATGTTGCATTTGATATAAATATACATACATTTGAATGAACAATACCCCTACCCCCATAGGGCACCCTATTCATATAATAATTATAATGAATGAGAACCAGATGGCATCTAAAGCATTATTATTTTATTTCAGAAGTCAGTAAAATTGAAACTAAAGGTAAAGGTATCCCCTGTGCAAGCACCAGGTCATGTCTGACCCTTGGGGTGACGCCCTCTAGCATTTTCATGGCAGACTCAATATGGGGTGGTTTGCCAGTGCCTTCCCCAGTCATTACCGTTTACCCCCCAGGAAGCTGGGTCCTCATGTTACCGACCTCAGAAGGATGGAAGTCTGAGTCAACCTTGAGCCGGCTGCTGGGATTGAACTCCCAATCTCATGGGCAGACAGTTTCAGACAGCATTTCTGCTGCCTTACCACTCTGCGCCACAAGAGGCTCTTAATATTGAAACTACAGGCAACTAAAGTACTTGGAGCATTTAAAAATATATATATATACTTAATTTCTATCTCAGGTGTTCTCAGGGGAAACCCAAAGTCTTCCGTTGTTGTCCTCTCCCCTGCTTTGTTGTTACAACAACTTTGTTAAGCAGGTTAAATGGAAAGTGTGTGATTGGCCCAGTGAACTACAGGTAGTATCTATGTCAACACAAAATCCTGTCATGAGAAATGGTGCATCTATTGAACCACTGTAGACAAGTGTTAATAGGGGATTTTTTCTTTACCTTTTCACACACAGCCACATGTGTCCTATTTACAAATCAGAGCTCTTTTTTTTTTACTCTCTCCCCAAGCATCGCCAGTGCCGGTGCATTCTCTGAAAAGCAAATGTACTGCTAGTCACAGAACTGGGGCAGCAACAAGGAAAAGCCAGATTAAAAAAAGATGTGAAAGGGCCTACAATGTCTCAAGATCTCTGTCACTGTAAAACACAATGAAGGATTGGCAAGTTAAAACAAACACACATCTGTTCCATGGCCAGCAGAGTGAGAGAACAGCAGAGCAGACAAGTACAATATCAGCACAGTAGTCACAATCCTTGAATAATGCCTTGTTGCCCAGGTCCTATTTAAAATTATAGACATTGTCATTTCCTCAGCATCTAGGTCAAACCTACTTAGGAGAAACATCAACTTACTATAGATAGTATCTGTTCTTTTAGTGGGCAGAAAGCTTTACAACATTCCCTCAGGAGAATCTTTTAAGTAATCTAAGCATTTCTAAGGGGAGAGTGGAATTCTTTCATGGATCAGTAGGAGGAACAACTGAAGGTAAGATATGGAGTGTTGCACAATGCCAGTTCTGTTTTTACTGGTGAGAGATGAATTGGGAGGAGGGAATAGTTTTCAATTAAGCTCCATTTCAATATTTGCATTTATGATCTGAAAAATAGATGGTCAGGGAGCTGGCAAAATGTACAGCTAATGGGGGTGGGAGAAAGTATTTGACAACAATAATTTCCAAAGCAGCATGAGACAAAGTACAAAAGTCCTCCTCAAAAGTGAGTAAGCAATAAAATGGATGATAGGTGTTCATTAGTGCAAAGCTATAAAAACAAACACTGACTTGAGAAATATTACTGGGACGGATTTTTAAAAAAATAAAATCTAAAGGAGTTTCAGACTAATCTAAAGGTTCAGACATATATAAAGGGTGTAAAGAGAAATATAAAGGATGAGGGTAGTATTCTTGTTAAAACGTTATCCCTAAACAGGGTTTTATTTTCACCTCTCCTCTGAAAATATATTTCATTGCTAAGATTAAGGAAGTTGAAAGGAAAATGAAAGATGAAATAGTGAGACATATCAGAAAAATACCATGGGCAGTTCTGTAGGACTTCTATCTCACCAGGGTGTAATCAAAGAGGACAAGAAAACTGCAATGAGGCTAAATGATTTATTCGCACTTGTCTTTGCTATAGACAATGGTACTATCATCAGATTACTTTAACAAGCTATGGAGCAAAATACTATCCAGTGCTTGTTCTTAAGAAGTAATGAAAGAAAGAAAGCTACTATTATGGTAGAAGAAAGATTTTTAAAAAACCAGGATGCTGGAACAACCCAAGAAATACAATAGCCATGGATCTAAAAGACCAGATACTTTACACTGACATTTGGAGAAGAACAGACAAAAAAAAAAGAATTATGGAAGGAAGGTACTAAAAATACCTTTAATTCCTTTCTGAACAAGTACAATAGTGAATGACAGCTAACACTGTGATCATTGTTAACAAAGGTGAATGATACTGGGCAAAGTGCATTCTATTAGTAGGCTGTAGCCATTAGAAGGTCACACTGATTGGATTTACTAAGTGATATACCAGAAATCACAACTGAGGAGGGAGAGACTGTTGATTTTTTTCCCCAAATGGAAATAGAACTACATATCCAATATTCTTTGTGGTTTTGACAGATTCTAAAGTGCTAATAGGTATGGAAATTCAGAGGCATTGGAAGTTCTCATAATCAACTATTACATGTTCCCCTTTTCTGCTATACTACCGCTGTTGGGTGTCAATAATGTAACACATGAGATAAATCAACTACAAAATGATCTCCTTGAGTCCTTCCACCCCATCCATTAGCACTCTAGCTTGATGTAAGAGATTAAGACCATCCACAACTTGGAGCCAAGTCTTGAGAAAGAAACAGCCATTCTGCACACAATGGTTAAGTGCATTTTCAATGCACTTTAGAAGTAGATTTTTCTGTTCTGCACAGGAAAATCCTGCTGCAAAAGCATGTTGAAAGTGCATTATCCTACATATGCAGAATGAGGTCTCATCCATTTGAATTTGATGAGTTGAACCAGCTGTACTAAGTACCAACATTAAGTCTTTCTGGCAAAAAAACAACAGCAATGTATTATTGAAGGGGAGGAAAGAAAAGGGTGGTTGGATTCCCAGGTGGTGGGAAGGGAACCCAGCACATAGAGTAACACTGAACTAGTGAACCTAAATACACATTGCCTAGTCTGTAGTAGATTCCTTGGAGTATGTGCAGAGTTTCTTGAAATAACAAGAAGGGGATGTTAATCCCTACCCAACTTCTTGCACTCTCTGTTTCCACTGAGGACTAAAAACTGACAACAGATGACGAGGGGAAGTCTCAAATATTTTTCCAGATATTTGTAGTAAATAGCATTTGACCTAAGTCAGCCTTTAAGAGTGGCAAGCTGCTTTAGTGAATCCCATACAAGGTTCCATTTCTGATGTCAGAGACTACTGTAACCAGGCTGAACTGTATAGAACAGAGTCCACCAATATAAAACTTCTAGTAATGTCTCTGAACTTCCACGAAAAACGTGGGGTCTGGTCCAAAGTGGTTTATCCTTTGTCCATAAGGGATTATATCTGCCAAGATGGTACAATGTAGAATGGAAATGAATGGGTCATTCTAATGGAAACTCCAGGGGTCCACGTTTTTAGACATGCTAGGTGGCCCTCTTGCACCTTAGTAAGTTTTAGGATTTCTGATGCCATGAGCACAATTAACACAACAGTTCATTTGAGAGCCTTTCCATTTACCTCCATGATGAGTATTTTCCATTAAAGCAGTGGACTATATCTATGGAAAGACATGGAAAATCAGAAGATTGAGAGTCCTTTGCACAATTTGAAGGGTCAGGTCCACTTTGAGTTGCAACCACTTGTCTCTAGAATGATACTGATAAGATATTGTGCAATATTTGGCAATTTGGAAAGGCACAGTAGAAATTATTGGACTCAATAATGAGCTGGATGGAGCAAATATGCTTTCAGTTACTATTCCATTCTATTCCTTCAGATTTAAGAATAATCACATTCAAAACTTAAGAATGATGCTATAATGACAATTGAGTCTGCAGTCAGAACATTTAAATGATTTGCATCTATTTTTCTTAAATCTTCAACATCATGCATAAATAATATGTGTTAATTATTTTCCAAATAAGCTTTCAGAATGAATGACACTCACAGCATTTATATGTGAAGGCCAGTAAATTATGTTTTTAAGAAAACATGGTGTTTTCCTGGGTTCATTTGGCAGGCACCTGACTTTTTATTATTAGTGTATTTCTTTTCAAAATGGGAGCTTCAACATTTCACTCGCTTCCCTTTTATCATTAGAAATCTACCACTTTAAAATGATTTTCCCTACTAGAAAATGCAAATATGGCCCTTTGTAGTGAGAAAACCATATTATATATGCAGCATGTAACTTTGAAAACTTTAGTTAGAAGCAGCAAAGCAAGCTGTCAGACATTTCAGTAATTGAATTTCCTTGAGAACTGCCTTGGTTTGTCAGCTCTGACTTTGCTGTCAAAAGAAAAGAAAATAGCCAGGGAATTCATCTGAGATAACACCGGGGGTATTTTGATAATGCCAAGACACAAACATTAAGTGTTTTCTCTGGAGAGTTTTTTGTGCAGGGAGTTGCCTACCCCAGTCTCAGCAAGCTCATTGTAGCCTTGAGTCATTATTATCTAATGCTGAGTTCTGAGAATTTACTAATGACCTAACAAACCACAATACAAAGGATGCTTTCTTCCTGTATTAAGATGCAAAATACCATTGCACAAAAAGCCCAGCATACCTTTTCTCAATTACTTCATAAGTGCTATTCATCTTTTTACCAGCTTCCGCACTTGGATGGCGTATAAAATGTTTAGTGGTTAATTAACCCAAAGGAAGTCCAAATGATGGGGGAGGACTCAACAATGGATGAAATTTGCAATAAAGTTAATGGCTTAATTTCTGATCTTTATTTTACAGGTAAATGTTAATCAGGCCCCATTGGAACTGCCCCCCTGGCTAACCCAAATTTCTTCACATTAATCAGCTTCAGAAATATTCTATTTGGAGTTTTCTTCTTGACTCTCTGCTTTCTCCCAGTAGACCTGAATAGATTGATACATGTTCTCTACTTCCTGAAGTAGTGAGAAATCTGGGGATAGTGTACAGTTTAGTTTCCTTTGGATTCCAAACCACCAGAGACTTTGCGAATCTTTGTAAATATCCCTATTACTTATAAATGATTACTTATACAAATATAAAAGAAGAGCACAGTGGTAGCAAAACTGCTCTTGCAATAGGCATACAGCTGCTGAGCTGCCATCAGATTCCCAGAAACCCACTGTATTAATTGCCACAGATTCCAAAGATGCTTCCTCTCTCTCTCACTCTCTCTCTTTCTCTCATTCTGAACATCTCTACATTTAAAAATCAAACTAGCTATGTTTCTTCCCCTATTTTTTTCCAATTCAAGGATGTTATATTTTAAATGTAGGGAAAAGATATTTCAGACTACTAGGGGAACCCAATTATTAAGGAACATTCATATTTTAAGTATGATCACCTGCTAATTTGTCAGTTCAAACCACAGTAATGTCCTTTAACAGGTATCCAGACAACTAAAACTCAAAACACCATTGGTAAGAAAAGACCATGCCATGAATCATTACAGATGTCCTATAGTTAAATAGATGTAGGGAACTGGAAACTTGATTTGTGTCTGAGAGCTGAACCATCTCAAAGTAATATTAAAAGTATCCAGATAATATTAGCAGATAATATTTATGCAGTGAATTCCTCAATAATTAGCAACACAGGGAAGCAATACTCAGTATGGGTAAGTTATTATGTTTCCTGCTGGTTCCCTGTCCATGAAGAAAAGATAAGGTTATTTGCTTCTGAAATGAACTTTGCCTATGAGATAACCAACTTTTTTTTCAGATTAAAGGACATGGATAAGAACAGTGCTATAGAAATGGGCAAAGAAGTTGTTTAGAGGGCTTGTGCTGTAAAAACTAATGACTTTTAATGAGTAGCAAGGAAAAATATTTACTTAGGGGGAAATCTATTTTCCTGGAAAAATTACACTTGACAAAAAAAGAGGGGCATATCTTTAGTGGGCCACTGACATTCAAAATGCTGGAAATGGGCTCTTGATCTGCTCTGGCTAAGAATGACACCATTAAGTTGAGAGAGAGAGAGAGGGATTGTTAAAAAAAAGAAAAAGAAAATGTGTGTAGCAGTGAATAGAATCAGCCAGTAATTACAATACTCCCCCCCCCCCAAAAAAAGCCCTATGTGCCAGGTATCTTTACATCTCCAAAACCATTAAGTCTCACTGGACCCTCAAAAGTTACAGGGAAGATGATGGAAAACAGACTAGTCATTAATCATATTAGGAACACCTGAGCTACGGTGAGGACTGTTGCCATCTTATTTCTACCATGTCCCCAAACATTTTTTTTCCTGCTCAATGACACTGGAAAGAAATAAACAACATTTTGAGGTAGTGTTATGGAGAGTGGATTTTTCTCTCAATTCTTTTTTCAATTGATTCTTCTTGTTATTTTTTAAAATAGATATTCCACTTTAATTTTTCTTCATAGTTTTCTGTCATTTTCTTGTAAATTCAGCCTTCACAGTTTTCTTTAATTTTCTTTCATTTTATGTTACACACCATAGAGTGGGGCTTCAGAAGGGTAACAGAGACATTTGGCATTTTCAGAGTGAAATTCTTTTCTGCTACTCATCTCCTCAGATTTCTTTTTTGAGAAATATGGAATTGATTCAAAACAGACTTCAAGACCAATGATCATAACAGTATAATATCAGCTGTAAATAGTACAGTAAAAACAAAATAATGTTAAATATAATATTAAAATTGTAGGACGGGGGCCATTTCCATAGGTGGTAGAGAAGGTAAAACTGGTAGTCATGTTTGGGGAAATTTCTAAGTGAGAATCATTCAAAAGTGGAAGGTAGCACAAATAGCTGTATTGATGGATTATAGTGATCTGTGCTGAGGCACAGAATGGTCCAACCTAAGACAAGTAAAGTAACAGAAAGCCAAAGTGTTTACCATGGTGAAAAATTCAGATTGACTGCAGTTACACTAACGAAGATTGAAGAAATCACAGCCACACATTTGGAAGGATGCAAGTATCAAGGGGCCAGTCAACTGAGAGAGAGAAATTACATGAAAGCACTTATCACAAAGAGTGCAGAAGGCCTAAGCCAGATTCTAGATTCAGAAAGTCATGCAGGATTTCACAAGGCATATCATTACCATCCCAAAGACTCTTCTATGTGGTATATGTGAAGTGATAGAACTCACCTCCAGTGGAAGACAATCAGTGTCTACAAGGTTAGCTTAGACTGATAAATGCACAAAACATCATCTATTAAGAAAAAAAATTATGAAAAGGGGGTCATCAAGTTTTAGTGCTGCCCAATAGATGAGATTGTCATAGATGTACTAACTATACCATTCCAGTGGAATACTACCATAATTTCTTAAGAGAAATGGAACTCATGAAGTAAATTCAATACTATTGAGAAGGGGTGTGTGATAGGCCCCCTTCACACTTCCCTACTCTGAGATTTAAAAATCCCTCCAAAAATAAACTGTGGTTTCCTCACTGATTGAGCTGCCCTTGTAGTGGGGTTCCTTTGATATAAAATAATAATGCTGACTATCCCACACTGTCACTGCAGAAGATTTGGATTTAATTCAAATTTATGGAACTTTACGGAAAGGTATAAGAGCTCTGTTTACTTAAACCTTTTCTGAATGGCACTGAGTTGAAAAACAAAATATTTTATTTAAAACACAGGACAGGGTTAGATGGAATGAAAAGATAAAACTTTGATACCAGAATAAGTTGTGATATAGTCTGTAGAAACTGAATTATAGATGTTAAAGAGGTTTGATGCCTTTTAAGTTTCTGAGTTTTCTCACTGAAGCAGCCACACCAGGTTGCTGCTGGGCATTGCGCCAGGGCATGATGCCCCAGTACTTCCCGTGTACTCATGGGGGAGGAATCCCCCGGAGTATGAGGGCTGCCCTGGTGTAGCACAGATGCACACACACAAATGCGCACAATGCTGGGGCTGGAAAACCCTACTCGCTGCCTGGAGCTGAGTGGAGGGAGTGGGAGGAATGGGGCCCCCACCGCACAATGGTGGGGAGCAGCATGCCACTCTCTCATGATGATGGGAGTGTGAGAACTCCCCGGTCAGCTCTGTGGCTCCACAGAGCCGACAGGAGCAGGAACGTGCTGTGTCCTTCCAGGGACACCATAGGTTGAGGCAAGGGCTGGGCCGAAGAGTCCGGCTCTTCCCCTTATGCATTGGGCTGGTCCAACCCAGCCCCCGCTGGCACCCATGGCATCCCAGGGAACGCAGAAGATTCTGTGTTCCCTTGTCACAGGTCTTCCGGGGCGCTGTGCCAGGGCTGGGATGGCGGCAGCAGGGTACATAATCGGGGCTGCCCTGCTACCACCATCCCGGATTTTTAGCCCCGTGCATAATTGGTCCCTGAGAGGCTTTTGTTTCTATGTTCATCAAAACACATCTGATTTTCTTTTGTCTTTGAGTTCCTCTGTATTCCCCTGATTTTCTAGAAAGTAGGTACTCTCTGCTCGTATCCCATTTTCCCTTCCTAGAATCACCAGCTTTCTTCTACCTTCTTAGGAACTTGAATCAAGCTTCTTTCTACATCAGTCCAAGGAAATTCTCAGCCAATTTTCCCAACTGGGCAGGGATCCTTCTCTCCCTAGAAGATTTCTCCCTCCCTTCCTTTGACTTGAATTGAGAAGATAACAACACTGCCCCAAAACAATCTGCCAAATGTCTTTCCCAGTACTCCCTATTATGTAGAATTGCTGAATTCAGACTATTAGTCAAGAACATTTTATCTGACTAAAATTCTCCTCAGATTAATTATTGTTCAGCTAAGGCACAACTCTTCTTTAGACACAGGTTCTGTCAGACTCTGAATCAGAATAACCTCCCTTCAGCATATAGCTCTATTATCAATTGCTTCACAGATGTTGCTGACCCATCAGAGTGCTTAGAGCAGCCTGGCACTCTAGCTCTCTGATTCAGTTAAAAATTAACTGTGGGATAGGGGCCCTGTGGCCTTGGGTGTTATTGACTTCATGCCAATAGTCCTGAATGAAAAGGGATGTAAGATTGGTTTCAATGCAAAACCAGGCATGCTGAAAATTATTTGAGGTGGCAGGCAAGGTACATTCACACCAGTGATGCAGGCTGGGCAAACCTTGTTGCTGTCTGAAGAGCTTCCATGCTCACTCTGGGTTTTGCTCCCTGGGCCAACCTCCTTCTGGCCCATCTGGGAGAGTCCCAGAGTCAAGGGCATCCCCAGGCCAGCCCTGTAGAGTCCCTAAAAAGCTACCTTAGATCATCCAGGACTACCACTCCAGGAGTCTCCTGGGAGACTGGAACCAGAGATGTCCACCAGGAGCTACACAGGGAGCCAGGAGCCAGCTGTGGCTGCCAAGACCCAAGGAAGCCTGGGTGGGTTGCCACTGCAGATAAAGGTAATACATAGGATGAAGCACATTGTTTGGACTTAGAAATAATGGGACTGAGCCTGAATGTGAATCAGCAGCCACTGCCACTTTGAGATGAGTTCAAGTGTTCATCTCAGTGTGAACAGAGTACTTTGCTCTGTTTGTGATGGCAGGAGTTACTATCAAGCTGAACTGCAAATTAACAGCCACTACTGCTTCAAGTGTCCTCCTCCCCAAGCAAACAATATGTTTTGCACCTTTTGTAATTCAAGGTAGTGTCAAAACCATGTGTGAAGTGGAATTAACAAGCAAAACTGAAAACTCTCACTTACTTGAAATGTTATTTCATCACATGGTTCAGAAATTTGTCCCAATCAGCTGCTAATAAAGACACACATTGACTCAAATATATTTAATTTTGGTGTGGTACAAACATTTATTTGGTGACCTAAAAGTATTCTGACTTTTACCTTCCCATTAACTTTCTGATCTCTGATATCTACAGGCCTCAAACAGCTCCTTAGCTATTAACTGATAAGTCTGAAAGATCACAGTGGGCCTCAACCAAACCTTTTACTAAAGGACTCTTTCCATCCTACACCTTGGGATGAGGACCTAGAAAATGTAGCTGTAGATTTGAGTCCGTAAATTTTATCTTCCTCTCCAAAATTCTAGGCTTCTACTACAAAAATCAAAGCCTTGCCCCTCTAAGCTGATGGTTTTCCTCCCCCAAAATCACTCTACACAGCTTTGTTGCTTAAATTACCTGCACAACTTCTCTAATCTAAATTCTGGGGGCATCGTTAATTATTATTTTGCTTAGGCGTGATTACACTTTCTACCTGATGCCACCTTCCCCAGCATCTGATTAATACATTTCAGCTAAATTGCCTTGATATCTTCTTTTTTCCCCCCAAACAGGTTGTTAATGTCAAAGCAAACATTTCTTTTTTCTATTTTTCCTCTACTAGAGGTTTATTTCTGTCAAAAGTGGAACTTGTAAAATTCAGACAAGCGGAGATGTTTAAAAATGCGTCATTTCAGGAAAATTCAATGTAAAAAAAAATACATGGCGCTTGTAACAAGAAACACAGCTAAATAATGTTCTCTGCCATTTATAAAGGCTTCCTATTGTTTATCTCATTTATAGGTGGCAAGAAAAGTACAAGGTAAACAAAGGCAATCTCCACCCAGAGGACCATATCATATGAATTATTAAGTCTTACCTCCTTTTGTGAATACCAGCAAACATGCTTCCCTTTGTCTGGGGTGTTTGTTTTTGTCCAAATAACCCTGGTGAAATCCATAAGAAGTTTGTGAGTGAAGTTTATGAGAGTAATATAAGTAATCCCGGCACTGTTTCCCAGCTGTGGTTCTTGTCTGCCCCTCCCCTGCCACCCAAGGGCTGCCAAGCTCCCAGTGAGGACAAGGCATTTCCCACTCTCAGCTTCCATTGCCTGCTGCCACTTGGAGCAGGGGCAAGACAACTTTTTTTAAAAATGCACCCTCATGAACTTACTGGAATTTTTTCCCTACTTAGAAGTGACAAAGGGTAACTTCAGGCATTTCTGGAATTTTGAGTTCACAATGATTTCTAGAGCTACCATTTGTCACTTCCAACAAGAACTTCCAGTAAGTACATAAGGCTGCATTAAAAAAAGAAAAACCTTCCCAAGAGGTTTTCCCCGACCAGTTGTCCCACCAGTTGTCAGACTTTGCCCGGCAACCCCTCCTCACCCTGACCAAACTGCTTGATGTGGGTGGGGGGGGGAATCAAAGAGGGTTTCCCCCCCCAGGCTTACTAAAAAGATAGTAGTGGGGAAGCTGTTTGCCTTGTGTATTAAATATTTATGTCTTGGCTGTTTCACCTGTGATACCTCAAAAGATAATCACTTTCATCTTTCCAAAAAAGTATTCTAGACTGGATAACCAATACACTACATGCTCAGCCTAGGGACTATTATTCTAGCTAGTAAATTCACCAGAAGGAGAACAAAATAACAATACCTTTTAAAAGTAGCTGATGCTGAATGAGGTATGAACTAGCTGGAGGATCCCAAATAGATATTTGCATACCAAACATGCTTCTTAACACAGCTGATAGTCCAGTGCTGCAGGAAGGAGGGGCCAACTAAAGGAGTCCAACATAGCATCCATGAACCTGACACACCTCTTAACACAGCTGATAGCAGGCTTGGGAAACCCAAGACAGGATCAACAACAGCTCCAATGAGAAGACTCATCAGTGTAGCAATGGAGGAATAGGCCAGTTGGATGGCAGACAGGGGCCAGGACTACAGAGAGTGGCTGGGAGGGATAAAAGAGGGCTCCAGCAAAAAAGAAAAAGAAAAAAAAACTGTGAAGGAAGCAGCTGGTATCCCTGCCCTATGTAAGGGAGGCTGTTGGCTGAGGAGAATAAACTCCCTTTTCTTACTCCTAAGCATACATCACTTTATTGATATTCTGGTGAAATCAGCAAACAGGGTGTTCTTTTTTAATCTAAAAAATTACCACCACCCTTCTTATGGATCTTCTCAAAGAAGGACAAATTCCAGTCTCACTAGCATCATCAAATCTCCCAAAGCACAGTGCAAGCAGGAATTTTCCTCATTAAATATCTTTCCATTATGTTTGAAATTTGGAAGGATCACTTAGGATACAAGACAATTAATGGGAACTGCTGTAACTAAGGGGAAAACATATTTTAAATTAAAGTGGATGGGAAAAGCTCCCCTCCCTCAAATTGTGTGCATTATCTTCTTTTTATAGCATCCAGAAAGCTGAAACCTGAGCTTCAGTAGCCCATTTCCTCTTCAAAGACCAGATGTGCTAATCAAAAATAAAATGACTTGGCTACCACACTACTTCTGCATTCTTTGGAGAGTAGCATTAATGCTCATAATTTATTGTCTCACACATATAGAGTATATTTGTGGAGGACAGAGATAAAATCAACTGTGTTTTTAGGATTTAAGGCTGAGAGAAAGGGATTTAGTTATAAACTGTTAAGGAGTACTAGGATTTTGTAAAATATGTTTACATCTCATGTACTATGCCTTTTCATAAAACACAGATATATTTAATATTTTGCAGAGAGGTAGGGTTCTGCTCTTTGTAATCCAAGATTTCTTCAAGCTAATTAACTCCACAATTAAATGACAAAAATAAATGTACGTTTTAGGAGTTTAGTCCAGCAGATTACGTAAATTGTGAGAGAAAGGATTTTAAAATGGATTTAGTAAGCCTCCTGGCTCAAATAATTGGATTTTCCTGATGCAAACTCCTCTGCTGATAATGGAAATGCCAAGAAAGCACCAGAGCAGAAGGATTAAGAACTTGATTAACATAGGAATGTATAAATATGTAAGTATAACTTCCTATTTGGCCTTGAGTTGACTGGGTTGAAGAATACCAACCTAGTTTACCAACAAGCCAATACTATGACTGATTGTTTATTTAAGCAGACTATATACAACACGAGAAGTATTTCAGAATTCATAGAATGCACAAAGAGTCTCTGTTGACCCAAATGAAGTCATACTTGTTGGTTTACTAATTCTGAAGCAGCTCATTCTTAAAGGCGCTACTTGAGGCAGAAATGCCATTATACAAGCTCTCTAATTCAGGTTTGGCACAGAGCATCACTGAATTACCTGTACTGGTGTTCAGCAAAGGGAAGGCTTGTGGAGATACTTTGTCTCCTACCAAAGAAAGAAGCTCATGTTGGACAGCTGTGTTTGTTTAGCAAAAGCACCTGGAGGAGTAAAGGATATTGACACAAAGAGAGCAAGCATGTGAAAACAGACTGGTGCTTTTACACATGCTAAATAATGCTGTTTCTGATTCAAGCAGATTTATCTAGATGAAAAAAAATTAAAATATCATGGCTTTGCTGAAAATTCTTCAATCACAATGAACGTGTTACCAAAGTTATTTTTTATTTTGAATATTATCGAGAGAGAGGGAAGGAGGGAGGGAGGAGGAGGAGGAGGAGGAGGAGGAGGAGAAGAAGAAGAAGAAACAATAAAAAAATAAAAAAGACAGATAGCAAGTTTTAAAGTAGTTAAAGGTGAGAAAGAGAGAGAAGGGTTAGCAGTTCCAAATATAAAAATATTACTGAGCGTCAGCTTTGGGGTGGATTCTGGATTGGATCGAAACTCCAGGGAAAGGAATACTAAAACTTTGAAGAAGGCGTACCCAATAATTTATGAATACAGACATCAATTAAAATTATTGTAAATAAAGGTGTCATGTAATTAGAGATGAACTTTTGAGAATGTGGTTTACTCATCAAAATATGAGTCCTTCAAATTCTCCTGTCATAGCCCCAATACAAGCTTATCATGATAAAAATGCAAGAAATAAAAGTGATTTTTTAAAATATGGTAATATGGAAAATATTCAGGGGAAACTCAGGTCCTGGTAAGATATTAGATATGAAGGAATTAATATTCAATAGCTATTATATTGCCAATCAATTTCAAAGTTAAAGAAGATTATCAGCATGGAGGGTGGAGTGATATATAAGTTATACTTCAGTTAGAAACAGAAGTAGTAAAAATGTATGATTAAATGGAAGCATAATTGTAGAGAGCATAGACCCATGAATCAGTGGGAATGGCTATGGGAAAAATAAATTAACATTACAGCCAGTCAGGCATTAAGAAAAAAAAATGGCACAAAATATTTTTCAGATGGTATATTATTCTAAAGAACATTGAAAAAGTAAAACAAAATTATAAAAGAAAATATTGGAAATGTCAAGATATAGATGGAAACTTTTATCATATGTGGTATACCTGTAAAAAACCAAAATAATTTTGGAAGGAAATTCCTGGTAAAATGCAGAATATATTAAAATTTAAACTCCTTATGGCAGGTAAGAATATGTTATTAGAAATATTGCCAAATAAATTACCAAAAATTGGAAGAGAGATACGAATATATGGTAACAGTGGCTAGAATTGCATGAAGCTTCCAACAATGAGGCAGAGTTAGCAGTCCTGTAGCCAGCAAGCCTCCATTTTGTCTTGCTTCTGCCACCTCTCCACATCCTGATGTAGGATTAGTTTTTCTTCCCTTTGTTTTGGCATGGGCTAATAAACAGGTTTTAACCCATTATCCCAACAATGGCAGGGTAGTCAGCAGAAGTTCTGGAGAGAAACTCAGCCTTGCACTTTATTGGTTTATCATGTAATTCATCAAGACCTACAACTGAATAATCAGCAAGTCCACCGCCATAAAGGCATTCTGCTATTTTTGCATTGGTCTTTTTTCCTTGGAATATTGGTTTTCTGGATGCTTGTCCTGCCTGGAACTGGACGTTTGACAGACCTGCATGGACAACTAGCTTCATCTCTTGATTTGCTTCCTGGGTTCCCCACTTCAATTGCATGCATGACTAGAGTGCATGACTAGAGTTCTGGGGAGGGTTTATGGCTCAGTGGTAGAGCATCTAGGCTTCAAGTTAAGTTCATGGTATCTTCTGCTAAAAGGATCTGAGAATCTGTAGAGCCTCTGCTTGTTAGGGTACACAATACTGACCTTGGTAGATCAGAATAGGCAACTTCATGTATTTGGGTGCTTGCAGCATTTGTCTCTTGATATGGAGTCCTAATATTGAGGACTGTTAAATGTTTGGTATTATTTTGGTGGCTTGAGATTGCTAATTGTTCAGGCAGAACAATTATTCCTCCCAATAAAGTTTGCTTCTTATTTCACTCTATCCAGATTCTTAGAGCTTCATGGAACACAGTGGCCCTCCTGCCACAACAGGTAAGGAAGGGAAGGGGAGGGCAGGGGAGGGGAGGGGGAGGGGGGAGGAGGGGGTCTAGGTGTGTATCCATGTCAGGGGCATTCCTTTAAACTAAGGAAAGAATCTAAGCCAGTAGCAACTTTTGCATAGGAGTTAGATGTAACTTTTTCCCAGATTATTTCCATGTGGATCTGAGTCAACCTGGAAAATGGGCCATAATCATAATGATATGTGTCTATGTTACAGGTAGCCTCTCACCACACATGTTAATATTACTGTCCATCTGCAATTGCACATAAATATATGACACAAGAGTATGGCAGTTGAGGTGATACTCATATAATTGCATAGTTAGATGCAATTGAAGACTTACCATAGGGTAAGTCATTGTTAGCTTCCTTTGTTAGTTTAATTGACCATCTGCTTTCTGAACAGAATTTGTCTTGTTGGAGGTAAAACAAACATTATTACTAACAACATAATGACAAGATATCTACAAAATCATCTTTAAAATCATGGGAAGAGCTTCTTTGGAGGCTCTTGGCCATACTTCCCACCCTTCTAATGTATTATGAGTAATGAGCAGTATTGCCATCAAATCTCCAATTATATATAGCTTTCTTTTTCCTTCCATCTGTTCAGACCAGATGTAAATAACAAGCAGGGGGAGTCAAGTTGTCTATTGATGACTTAGTCTAAAATTGACATTAATTCAGTACTGGTTTCTTTCTGATGTTCCGAGAAATCATTTTATGAGTTTTCTCCTATGGCATTCAAAGAGGCATCTGACCAGTTGAAAGTGGTATCCAAGTGACAGGGGAATATTTGTTTTTATCCTTAAAACCCCAGTTTCAGGGAATCTCAAACAAGAAGACAGCTGCTGGCTGGACAGCACCCCAGTGTGAGCCAGCCTGCTGATACTAGCAAAAAGAAAGAAAAGAAAGAAAAGAAAAAAGTTTACTGACTCGGGTGCTGCCAGTTTTAACATGTGTAGGTATGAATTAAAATTTCCTTTCCACCTTATTGTCCCAGCAGCAATCTAGCAAATATTGATTGGGCTGATCATAAGCCTATATTTCCTTTCTTGTTCTGCCATGGTCAAAAATCTAGAAGTTATTATAGAAGATTTCTAATCTATAGAAACTAGATGATGAAATTAGAAGAATGAATGTTTTTTTGATGTGTAACATGTCTTCTGGCATGCCCCCTGGGACGGAAATGAGTGTGGACATAACATCTGTAGTCCCACCCCAGGGAGCACGCCAGAAGGGGCAAAGCAGTGGTCCTCCTCCAGTACTGGAGGAGGCCTGAGCAGCCACAGCTGCAGACCCAGAGAAGGCCGTGGCAGCTGGGGTGGCACTGGAGGAAGCCTGGGCAGCTGCCATGGCAGCACTGGAGGAGGCTGGGGCAGCCACAGTGATGCTGTTGGAGGACGGGGCAGCTGCGGCAGTGGCCCCAGAAGAGGCCAGGAGTAATTGCACCGCTGCTGGAACCTCAAAGAAGCCCCAATACTACCAGCCATGGGGTGGCCAGCTGGAACACAGTGGCCCTCCTGCCACAACAGGTAAGGAAGGGGAGGGGAGGGGGAGGGGGGAGGAGGGGGTCTAGGTGTGTATCTGAGATAGAGGAATGGGGAGGGACCAGGAAGGGAAGTTAGGGAACTGAGAGGTAAGGAGAGGCTGGGGGCAGTGGGGGGAGGAGTCTAAGTGTGTGGGTACACGTGTGTGTATGTCTGGGAGAGAGGGAGGGTGAGGGACCAGGAAGGAAGTCTGGGAAGCAAGAGGTAAGGGAGGAGAGGGCATGGGGAGTGGGGAGGGAAGGAGTCTGTGTCTGTATGTGTGCCTGAGAGAGGGGGATGGCCAGGGAGGAAGTCCAGGAAGCAAGAGGTAAGGAGGGAGAAGGGGGGAGGAATCTGCATTTGTATGCATGTGCTTATATGTATGAGAAAGAGAGAGGGGACCAGGACCAAGGAGCCCCAAAACAGGTATGTGTTCCACATGCCCTGTGAGAGTTCGACTTTCACAAATTTGTTTTTTTTTCATCTGGAAGTGACAATACCAAGTTAATGTGGCATCATACAAAAATCCAGAATACTGCAATTATTTTGTCCATGCTTTCCTCACTACATATACTGATTAAAATACTGAAGAACAATCATGCACTTCCATGTGCTTACACATCTGTTTTCAGTAAACTGTTATTTTATGTACACCCACTTTCTCTCACTTTTTATAAAAGCTGGATGGAGCTAAACAGAGAAACAGCTACAGGGAGCTTCTCAAGAATAAACAGGAGGACTCCTTCTAGTTGCGCTGATTTTATCCACTGTCATAAAAAGGCCCTTGGTTGATATTTCTTCAGCCAACTGACATAGATTAGTGAAAAACAAAGAGGGGACAAATTAACACAGGCTATGCAGGGACAGATTTATACAGAGAGTTCTTGCTAACTAATTATTATTTAAAATAAATCAACCACATAAGTCATCACTTACTGATACTCATAACTTTTAATGTTTTCAAATGCGGTTGTAAACTAGCAATGGAAGTCTACCAATTCAGTAGGGAATTTTGGAGACAGGATTTCAGCTTTGTGCCATTTCCTGTTCTTCAGCTCAGTTGTGATAGCAGGAAGAACAAGAAAGCTAGCAGTACATTCTTAAGGAGCATGGACAGAATCCAAGCAAACTTAATCAAATTTAACCCCACTGATTTCAGTGTGAGAGCTAAGCAAATGGTTCATTTTCCCTACCACCCACCCACCCACCCACCCAAGAAATTAATGGCTGTTCAAAGTATGTTGGGACTTAAAAGAACTTTAAATTAGAGAGTTTGAAGAACAGTACCTAGCATAGAACTTTTAAGGATTCCAAAGATTTGGTATACATGTTGGCTTTCTTCAGATATTCTCACCAGATACTGCCTAGCCCTAGACAAAACTCCTCCTTGACTTGCTTGGAATTTGGAACAGAAGAAAAGACTCCCATGCATCAATGTTTAGAATGGTTGTCGGGGCAGGAAAGGATTCAGGATCTGTGGCTAAGCTCTCACATAGGTGAAAGGAGGAAGGAAGGAATCTCCTCCACTGCTATCTTTAATCAACCTATCAGTCTTGATAATGGAACTATTTGTCAGTTTGCTCCAGAGGCAGCTCATCTTGCCTGGCGAGGTGGCTAAAATGAATGCCAAACTGTTCCTTCAAAAAGGCTCTGAGGAGGAAAAAGTTCTGGAGGTAGAAATAGCTGTTGGTTCACTTTCTCTTCTTTCTTTTACACCATTCAGATTCAAAAAGACAAAAAAATAATGAGCTTCTTAAGGGATATGTAGACTTGGTAGTCAGTAGAAGGTGCTTGCAGATAAATATATTTGTTATATTGCACCTTGCTCAGCAATAGGGGTTGGTCTGCCACTATAGTGGAAGACTTTCCAGTACTGTCCCTTGTTTCCCACTGCTGCTTCACAGGCCAGCAGAGAAAAAATAGAGGGACTCATTGATATGGTTTAACCACTGAGTTTTGGGGAAATCCTAGATTATTGCCCCACTGTGATGATGTGACTTCTGGTTTTGCACTACAAGTGATGTAGTAGATTAACACAACACCAGGAAGCCAGTTTCCACCCTCTAGCTACTTCTGGCAGGCTCTCAGTCCTACCCAGCAATACTTTTCAACCCCCCAAGAAATGGATTCATCCTTCTGGAACTCCAGCCTTTGTAACTGTTTGCTGTTGCACAAGCATGGGCTGGTGGAGGCTAGGAAGATTTGGAAAGGCATTGCCTGTATCTGAGTAATATTCTGAAATGTTGCAGAAATTCTTGTTCTTTTCTTCCTCTCTTCATATTTCTTATTGATCAAAATGTAATTGATTAAAAACAGACTTTTCTATTTTAAAAAGAATAAAAACAAATTGTTGGATTTCAGGGAGAAATGGAATTGAAAGCATTTAAGAGTTTCACTTAATAATACAATTCTCAGGATTGTTCAGCTGCAAGGGAAGTTTCAGCAGACTTCATTCAACTTGGCAAACGATTCTCTGCCTATGCCCCCCCCCCCAGAGAGCACTATGCTCTTACAAGCTCTAACAAGCCCTAACAAGCTAGTGATCCCTAGCCCCAGGGAGGCTTGTCTGGTCTCAACCAGAGCCAGGGACTTTTCTGTCCTGCCCCCCATTTGTGGATGATGCATTAGCTCTATTCTACTCTATCTTCATAAACAAGAATGCAGAAAAGAGAAAGCACCCTAATTTAAGGATTTATGTCATTTATGTGTTTCCTTTTAGACAAATCAATTAGGCCACTATGGCTCTGCATGCCAGATTCCCACTAAATGCCTTACAGGTGTATCCTAGGCAGAATTAGCAACCCCTAAATCCATTGAACCCAGTGGGCTTCAAAGGCAGTAACACTGTTTAGGATTACACAGTTAGGTCTTTGTAATGCATTGTATAGCAATTAGTGAAGAGATAACAGATTGGATGATCTGTGTTTCTGCGGTCCATCATGCACAAACATTTTATTGCAGATCTTCAGATCAGTAAGCCTTTAATCTTGACTTTAGAGTCTATGCTGGCCTTATACAGCGTTCTTTTTCTTCAGGGGTATTTATTCTGCAGCTACAATAAAAAAAAGACCACACTTTTCTAAAATCAAGGTAGAACATCATTTGTGAGGTGTGAGGGTAGCTTCAAAGATTTTTTTTTTTAATTATGCAATGGTCCTATCGCACCAGTGCAGTACCATCCAGCAAGCACCTTCAATTTAAATCCTCATGTTCAAGGTTTTGTGCATTTGTTTTAGCTCACTGATTGATAGGGAAAAGAAAGGAATGCAGCAATGGAGGCAAACCCAATGTGGAAATTAGCATAACTTTTTTGGAAACTCTGCTGTGTTATTAGCCATTGTGAAAAATGGGAAAGAGTCACACAATCTCGTAATATGAAGGAACATGTTGTATGTACAAAATGCACAGTTGAATCCACTGACATTGTGATTGTTTGCAGTATGTGTGTGTGTGTGCACAGGGGCCTGTGCAAAGTCAACTGCAACTCCACCACTCTTTGCACAGACCTGCAATTCGGGAGAGGAGCACCCTGTCAGAAACTTTGGAGAATTTTGTCTTGTCCCGTTAAATTGGAAGAATGGGGGGATTTTTGCCAGTGTCCTAGCACAGTCATATGACAACACTAATTTCCTGCCCTTCCAAATCTGTGGGCTTCATCTTTGCAATTCTATAATTTGATCCTGCACACTGCTTGTGATAATCTTGGCAGGTTTTTAAAAAGCCTTTTCTATGTGGATTGTAGTCTTCCTCCAAATGAACTGATATCAAAAAAGTTTTAAGATCAATGGTTTGTAGAAGGTCCATGTGGCTCAGCCACCATTTTAATGTTAGGTTTCCAGAGACTGCCAAAATGCGCCCCCCCAGCTTTGTTCACTAAATCATTAAAGGTAAAATGTTTCCAAAGCTTTAAGTTTCCCATCCCAGACTCTTCCTCTCTCTTTATACTCTGCACTCTTCATTTTGTTTGCATGCAGCACTTATTTTTTTTTGTTGTACTGGGGATGTTAATTTGGTGTGACCAACAGCCTATGAACAAGGGCAAGTAGACACACACTGAAGAAGTATCTGATGTATGCTTGCACACAAAAGAGCCAGTTTGGTGTAGTAGTTAAGAGTGGTAGACTCTAATCTGGAGAACCAAGTTTGATTTCCCACACTTCCACAAAAGCAAGGTGGGTGAACTTGGGCTAGTCACAATGCTGTCTCAGCCCTATCTCCCTGACAGGAGAGGAAGGGGAGCCAAGTTTGTTGGTTTAAAAGTGCCACTGGACTGAAACATTGTTCTATGGATCTTAATAGTATTGTTTTTTCCTATTAGGCCCGCAGTCCTTTTACAGATTTAAGTATGCATAAAGCCTTTGATCTCAAAGAGCTTAGAGGCATGTAAGACTGCACAGGACCAAGCTACACATTCAGAATGAGAGAAATAGTGTCCATACCTTAGGGCACGACCAATACTTTGTTCTTGCCTCAAATAGAATTATCGTGAATCTCTCCCTGGACTTCTCCTCTTTGTTCTCATTAGGATAGACACAATTGGTCTTGACTTATGTGAATCCTTATTTGGAAATCTCAAAATTACAAAAGCAGGAAAGGTTATCCAATCTGTGACCTCCATATCATGATTTTCCATTTAATTTGTTTTGTCCCAGACCGATCCTTAATAGATATTTCACCTTGAACATTTATTGTAATCTTGTTTCCATAATATCCCTATGCTACTCATTTCAATGTCCAATTACTCTCATTTGGTTAAAAAAAAGCATAACATTTAACCTACACTTTCCTTGCAGTAGCATAAGCATATTATTTCCTGTTCTGTCTGGCTGACTAATGAGAATACTTTCTTCCATCCTTCTGTATACAGGCAGGCAGTTACCATTCCTCCCTTCAGACTTTTTGCTTTAACGTGCTCAGTTCCCTTGTTAACCTATTTTTCCCTCAGACCTTCGATCATTTTCTTGATCCTTTTTTATTTTATGTCACTTTGCTCAAAAGATAAAGGAAGCAGACAAAACCTGGGGAACATTTAGGGAAGCTTTTGAAAACAAGGCACAAAATAGAATTTGTGTTAATTTAATTTCAAAAAAGAAAACTTCATAAAATAACTCTTTCTCCCTCCACCCCTCAAATCCCAAACCACAATCCCATAAAAATCACAGAGCAGGGGAAACAAGTAATGCTTAGGTGGGTGTTTCAATTTTCTTTTTAAAAATACTGTGGCTACATATTAAGATCTAAATGGGAAAGAGTATTTAAAAAGCAGAATCAATCAATCCCATGTCTATTGAAATAATTTGTCCTTGTCTCTGTTGTAAGCCTTTTGTTCTTCAAAGCCTGAAGTTAAACAGGAAAGGAAATTAAAAAATGTCATAACTTGTCAAAGGTGGAAATAACACATTTTAACTCCTAGTGGAAAGATATATTTTATTCATTTATTTATTTTAAAAATCACTTATTGCTTCTCAGCTCAAAACCCCTCAAAATAACTTCAACTGCATTCTTCAACTGGACACAAACAAGCTGATGAAAGATGGTGTTTGTTCTTGTCACTGCCAACTGGAAAGGGGAAAATGTCATCCCTTTCATGGAGATTTAAGGGGTAATTGAAGCTTTTCATAGCATGAAATTAAATACCATCACCTGATAATTACTTGCAGATCAAACTGATATTAAATTGAAAGCTGGAGATTAGTAACAACCTCATCACTATCCCACTAAATAATACAACCCAAATTTGGTTTCTGTTAAGAACAGTTGTAAGCAAGGCTACCCATAATCCTACTCAGATCTATTTAGTGGGGCCTACTCTCAGGAACTGCACAAACTGAAAGTTTACTAGTACTTTATCAATAATTTGTGTTCAGTTATTACTAATTTTATTACTATTAAAATAACAGTGACACATTGACTTCCAGTTCTAGTCTTTTAGGGGGCATGTTGTTTTAGAGATGATTTGGTGAACTATTTTTTGTTGTTTTCAGTTTGAAGTTGTCATTATGTCCACATTCTTTCAGCTTTCCTAGGAGACTTGTGGTAAAACCTAATATCATCTTTGGGTTGCCAGCAGAGGATTTGGGAGGCAAACAATCAGTCTTTTTGTTGTGGTTGAAAGGGCAATCAATAGTCCAAGTGTAATGCCATCATATGTGATATGTCACAGAATTGAACTCATGATACCAGTGAGATACTGTAGCATTCACCCCAAAATCTATGGTAGAGTAGTTTATCAAATCTTTTTTTCCAGGGTGAATGCTGCAGTGATCCTCAGTGTGATGTCACTTCCAGATAGTGATACAAGTGGCATCATTAAGCCAGGGATGCCAATCACCACTTTCCCATTTCACCAAGTACTTCTTCCAGACACCCAACTGAGTGGTGGTGGGTAACAGAAACTGGAGTAGGAGATCCACTGCCCACAGCAAAAAGATGGGAACCTTCCACCAGAAAGGTTCAGACCTACCTGGCATTCTACACAATGTAGAAAATAAGTTTTAAGATCATGGCCTTGAAAGCACCTCTTTCTCCCTGCTCCCCTTTTTAACATCCGGGCTGACTAAGAGTCCTGGGAAACTCAAAACCATGCAAGCTGTTTTGTGTTTTGATATGCCTTTATAAAAACTATTGCATGGCATTTGTTCTTGAGCAGCCTTTCTCAATGTTTTAACTATTGAGAAACCCCTGAAACATTCTTCAGGCTTTGAGAAACCCCAGAAGTGGCATAATAATACAGAATAAGGTTACAAAGCAGAGCTGTATGCCTGTCCACCTGGGTTCCCTCTACTTCCCACACCCTCCAGGACCTTCATTGACCATTCTGGAAGGGGGAGCAGGTTGACATGACCATGTATGGTCATATCACTCAATACATACATTTAACAAATGTTTAAAACATATAAAAATTAACTCTCACCCATTTGGGGAACCCTTTGGGCCATCAAGAAACCCCAAGGTTTCATGATACCCTGGTTGAAAAATCCTAGAGGGACTGAGGCAATGCCTCTTTTTCTTTTCCCCAGTAATGTACCTAAAACCAGAAGATTACTTTGAATTCAAGCACAGAAACTGATCCCAAGCCCAAACTAGACATTCGAACAAACATTCGAAATGTGGTAACAAAGTAGGCTTCTTTTCCTATATATGTGAAAATATATATTTTCCTATATATGTGGAAATGTGAAAAAGCTTATAAGTTTGGGGCAAAAGTCTATACCATTGTGTAGTCAACATGGGGTCTCAGATTTCCTATGTAAGCTGAATCTGTATTAAGGGAAAGGAGAAGCAATGACTGAAATCCTCTCGTTATTCTCTTGTACATTTTCAAGGCAATGTCACGAAAAAGTGGGGCTTTTCCCCTTCTTTCTCTTCTTTTTTACTAGGGTCAAGAAGTTAATGTGGGGTCTAAGATCTTCTAAGTAAGCTGAATCTGTATTATTAAATATATCTCCGCAGTGCCTTCCAGCCTAAAATTAAAGCTTAACTAAAAGGAAACACCTAATGGAGTGGGTTTAAGTATAACAGATGAAGATTATATTTTACTGCTCATTGTAAGTTTATACTGTTATGTAGTTAGTGTGGGGTCTTAGATTTCTTATGCAAGCTGAATCTGTATTATTAAATACTAGTAAAAAAAGCCCATTTGTAAAAATGGGCTTTGAAAGGGGAGTATGGGCAAGGGAGACAGGCGGGCACAGGAAGCCACCCATCCCGATCAATGAGAGGCACCCTGGCGGGAGTGGTCTGGGCGGGCCTGGTAAGGAAGGGTAGGCGAAAGGCGGCAGCGACTGACCTTGCAGGGACCCTGGGTGCTGAGGCCGGCGCGGCAGGTGGGCAAGTCGCGATTGCAGGCGGGCAAGTCTCGGCGTCGGGTGTGGTCCGGTGTCCATGGCGGGCCTGGGGGAGGCAGTAGCGAGGCTGAGGGGTGGTGGGCAGCGAGGCGACGGGGAGGGCGGCGCGGTAGCGGGATGGCGCGCGTGCGTGTTAGAGGGGTGGGGCAGGGCTGCGTTGGGGAAGGGAACCAGGCATGCGCCGGAGTCCGCGCATGCCTGGTTCAGTCTAGTGCTGTGGCGGCGGCCGTGAAGGACGCGCGGCCTAGCCACAGCGCTATCGGCAAGGCAGAAAAGGGCGTTGGAGGGGCAGGAGGAAGGTAAGGACGGGCGGAGCGAGTGTGTTTCGGCCGGGGAAAGGGACGGGCGGGAAAGGCGGGGATGGCTTACCTTTGAGAGGGCTGTAGCGACGGCGGGCAGCTCCTTGAGCGTGTTGTTCGCGGCGGGCGGGTCCTTCGGCGGGCAGCTCTTTCGCGGCGTGCGGCTCCGGAGGCTCCTTTGCGGCGGGCAGGGTGTCTTGTTCGCGGCGGTTCTCTCCCCGTTTTTTTTTTTTTTTTTGAGTCTGGGAGTCCCCCTGCGGCGGGTCGAGCGGCGGTTCTCGCTGTTTTTTTTTTCTTTGAGTCCGGGAGTTCCCCCAGGCGGCGGTCGGAGCGGCGCGTCTCTGTTTTTGTTTTTTTTGGTGTCCGGGAGTCCCCCTGCGGCGGGCCGAGCGGCGGTTCTCTCCCCGGTTTTTTTTTTTTGAGTCTGGGAGTCCCCCAGGCGGCGGTCGGAGCGGCGCGTCCCTTTTAATTTTTTTTTTTGGAGTCCGGGAGTCCCACTGCGGCGGGCCGAGCGGCGGTTCTCTCCCCGGGTGTTTTTTTTTGAGTCTGGGAGTCCCCCAGGCGGCGGTCGGAGCGGCGCGTCCCTTTTATTTTTTTTTTTTTGGAGTCTGGGAGTCCCCCTGCGGCGGGCCGAGCGGCGGTTCTCGCTGTTTTTTTTTTCTTTGAGTCCGGGATTCCCCCAGGCCGCGGCCCGAGCGGCGGGTCTTTTTTTTTCTTCAAGGCATCGGTGGGTTCCCCCAGGCGGCGGCCTGACGCGGCGGGAGGCGCTTCGTGCCTCTCGCCGCGTCAGGCCGCCGGACAGGGAGCCCCCGGCAGCCGTGCTCCGCGCGACTGCCGGGGGCTCCCTCAGGCGGCGGCCTGACGCGGCAAGAGGCGCTTCGCGCCTCTCGCCGTGTCAGGCCGCCGGGGGCTCCATCAGGCGGTGGCCTGACGCGGCAAGAGGCGCTTCGCGCCTCTCGCCGCGTCAGGCCGGGAGCAACTGCGAGCCGCGCTGCGCGCGGCTCGCAGTTCCTGGGGCTGGGAATCGGAGGGACCAATCGGCAGGCGCTTCGCGCCTGCTGATTGGTCCCTCCGATTGTCTGTCATGAGGAAGGGTCCAATCTGGACCCTTCCTCATCCCGGACTCATCCCGCCCCAGGACCCCTTACTGCTTTATTTAGTCCGTGGCGCCCGCAGCGCCACGGGCGGTTTACAGATATCTCCGCAGTGACTCCCAGTCTAAATTTAAAGCATAACTAAAAGGAGGCACCTAATCGAGGAGGTGTAAATGTAACCAATGAAGACTTTATTTTACCATTTTTTATATTAACAACTTATATAACTTATATAACAACTTATATATTTTTCTTCTGTACAACTAAGTAGGCCTCTTTTCCTAAATGTGGTGGAAATGTGGATGGCTCTAAGATTGTGTTAAGTATAAATTGTTTTATAGGTGTTATGGGACACCAAAAATGACCGTTAAAATTGTTAAAAACTATGTAAATAAATGTAGGAAAGGTGGTAACAAAGTAGGCTTCTCTTCTTAAACGTGGTGGAAATGTGAAAAAGTTTATAAGCTTTGGGCAAAAGTTCATACTATTGTGTAGTTAATGTGGGGTCTTATATTTCCAAACAAAGACTATATTTTACTATTCTCTGTATTAATAACATATTGTCTCTATTCTATATTTCTATCTTTATGAAAATAAAAAAATATATAATAAAAAATAAAATAAAATAAACAGGGCAAAATTTGTGAGGAATTTGCCTCATTGTTTGGTTCATGCCCATTCCTGATTTCTCCTGCTGTGGTCATGTTCTCAGCCCAAATGGGCTTTGCTTCATTTAAAAGCCCCTCCCTGCAGCGTCTGTGTTGCTGTTGGGAACTTAAGTTGGGTCCAGAGAATCTGTGCCCAACTTCTTTAAAAGGGGAACAGTTTTAGTCCCCAAAGTTTGCTTTCCACTGAGCTAGTCTTTTATGCAATCATTTGCACACATGGCATAGACTCATGAGTTGTCTTTTCTTATCACTCTGTCTTAGACAAAGAAAACAACCTGAGACGTAAGCCCAGAAAAGATGGTTTTCAAAGAGTTTCAGTTTAACCTTTAAAAGACATTTAATCTTCCAAAAAGAACTTTTTAAGCCATGAGAAATTTAGATGGTATAAAAAATAAAAAATACACCTCCACTTCCTTTACCCAAATTCAGACAGAGTAGCCACTTTTTATGACTGAAGATCACAGCACATTGTTACAGTGACTCAAAGACTTCCATAATGACATTGCTACATTTAGTATGAACAGTACTTTGTAATCCTCTTGAAAAACAGTTACCAGTAAGATTTTGAATAAATTAAAAACTGAAATTTTATGTCTTAGGGTATGTTTGGAAGGTTTTGGATTAGAAGTATTCCCCTCTTTGCTTGCTAGACAGTTCAGAACTATCACCACACCAACACTGAGTTACTTTGGCAACATTGTGCAGATTAACTCTATGATCCCCCAGTAGACATAGAAAAAAGATTAGTCCGACGCAGTACCAAAACTTCTGGTTGAAATTAGACAACACCATTGGTTAATATTGTCTTATAGAAGCCTATAGCTGCTATGGCATTCGTGCATCTTTGTGGTGAAAGCCATGTTTCCCAGGAGGATGCATTTTGGTGACGGAGTTGCTCTGTCACCAAAACGTGTCCTCTTGAGGGAAGCAGAAAGTGGTAGACCAGCTCTGCCACTGAAATGTGTTCCCTGTGGGGACACAAGAAATGATGGAGCATGCTGCTCCATCACAACACATCAGCTGTGGCCCGGCGTGCCTGCTGCCATGCATAAAAGGTCTAATTATGCCATCCTTAGCAGAGTTATAGCCTTCTCTGTGGACTTAGAATAGTGTTGCTCTGCTTAGAATGGCACTATATGTCAAATGAATAAATTGCAATTTCCTGCAATGTGCTTTCAAAACAGGTTGCCATTTTCTTTGAATGAATAGATGCAGAAAGAGAACTACTCTGGTAATGTGCTCACAAACAAATAGTTCAAGGACATACTTAATTAGACTTTCATTTTCCTCCAGCTACTCTCAAAAGGCCTATTTGCAAGACAATATTATATAGATGGAAGCCTCACCTTTCCCCTAAGTGTTCACATTCACCCAGTTAAAAATTTCAGGTTCCTATGTCCTGAAATCTGCTCTATTGGAAAATTCAAGTCTTGCTGCCTAGGAAAGATACTAAATATGACATGAACATTAAAAAAAGAAATTAAATGGAAGCTTTACCCTATAAACAGTCCTGAGAATTATTCTTCAGCAAGGATACAAAAGGACTTAGGCACAGGACTTGATAATCTTAAATATCAAGTATTGAGTCATGATACCCTGTCTGTGGCTTTTTTACTTCTTAGGCTGTTAAGGTAAGAAACAGCTACCCATCTCTTTACTTCCTGGAAAATCAAGACTGAATACTCTATTTACATAATTTTAAAAGTGAAGAAATTTTAAAAGTGTTTTCCTCTGGATTGTCTACCAGTTAGGAAGTAAGTTGATTCATTTTTTGCTTTTAAAACATTATATTCTAAAAAGGTTAAAAAGTGTAACTACAGATAAAGGTTTATAGTTTACAAAACTATGACCTGACACATGTTCCATCAAAATTAAATCTTATTTGCTTCAACAAAAATCCCAAGTGGCTGGGATAAAACTGGGATCTTGAGTTATGATTATTTATTTATTTATTTATTTATTTATTTATTTATTTATTTATTTATTTATTTATTTATCTGGATTTTTATACCGCCCTTCCATATGTCTCTGGGCAGTTGACATAAAACACCATATGGTAATTACATGAAACATCATAACAATTATAACATGTAACATATCAGCTAGAATATTTAAACAGAAACATTGTTCAACAGAGACAATCACTTTAACAGGTAGGTCAGATTCAGTCATGTCAGGGGGTGTCGGGGGGGACCAGCAGATGTTGTCGGTCAGCCTCAAGCAAATGCCTGGTGGAGGAGCTCCCTTTTGCAGGCCCTGTAAAGCTACCATCCAGGAAGAAATAACATTTAGTATAACCTTACTTATATATTCAACATTCACAGAACAGAGAGACACTTGCAGCACTCCTTTCTGACCATGTGACTGCCAATTACAGACCATTAAAGGCTCTCCTTTATTTTATGCTATGCTCCTTTATAATGCTTGTCCTACTCTGTTTTAAAATTCAAGAGCATATTTCTTTATCTTAAAAGTAGTCTAGGAGAAAAAGAATGGTTCTGCAATCTGTCTTTATGGACAGTTCATAACAAGCCTTGCCAAGCACAGCTGTGCATGTACATTTGCCAAATCAAATGCATCCACTCCCCAACTTTGGCAGCAATCCTAAGGATACTTACCTTTGTGGGAGTAAGCACCACTGAATAACATAGGACTTACTTCTGTGCATACCTGATTAAGATTACCATGTTAAACAGAGACCCTAGGGAGTAACTTTACTCTTGAAGAAAGATAGGTAACGCCTACTGACATTTTCATAAGGTATTTTTTCATAGGAGAGAATAATCAGAACAAAACAGGGCAGGAAACATGAAGTGGGGACCATCCTTGGTGAATAGAGACAGTTGGAGGAAATATAATTGCAGCCAGACTATTTTTCCTTAGGCAAATTGGGTAGTATCCAGCTTCAGTTTAATTATGTACATTCCAATAAACAAAAAGCAGTGGTGATCAAGGATGTGCAGGCCAGTAACTTCAATTTGCAGCAAAAATAAATAAATTACCAAGCTGCTTCCTTTATTGTCATGTCCACAAAAATTCATACATCTTGCCATTTTTTTTATCCATACATCTTTCCATTTTTTATTTACTCAGGCTTGCCCAAGATTAAAACAGTGACATATGAAAGGCATATAATTAATGCAGTAACAGGTGAGAGGTGTTTATTCTGTTGGAGCCAGGCACGTCTGTGACTCTGCCGTTCCACTTGCAGGGCCCCAGGTAAGAGGCCCGGCCATGGGAGGGGGGGAGGGAGCGCTTCCTGGGGGCCTGGAAAGCACACCTGTGAGGCCCCGTGTGCTTTTCAGGCCCCCGGGAAGCCATCCGGCCGGGGGGGGGGCGGGAGCACTTCCTGGGGGCTTGGAAAGCACACCCGGGGCTTCACAGGGGCTCTGGGTGTGCTTTCCAGGCCTCCAGGAAGCGCTCCCTCTCCCCCACCCCCCACCCTGCCTCGCCCTCAGCACTTCCCAGCGGCCTAGAAAGCAGATGGGAAGCTCACGGAGAGGACCCTTTCAAAACTCGTTCTTATGAACGGGCTTTGAAGCTAGTAAAACAATAAAACAGAAATTCAGAAAGGGTAACCATGTTAGTCTATTGGAATAATCTTAGGCCCTGACTAGCCTATTCTCAACTGAGCTAGGAAATTATGCTTGGCCATGGTTAGTATTTGGATAATAGATGACTAAGGAAGACTGCTTTGAAGAGAAAGGCAAAGACAAATGACCTCTGCTATCTCTTGCCTTGAAAACTCTAAGGCAGGGATGTCAAACATAAGGCCCCGGGGGCCAGAAATGGCCTATCCAGGCCTCTTATCCAGTCAGTGAGAAAAGAAGGGAACAGGAGGCTGCTCAGGTTAGGATGGGGGGCAGAGCCACTTTGATTATGGCTTCAGCACAGCAGAACAACTTTGCAGCAGTCAAGCAGAACTCCTTCGTTTCAGTAGCAGCTTGACTAGTAAGTTTGGAGCCACTGCAGCTCAGGGTTCCAAAGAACACCTCTCCTCTTGGCCCACTGCTCAGGGGGTGCTCTCCTAGATGATGGAGGAGATTAACATTTTCAAAAGGGGAAGTGCACAAGATCCTCTTCTGAGGCCTGCTGGCAGCCAGTGTTACTGCTGTATTTACACTCCTCCACATGGTATCTTTGCTTTTAGCCCATGGGGGGCAGACTTCATCAATGTTCTGCTTCAGGCAAGCTCTGTCTATGCAAAGTTAACTCAGGCAGATAACTGGAGTTGGTTATCAGAGGCAGGATGCCAGAATTTAATAAACAGAGTCCATAAATTATACAAGAGTTGTCTGAGCTGGCCAAGGTCAGTTTTCTGAGAAAAAAATATATATAGATAAGACAGCAACAGCTTAGTGTCTTAAAAAAAAGAAGAAGTGTTGAAGCTATGCTGAAGAACTCCTCCCCCATTACTTTTATGCATTCCAAGCTCTATGATATACCTGTGACGGCTGCTTCGCATCTCCTCCACTGATGCTCCTTCCCCCTCCGTAACTGATAGCCGATGTTGAGCTTGGAGGTTGGCCAACCTTTGTCTAGACTGTAAATCTACTCTACACCTGTACTGGCATTGCTTTTGCTCTTGGGGATCCTGGGAGAGTTAGATCTGCTGGCTGACCCTGAACTGTCAGTTGAAAGCTGGGGAATGAAACCAGTACTTCACTGCCTCTCAGCTGTATGTCCATGACAAGCTGTCATTCTTCTTCTTGGTCAGTTGCAGCTGTTTGATGGCTGGTGGGCACAGAATCCAACCGTTCCTCATCAGAGAAATCAGAAATAGACATGTGCATATTTAAAAAATTCAGAACTTTTTGGATTCAGCCTCAATTGATTTGGCAGAATCCAAAACACCCAACTCACCAGTCACTGGTTCAGATTTGACCAAATCAATTCAGACAAATCCATAAAGTATCAGGTTTATTCTGTGTACATGCCTATCTGCAGCCTTACCAGGCAGCAAAAAGCCAGCTCTCTATCTTTGCTGCCTGTGGTGAGGCATTTTAGGGGGGTGCCAGACAACTGATCTGGACAGATCAGCTGTCTCTCTGCCTCTGCCTCTGCCTCTGCCTCTGCCTCTGCCTCTGTCTCTGTCTCTGTCTCTGTCTCTGTCTCTGTCTCTGTCTCTCTCTGTCTCTCTGTCTCTCTCTCTCTCTCTCTGTCTGTCTCTCTCTCTCTCTCTCTCTCTCCCTAGCCTTCCCAAGCAGCAGAAGTTATCTACCCTGCCTGAGAAGCCTGGGAGAGGTATTTAAAGGGTGCACAAAGCAGCTGATTATAATAGAACAATTTTATGGTTTAGTCCCCACCCCCCGCTTACCCAGGCAGTAGAGAGTATCTAAAGGGTGCACCAAGAATAAGGATAAGGACAGATCAACTGTTTGGCATGCTTTCCTCCCCCAGCTTTCCTAGTCTTGGGGGGGAGGCATGTAAAGGACAAGCCCAACAGCTGATCCTGGCAGCTTGTCATGGACAGTGCTCTCCCCTCACCAGATCCTTCCTAGGATGCCAAGAGTGCCTGGTAAGGGTGCAGGGTGGAAGGGACATTTAAACTGTCCAAATCATGGCTGAATCACTGAATCACAATTCATACACTGCTGATTAGTTCAGTTTAAAGTATCGGGGTGGGTGTTTCAGCTCAGATCTTTATGAAAAGTACCTGAATCTGCATTGACCTCTGTCCCCCATGGAATACCCATAGGTAACTACTACCCTTATGTGGGGGGGGCAGTGACAATGATCTCCAGCTATACAGGTCATTGTGGGGCCTGGGGGCACTGCCACATGTGCAGCCTTGTGTGAACAGTGCCCACTTCCCCATAGATCATCCAGTAGTATTCAGACTGGGACAGCTGCTGAAGCATGGGGTTGGCACAGCTTGCCAGTGATCTCCGGCTTAATGCCGACTGCTGTCCCATCATGGTGCCCTACCACCAGAGGTGGCCATTGCTGCATGGCCTCTTGAGCTGGGTCATGCTGTGCACATGGCCTTGTATCTGGGTCACTGCCCCCTCTTTATGCAGATGAGGGGGTGGGAATGATCTGGTGAAGGGGTTTGCCTCCCCCCCCCAGCAGGATGGTGGAGTATCTGCCCAGTGCTGCACCACTGGATACCTGGCTCTGGTACCTGGCATTACATTTCATGGTATACATGGCCGGGTCCAAAAAAGTGATCTTTATGCCTGATTAAGCTGTTGTAACAAATGAATTCAACACCTTTGGCCTAGAGTCCTGGTTTTGCTGTGAGTAGGTTGTGACTTGGCAGCACACAACTATCCCCATGTTTAGTTTATGGATTGAATCCAGTCAGGTATTTCTCTCAATCTCATTTAATTCCTGTCCATATTACAGCCCCCCACTTCACATCAAATAACCATGCAATGTCCTTATCAATTCAATAATAAGTACAAGACATACAAAAACATTTTCATTTGTTTAAAGTTTGTGGCATTACAAATTAGGCCGCTTCTACAAAAGCATTCCACCTTCAGATAGCTGGCATTCTAAACTAAGTGGCATCAAACTTGGTTAACAGTGGAGAGGGATCATGAGATATACAAAACTTGTTCATTACAATGCCAATACCATAACACCTCCCTTAGAACAAGAATGTGTCCCTGGCTCCTTTCAGAACAGATCACTGTAATTTTTGCACCACCGTTGATTTGCAATTAACACATTCATTTTTATCATTTGATTAATTGTAATTAACACATCAATTAATTAGTGGACTAATCCTTTCATGTCAACCCTAGCTATTCCTTGGTGATCTTATCAAAGTTTATGCATTGCTGTACCAAGCTTTAACTCCTGTATTCACCTCTAACTGAACATTAGTCTGTTTCAGCACTGTTCATTAGAGACAGGCATGAGGGAATAGTGATAGCTTCCCTTTGCATAACAGTGAAAAAAGGCACAGTTTCCCCAAAGGCAAACAAATTGAACACACATTAAGTGCTACAGGGGCAGGGAAATCAAGAGTTCACAAGGCTATCTATAAGTCCAAGAAAATATAGCTCCAGGTAAGGACAAATGAGACAAGATCTCTGCATGGATTTGCAGTTGTAAAAGGCAAATCGCTGCCATGGAGGGCCTCAGTTTTGGTTGGGGTAGCTGGTGAAAAAGCAAGAAAGGATTTAACTCTCCCCACCCCATGTAATTTCACCAATCAATACTAGTGTGTCCCCCACCCTCAGAAGTGGAAAAAACATCTGGGAGGGGGAAAAAGTCTATAACTATCATTTCTTCTTGTTTTCACTCCAATGGCTAAATGCCTTATGAAAAAGAATTGGTTTTCACTACCCAAAGGAGTCTCAAAGTGTTTTCCTTCCTTCTCTCCACAGCAGATACACTGTGAAGTAGGTGGGACTGAGAGAATTCTGACAGGATTGCTGTGTGAGAATAGCTCTATCAGGACTGTGACTAGCCCAAGATCACCCAGCTGGCTGCAAGTGGAGGAATGGGGAATCAAACCTGGCTCACCAGATTAGAGGCCACCACTCTTAACTACTACACCAAGCTGGCTGAAGAGACTGGCAAAACTGATGGGGAAGGATTTCCCTATACTGTAGTTCCTTTTTCCTTTTAACAATGCTGACAAGATTCATTTAAGTTAATTTTCTGGCTTCTAATTTTTAATGGTTATTGTTATCTATTTTTAATGTCATATAGATTTTAATGTTGCAAGCTACATTAAATTGAAAGTTAAGGTATACTTATCATCATAAATAGACAGATCTTCCTATATTATTTTGGTTGCCCTAATGGTATATAATATTTTTTAAAAAATATTTGGATGGACTCATTTGTGAACATTTGTCAAAATGTAGTCAATCATAAAGCTTGATTTTCATCATTACATTATGTCATATCACCCTCATTTTACCTTGATATTACATCACCTCCATCCTATTTCTTCATTACTCCAAAATGTCTCAAAACATGGAGAGCAACTGGAATACTTAAATAAAGGTAAGAGAAGCTATGTTGGATCAAGCCAATGGCCCATCCAGTCTAATACTGTTCGTTTCACAATAACCAAAACTCAGGTGTCATTTGGAGATGTACCAGCAGGGCTAGAATTCCAGAAGCCCTCCTACAGTTGTCCTGAAAGTACCAAGAATATAGAGCATCTCTGCCCTAGACACCATGGTCCATCTATCCTTTTTTGCTAATAGCCACTGATGGACCTCTGCTCCATATGTTTATCCAATTCTCTCTCTTTCTCTCTCTCTCTTTCAGGAAAGAGCTTCTTTATTATTTACACTGGACACAGAAGTTTAGAAAGTCACACTCTTTGTTTGTTATGGTGGACCAAATAAGGGCAATACGGTTATGCCCACCAGTAGATGGTGGCTGCAATCAAGTCAGCATATTAGGCTGCAAAGGTTCCTTGCCCTGTTGGATTTCAAACTCATTCTTCTGCTGCCTTCCATCACAACATTCCTCTGAAAGACATCTGTTGGGCAGCCACCTCAGTGCAGGGAAGGATTAAAGAGATAATTCCCATACCAGATGCCTGATGTTCATGTTGGTCATGATGTGTGGACCTGCTGTCCATCTTGGAAGAAATACCCATTTGAAGCACATTGAATGGGATGCGTGTGAGAGTCAAGAGCTTCCTAGCTCTGTCTATCTAATTTTCTCTTGAAGCTGTATATGCTTGTAGCCACCACCACTTTCTGCAGCAGTGAATTCCAGGAGTTAAATACTCTGCACATTAATTTCATTGAATATCCATGAGTTCTTGTATTGTGATCTCTATCCCCTTCATAGTAGCCATTGGTTCTAGGATGCCACCACACACACACACACAGACACACAAAGACCATCAATGTATGGAAGAAACAGAAATAGCAGATTTAAGTAAACTCGGATTGGGGCACATTTATTAGGATGCATGAAAATATGATGACGGAAAAAATGAAATATGTACTGTGACACATAGCCCATTCCAGTGGCCAACACCGTTAAAGTTTTCTATTACTTTATTTCAACTCTCTTTCCTTTCAAAGGGATTTACCAGCTAAGAATCAGAATGAGACCTATCTCAGACCATTTTCAGACTGACCTTAGCTCCCTGCAGCCCCACAGCTAGTATAATAACTCCCACTCAGTTGTGGCTGGCCAATCAGAGGACTCACAGCCTGTCAATCTGGTTCTGTAAGACAAGGGAGGATTTTTAACTCACTGGCTGTTGCTGTTGTTTCAGCACTTACAGCCTTATTTTCTAAGAGCTGTCCATCACAACATATAGGTCAAGCATAGATCAGTCTTTCAATTCCATTACCCTTGTTCTAAACTCACTCTTTTCATTGCTTATTTTAAAATTTCTTTTCCATTTCCATTTCTTTTCCATTTTGCTGTTTGTTTGTTTTTCAATTAAAGTTTGGGTTTTTTTAATGTCAGATATATATTCTCATTTCATACTTGGAAAGGGGACAAAATTCAAATTATTGTCATAGCACAGTATTAACTTAGGGTCTGCCTTTTCTCTTCCACTTAAAGGACATTAATAATCCTGACTGATTCCGCATGAGGATTCTGTCCAGGTGATGGCTCAAGTTTGATATTCTCTGAAGTGTTGTCCTGCCCTCACACCTGCCCTCTCCTCTCCATTTTCTTCTCCGAGTATTTTTTTTAAATGGCGTGATCCACATTGCAGCACCACTGCAAAGCTACATTGTCAAAGGTAAAATAAAATCTTCTGTAAACTGTCCACCATATTTTTTGGATCAGACAAGCAAAATACAGTCCTGTTTGTGTTTTATGGAGATGGGAAATGAACAGGAAAAGGGGGGGAGGTGCATGATCAAGCAGTCTTCTTCTGATCATCCAGGCATCTGTGTGCTTTGTTACCATTTCCAGCCCTCACAAATCCACCCAGACATAAATAGAATCCAAAACACCACAAATGCCAAAAAAGGGGGGGGGGGGATGCTTTATCATTCTGACATTTCTCCATAGCAACACAGAAGTATTAGTTTTTTAAATTTAAAATGCATCCATGTTGTGGCATTACCGCACAACAATACGGAAGTACTTTTTAAAAAAAAAATTAATTTTGGGGCATGGGGTGGAAGAAAGTTTTAGTCCATGAGAGAACAGCTGTGCTATGATTGGTGGCTTGCTGTGATTGACAAGCCAAGGAGTAGGGAGATAAGTTTGTTTTGTTTTTCCTTGCAAGCCTCATTGGGAGGCAAAAAGTCATGATGGGGCAGAGGGAAAACGTGGGAGGGTTCTCCCATGAGAAGGGCTGAAAATGCAAGGTTTGGCATCCCACATTTGCAAGCAGGAGCCCACTTGCGTTTTAGCTCTCCATGCGGAAATAGTCCCTGTGTTGAATGTCATTTATTAATATCGTGACCATTATATTTCTCCAGGGTAATTTTGAGTAATCTCACTGTAGGAATTCTAAGGTCCAATGCAACCTGCTGCAACTCTCATCATGTTGCTCAGTAGCAAATTTACATGGAAGTCAGATCTTCCATTGTTTTCAATGCCTCTACTTTCAGGTAAGTAATTTTATGATTGAAATGTATTCAAAGGATATTGTCCTTCTTTGAGTACTTTAAGGATCCCTGCTTGGTTTATTAAAATGTAATGAATGGATTCAGTAGATGCTGCTGGGATATTTGTGTGACAAAGGTTAGGAAATGGAAAGGAAGACCGAGGATTGTAATAAGTAAGAATAAAGATTTCCTAGGAAGTGATTCTGCAGGATTTCTTTTTCAGAACTGGAGGATAGCCAAGAAGAAGAGAAAATGGAGAGTGCTGTCAAAGTCTGGAAAAGAAATAGGGGTCAAGAGGAAAGGTTAATAGAGGAAAGGGACAGAGACTAGTGTAAGTGTTAAGCCATTGGAAAAAGGAAATGTGCCTTGGAAATATTGCTCTCCTAAGAATAGCTGAATGGATTAGATAACAGGGAAGAATTCATTAGTTTAATTAGTATTAGCTGAAACCCAAGACTAACACAAGTTTCTCAAAACTAAAATTGGGAGACAGTGATGCTAGGATGACATATTGTACATTATGAAGAAGAAAGAGAAAAATGAAAGGTTTTATAGTTTATGGGACTTCTTCCATATATTGTGACTGAATTTGGAGAAAAACAAAGAAAATCAAACCAATATATTTGAGCATATGAAACATTCACTTTCCCTAGGATGTGGTGTATGTGGAAGAGAAAGCTGGAAAATGCTGAGAGGAAGAACTATGATTGAGTAGCCAAGCACCTGCTTTGTATGCAGAAAGTTCTGGGTTCAGTCCCTGGCATCTCCTGTCAGGGTAGACAATACAGATAATTATAGGTCTGACTCCATATCCTTGTTTACATGTTGCAGTTAATGTCCCTGTTTGCAAGGAGCAGTAAATGTGGATTCACTTTAGAAACTAAACCAAGGACAATAGGCAAACTGTTGCAAAGCTGCTGTAAAGCGACTGTGGGAAAAGCAGTGAGATACCACAGAATGCACATACAGAATGTTTAAGGAATGGAATAAGGGAAATTCATTCCATCCTTAAGCAGATTTCAAGAAAATATACAAGACTAATAAAGAAGAAAGGAAAATAAGTAACAAGCCATGCACTTCTTATTCTCTGAACATGGATTTAAAGGTTGTTTTGTTTTGTAAATAACTACATAGCAAATATGTTATTTCTGATTCTAGCAGAATCAAATCAGTCTGGAAGATGATTCAGAGAGGATTGCTTGTGAGTGGTTTACTAGGAAGCAATAATTTTGTGCAACTGAATTTCTATATTTGCTTTAGAAAGATCTGTGAAGTGTACTGACATCCGCAACACATGTATTTCACCACAGAGGAATCAAGTTTCCTATTTATGCCAGTTCAGGAGGTGGCTTACAAATGAAAGAAAATGAATGTGATGGTATTCAGTTTAATAATAGGACTGTCAGTTAAAAGTTTTGCCTCCCGTGGCAAAAATGCGCTGATCCTGCGTTGAGCAGGGGGTTGGACTAGATGGCCAGTATGGCCCCTTCCAACTCTATGATTCTAAATGAAACACCTCAGTTAAAAGCCTGAGTAAAAAAGAAGCGTCTTGGCCTAGCATTTAAAGGAAGGTAACGGAAAGATATGACTACGGCTTCTACTCCCCACTTCATCTTTGTAGTTGCAGAAACAGACAACAAGGCCTAGGAAGATAATTTTAACAGGCTGATCAGAAGATGCTTTCTTCAGCTTTCATGGTTTGCTCTGGCCGTTGGTTAAGGCAGAGCATTAAACGGCTCTCATATTTTCAGAATGTCTGTTCTGAAGATTTGGCTGAAGTATAAAAATAGAATTGCCCCTGAAGTGTCACCACTAAAGTCACTGGTTGAAATCATTCTGGAGAGAATACAATTAAGAAGATTAGGCAGGTTACAGTAGATGAGCGATAGGGATGTGAGTGTCCTGCATAGTGCAGAGGGTTGGACTAGATGACCCATGAGGTCCCTTCCAACTCTTTTATTCTATGATTCAATGATTATAGGTCCATTCAAATATCAAGATTTCATTCCATCTAATGAACAATTCAAAGACTGTAATCAATTAAATCGAGAGTGGTGTAATTTAGATTGGTTTACCCATATGCAGATTAGCTCAAGATTGAACCAGGAATTGAAACTCAGAGGTAACTTGTTAAGAAACTTTACAGAGTTTGAATTGCAAATCACCCAGAATAAGCCACATTTGTTTGAACATATATACAAATATCTCATAAATTTAGAAACTGAAGATGAACAAGTTAAAAATTGTATACTTAAATGGAAGCAGAACTCTGGGCAAAATATTCTGTTTGAGTAGTGGGAGCAATTGTGGTGTAAAAATGTTAAGTTGACAAAATGTCAATCTATAAGGGAAAACTAGCACAAGATGGTACCTTACTCCAAAGGGTATAAGTAGGATTTCTAAGTACAAAGATGGGAAGTGTTAAAGGTGTCAGGAAGCAATTGGGCTCTTCTTTCATATGCAGTGGTTGGGTAAAGATACCGAGACTTATTGAAAAAAATTATAAATGTTAAACTTCCCTTGCATGCTAAGTATATGTTGTTGTTTCTTTCCACTAAGCTTATCTAAGTAGCTGATCAAATTCTTCTTCCACGTGATGGCAGAAGTGAGACTTACTGTGGCATAACATTGGAAACAACAAGAACTACCAGGGATTGAACTGTGTCTGACAAAGATGGGAGAATTTATAACAATGGCAAAACTTACTAGATTGATGCATAGAGATTCTTCTGAAGAATTTCTAGAGTGCCGGAATTCTTTTCTACAGTAGCAAAGAAAATAAGATTAATCTATGTGGTCCATATTAAAATGTTATGTATTAATTCTACCTTGTATTCAAGCAATCTCTATGGCCCAAGAGGTTGTAATAATATAAATGTTTTTTTTTTGTTTCTCTTCTCTGTTTTTCTCTTTAAAACGTAATAAAAATGATTTAAGGACTGACACTGTGAACCATCAGCTTGCTCATCCACAATCACATCTTCCCTTGTAATATCTAAAGCACTTTGGCTTGCGCCTGGAAACAGTGCAGATCTTTCAGCAAGGGAGAAATATGATCCCTGCCACCAATCCCTGACAGTAGCCCAGCCTCTGCATTTTGAACTAGATTTTGAACAATTGTCAAAAGGCAGCCCCATGCAGAGAACATTACAGTACTCTAACTGGGATGTGATCAGAACATGGATCACTGTAGCCAGACCATGCTTTTCAAGGAGCAGCCATAGCTGGCAAAGAAGCCAGCACTGATTAAAGGTGCTATGTGCCATGGAAGAGACCAGAGCATCCCATTGTAAACTTCCTGTCTGCAGCAGAATGACCATTTATGCACTGGTGGGCTGCAGGCTGGAGTTTTAGTCGTGGCAGGTTGCTCCACCTCTTCCTGCACCCACATGGGGGAGCATTTGGCCCAGTGCACCTCATCCACCCTCGATTTGTGTTCTTGCATGGAAGGTAGGGCAGTGAAGTTCCCAGTGTATAAACAGTCAATGTGAAGCATTTGAGAATATCTAATTTTGCTTGAATGATAATTCCCCATAATGTATAGCCAAGATAATGTAAAAATTATATTTAGTCAATTTATCCTCAGTTTATCTGAGTGATATTCAGTGCAATCCCATAGACAGTGACTCCACTCAAAGATCAAATTAAATCAATAAACTTAAAGTGGAATAATTCTGCATAGAACTGGGCCATTAGATCATTAAATATCAGCTTACATAATAAGCAGCCTTCAACACCCCCTACACAAAACACACACACACACACACACAAGTTGACTTTTAGACCTTTATGGCATAAGGTTATAAGAACTTTTTTTCAATTCTTGGCTGGATTGATGCAATATTGTCCTAAATAAAATAATCTTCTAGTAGTTGTGAACAAGTAACAAGTGGGGAAAAAAGTGAATGAAAAGCCCTTTGGCTAAAGCTATTAAAATAGATAACTGAAAGATAGAGAAATTTGGGGGGAGGGCACCCTCCAAACTTCCTTATACACCTTAACAAGTCTTTTGATCATTGTTACTTGAGCTGAAGACTTGCTGACCATTTTTGTTCTGGCTCACTAGCCATTTGGAAAGGTGCTTCCTCCCACCCATCATGCCAAACATCTCACTAAAGGCATGAGTGTTTCATATTTAGCCATCACGATGGTTCAATGACAATGAGGATAAAAGGGAAGAAGCAGCTCCAACCACCCCATCTGCTCGTGTAATTACCTGAAAGTAAATGTGCTCATTAGTGTTTGATGGTAAACATGGACCACATCAGTGTGCGCTTCCTCATCCTGCCCTCACCATGGCTTCCTGATAACCCAGAAAGGGAGTTCAGTCTCATCACTCACGTAGGCTTCAGTCTGTGTGGTGAGATTGCCTATTGGGGTGCCAATTAGTGGAACATTGACTGTGGTCCCTTCCTGTTAGCTGCACACCTCTCTGGCAGAAAGCTGTTCTGAGGTGTAAGAAACTTAGTTAATGAATGTGAAAACAACAGCTGAAGAGAAAGCGAGTTCCTTTTGTTAGACACACGCTATTTGACTCATGTCGACACCCATGAAGTTTAAGAATAAGCTTCTGTCAATGTTGTGGCTACCTACTGATTCAAACTAAAGCAAAGATTCTTGCCTTTCTCTGGTTATTGACTGGGAACCTTGTTCAAATATTCCCCCCTCAGTGAGCTCCTGCTAACCTTGTAACTATTTTACAGCTTTAAACTAAGGAGCCGTCTCTTGGACATCTTTTCTGCCTGTCTTTGTATTTTCTCACCTTCAACCCAATCTCCTCTCCTTAAAACCAGAAGATGATTTCTGCAGGAAACAGTATCAGCTCCTCTGCTGATGCAGAGTTTAATTATTATTCTCATGATTTAATGGAGAGAGGGCTCCAGTAAAAATGATTTATTGTGTTGTTATTCTGTCATGATTACAAAAGGTGTGGATAATTCTCGGTGTCTGAAAATGTAAGATAAGTCTTGATATTAACTCTCGCACTGAGCATGACAAATGCAGTACACAGCTTCAGTGACAAACGGTGTAATCCTAAAAAGAGTTACACCCTTCTGTGGCCACTGACTTCAATGGGCTTAGAAAGGTGGAAAGCTGTTTGGGATTGTGCTGTAAATGTTTGCTCTGTGACGACGTTCCTTTCCTTTCTATTTTACACAGCCTGTGATAGTTTGCTGTTGTAATTTTATTGGTAGCCTGCTATCAAAAGCACCATGTATTTGGTCTTAAAGCCAATACAAAACCCGAACATTTCGCCTTGACTCGTGTTCAGGAGAAATTAATATAAATGCAGGGCTGCTGTGAAACTACTTGGCAGCCACAGTCAAGTTCCTGGTAAACAAGATTCTCATCACAAAACAGCTCCAGGAATAATACCTCTTTACTATGAGGTCTGGCCAAAAGGCCAAAGATTTAAGGGGCATAAAAATGGCAGCTCCAGATCTAGAATGAGGCACAATTTCCAAGAATATTACAGGGTGGAGTATCCACTGCTGTTGATGTGTACTTAAACACAGGGATTAAGTTTCAAGGTTGTGATTCAGCTGACTTTACAGCCCTTTACCTCAGGTTCTGCAAAACGCACACTGTTTAAAGAGGCAGCTATACAGTTCTATCATGGTGGCAGCCTCATGAATCTATAGGACTGCCTTGAAGGAGTCAATAAACTAATGTGGATAAGGCTGATTGTGTCAATATTCTGCATTCGGACTTTCAAAAAGCCTCTGACAAGATCGCCAATAATGGTTCCTTGAAGAGCTATATAGTCTTGGCGTAAAAGGGCATGTCCTTTTATGGATCAACAATTGCTTAGAACAAAGGTTGGCTCAGTGTGGCCTGCAGAGCTGTATTTTGCAGCCCCCTGGTTGAATTACACATTTGCATTGCAGAAAGCACTGTGGTTTCCAATGACCGGCTGGAATCCCTTTTGGCATCCCATTTCACTTGATGCAGTGACATTTTGTTAGATAGCAATATTCTTGCACAGCAGACAAATGGCACTGCCAGGAAATAATACTCTTTCCACATTGGGAATGCCAACTAGGAGTTGTTCCTGTTTCATTCTAGGTATTCTCTGTGTTTTTTAAAAGCTTACTTTTCTTCTGCTCTGATTTTATGATGTTAGATTATCAGTATTGTGGTTTAAGATCTGCAGGATGCTGTGAGGGTAATGTCTTTTCTCAGGTGTTTTCTTTTCAATGTTTAGCTGCACTCTGCAGCTGATAGTGGGACTGCAGGTAAAGGCTAGCTTTACCATGTAAATTCTACTTGCCCTGAGATAAGTTCTAGCAGACTAGGTGAAAGATCCAAAGATGCATGTGAGGAAAGGAACAGGCCATGGTGTAGCTCTGTTTGTGCAAGCATTAGTGCAATGACTGCAACAGCAAACAGCATAGCACTTCAATATAATTCTAATGACATGGTGATGTTTAATGGCTTGCCCAATGCATGGTTCACATGATTTCATTTCATTCAGTTTTGGAATTGTATTGGGGAAAGGGAAACAACATCTTGTGCTGTACATAGAACATGTAAAAAGGCAGTGGGATATAACTGCTTTTACTTTGACGAGGCAAATGGCAGTGAGTGATTGCACATTATTGCACACACTGAAATCTTCAGTGTGATCCAGTGCACTACATTATTTCCTGCCAGCTCCAAGGGTTATCAGAAAAGCAGTGGACTTTCAAGGTATGCCATTTCCTCTCTCACAAACAATGCCTACCAGAATATATTAGCAGTGATTAGTTGTACATCATTTATTTATTTTTGGATTTATTTCTGGCCGCTCCCATACATGTCAGGTAAATGACCAAATGTTAATGGCAAAGAGAAGTCTTCCCAATCGCATTTAGGTTTCTATGTGCAGGACATTTTTTTTTATGGAGGAGTATTCAGTAATGGCATCTTCTGCTTGCATCGGAAGTAGTACACTAGAGAAAGATTTCCCACCTTACAAATTGGGTACAGACTCAGCAAACATTCCTTGAAGCCAGATACATTGAGCAGCTGCAGGAAATGGCTTAAAAATAAATAAAGGAGAGCCCCAATGAGCTTGGAACACCACTCCTTGGTGCCTGTTTGATCTTCAGTTACCCTCACAGTCAAATCACTCACTATCCCCTACTAGTTATTTGGAATAATGAAGTGACTCTGGCTGTTGACACAGTTGCTCCAAAGTGTCTTCTTCTCAATGCTTAAGTATTGTATTTCCCCCTTCTTTGAGTGTGGTCCCTGCTTATGATGCCTGTGGATTTTAGTGGCACTTGGAATTTTGTTTCTAGTGATAATTTTGAAGGCTATATGCTGGCCTTAGGTATTAATTTTGCAACTTGCAAAATAGCTGAGACCTCAGAAGGTTATTGAGCAAGATGGGGACTCCTTGTCTATCTGCATGACAAACCCTGGAATTATTTTATCCAGTTAAAAATTGGGGAGGAGTTTGAAGAAGACAACCAAGGCAACAGGAAATGCAAGAGTGTGGTTACCTGGGATGGTGACAAGCTGGCTTGTGTCCAGGCGGGAGAGAATTAAAACAGAGGCTGCAGTCATTGGACTGGAGGAGATGAACTCTATTTGAAACTCCAGTGTGAAGACCAAATAAGCAGGCAGGTTTTCAAGAGAGCATGAAGCGAATCCCAGGGACATATGACTTTGAGGAAGAGCTGATGAGTTGAATCCAGAAGAATGGTTCAAGAAGGCAGCTTTACAAGTCAAAGGTTTTGTCAATTGCATTTTCCAAACAATATGAACTGTAACTGTTACCAGCATCTAAAAATAAAAAAGAAACAAAAAACCAAAGAACCTTCTTCTCCCAGAATGTTTCCAGGCATCCCTTTGGGTCTTTTAAAATCTGGTGTAATTAAATGGCAGGTGGCATGATAGAAGATTGAACTGAAATTGATAGTATGTGGCTGGGCCTCATCTGCAAGTATATCACATAGCAGTGAAGGCAACAAAGAAATTACTTCACCACCATCAGTGAATTCACGGAGTCAACTGTGCTCTTTATGTTCTGCTTCTGTGATGGGGCAAAGGTTCCGCTCCTTTCTAGATACAACCAATCCCCTTTGTGCCTGGTTGGAGTTGTGTGAGGGGCAAGTAACAGCTAATCAAGACCCATGGAACTTGGAGGAACTAAATGGGATGGCAGAGCTGACAGTAAAAATCAATTAAACTGCCTTTTCAATCAGACAAGGATTATTGCCAGAGGTGCTGGTCTAGGAAACCGAAGGTCTCCGAGTCAGCTACTGAGACTGATGAAGTGTAGTTGATGGGAGAAAGTCACGTTTAACATTTAGTTCTTTCAATGTTTGCGGGGAAATTGAAGGACCAAAGTAGGTGCCTGTTAAAAGGTCACTAGGAGTCCTATGGAATAGGTATCTCCTAAAGGGTGAACCAGGTAAACTAACCATTTAAGGCTTACAATAAAAGTCCATAAGTATAGCTGATAGTTACTTTCTGCCTCTAAACTCATAAAGCGTAACTATCATTTTTACTGCTGAATGTGCAGTTTACTTTGTTGTACAAAACAAAAATTGCATCCAATAGTGCCTTTAAGACCAACAAAGATTTATTCAAGGCATGAGCTTTTGTGTTCAGGAACACTTCCTCAGACAAAATGGAACCATTTCGTCCTAGGAAATGTGCTTGCACACCAAAGCTCACACCTTGCATAAATCTTTATTGGTCTTAAAGGTGCAATTGGACCCAATTTTTGATATACTATTTCAGACCAACACAGCTACCCATTTGAATCTATCTTTGTTGTACATAGCTTGAAGCTTTTAAAAACAACAACAACAACAATATTTTAACCCCTTAAACTTTATGTGCAAATTGTGCCATCCTCTTAAGATCCTGCTCAAAGTCATACAACAACACATATCAACAACCATTGAAAGTTAATTTCTAGATGTTAAAGCTGGATTTCAATGGAGTCATGGCACTCATCATCACAGTAAACCTGGGTGTAAACAACATGGACCTTTTATTCCAGTCCCAGTTTGATTCAGTCCCTGCCGTCTACACAGAATGCGATTTCCGTTTTGATTTTGTCCGATTTAAATATTCCCTCTGCAACAAGCAGAATTGATTCAGAGTCACCCTACCTTTTTTGTGTGATATCTTAGAGTGCTTTTAAACCTCAATATTTTTAGAATCGGATTGAGAAGCGATGATGAAATCTAGCAGCTGTGCATTTGACGCAGACTCCGTGGTACAGAAGCGTTGATTGGCCAGGCTGACTCTGTGTTAGAGACACTCTGATTGGCCATCACTGCCAAGCTTGTCTTTAAGAGGAAGCCCTAATTTTCTCCCCTCTTCCGAGCCATTAGTTCTTCTCCTTGATCAAACCTCACCCCCTTCATCTGCCTCTCCTCCTCTGTCTATTTAAAGAAAAAAACAACTGTCAAGAAATGAACGACAGAATGTGCTGAAGTGTAAAGTTGAACAAACACATTTTGACTCTCCCCTCCACCCCCACCCTCACCCCCCATTCTTCCATTCTTTCTTCTAAGGGTTTGTATTTGCACATTGCCTTAGTAACTAGTGACTCATTATATTCTCTCAGTAGAAGCCGATCCTCCCCCCCCCCCCTTGTTCAAGAAAAGAAAGATAGAAGGACGCTCCTGTGCTTGGCTCCCCTCCCCTTCTGAGTCTCCCTAAGCCTCCCTAAACATGTACAGAACACTTTTTTGTTTCAATGTGGGGGGGAGGGGGAGGAAGACCAAGTTCATATCAATCTGGAATCAGCAGGATCCACCCTGGAAAAAAAACAAGTACGTGCAGCATCAGCCCTAGACTGAATTCTGGAAAAAACGAACAATTGCTTATTCTGATGATCCATTAATGCAGAAATGTTGGGAGGAGAAAAATGTGACAGCCTTGAGACACCCTGGAATCAGAATGTAACTACTTGTCCTAGCATGCTTCATTTTTGTCTGGTCCAGAATCCATTTTCTGAACCCAGAGATGTAATTTTAATTGTTATGGGTCTACAAGAGATGCATCTGGGCTGTCCTTTTAACCAGTCTAGGCTATCCTTCTAACCAGTCAAAGAAAGGCTGGTATCAGATCTGTAAAATTGCTATAAGATGGCTAGATTTGAGTTCAGTAGCACTTTAAAACCAAAACAAGCTTAAAAGAGTCAAAGCTCCCTTCATTAAGGAACTTTGACATGAAATCTTATACTTTGAAAATCTTGTCATTCTCTAAGGTGTTACTGGACTCAAATCTAAATATTCTTCTGCATATGAACATGGCTACCCTCTGAACCGCTGTAAGATCTCATCCAGAAATTGCTGATGATGCCCATACTATCTAAATCTAGGAAGGCTGTGGGCATCCTAATTCTGAGTCTGAAGATGGCGAAAGACTGGAGCAAAAAGGTTACTTCACACAAGATGGACGTATTGTTGGTAAGAGCTAAAGTCAAACTAAAACTAAGGTTACAGCTAGGGATGTGCAAAAAAAATTAAGTAAATTTCAGGTTTGAGAACCCAATTCAGCACATCCCAATCACCTGAATATCAGTTTTGGTACTGGGATTTACATTGGGCTTGATTTGAGAAAGCTGAATTTTTGAGCGCCAAGACATTTTAAAAGACCTCCCTAGGTCCCTTTAAATGCTTCCAGAGCTGCCAAATAGCTAATCAATCAAAGAGACTTCTTTTCATGGATTGGCTGTCAGACAATGGGGAAGAACCAGACTGAACTGCCTCCACCCCACAGCCCACAAAACAACTGATCTTACAGAAAGGCTTGTCTTCATGAATCAGCTGTTTGTCAGGCTGTGCAGGGAGAGTGGTTCAAGCTGACCCCCACCCAGACCTCCTAAGCTGGTCTTGCAGATAAAGTTTTCTCCATGGATCAGCTGCTTGTCAGGCTGTGAGGTTGGCCCCGTTTAGTATTTGGATGGGAGACATAGAGGTAGGAAATGGCAAACCAGTTCTGAACATCCCTTGCCTTAAAAATCCTGTGTAGTCAGCACAAAGAGCCTCTTGTGTCACAGAGTGGTCAGGCAGCAGACATGCAGTCTGAAGCTCTGCCCATGAGGCTGGGAGTTCAATCCCACCAGCTGGCTCAAGGTTGACTCAGCCTTCCATCCTTTCGAGGTGGTAAAATGAGTACCTTATATGGTTCTGTTGTTGTATTAGTACTTCTTGTTTTTCCTTTCTCTTGTTTTTATTTTCTAATTTATATTTTAATTTCTATTGGTATGGGTTTCTTTACTTAAGGGTTTTTGTTGTTTTTGCTGATTTATGTGGGGCTGAATTTTTATGGTGGCATTTTCATGGAGCTAAAACTAAACAGAGATAGGAGAAAAGAGCAAGAGTCCAGAAGCACCTTACAGACTAACATTTTTCTCTCATGACTCACAAAAGCTCATACTCTACCAAAACATGTGTTAGTCTAAGGTGCTTCTGGAGTCATAGAATCATAGAATTGGAAGGGCCAGACTCTTGCTCTTTCCTACTGCTCTTTCCTACTCTTTCTCAATGCGGACAGCGGGTACTGTCCTCATTCAGTTTTAACCTAATGATAATACTAAATAGCAAATAAGGGCTAGCCATTCCTCCCTGGAAGCAACTTGATATCTATAAGATAAACAACACTTGGAAAATGGTGTCCTGAAATGGCAGGCAGCAAAATCATTATTACCACAAAAAGAAATAAGAATGACAGGACAGTAGGAAGAAGAGTTCTTATAGTCTTTCACATCCTATGAAAGCCAAAAAAGACTGTGAACATTTGGCTCAGCTGTATAACAGTCATCTCCAAGGAAAAAGCAAAATCTGGCAAATCATTGTAGCTAATAATACAAAATACTTTAAGAAGGTAATATCGTTTTTTGTATCTTGTCTTCATCAAACAGGTGAATGTGTACACATGGGTTAGGAGATCTGAGCATTTGGCTGAGACCAGAGCCTCCCATCTACCATTCTACTCCTTAAAATTTCTTGTGTCTCATAAGACCTCATTACAAGAACTCTTGGTCAAAATACAACCGGATAACCTTATAGCAGTTGGACTAATGCATGTGTATTGCTGTCACGTAGAATATAGTGTTTTTGAGGAAGCTACTTCCAATTCCTGTTTATCTAATAACAGAAATGTGATAGCAGCTTGCCTGTCAGGACTACACATGCATATCTATAGTTGCATATTCAGAGTCCATTTGTACATGCCCCTCTGCAAAGATGAAGAAGAAGAGCAGCTGTACACACGGGTTAGGAGATCTGAGCATTTGGCTGAAACTGGAGCTTCCCATCTACCATTCTACTCCTTAAAATTTCTTGTGTCTCATAAGACCTCATTACAAGAACTCTTGGTCAAAATACAACCGGATAACCTTATAGCAGTTGGGCTTATGCATGTCAGGACTACACATGCATATCTATAGTTGCATATTCAGAGTCCATTTGTACATGCCCCTCTGCAAAGATGAAGAAGAAGAAGAGCAGCTTTTTATATACATTTCACTACCCGACAGGGTCCCAAAGTTCACAGGAAAGCTTATATTTTGAATTGAACTTTGCTGGTCTTAAGGGTACAACTGGACTAAAACTTTGTCCTTTCATTGAAGAGTTGAGAAGCTTTTACATACCTGGGTCTGCTAGCTACCTTGGCATGAACCTGCATTTTTTCATATACTTCTTATTGCTTCATAGATTTCAGAATATTGTAAACATGGTATGAATGCCATTCTTGACTAAACAGAAGAGTGTATATAATGAGTTCTTGAACTGTGGAATGCAGCTGTAAGACCTTGGCAATATTGTAAGTTAGATCTACTTTTGACAAAAGCATATAAGAGTCTGTAGGTCTATGGTGGAGTTATGTGGCAGCTCCTCTTTTGGAGGGAGCACAAGACTTATTTTCAGGGAAACACTGGACTGTTTGATGCCTCATTAGCAGCAGACAATGTGCAATGGGCAGAGAGTAGACAGCCATTTAATCTGGTTTTACTTAATAGGAAAAAAATTCTAGGCTACCTCTCCGGGGAACCCACAAAAGGTGGTTTACAAAATAAAACATAAGCCATCATTTTAGAAAAGCATTAAATCATGTAAAACTGAGAAAATCATAAAAAGCTTGAGAAAAAAAGAACAAAAATAGCAGAAGACACTGAGCAACTAAAAATGTGTCCCTTACAACACCTTTCAGCCCGGAAACAGACTATAAAAAGGCTGTTCTAAAAAGCACCCCCTTAATCAAAAGCCCAGGTGAAAAGAAATGATACCTAAAAGAAGGGAGGGGTGAGATAAAGCTTAAGGGGAATGGAATTCCACAGTCAAGGTGCCATCGCCAAAAAGAGCTCTGCCTCTGGTTACCATTGACCTCACCTCTGTAGGCAAGGGCACAGAATTTGTTCATTTGTTTTCTTCACACCTTCTATATTCTTATGGAAATCATTTACAGAGGTGTTCATTCCTATTCTGTTTGGAGAACAAAAGGTTAGGCAAAGAATTAATTAGAAGGAGTGATAGTGATGTCTATTAAAAATTATACACTTTTCATTAAGCAATGTTGAAGAACATCTGACCTTCAAAGACCATTCAGAAAAGTTTTAATCCCCAAAACATAGATGTTCCTTTTGAAGTAGATGGCCTAGATTTTTGTATTTTTTTCTTTTTATTGAGTCTTTTGATTGACATTGAATGAATGTTTTCTTTCCTTTGCAGCATCATGATCCTAGACTTGATGAAGGATATTTATTATTATAACAACTTTAGAAGAGGGTGATTATAATATAGGCACACAGAGTTTATTTGACCACCTTCCAATAGCCCCCAAGATGCATATCTAAGTAAACAATATACAGCTGGTAATACTACTTTTTTTGTTGTTGTTTCATTTAGTGTAGGAGGCGAACTAAAGTACCGTATTTGCCGGCATATAAGACGACTGGGCGTATAAGACGACCGCCCAACATTTCCTCTCAAAATACAGTACTATGGGCCACTATGGGCAGCTATGTCTATCCCAAGTGAAGTGCACCCGGTGTATAAGACGACTCCCCCCCCACTTGGAGGCATGTTTTTCAGGGGGGGAAAGTAGTCTTATACGCCAGCAAATACTGTAATCCTTTAATTAGAATCTAATTATGAGTACTTCAAAACATAATCTATTCTCACCACACAGGAATGGTCCTGTAAAAATCCCAATGAAAATTGGGTTCATATTTATACAGAAAATAATCCAGCCAAAGTTCAGCACATTGTCCTGCTGATTTCCAGTAAGGAAAATAATTTTACACATATATCTATCTCACTCCTATTGAAATCAGTGGCTGAAAAATGATATACCTTAGCTGGGCCACACCCAAATGATTTAGGTGACAAGGACCATTTATTTATTCAATGAAAGCTCATTACAAGATGAAAAGAGTAGTGGGAAAGCCAATACAAGAACATAAATATTCAAAATATAAAGAAACAATATACGGAAAATATGAATGAATCCCCTAACTTAGAAACTTAGAGTGCTAAAATGACATCTCGCTGAAAGAAGAGCATTTTGTGCTGCTTAGTATCCAAACCTCAGTTTCTAGACAATAGTTGTGACAACAACTTTGGGCTGATCCTGCATTGAGCAGGTTGTTGGACTAGATGGCCTGTATGGCCCCTTCCAACTCTATGATTCTATGATTCTAACAGAGCTGCTTCTTTAGGAGTGTATTTATCCTGAAAGAACATGGTAAACTTCTGTGACTATTGACAATCTAGGAGAGATTGGAGCCATGGAAGAACATTTTTTTCTAATAGACAACTAAAGGTTGTAAAGGTCCTGTCTAAGACACAGAATATAAGATCCTACAAAGAATTTTCTAATCCATGCTTGCCCTTTAAAAATGGGTAACAATGGGGAAATGTTGAGACTTGTATCTGAGCCATATCTTGTTGAATGTTGAATACTCTCATTTGGATTCATACTAGCATTTTAGGGCATTGACTATCCATAGTCGTTAAGTTAGTGGCTCCAGTCCCAATTCCTGTAGCATATGGCCACATTTATTCTAACCATTGTTAAGTGAAGCAGCTGGCCTGTTGTACAATACATTTTTTTAGGAGTATGCAATTGTTCATTTGCCAGAGCTTCAGACAAATGAATGCTCACTGCTCCAGAAAGTCTAATTCTGCTGCTAAAATGTGAAAGGTTTTATATATTGAAACACACATGTCCCTCCTCTCAAAAGGCAGATTCCAACATAACATTAACATAACGAAACAATACAAGTAACAATGGAAACACAACCAATAAGCACTGTTTATTTAATGTTGAATACCAGGAATTAAAGCCAGGATTACTCTGATCCCAGACTAGAACAGAACACACTGAGAACCAGATTACAAGGGATAAGAAAGATTCACCATTGAATCCCAAAATATCATTTTTTTTACTTCAGAGCAGCTACAGTGGTCTCTAACTTTGACCTATGATACTGGGGCAGGAAATCTTTAATCTCTTCTCCCTGTACTGTCCTTTAGAAATTGTCTTCTGCAGAAGCTGCTGATAAATCCATTGAAGAAAAAAAATTACTGTAGAAACTGCTTTAGGAGAATATTTTCATTTTAGTTAAGCGGTGCTCTGCAAGAGGACTTTCACAATATTCCAGGTCTCTTGGGTTGTTTCTGCACAGAAAAATTACTTCCTTTCAGGCTTCCACATTTACAGATCCTGAAAAAGGTGTAATACCACTGAGGGCAGCCACCTCCCGCACTGGCATTGCACTGTGCCATCTATTCCCAGTTAGCCAATGACTGACTCTCCAGGAAAGCTGAAGACTAACTGAGCTGAAGTTTCAGCAGCTGCATGAATCACAGTGATCAGACAGACTGAGCGGAGGGTTTTACCCCTATATGCAACCATGCCATTAGAGCTTGTAATAATATAAACCCTATCCTTATGATTATTTCAACTGCAAGACAAAATGGCAAGACAAAACCCACATCAAGTAGCACATGTACACATGCATGCTGTCAGATCACCATGTGCTGAAGCAATTGAGAAGTAAAGAAGAAGAAGAGTTGGTTCTTATATGTCACTTTTCTTTTCCCGAAAGAATCTCAAAGCAGCTTACGTTCGCCTTCCCTTTCCTCTCCCCACAACAGACACCCTGTGAGGCTGGTGAGGCTGAGAGAGTCCTGATATTACTGTTTGGTCAAAATAGCTCTAACAGGCTGTGGTGAGCCCAAGGTCACAGAACTAGCTGCATGTGGGGCAGCAGGGAATCAAACCCACCTAGCCAGTTTAGACGTCCACGCTCCTAACCACTTCACCAAGCTGGTTCTCTTTAAAAGTTTTTTATTTTTTTAATATTCAAAAGGAACAGAAAGAGTTGTGATTATAGGACTTCAGTTGTACATGCAGACATACATAGTTCTTGCTATCAGTTTTAATACCTGTGATGTTTTGAGGAGCTGGTGCCACCTTCGTATGAAGATTGAGACCTGATCTCTGTGTGGATGTCTTTGGTTTTGACCCTCTGCCTTCTTAGTTAGGATGGGACCATAACAGTTAATAATATGGCCTGGGACAGAAGTCTGAGGATTAGGCTGACTCTAAAGGGCAGAATTACAAACTACTCCATCAGAGTTCCATTTAAATGCCCTCTTCTTACAAGGTCATGTGACATTTCCATTTGCCAAATTTAGAAGATGCTGTAAGACTTGGAATGAATGTGGATCATCAGTGACATCCAGTGGTTAGTCAGATAAACACAAATGTGTAATAGAAGTCTGATGGGTTACTTATAACCAAAGAGGCAAGTTTAATTATTAGTATTTATTAAGTTACCTAGTGCCATCAGTGTCACTGTCACTTTGTAGAGTTCCATGAGCATGAAAACAGATTAATGCCTGCAAGGAAAGTGAAGACAATTATTTATCTTAAAATGGGCAAGAACCTCATATTTTTCACTTCCATGGGAGCACTATAAAGATTATAATTTAAACTGCACAGACACTCTCCAGAATAAATGAACAGTGCCTCCTGCCTCCCCAGATACTTGAGTATCTATAGTCCAACCGATGTAAAAAGAGAATTAGGCAGGAATGGTAGGGATATTGTCCAAGTACATGAAATAATCTTTGGTGGGGTGAACTTCTGTCAAAAGAAATTGAACTACAATTACCCAGTGTCTCCTGGCCGATTAATTCCCTTTCTGTTGTTGGTTTCCAGCCCTTTCTGTCATCAGCTTCCAGCACTTGTGGTATAGAAACTACCAACATATTTTATTTGTTGGTACAACTGCTGATAAATCTGCACCAGTGCTTTCATACAGAACTCTACGAAGTTATTCATTCACAGAAATGTGAATGAAAAATGAGGCCACAGTCTATTCCACCCCACCATGGAATTGTTCCCACCAGCCCATTTCTATGGTTGGTTTCCTAAAGGCAGCTCCTTCTTCAGCTTCATTTTATCTCATGATGGATGAACTAATATTTTTGCCTGTACTGATGGTGAATCATATTTTTTGTTTTAAAACAATGTCAACAGACTAAATTCTGTCACATGGCAGTAAATTGTTGATAAATCATTCATGAATCAGGGTGACTCATTTCTTTAGAAATCAACTGAACTGAAGAAACTCTCGAGTCGAAAAGAAAATGAGGATAATTAAAAACAGAAATGCATTTTTAAATTCTTATTTTCAGTCATGGAATTTTTCATGCATGATCTCTTAAGGGTAGGCTCTGATTTGAAAATAATTACCATTACCACCAAGGAAAGACAATAAGAAAATTTATCTTTGAGAAGAGATCAAATAACTTCAAGCCACAACTGAAAAGTAATTTAAAAGCTTCATAAGGATGAAACAACATGAGACAAAGCAACCTCAGGGATCATTTTACAGAGATGTCTGTTCTTCAGTCACTTTTTTAGTCCTGTTAAGTGGAAACATAGTTCTTTTAGCCAAATAAAACATACTTCTTATCCCAACAAAAGCAAGACAAAATTCCCTTTTGTATTCTTTACTCTTTTTTCTTTTAAATGCCTGAAAGACTTCTTCTTTTTTATTTTTGCTATGACAAAAGAAGTTCACAATAGTGTATATGGATTGATGGACTTTCCTTAGTAAAAAAAAAAGAGAGATTATGCTATTGATTTGTTAAAAAATAGTGGATGCATTTTCCTATATGTGGGACTGACTTACCTTCTCACATTCTCAGTGTTTTGTCTATGGAACAGAAGTGGTATTCTTTTTAAATAACAGAATCACATGTAAGTAAAGCTGACCCCACCCCCCTTTAGTCCTGGATAGGGGTGTGTATTCGATAGTATCTGAGCTGAAAAAATATTTTTAAAAACTTTACATTTTTAAAGCCAAATACTAATAAGTGAATCTGGCTAGTTACCAATATACCAGATTCTGGAGAAAGGTGAATTGTTATGACTTTTTTTTTTGGGGGGGGATGTATTTGGCTATACTGGGTATCTGGTGGTCGAGAGGTTTAAAGGGCTATAAAGAGAACTTTCAGTTCTCCCCTAGGGCTCTTTCTTGCATTTTGCTCTAGTTTCCAGGGCAACAGGAGGGAGGGAGAAGAGACATCTCTATAGGCCAATGGCAAAAGCAAGCTAGAGGGAGTTGTAGTGCCTTATAGCCAACTACTGCAATGCTTTTGCAAACAGCACTGTATTTCAGATTCAGATGTAAAGTACAACTAAGTACCTACCTTGCTTTTCAAATCCTCACACATTTCCCAGGATGGAGGGAGTAAGGAGCACTGGCAATATAGCAAACAGGATTTCAGGTTAGAGGGGACACCAATCTTTAGCCAATCACAGAAGTATGTTATTTTTTGTAATTCTTCTGTGAAAGAACAAAGAGCAAGGTTCCGACTGAGATAGACTCCGTAGCTAAGACAGTAGGGTGGAGCCAGAAGCCAGGAGTGGGTGGGATTTGGGGTGGGGAGGAACCTTAGTGGCATATAATGCTATGGAGTCCACCATCCAAACCAGCCATTTTCTCCAGGGGAACTGATCTCTGTCACCTGGAGATGAACTATAAAATTGGAAGATCCCAACTAGGGACTGGAATCCCTACCTCAGTATGAGTACATCAAGGAATGAACCAAGCATGAAGAGACTAGGTTAGAATGCAGCTTGCAGAATCAGCACTCAACTCCATTTCTTTGACACTGTGACCCCACCCCCCAAGACAATTATCCTTTGACACTGGGATTGAGTCTGCTTTTAATGGAGCACATAGGAAACAAGAACTGAATCAGCCCAATACACATTACTTTTCTTCTAGTGCTTCAAGGTCAATATTAAAAATAAATCAGGCTGGCAGAAATATACAGAAAGAAATGGAGCACTGCCAGGTTTGATCATAGGGGTGGTTTAGCTCCCCTCACCTATATGTTCCATTATTCCTTTAAAAAATTGATTCTACACTCATGGTTTAGAAAGGGAAAGGACAATGCTTGAATATATGTACCTGTCTGTCCCATATGCTGAATCTGACCTTAATCTAGCAACAGCAGCGACAACAACAAAGTCTGTTTTTCTTCCTAGGCCAAATAACAGTTTGAGGAAGCCTCTTTTTATAAGGGGAAACATTAAATTATCTCATCTCACAGCCATAATGAAGATCCTTCCCTTGATCCTTTTGAGAAAAATCAAGGGCATTGAGATCCTAACCATTCAGGTCCTAACCATGGATTTCTTATATCTCATCTGGTTGGGATCTAATTCTCTCTGTGTCTTACTGATACTGAGTGATATTTAACTCATAACTCTGCAATTTTTCAGAACTCAATGTGTTCACAAAGGCTTCTCTGACTCCTCCCCCCAGTGGCAGTGGTGTCTATCTTTGACATGGTGGTGGAGGACACAGAAATAAATCAATAAATAAAAAAAATAAAGCAGAATACAGATCTTCAATTTGACAGTCAACCACAAAAGTCTCCATAAATTCTGAATATCTGTACAGTAAATACATGCATTTCCTACATGCTGAATATACAAAAAATGTATTGAATAATCATAAAATGAAAACTCCAGTGTGACCAGAATCAGCCTTTCCTTCCTAATCTAGGTTAATGACTCTCCAAGGAATTTCTGCCATGGCAAGTCATAAACAAGCAATGCAAAAAATGAGTGAGCCCATTCTCAGCACCAGTCATCCCACATATTCATATGACAAAGCAGAAGATTGTGATTTTTAAATTATTGTTATTACATCCCCTAAAAAACTGAATGGCTTGATTCGAAATGGAAAGGCTGTGCATACCCAATTGCTGCAAAGGCACTTCCAACTCTATAGAATCAAAGTCCTCCTCGACCACTGAGCCAGCTATGTAACTGGTGTTAACTAAACTGTTTGGAAAAATCTATATATGAATTCCTCCTGGGTCACAAGATCTGCATAACTAGTGACAGGTAACTGGCAGAGATGTTTTTAAATCTGCTCCTCCCATCTTCTCTCAAGCTCTTTGAGTTTCCCTGTGACTACTCTGAAGTTGAAGCCAGAAGCGGAGCAATGGGTCACATTTGAAATTTACTGATCTTTCTACCAGGTGGCATATTTTGAGATCAGGTTGTGATTAGTTACTTACTGTATGTGTGTAAATTAACCCAACTTTACTATCATTGTAAAAGCATCTAGTCTTTAAACTAACTCAATAGCAGCCAACATCTTTGGTGCAGGATCAATGGAATATATTTCTAAATGCATAAGGCTTTCAATATCAAATGCTACTGGGAGGTCAAGGAAAATTAAAATAGAAGCATACCAACTCTAGCCAATGATCAGAGCAACTGAAGCTGCTCAGAACTCAGATTTAAATGGTCCAAGGGAAGCTATTTCATACATGAAGTCCTGGCACTGGTCAGTGTCACCTCTGCCAGGTGTTCTATTGACCTCTGTCCATTAGTTTATAGCTGGCAGGAAGGATAATTTTGAGCGATGGAAAAGACAAAAACATAGCCTTTTTACAATGTATGTTGTAGGAATGTAGAACAAAAGAGGTACACAAATAGAGGTTTTAAGAAGCTTAGCTAAAACAGTCCCTTCAACAACCTACAGTGTTGGGGGATAATTTCAGTGATTGGGAAACATGAATATCTTTGAAGGTTTCGCTCACTTCTCCAAGCACTTTCTTAGTTGCTGCTGGGTACCATTTTTTTTAACATAGGGACAAGCAGCAACTTTCTGTCCTCACACAGATGTGGCTTCCAGGCAATATCACATAGCTAATATGTTTTGACTGTACAGTGACACTGGAAGTTGCATCAGCGTGAGATAATTTAGTCATTTTGGGCAAATCTTTCTTTAGGGAAGGGACTGTGAAATTACCATGAAAAAAAACTCATGTAATTAAATTTAATGGATAGCCATAGTTAGTTATGATGAGAACAGGCTGTATTTGTTTTTGTATATATATAAACTCTGGGGACTGTGCTATTGCTGTATTCGTTTTGGTATGTCTACTGATATTTAGTATTGCTATAAGGTGTGCTGAAGTCCAAGATCAGTTATTGTATTATGGTTATACCTGTATCATTGACTATGTGTGTATCTAGTAATAATTTTATCACTGATTGTCAGTGCTCAAGACTTTAGCCAGAAGAGCATAAATAAATTAATGGAAATGGATGGAAATAAATATGTCATTTTGGGCATTAAAAGAGAACAAACCATGATGCAATCATCACTGTAAACAAAACTACATGGATGTGCAAAAACAGGTATTAGAGAGTACGATGCCTTCAAATTGTTTGCACAGGGCCCCACTCATTTTGAGGCAGAAAGGAAGGCGGGGAGCCAGGCAGGCAGGCAGGCAGGCAGGCAGGGAGGCAGGCAAGAAGGAAGGAAGGAAGGAAGGAAGGAAGGAAGGAAGGAAGGAAGGAAGGAAGGAAGGAAGGAAGGAAGGAAGGAAGGAAGGAAGGAAGGAAGGAAGGAGGCAGGGAGGCAGGGAGGGAGAGAGAGAGAGAGAGAGAGAGAGAGAGAGAGAGAGAGAGAGAGAGTCTGGGTATTCAGGCAGAATATAACTATACTTTGGTGAGGCTAACTTTCATAAGAAATGTATGTACAACACAGCTCAAGGATTACAGGTACTCAGGAAAAATGTCTGTGAATATGTAGCTGGGGGTTATCACCTTTTCCATATTAGATTACTTAGCTGTTCATGACTGTATTCATTTCTTGCAATAATGAACTAAAGGACTGGACTGAATAATAATTCTATGTGGCGTACAATGAAAACCTTCCCTCTCACCACATCCAATCACTCACAGGTACATTAGAACAAGGCACATTGACCTACAAAGTTGCACCATTCAGTACTCAGTGTGACACTGTACTTTGCAGATGGGTTGAAGCAATAATGCAATCCAAGTCATAATAATCTAATAAATAGTAATTCAAAGGTCATCCCCAACACACTGAAAAGGACATAAAGACCGAATGAAAAACAACAAAAATGACACGACACAATTCCTACTGAAAGGCGTGACTCTAACCATGTGGTTGAGCTCATGGGTCCATGAGACTTTCATCTGGTACAAGGCACCTTCTTATGACATAAGATGAGCCACCCTAAGTAGAAAATTTCCAATCCTGTGCAGATTATACCAGCTGTATTTTTATAACATTAAAGAGTGGATCACCTACAACATAAACTGCTAGAAGGAGTCATCTGATTAATATGTCTCCCTTAAGTTGCTAGGCATGTTCTAAAATGATCTCTCATTTCCATGCCACGACTATGAAAATAAAGATCAATTTAGCTTAAGATGAAAAGTATCATTTAGCTTGCTGAGTGGCTCTTTACAATGGAAAAAAAATTCTGCCAGAGTCAGAACAAAAGTCGTCTTTTTAAACTTATTTTGATACGTTTCAGAATGATAAAGCTATAGCTCCAAAAAGAAAGCACATTGCAATTGCTGAGAGATGGCCATATTTAAGGGACTTTGTTCCCTGGCAATGGTACCCCCATAAGACCACCTCTTAACTGTGAACAAGGTAACAAGCAGCAGATTCTGGCCTTTGTTAATAAGTCATAAAACTGACATTAGTGTGAAGCTGATCAGTTATTTTCAGCTAAAGAAGAAAGGATAATCCTCAAACACTTGTTTCTTTTCTTTCCTCCCTGCTGTTTCTCCCCTTATAGCTGGTGTACTTTATCTCGGCCAACATCATCTGTGATTCATCATTTAGGGGAGAAGGTGAAAGTTCAGCCCAATTTATGGATTATTATTTTTCTATAAAATAGAGAGTATTCTTTGGTATACAATAGGGTAACCTAGTCAGTGGCAATTATATGTACGGTTCAGGCTAATGATCTCACATTGAATGAGTCAAAAACTTGCTACTTTGTGTGCGTTTTGCACATCCAACAGAAATGTTGATTCTTCTTGTGGAAAGTCTTGATAAAATAAATTTGACAGCTGTTTCAGAAATACATCATTATAATTCAATAGCACGACAGATCAGATGTAGTCTCTTGGGTATATGTGAGCATGGACTTACATGTATGTGTTTTAAAATGAATGCCATCATGTATCCAGTGCACAAGTTTGGGCTAATGGTAAACAATTTCAGCCTCAATGCCAATGAAAAGAGTTAAGGTCATACATCCTTTTTCTAGCTGGCAGCAGGCCCATAAACTGGCATTAGGACCATAGCTAAATGTTGTATAAAGGTGGAATTGCACATCACAGGTATTTGCTTTATCCTTTTAAAACAGGTGTTTTTCTTTTACAGATAGTAGCTGTTTAGACCACAATTACCAATGGGAGACTGGTGAGGCAGGAGCTTTTAACTCTGAGGGTTAATTTCCTTGTGAGAGTCATCACCTTTAAGATACTTTTATACCTGCTGGGAAGGGAAATATAGGTAGGTGTGAATTTTCCTCCAAAGGGGACAAAGGAGGATGATAATTTCCAGAAAGAAATAGGGCAAGGAGGAAGTTCTACACGTTTTCTTTGACACCCTTCACCACAAACTTCTCCCAGAAATCACAGTTCCATCTAGAAATGTTGTGAACTTCACAGTGTTCAGCAAGCATGCATGCCATGTTGGAGAGTTGCAGTCACTCATGAGCTGAGTCTTGTAGCACCTTGCCAAACCATCATCTGACTCGAACAGCTGCCAAGCAGCTGTAGATGTGCAGGTGGGGTTTTATATCCTTTACCACTGCACTTTTACAGTAGGGGAAATCAATTCTGTCCGAGGGTCATGAATGGTTATATTGGGAAATTGTAAAAAGAGCCATTAATTTGGAAGAAGGTGACTTGGTTTATAATCACTGGCTGACTTGACTGATTTACTCACTCCCCAGCAATTATAGTGCTGGGGGGGGGGGAGTTAGGACTCCCATTGGCTGGATGAGAACATACAGGCTTGAAATATTGTCAACTGCACCTCAATGCACTGTAGTGTTTGAACAAGAGAAAATTAACCCGATGAACAGGCTTGAGCTGCTTTGAACAGCTGAACTGCTCATAAAATAAAGCCCTGATCATTACTAATGAGAGGAACCCCAAAGGGCAGCATTTGAGTATCCCCAGTTCTAGCAGCTCCAATTTGTTTTTTTTAAAAATATACCCCCAAAGTATTCCATTAACTCTCCAACAACTCTCCAGGTCTTTCGTGGTATGTCCATGTTTTCTTACATATACTAATATTCAGCAGCAAAAAGAACCCAGCTGAGACTTAATGCAGCCAAGCATTGATGCAGTGGAGGGCCTGCTGGGAGGTGGACGCAGCCGCCTTAGAGGCCTGCTATTGTGTGCACTAAGAGCCTCTTGTGGCGCAGAGTGGTAAGGCAGCCGCCTGAAAGCTTTGCCCATGAGGTTGGGAGTTCAATCCCAGCAGCCGGCTCAAGGTTGACTCAGCCTTCCATCCTTCCGAGGTCGGTAAAATGAGTACCCAGCTTGCTGGGGGGTAAACGGTCATGACTGGGGAAGGCACTGGCAAACCACCCCGTATTGAGTCTGCCATGAAAACGCTAGAGGGCGTCACCCCAAGGGTCAGACATGACTCGGTGCTTGCACAGGGGATACCTTTACCTTTACCTTTATTGTGTGCACTGCTGGAACACAGCATACACAGTGTTATGGGCAAGGCAGGACCCATGACGCCAACTTAAGGTGCCATGTGCATGGGTATCTCCCTTTGTACCAGGGATACAGTGGGAGCAACTTCCCACCCACTCACCCTATGTTGAAGTGTATACGGCATTGTTCAGACTTTTGAGGGGAATGTTTTGCGGTCAATATTTTGTCACAGCTGTTGGTTTGCATGGATGGAGCCTGTTGGCAGGGAATCCAATGTGCGATTGGACTCCCTGGGGTTCGGGGCCTCCCTAAGAAGTGGTGTGTATACGAGCCATAGCTTACTCAGGTGGGAGGCCAGGGGCTCATTTGCCAGGTGGTCTTGGGCAGTCAAATGATGTTGGTGCCCGTTGGCTCCCCTGCATAGTACACTTCCCTTAGTTGTGGACTTCAGTAGGCAAGGGTTCTGCTGTCCTGGCTGAGAATGGTGCAGGTCCACAGGGTGCCTCTGGACTTTGTTGGGGGTGTTGGTGCAGTCCACTTACTGCTAGGTCAGGCTCCCTCTCCCATACTGTGGCAACCCTCCTGCATGTATAAAGAAAAGAAAACTACATAGTATATATGGATTGTATGTGAGTTCACTGCAACTTGTGAACAGGGCTTGTATTTCTTGTTATTCATGAACTCTTAATTCTATAACCATATGTGAATGTACCTGCTGGGCCCATTACGCACAGAGTGGAAAGTCCGCATTCGGGGTGGAATGGCAGCGGCTAAAATCACCAATTATGCATGCCGCGGCGGCAACTGGGCGCAGAGTCAACATATGCCACTGAAAAGGCCGTGTTAGCGAGATGCGGAAGAAAGTGGAGCTTCCCGGGACCAGGGCACAACCAGAAGCGGCTCCGGAGTATCAGCATGCATAATCGGATACTCTGGGTTTTGCCGCCATTGCGTTCCATCCTGTGAGTAATCGGTTTGCTTCGCTTCTTCCTCCTCATTCTCCATGCCACCATTTCAGTGGTCGTGCATAATAGGTCCTGCTGATAACATTCATGTTTCTGATGAACCTCCCTGTAATCTTTAACAGTGCAAATCTAAGCAGGACATTGGTTTCAGTGGACACAGGTGTAACTGTGTTTAGGATTGTACCGTAAATCTTTAAGTTTCCTTTGACCATAATAGATAACTCTCTGAAATCATAAAATAGGCTGTACTTTCCTTGGGGGGGGGGCAGGGATAGACTATTATGGTATAGTTAAAGGATTTACTGACAACAATGATACAGTATTGCCACTATCTAATATACCTTCCTCAACAATTAGCATTGAACCCAAAGTACAAAGAAACATTAAAGGAGTAGCAGAGATTGTTTTACTGGTCTAAAAACAGACTTTAACCATGCTTAAACCAACTCCTTCCTCTTGGGAGCCAGCTTGGTGTAGTGGTTCCAAGTGTGGACTTCTAATCTGGTGAGCTGGGTTTGATTCCCCCACATCTAGCCAGCTGGATGACCTTGGGCTTGCCAGGGCACAGATAAAGCTGTTCTGACCAAGCAGTAATATCAGCAGGGTGTCTGTTGTGGGGAGATGAAAGGGAAGATGAATGTAATCTCTATCCATGCCCAAATGGCTAGCCATTATATGCAAGATCTGTAGAGTGCATGATTCAACAGCATATATGAAGAATACCCTACAGGAGGCATTGGAGGAGATGTGTGGTTAGCATATTTAGGTCAACCTGCATCCTGATAGATCCAATTAGAGCCTTCCTGCTCCTTTGAGCACATGTCCAACTTCTTGTCTCTCTCTCTCTCTTTACGCAGTTGCTTCTCTTCTGAATAAAACTATTTCTTCTTTAAGCACCAATGCTCTGCTTGTTTTGCATATTTAAATCCTGCTAATAGTCATGATCAAGCTTGCTGAGGATGGTTATATTCTATTGATTCATATGTTTGTTTTCACCGTTATTAACTTTGCATTTGTGATATTGCTTTGTTTTCCATTGTAGAAAAATTATTCAGGATCCTCCCCATCTAGTCCTCATTGGTTCAAACTCATTGGGGTTATTGTTGTTGTTGTTGTTGTTGTTGTTAATTGTGTCCATTTCTGGGTGTTGCAGTTCATGAAAGATATTGACAAATTGGAATGTTGTCAGAGAAGGATGACTGGAATGTGTCAAGGGTTAGAATTTATTTCATATGAGGAAAAGCTGAGAGGGCTGTTCATAGATAGAATGTGCTGCCTTGGAGGGTGGTGGAGTCTCCTTCACTGGAAGTTTTCAGGAAGAAATTGGATGGGCACCTGTCAAGAGTGTGTGATTTTTCAGTCCCCAAGAAGGTGTGGGGCTGGACTGGATGGCCCTTTGTGGTCTCTTCCAACTCTGTGTGATTACAATTCTGACATACAGGAACAGGTAAATAATATGAACCACCAATTTGAACAGCATCATCTGTCATAAAAATTCAAGTTGGGAAATAAAAAATGCTGCTACTAAGCTGCATTTTTGTCATTTAGAGCATCAATTATTGTTTAGAAAAAGGACGAATACTGACATCCCCTTGTCTATCTATATCTATAACTATAATGTCCATATTGGGGGGAGGGCGGAGAAACATACCCCAGAATTTTGTTGGGATTAAGAACGTTTTCACTGGTATAGCATTAACAAGTTTATATGAAACTGTAATTATAATGAATTCTATTCCTACATGCTCACGTATTTACAAATGCTTAAGACAGAGATCTGATGCTAACATGCTTCAATGAGGCCTATAAAACCTGGATGGCACTGCTAGTGTATGTAGACTGTTGATTGTTTTAACAAGTATCACCCTTTGTTTTGAAGAGGTTAAATTAAAGTCTTTCAGAAAGCTTAGCACAGAGTTAATAGAGCAGGGAGTTTTCTTGACATAGGGGCAGAGCCTATGTGGGAGAGCTATGGGTCCTTTGTTTCTGAGAGTTAGAGTCTAAATTTGAAACCTGAAGAATAAGCACAGAGAACTAGATGCAGTAGATTAGAGGCAGAGATACTAAAGCTATTATTGTTTTTCTCCTTGTAACCCTCCCTAAATGACTATAGTAAACTTTTCTTAGGAACAGGCCACAACAGCCATTAAACAAACATGAGTACTGCAAAAACAGCTGGATGCATTGCAGACACTTAAGAATAATATTTTAGAAATGAAAACTTGGAAATTTGCATCTTTATTTACCATGACCAGGCCAAAAAGCCTCTGGCACAGAAGGAACAGGCTGAATTTCCACTTTTTCATTTCTAAAATGTAGTTCTCGAGTGCCTATAATGCTTCTCGCTGTTTTTTTGTTTGCTTAATGCCCATTCTTGTGGCGCAGAGTGGTAAGGCAGCCGTCTGAAAGCTTTGCCCATAAGGCTGGGAGTTCAATCCCAGCAGCCGGCTCAAGGTTGACTCAGCCTTCCATCCTTCCGAGGTCGGTAAAATGAGTACCCAGCTTGCTGGGGGGTAAACGGTCATGACTGGGGAAGGCACTGGCAAACCACCCCGTATTGAGTCTGCCATGAAAACGCTAGAGGGCGTCACCCCAAGGGTCAGACATGACTCGGTGCTTGCACAGGGGATACCTTTACCTTTACCTAATGCCCATTCTGGCCTGTTCTGTGTGTTCTGGAAGCTTTTTGGCTAGGTAAGGGTTAATAAAACTATGGGATTTCTGTCTTTTCATTCTAAAATATTGTTCTCAAGTGTCTGTAATGCATCACGCTGTTTTTGTGGTACTCTTGTTTGTTTAATAAGAGCCTCTTGTGGTGCAGAGTGGTAAGGCAGCAGACATGCTATCTGTAGCTCTGCCCATGAGGCTGGGAGTTCAATCCCAGCAGCCGGCTCAAGGTTGACTCAGCCTTCCATCCTTCCGAGGTCGGTAAAATGAGTACCCAGCTTGCTTCTGGGGGGTAAACGGTAATGACTGGGGAAGGCACTGGCAAACCACCTCGTATTGAGTCTGCCATGAAAACACTGGAGGGCATCACCCCAAGGGTCAGACATGACTTGGTGCTTGCACAGGGGATACCTTTACCTTTTACCAGTTTGTTTAATGCCTGTTCTGGCTTCACCTTGTTCCCTTTTCTTAAAGCTTATCATGTGTGTCATCTGTACAGGGATCTGTAAGGATCCCTGGCCCTAAAGAAGTCTGTCTGGTCTCGACCAGGGCCAGAGCATTCTCTGTTCTGGCCCCTACCTGGTGGAACGAGCTCCCAGAGGAGATCAGGGCCCTGACGGAGCTTAAACAGTTCCGCAGGGCCTGCAAAAAGGAGCTCCTCCACCAGGCATTTGGCCGAGACCAGACGTAATCTACAGCGACCAAGGGCCCCTGCTCCCCCCCACCCCGCCTCAGAATTCAATCAATAAGCCACCTCCCTCAGAATCCCATCAACAAGCTGGACCTGTTGTATTACAATTGTTTACTGTTATACTGTGTTGTGTTTGGTTGCAATTGTTGGTTATCGATGTATATGTTCTACAGACTGTTTTATGTATGGTTCTCTGTTATAATGTAAACCGCCCTGAGCCTCCGGGGAGGGCGGTATAGAAGTATGATTAAATAAACAAACAAACAAACAAACAAACAAACAAATAAATATTACTAAAGCTGTGCTGAATTTCAGTCTTTAAACCCAATTTTTCAACACAAATGCTACATAATTAAACTTGTTTTCAGCCAAGCTCTGTTCCCATGGATGGGAATCCTGGGACTTTTATTTTTGTAATAGATGTAAGGAATCTTCAGCTGCTGAACTATATTTATTTGGGGAAGGAGAAGCCACAAAGCCTTGACATCTGGACTAATATAAAACCAGGATGTCACTGTAATGTGATGAATGAAGAAAATGTCCTATTACTGACTCAATCTATAGCTACCAGAGGTTGGAGAATTGTTGGGGGAAAATCCACCAGCTCAGTATGGTTAGCTGGATGTTCTGTGAGGGGGGTTCTTCTCAGATGCTGGAACTTTCTCTCACAGAATTGCACATAGCTGTATCACCACAGACCTTCACGCATCCATTAAAAACATATTTGTTCTGGAAGATCTTTGATTATATTTTCATGGATGCCATGAAGAGCCAGAATTTTAAAATTACAAACACAGAATCTGTGTTTCTTCCCATTTTAAAATTTCTGGCTGATTTTGTTTTAATCACCTAAATAACTTTTTTCTCCTAGGGAACCATTAGAACAATTAACTCTCTGTCTCTCTGTCTGTTTGTCTCTCTGTCTCAGTGTTAAAAGTCTGTGATGGACTACTGGTGCATTCCTATGCAATAGTTTAAAAATGTGTTTGTATTATCTTAAAACATAGTTTTGTTTTCTTTTCTTTTTGAAATTGTTTGTCTCCTCCTGATTTCTACACTCCGATTCCATTGTAAGCTATAAAATTAAGATTTTTTTTTTAAAGATGAGTTGTTACAAGATTTAAAAGATGATTGGCTATTTAGTTTAAAAACAGGGCTACAGTAGTAACTTTAGAGTGATGATGATGTCATCCGTTCAGTCGTTTCCAGCCCTCGCAATTCTATAGGAAAGCTTCTGCCACATGTCCCTGTCAATGACCACTTGTAATTTTAAAGGTGCCTTCTAAAGACAGGAAGGAGTTCAGGTTTTCATTATTCATGCTTCCCATTACATAATCATTATCTGAATGTGGTCTCAGGAAGGAGGACAGCAGGCCAACACCAAACATGTATGTTAGTCAATATTTATACGATGTTTGCTTTTTTCACTGACAATATGAGATCCAAAAAAATTAATTAAATATTTCAAAAGTTAGGAAAAAGGGGGGGGGGAAGCAGAGGCTTATGAGAAGGCTCCCCCCCCCCCCAGAGAAAACATAGGCAGGGTAGTTCTTCCCTCCACATACAAGTTTGCATCACTAAGACAATAAGGGACACAGATTCAAGGTAATAGCTACATTGTAATGAAGAATGTCACCTCTTTGGTCTATTCAACCAGTGTTTCATTCCCAGCAGAGTTTTCACTTAAATAGCAAAACAGTTCTCTTATTTTCTTTTCCAAGCCCAAAACTCCCTTTGATCAGAAAGGTCTCATTGTTATGTGACAATAGGCAAAGCTCATTGTTTGACAGCCATTCAGGAACAAGAAGTGTCCTTGAAATATATGAATCATGTTGACACGTAAAAGAATTGGTAACAGATAAGCACCCTCCCCCTCTGTTTATTTAATCATTCTGTTTACCACCTCAATGGATCAAAGTGATGCTCATAGTTTCCTTTCACCTTGACTTCTGTATCTATCCATACCACATAGAGGATGTGTTTTGGCACGTACTTAAAACTCATAAAGGAATATGGCTCACATCCTTGCTTGTTTATCCTTGTCACTTATACTTACCAAATTGCATACAATTTTGTATGTGTGTTTTTCCCCTTCTGCATACTGTCCTAGTTCTTTCTGCCTCCTTGACATAATAGGGAGATCTCTCTCTCTCTCTCTCTCTCTCTCTCTCTCTCTCTCTCTCTCTCTCTTTCTTCCAAGCATCCTTGGCTGTACCATCTGTAGGAAGATCAAAGACTGGGTCATATCCATCTAATAACAAGAGAGGAAACAATGCTGTAGGTGAGCACTCTATTAGCCTCTTTCTTCTTTTTATTCAGGTCAGTGCTCAGGGATGTTCGAATGCCTTTGAACACATGGATGTGAAAATGAAAGACAAGTTCCAAAGAAACATGCTTCTTTTTTACCTGAGTTAGACTGGTGGGCAGAACCTTCCTACCGCTATAATGGCTATTTCACTGCAGTATTTGGGAAAGTTATTTTTCCACTCTATAAATTTCAACTTTGAGATAAACCACAGTGAAATGTTAAGGCTGCCATCCAGTGCATGCTTCAACCTCATGTTACACTCCTTAAGTCTAGAGAGGCTCAACTTTATTTATCCAGACTTAAATGGGAGAGGGATATGTGAAAGGGAGGAAGGTTTGAAGAATAGCTTTGTAATCTAGGAAAGAAGCAAACTTTGGGGTTTGGGGTTGCATCAAGCAAAACCAACTGCCAAAACCTAACTTAAAATCACCTGTCTTCTTCTGCCTCTCAGGGGGCTCCCCTGGTGAAACATGGAGAAAGGACAATTTGATGTGATTCCCCTCATTTCTGCTTCTTAGCCTTTGTGCCTTGTTGTGTGTATGGGTCCAATACATCTAGCCATTGTTTCTTCCAGGGAACATAGGTGAGTCCTGTGGAAAGAGCAACACATGGAAGATCTGAAGTTGCCAGTGGCTGAATACACTTTTTTTGGATAAAACACAACTGTCAAATCAGCACACTTGAGCTAGAAATATTGCATTCCTCTGTGTATTTGAGGAAATATCTTAGTTTTTAAAATAACTTCTTCCAGACAGCTTTCCCCTAAAGATTCTCATCTGTTGTTTAAATTATGTCTACACTGTGTAATTTTGTTTTGTGAATGTGTATGTATGTTTGTGTGTGTGTTGCAGGATTCAAAGGCATTTTGTCTACCAGATATATTCTCATACTTAGCTAACTGTGGCTTCTTTTTTAGCTCATTACGCATAAGAGCTGAGTTGTCACTTCTGCTTGCTGCAGCTGAGATTAATTTATCTTGTTAGTTAGAAGGGTTGTTTTAATTTTTCAAACTGTATCTGGGCTTTAGTTTGGATCACTCATTGAGATTATCCCTACTATTGTCTACTTTCAGTTTATAGTAACCTGATAACAATCCTTGTTCCTCTGTGTATAGATCCTTTGTGAGAGATCTATGTGACCTATTATACATGGGCCAGGTAGTCTGGGGTGGTGGCAGCAGGATAGCGGGGCTAAGCCCCAATTGTGCATGTCACTGCCACCATCCCTGCCCAGCCTGTAGCAGGGCCCTGGATAGCCCACATTAGGGGAATTAGGGGATTCTTCCACATTTCCCGTGATGCTGTGGCCACTATCCATGACCCTGCCAGGCCATCTCCATGCAGCAAATGCTCCTGTTAGCACCATGGCCAGCCCCATGCACCAAATACCCTTTGTATTAGCACTGCAGAGTCACAGAGCTGACTAAGGCGGTCCCCCACCCCCATGATGGTGGGAGAGCAGCATGTCACTCTTCTGCCAGCATGTGGTGGGGCCCCTGTGCCCCCCATTCCCTCCCACTGCCATTGCTGCCACTCAGTGCAGCAGGCCCTCCCAAGCCAGGCGATGTGCATGCATACGCACAACATCGAGGCGATCTGCACGTGCCAGGAGATTCCTTCCCCTGTGCATTCTCTGGCTGTGGCGGGGCATGCTACCCTACCACTAGCAACTGACAGCAGCCCAGTATGGCTGTTGCCATGCATAATGGGTCTATGAAAGTTAATATTTGCAAGTTCTTTATGTAGCAACTTAATATTGAGAGCCTATGCTCCTTTTGAGAAGCTCAGAGTGGCATTTTAACTTCAGAATACTCTTGTAGGTAGGTTAGGCTGAGAAATGAAAAATATTCTGATGCAACATACTTCATAGCTTTTCTCTCCAATGAACCCCGATTCATGTCCCCTCCCTTACTGTGTTCTTCCCGAGACCAAGCGTCATGAAACTATAATTCCTTTCCTGGTTCTTAGGCTCCTCTGCACTCCACTGAAGTTCCCAGCAGGGCCCCGCAAAATGGTGGACATGCAGTGGTGGTGGATCCCATAACTTTGAAAGTTAAGTATCCTCCTATTGTTAAAAACAGTGTTTTTGCTTTCTTTTATTTTCTACTACTGTCCATTCAACCCAGTAGTCTTGAGCAGCCAAATTTCCTCAATGATGGTTTCCTCAATGATGTAGAAGAAAGTCAGGACCGGCTCTTTGTTTTTGGGAAAAAAGATCCTTTGGGAGGAAGTAAATGATCATCCAAAAACTGATTGGAGGGCCATATAGAGAGGGATCACTGATCTAATCTTTGAATGCAGGTTGCACAGATGCACAGACATCCAAACTACCTCTTTAATTAGGCAATGGAACTTGATTCATAACATAGTTGAACACTGCAAGCTAAGGGAAATATTTTTGAAAGTTTATATTTTTTATTTTCTTGAAATCTTATTCTATCTTTGGTGGCATACTTAGTATCTTTTTCTGCCTAGCGTTGCAATAAGAATGAGGAGTTAAAACTGTTCCCAGACTGTACCACTGTTCAGGCAACTGAATACTTCTCAGTATAAAAATAGTTTTCTGCACCTAGGGTAGAAGTTGCCAGGGGGGAAATTTCATCTAAGTGATTGAATTTGTTCCTAAGAATTAAACCTTGCTTTTGCCATTTATTTTTCTCACCAGCTTCAAAGAAATGGGCATCATACATTACAAGTATTGGCACATACATGATTTGCAGCAGCAGAACAGTAATAGAACCATCATTAATATGATAATGTTCTTAGGAGAAACAGAGACACCTAACAGTCTCAATCATTGACCATAAAAAGAAGACTCTTGGATGAGGTCCACAGGATGGGGTCTGCAGCTTTCCCCCTCCTGCCTTAATGGACATGACTACAAGCAGGAGAACTGGCCATGTTCACTACTCCTCTCCCAAGTATGAGTGAGTAAGTGAATTCTCTCGTGGTTTCTGTTTCTGGGAGAAGGAGGGGGTGGAGCTTGCACATGTACGCCTGCCTTAAGTGCCTCCTGTCTCTTCCTCCCTCAGTGCTCCTCAAGCCTCTGAACTAATTTGGGTGGTGATGTCACTTCTAGTGATATGTCACTTCCTGGGGTATGACAGGGAGGCACGGCCAGCTGACATAACTTCCAGGATTCTTCAAAGCCTGAAATATTACTTCAGGGCCTCCTTCATGGTCAAAATGTTGAAAGAGGTTGCTCTATGCCATCGTACAGGAGAAGCCATAGTAAGTATCATGGACCAGTGTCTCTAAGGGATATTTAAGCTACCAAAAATCCAGCCTCAGCAAAGGAAGCTGATTAGGAAGCAATCCTAATCATGTATGCTCAGAATCTTACTATCTACTCAATGAGGCTTATTCCCAGAAAAATGTTTTTGGGATTGCACAGTTAGATCGTGATACATGTCTTTCAGCTCAATCTCTCCCATAATGAAGTTTGTTTATTTTTCTGACAGTGATAGCAGAAATGTTTCAAAATAAGAATGTACTGGATAAAAAAAGGAAGAGTTTGGAATGGTCTCCAGACAAGATCTAGCCAATATTAAGCCTTTTATAGTCATTGTGTTCAACAGCAGGATTAAGGATGTACTTAAATCTCGCACAATGAAAGTACAGGATTTGAAAGTGTATAACTTCCTTCCAGTGTCAAATTGAAAACCATAACAGTTTATGATAGCTTTATTTTAAATCTATTTTTCTTTTAATACAACACTGTATTGTGAAGGAAGATTTATTTTCTGATAAGAGCATATGCATGCAATGCCCATTCTAAACATAAGGTGCATTTTTTTTGTAAAATGTCATACAAGCAAAGCCTCTCAAACACTTTGACAGTAACAGATGCCTTTGTGTAAGGCATGTCAGAAAATAATTGCTACAATCTTCTTTGAGGGGGAAAAAAGTCACCCGGACCCAGGTTCAGCAGAGTGTTTGACGCCATGCTTAGCCGGGTGCACACTGAAGTGCTTTGCTGAGTTCAGACTTACAATTGTCAAAAGCCTGGCTGGGAATCAGTTGTAATCTCGAGCCGTGTAAAATGGTAGAATAAATGAGCAGTCATACCAGTGTGACCGCTGTCAGAATTGGTTGTGGCTTTTTGAGGTTCAGCCTGGAATAATATCCTGGTTGCAAAATTCAAATGATAGGGATGATTATTTAACATACTGCTGATTCAAACCTGTGCGATAAAGGTCTCTTTGGTGGGATTTCTCTTCTCCCACTGGATCTTTGTAACCTGTACCTGCATCTGTTCAGATAATGGTTTTCAGCAAAGCAGTTACCCTTGTGATTTAACACAGTAGGCAAGCAGATGCACAGTCAAGGTCTGTGTCATTCAAATTATTTCACAATAGAGTTGTGGTTGGATTTGAAGAAGTCTAGAATGGGAATATGTCCTCCTATGGAATGAAAATTCAGCTATCCTGTGTACATTTTGTGGCAGTTCTGCTAACCAAACAGGTGCCTGTTCAGCTCTCTTTGGGCTGAACAGATGCTTGTTTAACTTCATTCAGGGCAAGGGAAGATGCCAAACATCTAAGGTTTAGGTAAGTGGGAAGGGGTTCTATGCAAAGAGATTGCATTCTGGCCTTTGTTTTCTTCACACAAAGCAGGTTTCTATAGATTAAGATGACCAGATTTTAACACTGATAAAGCGGGACACCATTGACGGGGCGGCGGGGGTCTTGATTAAAAATGTGGTCTATATGGAGCAACAAAAAGTTTCATAGAATGCTTAGAACACAAAATAGTATTGTAATATATATATATAATTTCAACATAAGTACAATTTGTCAGGTGCCCCCAGATGTCCCTCCAAAAGTGGGACAATCTGGTCACCTTACTATAGATTTAACCAAAATGGTGTAGGGAGAAAACTCCATTTTGACCAGACAATTGGACATACGGGCAATTTGCAATTGATTGAAGACTGGCAACCCAGCAATCTTTCTGCCATGCTCTTCATGGGAAGGGGAAGAAAGGTTGGATGAGCCATTGAACAGTTCATGCCCATCATGAACTAACAGAGGCTTGTTGGATTATGTCAAGGGATATATAACAGTGAAGAACAAATTTTGATGGAATCTCTTGACTCTACAGCTGGTATGTCTGTTTTGAAATATTTGAGTGGGCTTCCATCTTAAGCAAACAACAACTATTGGGATGGAGGAAGAAGACAAATCTTTTCAAATCTAAGACTTCCAATTTCTACTGGACTTTCCAATTTCTATTTCCATGCCATTCACATCTCAAAGGGAGACAACAAGAATATCAGTAGTGTATAAGGCAAGCTACCTATTGTGAGAGAGGAATTGGCTCGAACAGTGACATCTCTCTCAACAGTCATATGCACATGCCTTTGTATGTATGACTAAATGTTTTTAACTCTTCTGTATGGCCTGACTTTAAAAGGAGACCTAGAGTGATTTACAACACAATTTTGCGATCCTATTAAACTAATAATTACCTCTGGTGACCCTCAAAATCTCTGCTGAATAGTCTTACAAGAAGTTTCCTCACAAAGCTGGAAGGATATTCCACAAGAAAATTGACCCACACCCCTAGCCTTGCCTCAGACTGTGACAGTTCATGAAAGTTTGATCACAATGAGCATTCACATGTTCTATCTTTCTGCATTAAAATAATGAATTTCAAACAACATAGCAGACCAAAAGTGTCATTCAAAGCAGTCAATGGTCATAGATGGGAGCAAGTCACCTCAGGATGGCAGTGCAACTTAACTGCTATGGATGCCCTTTCTCTTTGAATATTTCTAAAAACTGCTTCTCCGAGCTTCCCAGTGTTTAGCAGACATTAGTAATTGTATTTCATTTTGCCTTCTCAACATGTTCTGCATCATTGTTTTATTGACTTTTCTATTAGCATTGCTATCCTCTCCAAACTATTGGGATAGAGTAGACTGGACAATCAAATCAGTATAGACCTTTTGTAGCATTTTTACCTTACATTTGCTACATCTTTGAAGATTTATTAGATTTATTAAATCAGAAGATATATGACATTTGTTTACTGAATGTCACACAGTTATCTGTTTCCATCATCTTAACAATTAGGTCATTTGGAGGGAGGAATCTCTGAAAGTCAAGAGAGAGCACAGTAATAACACACACACACACACACAACCCAAGAAAGGTAAAATAATTGGCCATACTATACATTTAAAAATATTTTGAGCCTCTGTCATGAAATTTTATTCTTGCATTAACTTCTGCAAAAAGAAGTTCATAACATACAGACCATAGCTAAACACAAAATTTCATAATTGTCCTGATCTGCTTTGGTTTTCCCCAATGTGAACACATTTGAGAAATAAACCTGTTGAGTTTTATTTTTACACCTGATTTTTCCCTTGACACTGAATTGTGCTTATATATTTAAATTATTTGTGTGTGTGTGTGTGTGTGTGTATATATATATATATATATATATATATATATATATATATATATATATATATATATATATATATATATATATATATATATATATATATATATATATATATATATATATATATATATATATATATATATATATATATATATATATATATATATATATATAAAGGTAAAGGTATCCCCTGTGCAAGCACCGAGTCATGTCTGACCCTTGGAGTGACGCCCTCTAGCGTTTTCATGGCAGACTCAATACGGGGTGGTTTGCCAGTGCCTTCCCCAATATATATATATATAAAGGTAAAGGTATCCCCTGTGCAAGCACCAAGTCATAGTCATGTCTGACCCTTGGGGTGACGCCCTCTAGCGTTTTCATGGCAGACTCAATATGGGGTGGTTTGCCAGTGCCTTCCCCAGTCATTACCATTTTACCCGCCAGCAAGCTGGGTACTCATTTTACCGACCTTGGAAGGATGGAAGGCTGTGTCAACCTTGAGCCTGCTGCTGGGATTGAACTCCCAGCCTCATGGGCAGAACTTCAAACAGCATGTCTGCTGCCTTACCACTCTCTGCCACAAAAGGCTCATTTCTATATATATATGTATGATGATGTAAAAATAGACTGTACAAATAAGAAACAAAAAAGTTCCATTTGTTATAGACCTAAGCAAGCATGAACCAAGGAATTATGCTCATAAGGGTTTTTCTTTTATTTATGTGCATATGCAATCCTGTCAGAAGGAGTAGCAAATACCTGTTTACAAGAGCTGAAGTGAAACAAGGCAGGGTACTTTTGTCAATTGCTTTTCCCTGTTATGAAAAGGCACATGTACCATTTTTAGGCACCTGTGAATAGGATCAAAGTATTTGTAGCCCTCCTTGTCTGATACACATTCAGACTGAGAGTAGTGTTTCACTGAATGGCTCCATGTTAAGCTAGAATGCCTTCCAGTTGCATGAGGTGTTTCTTACTATGATTTCCAAAAGGCATTATGATATCTCCACCTAGCTTAATCTGCCTATAAATATTGTGTTGTTATTACTTCACTGGCTTGAAGATCCTTTTTAAAAAAAAAATTCGATCCAGAAACGTAGAGTAAAGGGTGGATGTGAGGGTGGGTGCAAGGGGAGACAAAATGCCGCAGCGACAGACAAATGTTTCTCCTTCCAGACTGGATTGCTCCTGTTTGCACCTCTTTGTGTGTTAGGACAAGACAGGGGGAAGTGAATTCTACTGCTTCCCCTTATCATGCGGCAAACAGAGTGAAAACTTGTGTCACCCCCTGGAGAACTATGGGTTGCTGCCGATGACATGTGGACACAGTGTGTCCACAAACAATGAGAGGCCGGGCAGGGGTAAATTCCTTTTGTGGAAATGGGCCCTCTGTTTAAATAAAATGTTCTCTTCGGTGTGCACAGTAATATTGGGATCAAACAGCAACCCACATTCCTGTTTGTGTTTTCTGGTGGTGGGGTATGAACAGGGAAAGGGTGTGTGTGTGAGATGAGGCAGCCCTCTCCCTATTAGCTTAGTGTCCGTGCTCTTTATTGCAAATCTTCATTTTGAACACACATCAGGGTCCAATTACCATCAGAAATCTATCCAAACATAAAGAGAAACCAGTGTTATACAAAGAATCCTGAAAAGAGATCTAAGGAAATGTTTTTATTGTTGTGGCATGATCCCGTAGCAATGCAGAAGTGTAATTTTTTAAAAAATGTTTTACTGTTATAACATGTCCCCATAGCAATGTGGAAATATATTTTTATTTAAAAAATTGATTTTGGGACTCAACGAGGATGGAAGTTTGAGTCTGCAAAACAGCTGCTGTGAGGGGATTGGTGGCTTGAGTTGATAGAAAAACCGAGGAGAGGGGGGAACCTGCTTTTCTGCCACCTTATCAGGAATGGAAAAGCCACAGTGAGATGGCAGGATAACATGGGAAGGATTTCCTGTCAGAAAGTGTGCAAATGTGTGGTTTACTATCATACATTTGCAAGCAGGAGGTGGCATGCATTGTTCTCTTCCACACAGAAATGGTCCTAATCAACCCTAATTCAAACTGCCAAAACTATTTGTTTGTTTGTTTGTTCATTTATTTATTCATTCGATTTTTAGGCCTCCCCTCTCCAGCAACTTTCTTGGGTCAGCTAACATCATTTTGAAACTTATACAAACTTCCCTTATATCATTTAAAACCATTTACAGATAGGATCTCTCCATCACAAGTTCTCTAAGAACCTAGGATCAAATAGAGTCAGATTAGATTCAAGTCAGATTAGATTATTTTCCCCAGACTTCAAATAGAGGGGGCAAGGTTCAAGTGGGGGGTCCAATTGATGTCACCAAGTGCTTAACTATATACCTGATGGAACAGCACTTTACAGGCTCTCTAGAACTTTGACAGCTCTGCTGGGAGCCAGGATCTCTGCTGGGAGCTCATTCCACCAGGCAGAAACCAGGGCCCAAAAGCCTTGGTTCTGGTTCAGGTCAGCCACACTTCTTTGGGGCTGGGGACCACTAACTAGGTAGCATTTGTTGAGCAAAGAGCTCTTTGGGGGACACAGGCAGAGATGCAGTCCCTCAATATCAAATATTGAACTCCAAGGAAGGGGTCAAACACTGAGACTGAAGAGCTCCAAACATGTGAGCAGCCACATCCAAAATGGAAACAGCCAAAATCTGCAGGATGTCTCTAGAGATTGGGAGAAGTAGCTGTATAAATATGGTTGATTTAGAACCAGTCAAAGTTATACTTTTTCAGTGTCAACTATGGGACAGGTGTCAAAATCCAAAACCAAATGTGGAAAGAGAGAGGAGAATGGGTGGGATACATAAAGGAGGATTTGGTTTTTTTTCAGGTTCCTGGATAATCTTCAAAGTAAATTCAAATAAGGAATCATCCAAGTGGGAAAGGGTTGCATTGAGTGACATCAGACGGTTATGGTTTGATAAACAGCTCAAACAATTAAATTAGATTATTAAAATAGCACAACAGGATAAATTTTGTTCTCTGGGAGTCATAGATTAATGATCTGACAGCCAGACATTGGATGGGGTATCTCTTATATAGCCTGTTTTGTTCCAGTTAACATGATGCTCCTCTGCTGGCTCTGTGGCATATAACATCTTCTTTTCATATTGAATTTTATTTTTTAAAAGATCCAAGTCTTCCTCTTTAAAAAGAGTGAAGTGTTGCTAACACTGAGATATTTCATATAATTAAAGCCTCCAGTTGCATACATTTTTAATGCCATAGACTACGTAGTAATTGGCATGCAATTCCAGATCACACATTGGATTTTAAATTATTTTATTCTGCTGAAATGTGATTTAAGTGCACCATCCAGACATTTTTCGTAATTCGGCAGTTCATGACAAGCCTTTACACCACCACTACCTTTGATGTTAAAATAGTCTTAAGAATTAATATAATTCCTCCACATGCCACTTTGGTTAATCTAGGATGTTTCTTAAATATTTCATGGCAGAACTCTTGCTAACCCCAATGACTGCTAAACTATGAAAAGATTTGGTTTACAACAAATTGAATATCTTGTACTTCACAGAATTTCAACAGGTGTCCAAGACCTCCAAACCAGCACTGACTGCTGAACCTGCAAAAAGTTCAAGGAACAAATCAAAGGGAAATGGTGTGGAAATAATATTGAGATGTGCAACAAATTATACTAATACATTTTTATCATTTAGGACCAGAAAAAAATTAAACTCAAACATGCTTTTCCAGGATGAGTAATCCTTTTCTAGTCATTAAAACCTCTAACAATATCAGTTGCTGCAATCATGTTGTGAATAGCCACTCTAGTGAAATTGTGTAACTCCTTGTTTCAAAATGCAGAGAAAAGTGGATTTAGAAACTTTTATTCTTTGGATTAGAAAGGACTATTGTCTGGAGGCACCGAAACCGGGACACCAAAGGCCAGTCCAGGTAAACCATGGAAGCATGGACTGCCACCTTTCCAGCCCACAAATCTTCCAAAGCACACCCCCCCCCGACTCTCAAGGGGCAGGCCAGGCAGGGAAGGCTGTGGGAGGGGCTGCCTTCTTCCCACCCACCCCCAAATCTCCCAAAGGCTGAGTCAAACATGGAAGCCCAAAGGGGGCTGCCTGCTTTCCACCCCCTCCACATCTCCCAAAGGCCAACCTGTGTGGGGAAGTCCTCTTTCCTATACACCCCAACATCTCCAAAATGCCAGGCTGTTGGAGGAAATCCATGAGGGATAGTTCTGCCTACTTCCTACCCATCCCCATCTCCCAAAGGGCAGGCTGGGCATGGAAGGCCATGGAGGTGGGTTGTCTCCTTCCCATCCCCCACATCTTGAAACAGCCAGGCCAGACAGGGAAGGTCACAAGGTGAACTGCCTCCTTCCCACCCCCCACATCTCCCAAAAGACAGACTGGAGAGGTAAGGCTGAGTGTGGGGAGATCTGCCTACATCTTGCAATGGTCAGGCTGGGTGGAGAAGGCTGCTGTATTTTCCAAGCCCCTCTGCGGAGTGTGGGGGGAAGTTAAGAGGACTCCAGTGGCTAGCTGCAGGGCTATGGGGAGGTGTTGTTATTCCAACAGGGAAGAGACAATAAATACTACACCAGCTTCACACTGAATCCAGTCTGTCCAATCACCAGCACACCACATGAAAATCAAACAATTCTTTGTATTCAGATTTTCTTTTGCCTTCTAGTAAATATATTAGCCATCTTGGGGATGGGAGGACTAAAAATTTAGGAAATAATTTTAAGAAATAAATATTGATGTCACAGGCTTTTGAGTCTTTGGGTATAATAACACTTTATAAAACAATAAAATCAGAATCCAGTAGCACCTTTAAGACCAACAAAGATTTATTCAAGGCATACAGAAGTTGGTAGGTTGTACAGCCTGGAAAGCACCAGCTGATCTCAGTTGGCTGCATGGGGAGGAGCAGGGAATCAAAGCTGGCTTGCCAGTTTAGAAGCCACCATTCTTAACTCCTACACCACGCTGCAGAATCCAACATGCTCCAAGGCAGCATATTCTATCTATGAACTGCCATCATGAAGAAAAATGCTTTCTAATGCTTAAGTGGAACCTCCTTTCCTGTAGTGTAGTAGTTAGGAGTGTGGACTACGAATCTGGTGAGCTGGGTTTGATTCTGCACTCCCCCACATGCAACCAACTGGGTGACCTTGGGATCATCACAGCACTGATAAAGGTGATCTGACCAAGCAGAATATCAGGGCTCTCTCAGCCTCACCCACCTCACAGGGTGTCTGTTGTGCAAAGAGCAAAGGGAAGGCAAATGTAAGCAGCTTTGAGATTCCTTCGGGTGGAGAAAAACGGCATATAAGAACCAACTCTTCTTTCATCTTCAGTAATCTCAGGGCTGTCTCAGCCTCACCACCCTCACTGGGTGTCTGTTGTGGGGAGAGGAAGGGAAGGTGATTGTAAGCCACTTTGAGACTCCTTCGGGTAGAGAAAAGAGGCATAGAGGAACAACTTTTCTTCCTTTTCTTTGTTATTGTTATCTGTCTAATGGTTGTTCTTCTGTACTCACTCTGTCTGTTCTGTAGGGAAGAAGAAGAAGAAGAAGAAGAGTTGGTTCTTATATGCCGCTTTTCCCTACCCGAAGGAGGCTCAAAGCGGCTTACAGTCGCCTTCCCTTTCCTCTCCCCACAACAGACACCCTGTGAGGTGGGTGAGGCTGAGAGAGCCCTGATATCACTGCCCGGTCAGAACAGCTTTATCAGTGCCATGGCGAGCCCAAGGTCACCCAGCTGGCTGCATGTGGGGGAGTGCAGAATCGAACCCGGCATGCCAGATTAGAAGTCCGCACTCCTAACCACTACACCAAACTGGAAAGCAGGAGGAACTGTGCTCACAGGAGCAGGAAATCTCCAGTTGGGATAAACCCTGTAACTTTGCAAGCTGCCTCCATTCTGCAAAATAGGGTTTGAGTTCATTTGGTTGCTATGCACATACAGTACATACATTACCTTCTATAGCTCTGTATCAGAGGTGATAAGAACCTGTAGCTGTTAAAGAATCTAAAATCAATTTCAAGCTTCATATTGTGGTTTTAAAACATTCACCTTCTTCTACACATATGAATGAATCAGGATCAACACTGTTCAATCGTTGTTGTGACCATGTATCTGAAACTACTAGCGGTTTTCTTGGATGGTATTCTGCCTGAGGGTTGAATTGCAGCAGGTGGAAAAAAGGGCTTTGACAACCTATTGGTATTTTGTCCAAATCTTTACCATTAATCCATGGTACTAAAGGTGTATGATCTGTGAAAATCTGGAAGGAATTAAAAAATATTTAGAAAATCTTTAACATAGCCAGCTCCTTAATTGGGCCCTTTTTAGTGTTTTCTAATAAATGGGCTTAGAAAGATGCAACCCTGCTTAGGATGGCATTGTTACTTGCCACCTCTTGTACCTACACACTTTATAGTAAAGACTAGCAAGAATGTCCATTGCAGCCAGGAATGCAATGGATGCTAGGACCCAGGGGAAACCGGCAGGCTCAGCTCTCTCTCTCTCTCTCACACACACACACACACACACACACACACACACACACACACACAGCAGGAGCAGTTTGGGGTTCGTTTGTAGTTTGTCTCTGTCTGTCTCTCTCTCTTCCTCCCAGAAGGAGCCATAGCAGATAATCAAGGGTCATTTGTGATTTGGCAGAGTTCTCTGTGTGTCTCTCTCAGGCATCTGAGAGCAAAGTGGCTAGCGTCCAGGGAAGGAGGGAGGGAGCTGTAGGGGCAGGGCCAATCAGGGTGCAAATCTGGCTGCACCCTGAGTGGCCCTATTCCAACTCGGAAACCCCGGACATGTTCCACCCCCCAGGCTGTTTCACAAATACTAAGAGGAACAATGGATAAGAGGAACAATGGATAAGGATAAGTTTATGCTGCTGTTCTTATCTTCATATCAGACAATTTAGTTTCTCTACCACCACTTCCCCCTTCCTTCTTCCTTCTTCCTTCTCCCTTATTTAGAAATTAAGTTTAATTCTTTATTGAAAATATTAAAAACAAACACTACTTGAAATGTATCTATCATATTTCCAATAGCCACATGGCTGTGAAAGCTGGACAACGAAGAAATCGGACAGAAAATTGATTAATTTGAACACTGGTGCTGGAGAAGGCTTCTATGGATTCCATGGAGAGTAAAAGTTACAAACAAGAAAATGCTACAGCACATAAAGCCTGATATATCACTGGAAGGCAAAATCATATAATTCCGGCTCAATGGAGAGAGCAATTATGCTCAGACTGGCCAGTGGTAAAAGTAAACTATGTTGATAAAGAACATGGTGGTTAGATATGATCAGCGCGGACATGGGCCAGAGAATTATACAACTAAAAGGATCGGAAGATATGGAGACTACTGAGCCACAGGACTGTCAAGAGTCAGACATGACTAAATGGCTGACATCATCATCATTTGAACTCTTCAATAACAAGTAGTCTTATATGTGGTAGCATGTTTGAAAGAATTTGTTTCATATGGTTTTGCTTCCTTATTTATTTCTTTATTGTTGTTTTTGTAATCCCATTTCACCATTATTTCCCACAGGTTTCCATGGACAATACCCCCCTCCCCCCCCCCGGCCTATTCTTTTTTGGTTTTTCATCCAGACGGGACAAAACTCAGGGAACTGCCATACTTTCTTATGTCATCTACACTGCCAAATCTCAGACAGATAGAATGAAGGCAGTCTCAATTTCTGAAGCAGTGAAATGTCCCCATGGATTAACATTTAAGTGAGTCGGAAAATTGATATGAATGGTTCTAAACAATATCATGAAGGGATCGGGCACTGAAGCCATTTCACTTGAAGGACTATAGCTTGAGGAAGAAGCACTGGTGGCACGAGGAAGACAAATGTCTGGGCAAGCAAGCAAGCAAGCAAGCAGGAGAACAGCCTTGAGATGGACTTGTTTGTACTGCGTATAGTGTTTGAAAAGTACTAGATAAGCCAGGAGTGGAGACGACAAGGGGATATTTGGCAGAGTATGGCAAGAATTGGGAGGAGAGTGGAAGGTAAAGTGGTACTTCATATGTTCAGGATTTGAGTATTTCATAGGCTTTCTCAGCCAAGGTATTATGATTTGTATTATGATTGCTTATTGTTATACTGTGTTGTGTTTGGTTGCAATTGTTGGTTATTGATGTACATGTTCTACAGACTGTTTTATGTATGGTTCTCTGTTATAATGTAAACCGCCCTGAGCCTCCGGGGAGGGCGGTATAGAAGTATGATAAATAAATAAATAAATAAAATAAGGTTTCATGAAACCCTGAGGTTTCTTGATGATCCTGGATGGGTTTCACAAATGGGTAGGAATATATAACATATTTGTTGAACATTTATTGGGTGATATGATGATATATCATCATATCAACCCCCCCCCGATGAGTCTGGAGGGGGTGGGGAGAGGAGGGTCCGCGGGTGGGTGTGTACACAGCTATATTTCCCACCCATATTCTGCACAATAGAAACACTTCTGGCATTTCAAGGGTTTCTCAATGGTAACAAAGTTGAGAGAGGCTATCATAGATGTATATAGTCCTAGTGACTAGTTTGCAGTCCATCACAAAAGTCCAATTTCTCACCTAAAGACCACTGTGTAGGCCTTATTTGGAACTGGCTAGCTGCCCTGTAGAAGTGAAACCAATAAGTGAGTGAGTGAGTGAGTGAGTGAGTGAGACCAATACAAAAGAAAATAATGTCTTTTTAATTTGCTGTTTGGATGGGGAATATCTTTTTCACTATTAACTACAATGACTACTAAACACCCCAGTTTCATAATTACTGTAATTAATAACAAAAGAAATGTACAACTCTAGTAACAGGTGAATCTCCAACTATCCCTGAAACTTTCTTGTACTAACTCTATTAGAATTTATGCTCTTTTGGAAACCACAGAAGAAATAGCAGGCAGAAAGCAAGAGAGGCTGCTCACAATCTGTTTTAAATTCACCTTGAAGTCAAGGAGTACTTTTTTAGAAAATGAAGTTTACTTTTAAAAACTGCTGAAGAGGACAGTTTCCAAACAGGGGTTTGTTGTCTTTTGTTAACGCGCTGCAGACCACGAAGGAGCTGGTAATTGTTGCAAGGGTTCCACTGACAAATACAGACTTGTTATCTTTTGAGAGGATTCGTTAGATGCAAGAAACAGGTTTGCACAGGTTCTTGACAATTATTTTGCAAGGATGAGAGCAGTAGCTTCCTTATCTCATTTCTGAAATTGTCATCTTTTTCTCTCTCATATATCCAGCCCCTATTTAAAGTGCCACTGAAGTACAGGGTATTCAGGGGAAAAATCCTATTGTTGCCAATGTATCCATGTCTAATAACAAGCAAAATGTATTTTCTTTTAAAATATGGCAGAGTGAGAAACTTTTTTAAAAAGGAAAAAAAATCCTTGAATCCCATTATTGATTTCTTCCTTTAGATTTTATTTGCTGGAAAAATAGGAAACTTTGCCTTCTTCTTCAAGATTTAGGGTATATTTTAATTAACACTTGCAGAAGTCAGAACTACAAATCATATACTGGACATTAAGTTATTTAAAATATATAACAATATTTTTTAAATTGTGTAGATTTGCTAAATTAACATTACACAGTCCACCACAGTCTTAAATTACTTGCAGCTGAAGATTTCCATCCCAATAGAAAAATATTCAACAACTCTTTCCCCCCAGAGATACTGCATAGTCAGTCTTTGAAACTTGCCCTAAAGGTTATTTCACTCAGATTCCAAATACTTCACAAGTAAATCCAGAATTTCAGATGGAAAAGAATAACTTTAACAGGAAGGAAGGAAGGAAGGAAGGAAGGAAGGAGGGAAGGAAGGAAGGAAGGAAGGAAATGGCACCTGATAGAAATAGAGAGAGACTGATGAACAGAGATGGGCATGAACTGGCTCAAGAATTAAAGTTAATCACAAATTTCAGCTGGTTGGTGGTTTGTGAAGCTCCTTACATGGCTCAGCTGTTTAAAGGGGCTTTCTTAGACTGCTTGTCTGAGCCATGGGAGCAGGTTGCTCTACATAACTCAGCTGTTTAAAGGAGCTTTCTTGGGCACACTGCCCAAGAAAACCACATTAAATGATTGAGCCATATGAAGCAAACCATATGATGTACTGGTTGCCCAAGAAAGGTATTTTAGGCAGCTGAGCTGTGCAGTTTGCATTTGTCAATGGGAGAAAGCCCACTAAGAAATTAACATCAACAGCAGTGCTAGAAAGTCCAAGGAGAGTGAATTGGCAGTGGGGGGACAGGAATGCAACAGAATTCTATCCATTCAAATCAATTGGGTTTACTTCGGCAAAAATAATATGCACCACTAATTTTCAAGGCAGAGGAATGAAGAACAGAGAAGCTGAAAGAATCTTCAGGGTAAGCAGGATGCACAGTATCTTGTACATGCTGAATCTTTTTAACTCCACCAGTCAGCTAGCAGGCCATTATAACTTTATTGTTTCAGGATATAAGCCTATTATATGCTGCAAATGAATACACTGACATTTTGCTGTATTGGTTGAAAAGATTAACAGTTCACAAAGCAAACTGCCAAGTATAGCAAATTAAATATATTAAAATGTGCATGCTTAAAACTCTATATTCCCTACCTGCACTATAAACTTACATACTGTACAGTTTAAAAGGTCTTGGTGGTTCAGTTAATAATAATACAGTGCCCTGACAGGGAGTAGGTACAATCTAAGTCTCCTAGACAACAGTAAGCTATGGCAGGGTGTGTTTTTCTAGGCTGCTAATAAATGCAGTGTAGATTTCCTGGGTCCTTGAAGCACACAGAAATGTCACAGAAAAAAACATGACAGGATTATTTTAATCCTAGAGTAGAACCTAGAGTTATGATTACTACAAGAATGGAGGGGAAATTCAGTTTTATCTATGCTCTGCACAATTTTGAAGGCCTAATTATGGCACATTGTCAAATCTGGAGAAATTTAAGATATATATTATATACTAGGGGGCAAGCCCATTGCATTCAGGAATACAATGGGCACTAGATTGGGAGGGTGGAGTGGAAGAACTCTGCAGACAGCCTTACCCTCCCCCCAGGATCTGGAAAGGCTGCAGGCAGCTGTTAGGGAACTCACCGGCAGGGGTAGCTCTCACATGGCAGGGATCTGCAGTCTCCAAGCCTCAGAGGGAAGTGGAAGGAGGAGGGGGTGGTCAGGAGTGGGGGACAGAAGGCAACTGGCTGGCTGCTGGACAGACAGAAAAGCTGGTTGGAGGAGGATGAGGCACTCAAGGGTGGGACAGGTTGAAGTGTTCCCCTACAGGTTTTTCAATTTTGTGGTTTTTGATGTCAGACCTGTGTCCATTCATTCTTTGATGGAGGGTTTGACCTGTTTGCCCTATGTAGAGAACAGAGGGACATTGTTGGCACTTGATGGCATATACCATGTTGGAAGATGGGAAGGTGTATAAACCTTTGATGTTGTAGGTGATGATGTTGTGTCCAGTAATTGTGGCATTGGAATATATATGGCAGCAAAGTTGGCATCTGAGTTTGTTGCAAGCTCTAATACCAGTGTCCATGTTCATATTAGATGCTGCATTGTTGTGGGTGAGGAGTTGTTTGGGATTGGGAGGATGTCTGTGTGAAAGAAAAGGTTTACCCCGCAGTGCTTGGGAAAGAGAACTGTCATTATCCAATAGAGCAGTCATCCTCAACCTTTTTATCACTGGGGACTGGTCGGCGCTTGACAATTTTACTGAGGCCTGGGGGGGGGGAGTCTTTTTCCGAGGGACATCACCACCGCTACCTGAGCTCCTGCTCCACTTGCTTTCCTGCCAGCATCCCTGACTTCCTGCCACCTGCCTGGTGGCGCTGCTAGCAACAGCTGCACAGTGCCACACCGAGGGGGAGCCCCAGCCATGGTGGCCATCGGAGAGCAGCAAAGCTGAGCCGGCGGCAGAGTGGCAGGGCAGCCCCCAAGGTAGCAGCCAGAGAGGAGGAGAGGAGGAGCCGCAGCCCAGTACTGACTGGTCTACAGACTGGTCCCAGTCCCCAGACCAGGGGTTGGGGACCACTGCAGTAAAGGTTGTAAGTCACTGATGATGGGTTGTACTGTACTGAGCTGAGAGCTATATGTAACTACTAGTGGTGTTCTGTCGTCTTCTCTTTTGGGTCTGTCTTCTAACAGGTTTCCTCTTGGTATTCTTCTGGCTTTGCTAATCTGTTCCTTGACCTCACTGGCTGCATATTGTAGTTCCAAAAAGGTTTGCTGTAGATCATTTAGGTGGGAATCTCTATCTGTGGGATTGGAGCAGATGTGGTTAAAACGTAGGGCCTGGCTGTATACAATTGATTGTTTGGTATGTCTAGGATGGTAACTAGAGGCATGCAGGTATGTTTGTCAGTCAGTAGGCTTTCAGTATAAGGTAGTCTCTTGGCATCCATTCTTTATTTTTACAGTAGTGTCCAGAAAATCTATTTCTTGTGAAGATTGGTTCATTGTCAGGTTGATAGTGGGGTGAAAGTCATTTTATGCCCGGAAGAAAGTATCCAGGGCTTCTTTACCATGTGTCCAGGTGATAAAAATGTCATCAATGAATCACAGGTATACAAGAGCTGGGTGAGCAGTCAGGAAGCATTGCTGCAGGTCTGCCATGAAGATGTTCGTGTATTGTGGATGCTCATGGCTGTACCATTGATCTGAAGGAACAAGTCATCACCAAATCTGAAGTGGTTATGGGTGAGAACTAATTGGCACAGTTTGGTGGCTGAGTCAGCTATAGTGTTATTAGAAATTATATTCCTAATGGCTTGTAATCAATATTTGTGTGGAATGTTGGTATATAGGGATTCCACATCCATGGTGGATAAAATGGTTTTCTCTGGAAGGTTGTTCAAAGATTGTATTTTCCTCAGAAAGTCTGTGGTATCTCAAACATAACTAGAAGCCTTGATGTCATAGGGCCTTAGAACAAAGTCCATATAGCCAGATACCCCTTGGTGATAGTGTTTATGCCTGAGACAATTGGGCATCCTGGGTTTCTGGCTTTGGAATATTACATAACAGTTTCCGTATTGACCTGTGCAAAATAAGAGGAGCTAGTCACTCTTCGTTTCTTTTCCCCTTCTGATCTGGTATGCATCCTTCTGTTTTGATATTAGTTGGCAAAAGCTCTGTAACTTAGCTGATAACAAGTTCAGATCGAAAGCTGTTCTGTAATATTACAAAGCCAGGATTTTCTTACATTTATGTTATTGCACCACTATGACCTCTGTGATCATTTTGTCTGTAAGTACCACATGTCATCACCTGCAATTATTTAAAAATGTAGTCCTATTTTTCACAGTGGATGTTTATTTCTAATGCAGTTTAACCTAGATGGCTGGGAAGATTTTATGCATCAATACATTGACCTGTTAACTTTTAAATTGAGCAAACTGCCCATATCCCTGAAATAACCTTTCCAGTAATATGTTTGAATATGGGTCGTGTTTTTCTTCATAACAAACTGTTTCTTGTTAAAGAAACTGGATAAAATTATCTCAGGTGAGAATATCTTCTAAACCTCTCTCACATATTATACTTTTTCCAGGGGAACATTAGAAACTGCTTCTCCCTAAACATTGGAGTTCAAAATTAAATCTCTGCATGGTGGCAGCTTATATAGAACTGTGTGACGGTAGGCTTGTGCAAAATGTTCTATCTGGATCCACCACCTAGGCAAAACAATCAGAAGTAGAATGACATGCTTCTGGCCCATATTGCAGCAACTTGTTTAGATACAACAATTCAAGGAGCACCTTATGGTATTTGAAAATTGTGCCTGGTAACACTTAATTTAGCAGTTCTTTTTGGCATTTCCTAAGAACTGAGAAGCTATTTCAAACACTAAACAGGCATGAACTAGGGGGGGGGGGCATTAGTTAAACAATTATCCACATACATAATCCCCAATCTTCACAAGAAAGTGGGGTGATATTAGCCAGGGAAGTAGATAATTGCCTCCCACCCTTCATGAATACAAGCTTTCAAGTTCAGCTTCATGTGAGCAGCAGCTACCATACAGCTGAGGCAATTTTTTAAGAGGCCTCAATATGGACAGCAGTTTACAATCTTTATTTCCATGGTGTTAGCACTGAGAACCCCCCTCCCCCCCCAAAAAAAAGGCTTCAGGACTTCACACAAAAAAGGATGCAACCCAGAGAAAGGCTTATTTCTGTGTCACTAATCCTACAGTTTTCATTTTGCCTTATTTAAGCATATTAGAATCATAGAATCATAGAGTTGGAAGGGGCCATACAGGCCATTTAGTCCAACCCCCTGCTCAACGCAGGATTAGCCCTAAGCTAATTTGTAGTGGCTATATAAGACCCAGACCAAATTCCCACTCTGCCAGAAAAGGTTATTGGATGACCAAGATGGTTCTCTATGTAGTAAGCAGCACAGTATATCATGAGGCATGCAGGATCAATCAACACATCATGAAAAGGACCAGCTATTTTAATGAGGAGATAGATAGCAAAAAGCCGAATACTTCCAGAATAAAAAAAAAATCTGTAACATTGAATATTCTACATTGATTGCTAGGCTGGTTTGAAAGACTTTGAATAATTCATTGGGCTCAGAGAGAGATACGTTTGTAATTTAGGTTTGGGGAACAAAGCTCAGTTTTACAGAGGTATTTCTCAATTAAATTTCAGTCACTGACAATCTAGTTCTTTAGTCATAATTGAATAATCTCTTTCACTTTGTACAGGTCAACTCTAATGTCAAAATATCTCTTTTTTTCATAAGCACATATCCGTAATATTTTTCCCAACATATATGATGCCTCCTGTTTTCATTTATGCTGCATATTGAGAGGTGCTATGTAGGGTAGAATAACTAGTATTGGTTTTTCCATGACAGATGGAAGTGGGTTTCCCCTTTTTGTTGAAGACATGAATATGGTGATGAATCATTTGCCATTCTCATACATTTTCGAGTGGATTGCAAGAAACTCCAGGAAATGAAATTAGAGAGAGGAAATAGCATAAAGACTTTAATACAGACTTTTTATTAGGCTTTGTTCATTTCGGGCTTATTAGCCTATTATAAGAGAAAGGGCATTTCTTTGAATAATTGACACCCACCTTTGCTGAATGGGGGAAAAAACTATTTTGGGAGATATCAGTGAATTAAGGCTATTTAGTATGGCATGGTACCATGGGAACCAATTAGATCTGGCTGTGATTCTTTATGGCAAGTATGCATAGATTTATCAAATAGACCCTGAACCAAACTATATTCAAATCAACAGCTTTTCATGTTATTTGCTATTACTTACATAGAAATGGCTAGGAATCCTGTTGGTGGTTATGCAAAAAAAAAAAAAGTGAAAGAAACTCACATGAAAGCCAACATGAAACGCTCATTTCCTGCACAACCCAATTAAGTGGGCTAAGATTGTTGAGGGAAACATCCTCTTCATAGAGATGTTCTCAATGATACTTCAGATCCTTACACTATGCAACTTGCTTCATGCAGTCAGGAGGACTTCTGAGATACCCTTTGATATCATGCTGTCCCTTGACTATGCTGTTCAGTAATCCATGGGGTTGGGAGAAAGTCTTTATTTCTGTTGGTAGAATAAAGCTGGGAAAGTGAGTTCTAAGGACTTGGGACCTTGTCAGCTGAGTAATCCCCCATCTGTGGTAGTATTAAGTATTAGTATAGTCACTGAACGTATAATTGGAATCCATCTAGTATTCTATGTACCACCCCTATGTATCCTCATCTCAATTCATAGAAGGTTAAATTCTACTTTTACAGAATGTATACTCTAAAAAAAAGTTGGACTATAAGGAAGGCTGAGCATCAAAGAATTGAGGCTTTTGAACTCTGGTGATGGAGAAGACTCTTGCGAGTCCCTTGGACTGCAAGGCGAACAAACCAGTCAGTCCTAGAAGAGATCAGCCCTGACTGCTCCTTAGAAGGCCAGATCCTGAAGATGAAACTGAAATACTTTGGCCACCTCATGAGAAGGGAGGACTCCCTGGAGAAGAGCCTAATGCTGGGAGTGATTGAGGGCAAAAGAAGAAGGGGACGACAGAGAATGAGGTGGCTGGATGGTGTCACTGAAGCAGTAGGTGCAAACTTAAATGGACTCCAGGGAATGCTAGAGGACAGGAAGGCCTGGAGGATCATTGTCCATGGGGTTGTGATGGGTCGGACACGACTTTGCACCTAACAACAGCAACAATACTCTAAACAGAGAAGATTGGGAACTTGTGCCATCAACTAGAAAGTGTTAATAGCTGTGCCATTAAGTTAAAGTTCCCATTTGTTGCTGTCTCTGTATATGTACTTTGGATTCATTGAAATGAGATGGATACAAACTATGGAATGCAGCAGCATAGGGGTTGTCATGAGGCAGAGACCATTCTTTCTAGCTCATATAAAGAATTTCACCATTAGTAGTTAAAGTTTTATAAGCTGGATTTTTTTCAACATTTTTTAAAAGGCAATATGTCAAACCAAGTTGTATCCAGCTGTAAGAATGAAGTAAAAGGAAATGTCTAGATTTATTAAATCAACTTTAAACACATCTTAACTTCAAGAGGGAAAAGGCTATTTGTTAATCAGCATGAAAATCAAAGCACTTGTAAATCAAATCATTTGCACTGCAATGGTATTGAGGAATAAAATACAATTAGGCCAAGCTAAATGAGCACAATGTTGGATCACAGCTTTCAGTGCTAGGGTGGAAATCTACACCAATACAAATGCTATAAGTGTTGGAGAGAAACAGATCCTTCAAATAATCAAATGGGAAATCTACATGCAAAGTGGTATGTTGTCTCAATACCAACATATAGTTCCCATTAGCACTGATGGGAAATATATGTTCCTATCTAGAGGGAATTATATCTTATTAAATTCCAAAATACCTCATTAGTTTCTGAGAACCAGCAATATACAAACTTGTTCTGTACTGGGAGTACTTAGCTTGAACATATTGCTCTTGATATGTAGATTTCAAAAAAAGTTTATGTTGTTAGAGTTTTTGCTGAAAGATTTAAATAAATACATGAAGTTATCATTGGCTAATATAGGCAAAGTGGCATAGAAATATAATGAAATACATTGGCATACTTTGAATTTTAAAAACCCATTTCCTGATAAGATTGACTTGGGTTCTTTCCCAAATTACTGGGAAAGCTATATTATCTGAGTATCCTAACAATCTAATGCAATTCCGCATACAGTAGCATTTCCTATGTAAAACCATTTGCTTATTCAATAGATCAGTACAGACACATTGTAAGCAAGCTTACTCTTTATCAACAGGTGTTGGAAGATCTAGTGCATAAGTAAAATGCCAGAACCTTCATGTTACTTGTTCATATTAAGCATAATATAGTTCACTGGAGATCGTCTCCTCCAAGTTACAACCACTATCATAAAGACAGCTTTCTGTGGGTCAACTGTGGATATCTTTCATGATTAATGGCAGTGTGAGAATGGCTGAGAAAATTAAACAGTATTAGTTTTGAGGTCATCCCATATCTTAATTGTGTGAGGTGGGGATGATGTTTATAAGAATATATTATTACCCTTGTTTGTTTGTTTAATGTACTTATTTGCTTTCTCATTTATAGACTGTCTTTCTAATTGAGACTTTAAACAGATTATTACAGATTATAAAATGTTACAATCAGACACTATAAGAAACCAATTAACAATACAATAGGATTAGGATTAAAGCATTAGGAAACAATGAAAATTAGTCACTATAAACAATGCAGAAAGTGAAATTACAAAAAAACACAATGCAAAAAAACAAGTCAATATTTACAATATTTTTTTTTCCTGGAGACTAGAGTCCTTTTCTGATATAAAGATGTACATCTGAACAATTCCTTTTTACTACGGTTACCTTTATAATCCCTTTATTAAAAATGCACTTCTCATAGAGGTGAGCTTCATGGAAGTTTTTGTTATAATTTCAGATCTAGAATTCTGAAAGAAAATTTTTGCACTGATTGCTAATTTTTTGATAGGAAATGCTGGTTTAGGAATTAAATCCATGTAGTTTGGGGGAATCTGGAGTTTGGGGGCCACTGTTTTCAATAGTCTGGAGCAACTGTTTTTAGATGTAGCCGCACCATATTCACACAGAACATAGACCTCCCTCCAATCAAAGAAGTTCTAAATTTCAAACAGATTTAACAAACGGGTTTGAGGTAATCCAGTTTTATGAGAACTAACTTTTTGGGTTTACTTTTTTTTTAAACACCACCCTACCTGACCTTCACTTCAAACTGCATAGGGTTTAACTTGTTTAAAAAAATGAAATTACATTCTTAACAAAAAACATTAGAATGAATATTACAAAAACAAATAGAAGCAGAACCACAGTAAGGTTAGACAGAAAAAAAAAAAATGGAAGAATAGGCTGCAAATATAAAATTCTATGAACAAATGCCTCCAAGTATTGACTTACCAGAGCCGCCCATTGATGGGTGGAAAAGCAGGAAGGAAGAGGCGCGAAGATGTGACGTACCAGCTGGCATGTGAGGGACAGCCTGACACTGGGTATGAGAGCAGGACATGAGGCAGGCTATAAATAGTGCCATGTGCGCTAGCCTGGCCTCATTTGCCACCTAGAGCAGCGAATGATGGAGGCTTTCCCTCCCACCCGCTGTATGTTCAAAGTTGTTGCAGTTATGTGTTTGGTTTATGTTATGGTTATTCAGTGTTAATTCATGTCACAGCTTCCAGGATAGCATAGAGGAAGCCTGAGTTTTGGGGGAGTACGGTTTACGGCCCAGCTCCCAGGTTGGGACCTCCTAAGAGGTGGCTGGGTGTGAAGAATCTGACCCTTTGTGGAAAAGGCTTGGGCTTCACACAGCTGGGTGGCCTGAAGTTGGACCAATGGAGGTGTGCACCCCCTGCGATACCTCAGGTGGGGCACTTCCCACGTAGAGATCCTAGTGGCCAAGGAGCCTATGCTCCCAGCTGGGAGAAGGGGAAGGATTCCTGGGGGCTTTCCGCATCGGGATCTTTGTAGCAAATTGGTTGCTGAATGAAAAATCGCCATTTAAAATAGTGGAATTCGTCGTTATGCATACCTGCCTTTGTAGTGGAATCCAGTTGCGTTTTGTAGCGTTTCCCACAGGCTTCCGGTCTCGGCAAAAATCGCTAGAAAGGAAGCACTCTTGCCAAGCTCGTCCCGCCCCTGGCCGTCAAGCAGCCAATGGGCAGCCGTTAGCATGCTCCCAAACAGCCCCTTTCCCTTTAAGAAAGTTTTTTTTAAAAAAAACCCAGACCCATTGCAACGAATCTGTGTTGATTCGTTGCAACGGAGAGACCCATCCAGCTGCCTGGTGTGTTTGAGCTGTCATTTATTCGTTGCCACGCTCCCTCCGAGTGAAAAAAAAAATCCCCCCCCCCCTCACGGGCCCGATTTTCGGCTGAATGAATGTGTAAAAAATAAAGGGAAAATACATCAGCAAACGGGCTTCTCTTGTTTGTGCTTAGTGACTGAAGGGGAGGGACTGAAGCCAGGGAAGCCTCTAAACAGAGGCTCGCTGGTGCGTTTATCCCCGCTCGCTCGGAGAAAAAAAAATGGCGATCGCTTCGCCGGAAGATCAGAGGAGAGAGCCAGGGGGAGGGACTTTGTAGAAACCGCAACAATGTTAACGCACAGGTCTTTTTTGCTAGTGTTGCAGATTGGTTGCAGGACTGTATCGCTTTCCGGAGGGTGAATCTACTTTTGGGGATTTCCCTGAAAGCGCTACAAGGAAGCGCTTTTTGCAGATCGTTTTCAGGTGTGTGGCAGATTGTCAACGATGTTGTGCATAACGGCAAATCAGTAGCATTTTCAATTGGCAACCATTGTGCGATTTTGAAGGCGTGCGAAAAGCCCCCTGGTATGGCCACTAGGAAAAGTGGTGTGGGTGTGGCCGGCTCTTCCCTATGTCAAACCAGCACTCCAGGTTTTGCAATAAAGCTGTGGCCGGTTATCCCAACTTACCAAAGGTATCAAGTGTCTTCATTGGGGCTGGTAATGCCCTCCTGCCTGTCAATATATATTTATTAGCTTTGGTTAATAAACTAATAACTATTAAACTATTATGAAATTCCCTAAGGTTAAAAAATGGCTTCTGTACAACAACAAAACAGCTCAAGAAAAAAAATGTCAGGAAATGTCTCTGTGCTCTGTTGTCTCCCAGACGTCCCCTACATGTTGGCTCTGATGATTTCATGGTTCTCTATCATGGGTAAGGCAAAATCACCAGCTCTTAACTAACAAAGGTCATGAGACAATGTCTACATTTGCCTTTCCAGTTTCTAGACCTCATATTTTCTGTGACTATCTGGCCATTTCCGCCCACAGGGGTAAAATGTGAGTAGCTTCCTGCTGGCAAACTCAGGATGGTCAATATCATCTTTGCAGCCCTTCTTATGGGGAGACCCCTCCCACATTTTCCCTCTGCCCCACTGAGGCTTTTTGCCTCCTGATGAGGCTGCAAGGAAAAACAAGCTGAACTTCTTCCTCAGTTCTTTTGCTTGTCAATCACAGCAAGTGACCAATCATGGCACAGCAGTTATCTCATGGACTGAAACTTTCTCCCCCCCCCAGCCCTGAAATTATTTTTTTTAAGGCACCTCTGTGTTGCAGCATGGTAATGTCACAACACAGATGCATCTTTAATAAAATCAACGCTGCCCTATTGCTATGGAATGTTACAGCATTCTCCTCCCCTTTGGAATTCTAGTGTTTTCTGCAGTTTATCTGTCTGGGTAGATTTCTGAGACACTGAATATTGTCCCTGGAGCCCAAGAAGTCATTTTGTGCTAATGGTTGGCTTTAAATCAAGCTGCTCAGAACCCTGTATGATCCAGAGGAGGCAGCTCTTTCCCAGCTCATTTCCAACCACCAGAAAACACAACCGGAGATATTTTTGCCTGCCTGACTTCTTAGAAGGTTTGACAGGTAACTGAAGCCCAAAAAGACATTTTCTGCTAATGGTTGGCTTAAAATCAAGCTGCTCAGACCCCTGTATGATCAGAATGAGGCAGCTTGATCATCCGCCCCCCTTTCCCAGCTCATTTCCCACTGCCAGAAAATACAAACTGAGCTGTTTTTGCCTGCCTTAGTTCATAGAAAACTGGATGAGCCTTCTAAGAAGCCCAAAAAGACATTTTGCGCTAATGGTTGGCTTTAAATCAAGCTGCTCAGACCCCTGTATTATCAGGAGGAGGCATCCAGATCACCCCTCCTGTTTCCCAGTTCATTCCCCACTGCCAGAAACAGGGCTGTGTTTTGCCTGCCTGATCCCAAGAAGACTATGGACACTAAAGAAGATTTTATTTCACATTGGATAATGTAGGTTTGCAGTCATGCTGCACCTTGGACCATGCCATTAAAAAAAAAAAATTAGTCAAAGCAGGAAAGGGAGGGTGAGGGTGGTAGTTCTGGTGAGACAATGCTGCAGAGACTATCATGTGTTTCCCCTTCCATACAGTCTTATCCCTGATTGCTCACTATTTCCTCACTGGTGGTTCACAAGATTTAGGGTGGTAAATCCAGTTTCCTGGATTCCTGAAATTGTGATTTAAAAATTTCCAAATTGTGACCCAGTTACTGGACAGCCTTGGGATATTCGTGACATCATGTGGAGGTGGTTCTATATGCCGCCAACATGCGAAGGCTATCCAGAACATTTTCCTCATGTGGAAATGGTCTCTTAATTTTTTTACTCCAACATTTATCATATATGGCAAGAATTTTTTTAAAGAAAAAAACAACAACAAAACAAAACTTATTAATAATTTTTAATACTTAATGCCAGTTTCATCCTTTAGAGGGCAATTTTTTAATTTTTTAAAATTGTTACTCATCTGTAACCGCTCCTGCGGAGCGGTAATAATAAAGCCCTAAGGGCAAGTTGGGAGGAGAATGGGGCGGGCGCCGTCCTTGATAAAAACTTGGAGGGGCGAATCAGGAGTCGCGAAGCAGCTCCTGATTTGTCCCTCCGAGTGGCACTCGGGGGCCAAGCAGCCAATTGGGAGGCACACAAAGCGCGCCTCCCTGTTGGCTGCTTGGCCCATCTTCGTCTCTGCACTCCGCTGAGCCACGCGTCCTCGCCTCGCACTCCAATGATACCTTCCCCGCGCCTGAAAGGAGCCTACACCTCATGCTGCTGCTGCCTCGGCATGCCCGCTCCATGACCACACACCCGAGGTAAATGCCTGGACAACGCAAAACCCCCGCCAACACACACCCACTCCGCCGCGACTATCTTTCCCTGCCTGTTGGGACACCCCGAACGCTGTCCGCCGCCGCCTTCTCTCGCTGCCTCCCCCCTCCAATGCTCCGTTATGGCCCGCACGCAGCCTCCTGAATGCCGTTTCTACACCCAGCGCCCCAGCGGCGAGCCCACCTGCGCCTAGCCCTGGCCTAGCCCCGCCTGCGCCGCCACTGCCGCCCACGCCGCTGACTGTGCCCTACTGTGCACGCCCACCAGTTCCGAATCTGCCCCCACTTCCTGCGACTGCGTCCCTGCGCCAGCACCTGTTGTGGAGACGATCGCCAACAACACTTCCCTCGTAGGTCCCCAAGCTGCGACTGACTCCCACCCCTCCCCAATGTCTTCCCTTCCCCCTCCAATGCCACCCAGCCTTCACCCACCACGCCAACGGCCAGCCCTCGCAGGCCCCTGCGGGGGCCATGCCCTGCCCCATTCAAGCCCCATCGGGCCCCCCTTGACCTGCATCGCCGCGCCGATCCCTGCTGCACATTGCCTCGCACGCCCCAACACTGCACAGGTTGCTGGGAGAGCCGCCCCTGCTTGCAATGCCTACCCCATTCCCACGCTGGCCCGCCTCCCACCACCTCGCCAACGCATCCACCTCACCCCATTCTTGCACCCATGGCTTCTCTGCATACAATGCTCCCAGCCTCCACATGCCCATTTTTACAAATGGGCTTTATTACTAATTGTATATAATTGTAAAAACAGGCTTTGGCATTCCATCTTTAAACAGTGAAGATATTTAGAATTAGAACATAAGGTCCAGATTTCCTTTATGTATTTTTTTTCATAATTTACACATTTCTCTCTAAGGCTCTTTCCAGACTAGATAACCTGGGCACCAAAACGTCAAGTAATAATTAATGTAAGTGCAAAGTGAATTATATCCATATCCATAGTTGTTCCTCTATATATTTATGAAACAACCTAAGGGGTGGGATGGGTCCAGCTGTCCAAGTTGGAATAGGGCCAATCAGGGTACAGCCAGCTTTGTCCTGATTGGCCCTGCCCCTGCAGCTCCAGTCCTCTGTCCCTGGACTCTAGCCTCTTTGCTCTCAGATGCCTCAGTGCCTGGAGCCAACAGCAGGTAAGAGGAGAGGGCCCTGGGCAAAGGGCAAAGGGTGGAGAGCTTTCTAATGAGGGCCTCTTAGCCTGCTAGATTGGGCCTGCTAATAAGGGCCTCCCAGCCTGCTGACTGCTTGTTAAGGACTTCTAAGGAGCTGACTAGCTAACTGCTAAGGAGCTCTGTCGGTCCTGCTAACGAGCTGCCCAGCCCCCACCCGCCCCACTTGATCTGGCTGCGAGCTGCCGCCCAAGGCCACCTTAACCTATCTGGCCATGGGGCAGGGGAGGGGACCGTTTCAAGGCCTGTTCTTAGGAACAGGCTTTGAATCTAGTTGGGAATAAATAAATCCTAGTTTTACATGGAAGCTTAACTAAAGCATTTAGGATTACATTGAAAAATCTGTGTGCATCTGAACATGTCTGTACAACTTGGGAAAACGTGGATGGTGCATGTTCAGTTATATTCTTTTTTGTCTGCAGCTGCTTCATACACACACATTTACTATTTAATTTACTATTTAGATTTGCTATTTAAACAAAAACTCTGTGTCCATTAACCATTGTTGAACTGTCCAGATCTGAATAAATATGCAATAGGTTTTTCACATGTCCTCATGTGAAATGCAGTTCACATACTGGTAATCTGATTTTTAAAACAGTTACATGAGTAGAGGTCCCATTCTTGTAATGGTCCTGAGTTTCAAAGCCTTCTGTCTTTAAAAAAAAAAATCCTTCCATTTCATCGGTAGTTGCCATGGATGGAATGCAGGCATTTTAAAAGTCATTTTATCTTGACTAGATTGGTTGGTTGCTTAGGTAACTTCAGTTTAGAAAAACAGCATGTCGCTCCTGAACCCAGGTGATGAATATTGTGATAAGTTCTTGCAAACACAATACATACAAACTGTGCTAGTACAAAAAGCATGCAATGTATCTGTTTTGTTTTTGTTTGTTTTTTTGAAAAAATACAGGATGCATCCTATGCTACTGATACAAAGAACAGTCAAACTATGATTGAATCTGTGCTGAACAAGTAGGTTGCTGGGGAGATGGGGTGCCACTTCTCTGGTGACCAAAAAGATTTAGAGAATGGACAAGGGTAAATCAGCTATATAGTGCAGCACAAATATAAGCCAGTTATGACCTGACCATCATCCTATGGCATACATATGCACAAAGCAACATGTCATGGTGTTTAAGTCCAACACTGAATAATAAATATGAATGTGATCTGGCTTTACTTTACATGTTAATGAGTTTGAAAAAGAAGAAAATGTGATTTGCAGGTCAGATGGGGGAGTTGAGAACACAGGGAGTTATTTACTAAGTAAGGATGTTTATCTCCATAAGCATACTACCCTGAGGGGACTGATCAGATTTTGTAGCGATCCTCTCTATGAATAGCCAACAACTCTGTGTTTTACCTGGCACTCCTAATAAAGAATATAAATAATGCAATACCCTCATTACAAGCTGCAGCCTAAAAGCAATTCACAAATAATTCCTGCAGGTTTATCAATTATCAAGAAACTCCAAAAGCCCTCTTTAAAAGTTGAGGTTCACAACCTGCTTGCAATGTATTTGAAAGCCTGTTTCTGGTCTTATGGGAAGGTGTAGCCATTGAAAAAGCTCACAAACTGTACCTTAGCGGTGGGGGTGGAAGAGCACAGCCCAAGACTGTTCTGGTGAAACAAGTTGATGCATCTGCCAGGATAGACGTTCTTCAAGCATATGAGCCTCTGATCGTGAAATGCTTTAAAGATAAGCATCAGCACCTTGATTTGGACCCAGAAAGAAATTGGAAACCTATGGTAAGGTTACAAGATATAGTACAAGAGACATGAGACATATATTTAGATCAATATAAGGCCATCTCATTGTGTTTGTTAACATGAGCTCCCTAAATTATTTAGGTAACATAAAGCACCAAAAGCAGAGTCAGTCTATTCCCATAATAAAGATGAACATCTCAAGTGATACTCAGGTTGCTCTTCTTGCCTGATATGAGGTGGGTGTAACCAGTGGCAGGGGCTTTTCAGTGGTGGTGTTCCAGCTGCAGAATGCCTCCCTCAATTAGGTTTACCTATTTCAAGCATAGGTGAAAATAAAATTATTTGAAGGCTTTTTATTTGTAATATTTAATCTGATTTTTTAGAATAAGAATTGTATTGTTCTCTGTCTTTCCTCTTGTTTGTAGATTCTGTTTTTCTGGCTGTGTTATTGTTTTATGTTGCTTTCCTCACTGCTTTTTATTTTACATGTCCTTTTATTTCTTCATTATTTTTAATCACCTTAATGGTTTGAGTTTTTTTGTTTATTTTAAGCTTCTTCAAGCTGGCCTTAAGAGGGAGCAACTAATAAACAATTTTTAAAGTATGAAAAATGAAAATATTACTGAACTAGAGATACAGCCATAGCAGCATTCATACAGAACTTATGATGAATTAAGACGTCAAATAACTGAGCTAACAATCAGCAAAGGTGTGTTATCCTGTGGAAGTCAGGAGCACACACTAAGCCTTCTGTTTTATGTGGTAAAAGATCAAATCCCATTCTCACTCTGATAATTGCCTAGCAGAAAGACTGAAGTTGTTCTATTCAGAATTTTAATTGGAAACTTTGTTTTGAGTGTGGATTAATTTAATAGTATATTATGTCATTGTAATAATTGGGTCATGAGAACCAGCAACCTGTTGCCCAATTCACAATGTTCTGTGAAACAGAATAATGCCCTGTACTGCTGTGACCTTTTCTGTATTCAGTGGTTTAACTGAATGGTCATTGCACTTCTTCCTTATTAATGGCCTGAGTAACCAGCACCTGAATTGATGGAACTGGCACAAATTCAAGTTCCAGAATAATGAAATGCTCAAAATGTTGCTGTGTAGCACAATGCTCTACTTAAGCAGAGATATTAGCCATTAAAACCCAAAACTGTCCACTTCAGATATAGAGGGAGGAATGAGACCTGGAAAGGGCTCAATGAAAAAGATTCTTGTGGAAATTAGACAGGCTTCACCCATCCGTTCAAGATGTTTTGCTCACTGAAATAAATCTCTAGGCCTTACACAGGAACAGGTTGTAGTGTCTCACCATCCTATAATTAAACATTGCTTTGCTGTCTAGTGAGAATTATTGAACAGCAAGCTGGTCATAACTGAGAGCTGGTAGATTACATTGTTATCCAACAAGCCATAAAACTTTCTAACTGTTGGCAGAGTTTAGATGTTTAAAGAGGAACAGAGCATCGGGCTGCTTAAAAGAAGAAAATAGTTTTATTTAGAAGAGAAACAACATTGTGAAGAAAGAGTATTCCTAGTGGTCTAACTGTTGTGTGGAGTCATTCAGTCTGTCAGGAGTCAAGCAGAGAGGAAGGGAGTTCAAAGGAACAGGAAGTCTCCAAATAAGCCAATCAGGACACTTGATGAGATTATTTGAAAAATATCAGGAAGTTCCTATTCTAACAATGCTAAATACACATCTTCCACAATGATCCTTGTAGAATTTTCTTCATATGCTTTTGAATTATGCACACTACAGATCTTACCTATTTCAACACTAATACCTTTCCCCATATGAAGTACTAAGAAATCATATATTAACTAGAAAGCAAGCCCGCTGTATGTCCAATACAGCGGGTGCTAGCGGGGCAGCACACAGCCGGCGAGTCGGCAGGCCGCCATGTCCCGCGTGCCGGTGGCCTGATGCGTTGGAGGCACTTCGCACCTCCCGACGTGTCAGGCCGCCAGCCAGGGAGCACCCGCAGCAGGGCGGGAATCGGCCGATGGTCTGTCCAGAGGAAGGGGCCAATGGGTACCTTCCTCATCCCGGACAGAGCCCGCCTTAACTCCTCCCCCCAAGCCCTTATTTAGTCCGCGGTGCCCGCGGTGCCGCGGGCGGGGTTAGGATGGTAAAGCTCATGCTTTGCAGGCAGAGGAATGAAGGTTCAATTCACTCCTACTGTACACCTAAATGTTTCTAGATCAAAGTAAGGAAACATAAAATTAGTCACACTGATAGGTTAGGTGGAGTGATTGCCTAACACTGAAGTACCTCTCACTGGTTTCTGTGCAAACATAGCATAGAATAAGATCCAGCTCTAAAACTATCCCCTTTTCCAGTTGTTCTAGTGATTGGTGCTTGCTCTATCCAATCAAGACCTAAAGTGAGGAGTACTGTCAAAGATAGAGAGTTGGGGGTCCTGATTTTAAATCCCTCCTTCTTGGGATCAATTATTATCTTTCAGGAGGACAAGAAGGAACCATTGCTTTGTTCTGAGCTCTTTGAACAAAAGTGGGTTGAAATGCAATAAATAAAAAGGAGTGCATGGAAGGTACAAGCTATACCAATTAGGATAAAAATGAGAACACAATGAAAGCAAATTGTATTTTAAATTGCATTTCTTCTCTCTATGCAATCCGACTATTGTTGTAGATATAGGGTGAAGTTCGATACACATTCAAAGTGTGATGATGGTGATTTGCACACACATGCTCTGCCCTGAAAACAAATGCTTTAGAAAGCAAGGTATTGTGATGTGGGAATAGCAGACATAATCTGAAGACTTCTCTGTGCTTAACCATGAATTATTGATTAACAAAAGCTCTCCGGAAGATCCAGGGTAAAATAGAAGCTAGTGCAGTCTTATAACAAACCTACATTGAATTCCATCTTTTCTTTTGGGACTTGCTCCTCCTGTATCTGTTAGATTGAAAACCAACAACTGGTTACCCCTGAAAGCACTAGGTTGAATCCAACCAATTTTTCTGATGGTGGGAAGGTAGGGGAGCTCCCCTTTGACCACCAAAAGTCTTGGCTGGGGATCATGGAACCTGCTATACACAAAAGTCATGTGAAATGTTGGCTATAGTGAAGAGCATAATTGACCAAAATGGAATGAACTAGCTGGCTGGACAAGTCACTGTATATTTTTTTCTAAATAACCATGCCATGAAATCAGTACAAAACTGCCTTGGCTTCTGAAAAGTGAAGTAAACATGTGCATGTATACAATCTGTGTTCTAAAATGCATGCCTGCATTTCCTTGAGATTTTCATAAAATATTTTTGCATAGGTCTCATTTATCTGGATGAAGCTCACGAAGAAAAATAAAAGGCCAATCTGGGTTGTAACTGAAATAATATTGCTGCAAATACCCTCTATGGTAGCTACAAACTGCCCAATCCATGTCTAATTTTAATGCTAAAAATTGTAGGTTTTATATGATTTTATTGATTTTATATGATTTTATGATTGTTGTGAACTTCTCTGAGCCCTCTGGTGAAGAAAGGAAAACAAACAAATAAATAAAAATAACATTAAGCCATATCATGTAGACTGCAAGGAGTCCTACTTGAGAATTAAAAAAAAACTGGTTCTATCTAGCCATTTGCACTGCTCTGTGGGAAAACAAAACAAGTTGCTATCTGATGGCTATCTTGGGTAAAGAATATTATTATTATTAATTTAATTTCTATACCGCCTTCCTAGCAGATTGGCTCATGGTGGCATACATAATGTCATTCACGTAAAATTCACATAAATAGTTAAAACAATTCAATTCATTCAGATTACATTTAATATTTAAAAATTAATGAGTATTAGATCTCAGTACTAGCTATCAGCATCAACAATCCTGGTTATTACCTGTTCTTCCAGAACTAGAGTATGTTCAGGGAGCTTCTTTTTAATAGGAAGGGCCCAGCCAAAAGCCTGGCAGAAGAGCTCCATCTTGCAGGTCTGGCAAAACAGCACCAACTCTGTCAAGGCCCAGATATGCTAAAGGGGTCAGGACAAAAATGTCTTGGTTCTGGTTGAGGCCAGACATACCTCCTTAGAGCCAGGGACCACTAACTGATTGGTGTTTGCTAAGTGGGGGTATAGATTAGGGAGTCTCTCAGAGTACCAGAAATTTTATAGACTTTTACTACCAGAAATTTCATGCACCATTTTCAATCTGCCTTAATACTCCATTTTAGTAATTGTTTCATTTCAGACAGACCCATTTTAGTAACCAGCTGCTAGTAGAATTTATTTACCTGTCCATACAAACCTGCTTGCATTCAGTTAGCAAAGTGTGCCTGAGCTACTTTTGAGGGAAACAGCTTTCTATCATTGTCTATCCCTTTGTTGCTCTTCTGAAATCTGTGGTGTGCTGTTTAAAATATTTATAGCTCTTCTTACAATGTCATTCCCCCCCACCTTCATTTTTCTCCCATGGACTTTTTAAAAAAATGCTCTAAATTATGTGCTATACTGCTAAAGCAGTGTAACACTTCAAAGCTATAGTAGCACTATTGAGATGCCTTGACTTCATTGGCTCAATTGAATAAATGAAGTCAAGACATCTAATTGGTGCTGCTATAGCACTGGAGTGCTATATTAGTTTAGTACTATAGCATTCCACTTAGAATGTTAAAATAAAAGTCCAAGGAAGATCATATATTGAAAAAAGATTGGAAAAAGTGTAATGATTTTAAATTACCAATACCACAGCACTTCAGAGACAATGAATAACATCCAGTTTAGAACTGCAATGTGAAAATCTTCACACTGTTTCTCTGAGTCAAGATTGCATATAACTGCCAATAATTCAGGTTCCAAACTTGTTTCTTCATTTTAATGAACTCCCTATTGATCTCAGTACAACATTCATTTATAACTTCTAGAAAGATGACCTCTGAGGTAACTGGCATCCTAACTTTGTTCAATGCAGATAAAAATGGACAATCTCACTGGTATTTGGCTGTGGATTGATGATGCCTTGTAGAAAGATATAGAGGCATTCTTTCTATAAAACTTTTAACACTGTGGTTTGGGGAATATTTAACCTTTCACACCAATCATTTCTTATCTCCCCACTGGAAATCAAAGCATTTTTTTCCATGTCAGATTTCCTTCTCTATTTTTTCCCAACCTGTGACTGCAACAGATTTTTCTTCTTTTCTCCAACCAGACACAATAGGAGTAAAGAAAAGGGAACTTGATTGCAAGACAGCAGTCTGAAAAAAGCAATATAAAGAACACCCACTTCAGTCTGGAGTAAGTTTTAGTGTAAATGAGTGTGAAATTGGACTTTCAACAGAGATGAACTACTAGGAACACTGAAAAGGTAAAACTCCCTTTGTTGTTGTTGTTGCTGAAACCTTTATACAACTTAATGTACTTTCACAAAATGGGAAAACAAAGATTTAAACAAGTAAGGGAGAAGAAACTGACTGCTTTTTCTATCACGGTTTCCTGGTCTTCTGGGAAGAGCTTCCTTTCCTTGATTCTCTGAGATATTCTACCACTCAAGCAGTATTCAAGTGAATGGGAACTGTATGGACAATTTTGTCTAAGAAAACTTCATAGTGACTTGAACCATAAATTGCAAGTTTTGAGTCCAGTAGCACCTTAAAGACTAACAAGATTTCTTGGTATAAGCTTCAGGGACTCCTCCAAGCTCCTTTCATCAAATATCTTAAACTGGTTCACTGTGAACTGATCAGAACAGCTCTAAGCATATTTATTCAACATCAAATGTTATAAATTCAGTGGGACGTTCTCCCTAATGTCTGCTGAGAACTGGAATCCTCATTGACAGATGTTCATATTCCACTGAACAAAAATAGGCCATCTGAGCTTTCTTTTTCAGCCCTATAGTCCACAATAAATTATATGGTTACTCCATGTCTGGTTACTCCATGACAGTCTCAAATACTATCCAGGACATGTTACAAACATAGAAAATCTTTTTTTTCCTGTTACACAAACATATTCCTGTTGTTTAACTTTAGATAGTTTCCATGTGAATCTATAATCATCTTAATACTTTGAACTTTTCTTATTTTTAAATAGATTATTTTGAAGTTTATATATGGAAAAGGTTTGGAGGAATGTACATAAACTAGAAAAATGTGGTTCAATTTGTAGTTCATGGGGTTCCTGATTAATGACCCATGAACTTTCATGAACTTTTAAGCTCCAAATGAACTGGTTCAATTAATGAGGGTCATGAATCAGTCAAACAGTACTTCAGCAGGCCAGAGGGACCAAACTCTCAAACAATCTCCAGATGACTTTCATCTACATCAGGGGTAGTCAACCTGTGGTACTCCAAATGTTCATAGAATCATAGAGTTGGAAGGGGCGATACCGGCCATCTAGTCCAACCCCCTGCTAAACACAGAATCACTCCAAAGCATCCTAAAGCATCCCAGAAAAGTGTGTATACAACCTTTGCTTGAAGACTGCCAGTGAGGGGGAGCTCACCACCTCCTTAGGCAGCCTATTCCGCTGCTGAATTACTTTGAATGTGAAAATTGTTTTCCTGATACCTAGCCTATATCGTACCTGTAGTTTAAACCCATTACTGCGCGTACTCTCCTCTGCAGCCAACGGAAACAGCATCCTGCCCTCCTCCAAGTGACAACATTTCAAATACTTAAAGAGGGCTATCATGTCCCCTCTCAACCTCCTTTTCTCCAGGCTGAACATTCCCAAGTCCCTCAACATATCTTCATAGGGCTTGGTCCCTTGGCCCCAGATCATCCTCATCGCTCTCCTCTGTACCCTTTCAATTTTATCTATGTCCTTCTTGAAGTGAGGCCTCCAGAACTGCACACAGTACTCCAGGTGTGGTCTGACCAGTACCGTATACAATGGGACTATGACATCTTGTGATTTTGATGTGATGCCCCTGTTGATACAGCCCAAAATGGCATTTGCCTTTTTTACCGCTGCAACACACTGCCTGCTCATGTTTAGTTTAGTTTACATTGGTATGCTTTTCATTTTTCTGACCCAGATGCAGAACTTTACACTTATCTTTATTAAATTGCATCTTGTTCTCATTTGCCCATTTTTCCATTGTGTTCAGATCTCTTTGAACTCTGTCTCTATCTTCTGGAGTATTTGCCAGTCCTCCCAATTTGGTGTCATATGCAAACTTGATGAGTAGTCCCTCCACCCCCTCATCTAGATCATTAATAAATATGTTAAAAAGTACCGGACCGAGCACCAAGCCCTGAGGTACCCCGCTACTCACCTCCCTCCAGTCTGATGAAACACCATTGACAACAACTCTTTGAGTGCGGTTCTCTAACCAATTCCCTATCCACCTAACTGTATGAAAATCCAGATTGCAGTCCTTCAATTTATCCATCAGAGCATCATGGGGAACCTTATCAAAAGCTTTACTAAAATCCAAGTAAACGACCTCAACCGAATTTCCACGATCCAGCAAATCTGTTACTAGGTCAAAAAAGGTTGGTCTGACAGGACCTGTTGGAGACAAATCCATGCTGACTTCCTTGGATAACCAAATTGTCCTCCAGATGTTTGCAGATCGCTCCCTTTAATACCTGCTCCATTATCTTCCCCAAAACAGAGGTCAGACTCACTGGTCTGGAGTTTCCCGGGTCATCCTTCCTTCCTTTTTTGAAGATCGGAATAATGTTTGCTCTCTTCCAGTCCTCCGGGACATCTCCAGTCCTTAAAGAGATCCCGAAGATGATGGACAAGGGTTCTGCAAGTTCTCCGGAAAGTTCTTTGAGCACTCTCGGTGCATTTCATCTGGCCCAGGGGATTTGAACTCATCCAATGCAGCTAAATGCCTCTCGACAACCTCTCTGTCCATGTCAACCTGCCACCCAGAGATTATACCTTGGCTACTGCCATCTCTAGATGTGCCTAAACACTTTGACCTGTGGGGAAAAACGGATGTAAAATAGGCGCTGAGCCTTTCTGCTTTCTCTCCATCCTCTGTTAGAGTTTGTCCATCCGCACCCAACAGTGGGCCTATTGCCTCCTTTACTTTACGTTTGCTCCTCACATAACTGAAAAATCTTTTCTTTTTACAATGGGCTTCCCTGGCCAATCTTAGCTCACTCTCAGCTTTGGCCTTTCTGATGATTGATCTACCGTGCCTAGTAACCTGTAGGTACTCTTCTTTAGAGCTGTCCTACCCTCCATTTCCTGAACATTTCCCTTTTCTTTCTTAGTTCCTCTTGAAGTTCTCTGTTCATCCAAATAGGCTTCTTAGAGCTCCTGCAGTGTTTTCGTCTTTCTGGGATAGTCATTGATTGAGCATGCAATAGCTCTTGTTTGAGTAGCACCCACCCTTCACATGCTCCCTTCCCTTCCAGCATTCTTGGCCATGGTATGACACTCATCATGTCTCTGAGTTTATTAAAGTTTGCCCTACGAAAATCCAACATCCGCGTATGACTAAAAGCTTCCTTGCCCCCCCCCCCCGATCTCAAAAGGAATTCTTTGAGTACATGGTCACTTCCCCCTAGGGTCCCCACCTCCTTCACCTCATCCACCAACTGTTGCCTATTGGTCAGTCACTCTTGCATTTGCTGGCAGGGGCCCATGGGAATTGTAGTCCATGAACATCTGGAGGACCCCAGGTTGACTACCCCTGCTCTACATGATCTTCAATTTGGTGATTTTTGAGTTTATAGTTAGAGTGCTCCAAAGAAGGGGCCCCAAAGGAAAATGCTTTTTTGGGGAATGACAGGCAGTCATTTTGACAGATTCAGGTCCAGGAGGCTCCAGAGTGTCTAGAATATAATCCATGCAAACTAGAGACAAATTCACAGGGGACCTCCCCCAGATGCTCCTCTACATACCTTCCAAATTCTGCCCACTGTTGTTTTGAACCATGAACTGGCCAAAATTAATCAAAACTTTAGTTTGTGAGCTGGTTCATGCCCTTCTCTAGTTCTGACCTTTAAAATAGATGGCTATGATCCAAGAAACAAATGCAATACTGTGGACAGAATGGCACACGTGTGTTAAATGACTTCTTAGATACATCTCCTGAGATCTACTTGAAATAAGCAACAAATATTAACCAAAAACACTAAAACAGCAGCTGAAGCCATGAAATCATATATAATGTATAGCAAAGAATAAGCAGAGCCACCGGTTGATGCAGTGGAGGGCCGGCTGAAAGTGGATGTGACTGCCCCAACAGCCTGTGCAGAGGTAGAAGAGGTAGGTGGGTCCCATGGCACCTATAAAGGCATCACACACTTGGGCCCCATCCTCTTAACTTAGAATGCTGCAGAGCACCTTCCCTGCCTCCCACTCTATGTGATATGTATACAGCTGTGTGACTGTGTCTGAGGTAGATGTTTCATGGTTAATATTTTGTCACAGCTGCGGGTTTTACATGGGATGGAGCCTGTTGACTCGGAGTCTTGTGGGTGATCGGACTCCCTGGGGTTCAGGGCCTCCATTGGAGGTGGCATGTAAATGAGTGCGGCTAACCCTGCTGGGGGCCAGGGGCTCATTGCCAGGTGGCCTGAGGACAGCTAAATGAGGTGGAAAGCTCATGCTCCCCCACATAGGTTGCTTCCTATAGGGTGGACTTCAGTAGGCAAGGGGATCTGCTCTCCCAGCTGGGAATGGTGTGGATCCCCAGGACACCTCTGGACTCTGCGGGGTTTGGTGCAGTCCACTGACTGCTAGGTCAGGCTCCTTCTCCCATGCTGTTCCAACCCTCCTGTGGGGAGGTAATAAAGCTGTGGCCATGTTTATATCCAACTGTGTGTCACATCTTATTCCAGCCCAAAATGCCATCCTGCAAGTCAACCATAAACAACAGCAATAAATTATTCTACAAAAGAACCAGACAAATAAAAACAGACACAACAATCATGTAGATGAAAGCAAGTTGAATAAAACCCAAAACTATTATAGAAAACATGAATTATAGTTCAGCTAGTTTGGGGATGACTGAAATACAAATGTATTGTCAGAAGTGGAAATGCAAAAAAAAACAAAAAACTACAAACTGTGTCACTTTGTAATTATGAAAAACAAAAAAGAGTTTGGTACTATTCAACAGGCAGACGGATACTGATAAACTGTGTGGTCTCCTTCAGGGCATGAAGCTCTAATAAAAAAGATTCTGATCTTAATTAATGAGAAATAAGAGCAGTCTCTTAAAAGGGAATTTGAGATACATTCTATATCAGAATAGTTTAACTCAATGACCTATAGCTATTTATTTTGCCTAAGTTTCTGCATATCCTGGGAAGGTCATAGAGTCTATGACACTCACTGCCTCATCTAAGCAGAATTATACCTTTCTTAACCCTTAACGTCAAGAAACATAGAAGAATGTAACTCTTGATTAGTGAGCAGCTGACATTAGACTATTCCCTTCACTCTGGCAGTACTGAATATTTTTGTAGTAGCATACCTATGTGGAAGAGCTAACAGGTCCCAACAGGAGACCAGAGGGTGTTAGCAGCCAGATCCTCCTCTCATTGTGGTGCAGTTTAGAAAGGCATAAACATCATTCCTTTAATGTGTAAAATATCACTTGCTCTTCACTGCCTGGCTGAAAAGGACACGTACACACAAAAGTCAACCAAACCATAAGTGTGAATATGCTGCCTGATCTAACAGGACACAGACATGGATGCCAGTCTCTAAGACAAACCTGGGCATATAGTTTAGAATGAGTGAGAAGGAATAGCTGACCTATTGGTGATTTTCTCCACCAGAGGAATTTAGAACAATAGGTTTCCCTTGAACTGGCAAGTAACTCATCAGCTTCCCAATCTCGTTTGCCTTGCACCCATCTACCTGAATCAGCAATACATAACATCTTTCCCAAACTTAATAGCTTCCTTGTCCAGTACTCAAAGGTTCATTGAGAACCTTTAAATGCCTCTAGTCCTCCTTAGGTAAGGCAATCATAACCATTATCTATCTCCAGAGAACACATCAACATTTCTCCAAGATCATTGTCTAATTTCGGAGATTTCATAAAATCACTGTTTTTGAAACAAATGTGTCAACATTGACAGGGGTGGTATTTTACCCTATACCCTATATCCTGCCCCAGTCTCTGTGTGTGTGTTATTGGATCCATACATATACATGTACTTGAATGTAGGTCCCTCTTCTCTTTCCATTAAACACTGGTCATTTTGCTGCTGAGTCTATTGGTCTCTCCATGTTGTGAGTGTTAATATTGCCTTCCACCCAACATGCTTCCTCCCTTATTTTCTTAGTCAACCTGGTGTATGTTTTTTCAGGGTGTTTCTCGGTGTTTGTTATACCCTTTAATCCCCCTTATGTTCTGTTTTTGTGACTTTAATAGCTAAAAAATGTGTCATCTTCTAGATGCAGAGCAATCATAGAAATAAATACAACTCTGGAAAGCCTATGAAGCACTGAATGCATCACAGCATCGAGTCATATTTCCATTTCAAACCTAACTTAAGAGTTACACAATCAAAGAATGGCAGTATCTCTCATGAGACAATATTTCATCAATTAGAGGAGGTAAGTGGAGAGATTTTTTTAAAAAAAATTCAATTGGATTACGATGCTTAGTCTGAGAAAGCAACTTTACTTGATGTGCATGACTGAAAATGACGATGAGGTAATGCTATCATAAATAATTGCTTAAAGCGCCCCTGTATTCTGAAAGCTGAAATTTCAAGCAGAGAGTGAAGAAGACAGAGAGCCCAGTGATTCTTAAAAGCACATTGAAGGCTAGTTCTTAAGGTAATTGAGGATTTTTCATTGGGCACTTCCTTTTTAGAATCCCCTACTTTTGGAGTACCCTCCAATAGATATCTTTAGATCAAAGGGATGCTTCAGTTTGCTTTTAAACTGGTGTTCCTAAAGGAATTAAAGGAACTAGTGGAACAAATTTAATAGTCTTCTATGTACCCTAGTGGTGTGTGTATGTATGTATGTATGTATGTATGTATGTATGTATGTATGTATGTATGTATGTTTCTTTCTTTCTTTCTTTCTTTCTTTCTTTCTTTCTTTCTTTCTTTCTTTCTTTCTTTCTTTCTTTCTTTCTTTCTTTCTTGTCCAAATAGCAATTTTAAGTGTAGTTTCTCTTCAAAAGAAAAATTCAGACTGATCCATTGGGAAAAAATCAAATGCTGGCTTTAATGATCCTGTTAAAGATTTGCCATTGTGACCATTAGGATTAATTCATTCTTTTCTGGGAGCCTAGATCCAAAGCTTCAGCTGTAAAGAAAACAAACAGCGGCATGCTGCACTCAAGCTCTTTGATCAAAGGTACAAAGTCGCCTAATAATGCTGCCTTTTTTGTGTTTTATCTGGGTGATTTATGGGAGGATCTCTCCCTCACACACACACACACACACACAAACAACAAAAATAACAGCAGAACATATATTTTCAATAATACATGTGTATCTTTTATTCTTGACAAAAAGAGCTTCTTCATTCAATCATTCATCAATGAGCCTGGAGGAGATTCAAGATGGCGAAGGAGTAACAACTTACTGGAGAGCCTCCTGTCTATTGTTATCCTAATGGTCTCTTTTTTACAAGTTGACTGCTTAACTGACAGAAATGAAATGTTAATTAGTGACTTAATTGTCCCAAGGAGTTTCTGGAGGAATTTTTCTTCCTATATTTTTTTACAATCTTACTCTTTGCAGAAAAAAAGTTTCCTTATTCCATCTTTATCCATAAATATTATCAATTATCAGTGAGCTGGCAGGCCATGCAAGACTGGCAAAATGAAGGATAGGCAAACAAAGTCAATTGCTTTGGGTACCCATTGGGGAGAAAGATGGAGTATAAATGAAGTAAGTTAGCAAATAATAAATAATAGCAAATAGTTTGTGTATTTGTAGTGCCACTACAGTTGTAGTGGCATAATGCATGTACTGAAAATTAGTATGCAAGTCAGTTTTTACATGAGACACACAGAATATACTCAGAATATTTGGTAGATGAATGTCAGTCTTCACTATGGTCTGCACTTGGCAGATATCACATGCTAAGAATGCTATTTAGGAGATTCTCTGTATTAATATTAACTGGTATGTCTCTGAGTTCTTGGACATTATTATGGGCAATCAACGTTCACATGTGAAAAAATCAACCTTTACCATATTTCAAACATTGTAAAGGTAAAGGTATCCCCCTGTGCAAGCACCGAGTCATGTCTGACCCTTGGGGTGAACCCCTCCAGCGTTTTCATGGCAGACTCAATTGGGGTGGTTTGCCAGTCATTACTTATGCACAAATGGTAATAAAATAAACACACATGTCATTGGATCCTATACAACTGCAAGCAGAGTGAATTTGCAGAACTGATTTTTGCCATTACCCAGATGTCACCTTAAAAGCCTCAGAAAATACAACCCAGTACTTAAGAACTGGGGAAGAAATGGAGGTGGTAACAGATTTTATTTTCCTGGGCTCCAAGATCACTGCAGATGGGGACTGCAGCAAAGAAATTCCTCCTGGGGAGGAAAGCTATGGAAAATCTAGACAGCATCCTAAAAAGCAGAGACATCACCCTGCCAACGAAAGTGCGTTTAGTCAAGGCTATGGTATTCCCAGTTGCAATGTATGGCTATGAAAGTTGGACCATAAGGAAGGCCGAGTGTCAAAGAATTGAGGCTTTTGAACTCTGGTGCTGGAGAAGACTCTTGCGAGTCCCTTGGACTGCAAGGCGAACAAACCGGTCAGTCCTAGAGGAGATCAGCCCTGACTGCTCCTTAGAAGGCCAGATCCTGAAGATGAAACTCAAATACTTTGGCCACCTCATGAGAAGGAAGGACTCCCTGGAGAAGAGCCTAATGCTGGGAGCGATTGAGGGCAAAAGAAGAAGGGGACAACAGGGAATGAGGTGGCTGGATGGAGTCACTGAAGCAGTTGGTGTAAACTTAAATGGACTTTGAGGAATGGTAGAGGACAGGAATGCCTGGAGGTTCATTGGGGTTGCCATGGGTCGTACATGACTTCACACCTATCAACAACAACTTAAGAACAATGTTGAATGGAAAGACACTAAAAGAAAGTATAATTGGAAATCACAAACATATTACCTCTTGTGTGAACCACAAAAATGTTTCTGTACAAACTGGTAGTGATTTCTAGTAATTTCTTCAATTTGCAGCCACTCGATGGCATATCCCGTGTTGTTCCTAACAGTCTACAAGAGTAGCTTCTCAAGGGTCTCAGTAGACTGCAGTAGGGGGGGAAAAGTCTAAACATCAGTAATGTGAGTTTATTTAATTTGTGGTATTTATATCTAGCATAGGATTCATCATGAGTTTTCTGACGATGGATAGTATGCATATACTAGGAGTTGGAGTATACGCTACTCCCCTATCCTTTCCTCTTCACCTCTTAATAATTGGGGGAGGGATGGGATTTTTAGCCGCCATGTTAGTAGATTGATATTTTAATGGGAATTTTAATGAGATTAGTTGTTGTGACCCGCCTCGAGCCTATCGGGATAGGCGGGAAATAAATCTAACAATAACAATAACAATAACAATAACATTCTATCCATTGTTGTGCCTGGAGTCCATTATTCATATGCAATTCACTTCTAATCCTGGAGATCCCAAACGAGACCTAGAAATACTTTCAAATTTCCCTTCTTCTGTTGATAGTTTACTTTCTCCCAAGAAATCTTTGAGTGGGGCCAGCATAGTAGGGAACCTGAAAGACTCTGAAGTGGGCACTTCATTTTTTCTGCAACCCCCTCACCCATTTTTAAAAGGTTTCAGTGCAAAGTTTGGGTGATTCCCAAGTTTGTAGAAATAGCTGTCTTTTTGTCCCTTGTCCCAGCCTCTGGTTGTAATGGGGCTGTGTTGAGAATTAGACAGATTAATTGATTGACAATCTTCCAGGACTGTTATGCTCCTTATCATCTTCACTTGCAGGGAAGATTTACCAGCATGTGGTGATATACCTGAAGGATGTCTTAAGAACACCCTTCCTTTCTGCATTGTGCATACTGACTTATAGCAGCTGTTGTATAATGAAGAGCTGTTGGGCCCATACACAAAGAACTTACATGGGAGGTATAGGTGAATCATTTACAGCAGCCACATATTGAAGAATGGTTTTAAAAACTTGTTTATCTATATGAAGAGCATTGTTCTTAGATACTTAGATGGAAGAATGGAGGCTCCTAGTTTGTGTTCTGAGTTCTGAGCAGCAATGTGCTATAGCAATGTTTCTTTCTTGGTTGTTAGTACAAAGTGTTTCATTTTGTTTGCTTTGGGGGGGCTTCCATCAGCAATATTTTGATTTATTGTCTTAACATAAATAGTTGTAGGTAAGCAAAATAAGATATGTTCATTTAGCTATATGACATGTACAACCAAATGTAATTTTCTTTACAAAAATAGGTAGAGCCTCTTAAAACATTATTGTAATAGGGAAACAATTAGTACAATTTCTAGGGTCTTTAATTATATTCTGCCTCAAGATTTATATTGTTGCCAAACTTTGCACAGAGCTGGACTTTAAGGTCTGATAATACTCTCTGGATGGTCTCTACCCATGACTCCAAAGCTCAAATCTCTTCCTTCAAGTTTTATTTGCTTCCTCCAACATATCTTGCATTTCAACTTGGGGGTGGCTAATGAAGACATCTCCAATTTGATAGGTTATCAGCAGTGAATCATCATTTAGCATCATGACATCATCACAGGAATTTCCCAGGTTCTGGAGCTGTTTGTTTTTATCCTTGATTTCTTCTTTCAGTTCTGTAATTATGCTGGTGTTCCTTGCAAACATGTTGATTTACTGTTGATCTTCAAACGTGATGTTGACTTCTTCTGCCACCGCTTTCTTCATGGTGGCCGCCATCTTTGGGATTGCCCAAAGTGTTCAATTTTGTGTCAATTTCTCTTTGGGTTTTCCAACATTACGGTCCCCGTGTGTTTTTATGTTGTGAGTAGTATGAAGTCTGAAAGATGTACTTTCACATCACACACTCTATCATCTGAGCTATTGGTGTTCTGTCTGGGGTTTATATATTATTTGGGAGTGCTATGACTGGCTGCAGGCTTAGTTGGCTGCAGGCTTAATTGTATTGTGGCTTGCAGTACATCAGCCTCCTGCTTCTGTTTTCTTAAGGATTTGATCAATGTCAAAAGTTCTGCACAAAATCCCCCCCCCCCGGGGAGGAGATTGAATTCTGCAGCCTCTTCCCCCATGGTTTCTGAATCCTCCTTTCCAACATATTTCTTTTTCCTTTGGGAGGTAACTCATTTTTCTAATGAGGATTTGATTTTTCCATTACCATGCCATCATTAACACATACTCTTAAATGAACTTTAAATGGACACTTAAAATATACACTAGTAATGTGAATCAGAAGAGCTCGAATTACGCATTTTTTAAAAAACGTACTTTTTTCTTTGTAATCATGCAATAACACTACTACACATGCACAAAACAATTTTTAAAATTCAAATGGCGAATAGCATCCCAAGAGTTCTGTATCTGAAGTAAATTGGGAAAGTCATATGGCAGGTCCAATCCTTGTCCTGAAACCTATTGTAGAACAAGTGATGCAAATGCAAAGAATCACATGGCTATTCAAATTTGAGGTCAAAAGAAGTAATTCTATGCAGGAGAAATGGGCATAGTGAAATTCCCCCTCCCCTCCCCAGGACTACTGATGGTATATTATTATAATGATGCCTTGAGCAGGCTAGAGAGGATTGGGAATGTAATACCAAGAAGTGTTACTCTTTTAAACCCATTGACTTTAAGGGACTTAGAAAGGTGTAACTATTTTTAGGATTGCACTGTTGAATATAAACCCAGTTCTGTGCCAACTCTGGAGTTATACCCATGTAAGTTTTTATTTGTTAGCCACCCTGGAAGCCTTATAAGGCCAAAAAATATGGGATATAATTTTTGTAAATAAGTACATAAATAAGATACATTGGAATGCCAGTCCTGGTGTATTATCAAATGTACCAGCAAATCCTTGAGTCTGGCATGTTTTGTACTAGGGGTTTACTGGTATCCTAAGCCATTCTGAGATATGGTTTAGGACTTCTTGGTCATTGTGGTTACTGAAAAGTCTGAAACCCAATGCCTCAAAATCATTACTATCTTAGCATTGTTCAGGCAGTTTTAGATCAATACAGGGTGTTTGGAGAGACTTTTCTGCCCTCTGCAGACGCTTCAGTGATACTTCAAAAGATACTGTTATCAAACTGAGCAAAGCATGAATTTAGGACTATCTCCATGTCATTTGTGAAAAGTCTCACTGTGGTGAAGGATTCACTTTGTGAGTGACATTATCTTTCATTTATTTTTTTAAGATAGGACACCAGTATAAACAAGTTTCCGAACAATTCAGCAAGCCAGTTTTGTTCTCAAAGATGTATAAGATAAAGGTGGAAAGTGTTTAAAAGCATTGAGCCAGGGACAATCTGTTGACTAAAGTTCAAGAGTCTATCACAGACAGGAAAGGTTAGAACTAAACCCAACCCATCTCTCCAAGCATTTGGTAAGTTCACTTCAGAGAAGACTGATTAACTGTGAAGTCATGAAAAATCTCAGTGACCTTGATTTTCAGACATGGCTATATAATAATGAGCACAGGTTTTATAAGAAAAAAAATAGAATTCTGTCTAAGTAAAAAGTCTGGTTTCCAAAAAGAGCAATTGTTGAGCAATTTTGAAGCCTAATAGTAATATTAGGTAGTAATAGTAATCCCTCCAGGAAGGTGAACATATTAAGGTCCACATCCCCTTTTGGTGATGTGCTGCATTTGATCTCCGCTTCAGGACTCTTTTAGAATCAAGCAAAGAAGGTAATTACAGTCATTCCCATTTAAAAGAACCACCTCATACTTTGAGGCACAAGGTTCTTTGGAGCGTTCCTCAAAGGACTCCCTAGACTGAATGGAAGAAATGGAAATCTGAAGCAAGAGTAGGTACCTATCATTTAAGTTTTCCATGTCAAAAAGGAAGACAGGTAGAACAGAATGTATGGCAGAGCTAACCCACTGGATTCAAATCAGTAGGGTTCTATGTGGAAGCACCCAAAGAATCAGCATGATACTGAAAGGTGACCAGCAGCACTGAGTTCAAGTGTATTCATTCTTGATTGACACCTTGCTATTAAATGCAAAATTTACTAGAAAGTAAAGCCTGGGGAAAAGGTCCCAGGTCCTGCTTTTATTCACTTGTGCAGAGATATTGAGTTTAAGAAAACGCCATTGCTTAAAACACACACACACACAAATACATTATCACAATACAGCATGTGCTCACCCAATAATCTATGTGATATAACAGTGTTGTAAGCACCTTTAAAATGGAAATCATAACTCCCTTGCTCTTGTGCGGCTTCCTGCTTCAAATGTGAGGTGCAGATATTTCTAAACTGGCAAGATAATCTGCAGAATGAATTCACTGTGTGACTCAAGGTAAAAATCAGTTCTTATATTACCTCTATCCACTGCAATAAAATAAGATTCAATCCTCGCTGTCTCTTTCTGTTGGATCACATTACTTCCATCCACTGAAAACAAAATCAAGTTGTATATAGAGAGAAATGTGATATGCTTTTTTCTGACTTGGATTCCAGAATAAGAACATGTCCCTATATCCACAAAGATCCCTGTGCTTCTGTATGTCTGTTCTATTTTTTCTAGATTATGATGACATGCAACAAAAACTACCTTACATTTTGATTTGAGCTGCCCCACACGTTTGGATAATCACAAAGCCCATGCAGAAAAAGGAACTAGCACGCAAGGGACTCCTGAGACTGGATGAAAAGTACAGATAATGCCACCCAAACTTTTGTACCAGGCCAGTGTTCTGAACATTCACTTAAGCCTCCCAAACAGTTTAGTCAGTTTCACTGCAATAATATTCAAATACTGGTAGAGGTACATGCAGAGCAAACAAAAGTTTTAAAATGCATCCAGATGGGAATCATTCTAATCATCATCTAACTTAAGCTAAGTGGAAATTCCATCATGAAGTTTCATTATAGCATACCATGCACTTTAATAGTAAAACATATGGTTCCTGATAGACCATTGCACTGTGGCCATTTTTGATCTCTTTTAAGTGATGTCATAGTCAGAAATGTTATATTCTAACCTATCACGAGTGGTGGAACTCTACCTGTCAGAGGCAGACATTTGCCTTCTTTGCTAGAACTTGTTCCATGCATTTTCAAGTCAGTTGCTGAGGCATGTCGGAATGCAGACCAGGTTGTGACTAGAGCCAAGGCACACACAGAGGAATAGCTCACTGTAGCTATTCCAGGCCCGGCTCCTTCCCATCCAGATAGGCCTGCCATGGGACAGGCCCCATTGGCCCCCACAGTGTCAAAAAGGATCATGAAAGAATCTGCATTCTTTTACCATGGGCTTCTGTGCCAGGCCGGGAAGGGCAGTGGCCTAGCGGCGATGTCATGTGGACACAGGGATTAGTTCCAGGTCCATACTGATGCTGCTCCAGCCTTTTCCACTTTTCCGCTTGCTGCTTTTATTGATAGCATTTTCCCTTTTCATATTCTCTTGCTCTTGAGCAACAGCATGACTTTTAGCAAAGCCAAACAAAAGAAAGGATTACTGGTCAAGTGCCCTTTGTCCAAAGGGGTACCTGTTCAGGTGTTGTCATCATCTGGGGATGCCAGGCAGACCCCTGCCAGCAATTACCCATCCCCTGATGCCATTTTGTAGGCTGATAGGAGGAATGTAGAAAAAAATGCCATCCAGAGCTTCCACTGAATCCTAAAGCAGTGTGACATCACTTTTGAATTCACATTGAAAATTACATCACACTGTTAAACAACAGTTTCCTCTCCCCATGTTCCTCCTAGGCTCCTGCCAGGTACCTGCCCAGTCATCATCCAAGAATAAAGAAGGATTCAGCATTGAGGGAAGAGCCTCTTGTGGCGCAAAGTGGTAAGGCATCGACATGCAGTCTGAAGCTGTCTGCCCATGAGGTTGGGAGTTCAATCCCAGCAGCCGGCTCAAGGTTGACTCAGCCTTCCATCCTTCCGAGGTCGGTAAAATGAGTACCCAGCTTGCTGGGGGGTAAACGGTAATGACTGGGGAAGGCACTGGCAAACCACCCCATTCACCCACAGGTTCTACCTACCAAGGTTAATGATGCTTCCAAGGTTATTAGAAAGTAATTTAACAGACGAACCATTACCATAGGGACAGCTAGTGAGTCTATCCTTTCATATGTATGACCAGATGTTGCCTTCCCTCCTCCTTTCCTGGAGCTTAATGCAAATGCTCTAATTGCCACAGGACCAAAAATCCCATGGAAACATCATGAAATTGTTCAGGTGGATTCCTGAAGTGTCAAATGACCAACTCAATATTCCAAATGGACATGATAACTGGCAAATGAACAAATATATTATGGGAAAACAGAAATATCACCTTAATGGCTGTAATATCTAGACTCTGTGTGTCTGTGCATTTTGTTTCTCCGAGGAAATAATTACAGAATGACACAAAAAAAATACAGTGGTTGATCATTCTAGCTGGGGATTGTGTAGACTGAATAGGGGGGTGGTAGTCTTGTACAATACATATTTATTTCTTTATTTACTTATTGACTACCTTTCTCCCCAATGGGGACTCAAAGCAGCTTACATTTTTCTCCTCTTCTTCATTGTAACCTCACAACAACCCTGTGAGGCAGGTTAGGTTGAGAGTGCGTGACTGGCCCAAGGGACACTGGGGATTTGAGACCGAGTCTCCCAAATCCTAGCATGACACTTTAACCATTGCACAACACTGGTTTCCCGTGATGTATCACTGGTCATTTCCTCATAGAGCCAGACTACCTAGTAGTGAAATTATTCACTGTAGAAAAAGTCACACATTTCAAGGAGAGGTGGAACTGGATGCTTTCTGTATAAACCATTGGGAGGGGAGCACTTTGTGAAACAAACAATCCCTACATTTAAAACAGGAGGGAAGAAAACAGGAAAGACTATACAAATGTACAGCTACTAAAATGGATTCTCTTTTGCCAGTGTTCCACATCAAGTGGGCAGAGGTCATGGCATATATAAATCTTATGGCTCACATAGGTGATTCATTATGGTTAATATTTCCTATTAACATCAAGTCAGTCAGCGAAAAACAAATTTTGGTTTGGAGTAGGCCATAGAAAGTGTCTTGGTAGGTGGTAGAAAAGGATAACAGCCTTTTGATTTAAACGCATCAGTGCCTGTCATTAACACCCTGTCACTCAAGCAAAGAATTATGCAGAGTGCCCCCGGCAGGATCGTTTCCAGTAATTTGAACAACAAATTAACTGTATCTTTTATTTATAGCACTATCACCAGCAGCATTTTAATTCAAACCAAAAAAAAAAAGGCTGAAGAGATTTTCTCTAGTTTATAAAGTGCTTACTTCCTCCTCTGACAGTAGAGTCTGAAGCTAAAATTAATGCTCTCCTTTTCTACCAGTAGGAGACAAATTGCTGATCCCAACTGAATCCCTCGCAGAAGCCGCACAAAAATAAGTTTACGTTAGTAAAGTTTAAATGTATGAATAGCAGATCACAGGTACCTTGGAAAGATTAAATTTGGAAGTGTTGTCTCCTGTTTCAGTTTTTAATACACAAAGTAACCTACACCTGACCTATTGTCAGAGTTATTTCTAGGCTGTCTGGTCAGAATGGAAAAGATACGCCAGCAGGTCCTTACACGCCTACCTCATTATAATGAGAGTTTCAGTATGAAAATGAATTCCATTATGTTTAAAAACTTTATTCTTCCTCTTCCCCACATGCTGTCCCTATCTCTTTGAATTTCTAAAGCTCATGACAGAGTTCAAAATAAAAGTATCCCAAACAGCTTAAGATAAAAAGAAAATCAGAAATGAATACAGCATAAAGGCTGCAAAACACCAGCAATCAATGAAACAATACATGCCCAATTGGCAGAAAGGTCACATAGTTCTCTCCAGGTATTAAAAGCAAGAGCACCATATGGATGAACAGCAAGATTGCACCTGCTGGCCCTCCCTCCAAGTATCCTTGTATACAGCTGAATATCTGCAATACACCCTGTGGACATACAACTGCATACACATAGACTTTCTATGATTGCTCATGACCCTGTTTTTTTTTTCTTTTGGTCCTCATTGTTTAGAAGTGGCTTGCCAATTGACTTCATAGGTTCTCTGAACTATCCGACCCCCATGTAATAAAGCCACTGAAGAATGGACTAGTGGTAACAGGTTTCACCAGCTTGACCTTCATGGCCCAGACACTTTGCAGTTGACAAGGAAATCTACAATGGCCCTTACTTTCTCTCCAGCTGGCACTTCAGCCCTCCATCAGTAAATCAGTGTGTTGGTGTAAAGGAACAAGGCAGTTTTGATCTCCTCACCTACCTCTGTAATTGTATGTCTTGTATGTCTAAAGCAGGGGTAGTCAAACTGCGGCCCTCCAGATGTCCATGGACTACAATTCCCAGAAGCCCCTGCCATCAGTCTTGAAACATTCCTTTCTATGTATACAGTGTACTTGGAATGCTTAAACAGGCATGACTGGGACTCACCCAAGGTCACAGTTTACTGCAGTGGGGAACACATGCTGTGGGGACAGACTTGTCTGGGAATGGAGTCTTGAACTCCAAATCCTTGCATCCCATGGCCAGTGGGAGATGTGGTTGTGAGGAAAGAGGGCAAGAGCGGGAGCCAGGGGCAGGAGCCTTAATAAGTAGCCTACATCACTGTCCTACTTTCAAGTATATTTATATAGCATTACACTACTTCTCAGGTAGATTTTACCACTGTTGTTTCATTTATATTCCTCTTTGGAAATACATGAAGCCCAGCCCTCTGCGCTCTCACTGAAATGCAAGACTTGCTGCATTTCATTGAGGTTTACTTCAAAGTAAGTGGGCCTAGGTTTGCTGACCTGCTGCTTTTTATCTTGTTATAATCAAGTTTGATCTCTTTTAAGAACCTCAGGATAAACCTAATTTACTAGTGTAATTGAATGATGAAGTAGCATTAAGAGTAAGCGGCCTGTACCACCTCAGGCATCGTTGAGAGATAACATTTTGAATGTTCCCCTATGTTAAAAATTATCTATTGTCTTCACTTTTCTATTTCTATACAAAGTGCTCATTTAAAACTTTTTTCCTCTATGATGTACTAGCTTTCTGTTTGCTGTTGGAATATGTAAGGTTTCCTTTTGCTTGTAAGTTAGAGTGTTCATTCAGGTTCCTACTCTCATGTTCATACAACACTATCCATTTATTAACAATGGAAATACAGGGGCGGAAGAAACTGATTTCACATGAGCTCAAGGAACTTATACTGTTATCATTATACAGTATATGTATACATATACGATATACATGAAGCTGCCTTACATTGAATTAGCCCATCGGTCTATAGTACTGCCTACTCAAACTAGCAGCTGCTGTCCAGGGTCTCAGCCTGAAGTCCTTCACATCACCTACCTCACTATCCTTTTAACTGGAGATGAAACTGGAACTTTCTGTACACAAAGCAGATACTCTACCTTTGAGCAACAGCCCATTCTATGACCAAGCAATGATATCACCCAGTGTAACTCAGTCAACTCAGACAAATATCAGTGGAGGGAAGCAGGTTGTTCCACAGTAACATATAAAATAAACATATCATAGGATGTGGATAAGTATTCAAAAGGGGCATTCCATATATATGCTAATGATGCCATTAGTTCTGCCAGCTCAGCCCTCTGTTGTCTAACTCTAATGCATGTGTAGACATAAGCCTAAAGACATTTTCCCAATGTGAGTCCACTTAGGGTTGGTTTCTTTGCACTCCTAAGTAGCTTTATACAAAGTCTAACTCAACAGAAGTCAACAGGCATGTATGGGTGTGACTCTTCAGGATTCAGCTTCCAAAAATAACAGGCACAACGCTGAACCACTTGCAGGAGGGCAGTATAGAATTATCATCATCATCATCATCATTTACCAAAACAACAAGACTATAGATAGTCAAATCTACAAATAGGTACACAAATTAAAGGAGGAATGTACAATGGTAAAGCAATCTGACATATATGTCTACTTTTATTATATTATTAATTATGTATTATAATTTTTTTAAGTTTCACTGAAAGTTGTTTTGATGTTCCAGCCTGTATAATGTTCCATGTAAGTTATATAATGTTCAATGTAAACCGCTCAGAGCCACAAAGAATGGGCGGTATAGAAATCCAAATAAATAAATAAATACATTTACTATGGACAGTACATAATAGTGTAGATAACCCCTCAACAAGACAAAATTACATTTTAAACTATCATCTTCCATTTCAGCCCTAGCCTGCTAGTATCAAATTGCTTGAACAAGGTTTTGTCAACTCATTTGTTAAGGTGTATGTGTGTTTCTAGTCTCCCAGTAGTAAGGGTCTAATTCCCCTTGCCCAACACCTGTATTCTGTATCTCAAGCATCTCCTACTTTAAGTGTAGTTAAATACAAAGTTATGAACAAGACTATACAAATTAGGAAGGTGGCTTCTATGTTTTGGCCAAGAAATATATCCCCCTCTTCTATCTCTACCAGCTTCACCTCTGTGGATGATGACACTATGGTTGCACATGCTGGTGAACATAGATTATTTTGGAGTTTCTCAAGTCATGTCCTTGCTATGTTAATGATAAGAAACTGATTAGTTATGGATGGGGTTGCCAACATTCAGGAGGGCCCAATAGATCTCCCATTATTACAACTGATCTCCAGACTATAGTTCCTATGGAGCAAATGGCTGCCTTGGAGGGTGAATGTTAAATAAATTTAATTCGTAAACTCCATGTTCCATCTCATTTTCAATGCATGTAATAGACTGATCAAAAGTCTCATGGTCCTCAACAAAGTCCATAACCTTACTATAAAAGTACAACCTCAGTCAACATAATCTTTCTTGGAGCCATTTTATCAGGTTTAGCTGTAACCAATTCCATGTAATGATATAAGCCCAAGTCCCAGCAACCCCCATCTGAACATTACTTTCCTAACTCTAGGCAGAAAGAGCTATAATGTTCAGTTTAAATTACCTGTAATTCTCTTGTTCCTCATTTTCTCCCATCAGCTCATGAAACTGGCTGTAGATGCCAAGAAGCAAATGTAGCTTTTTGTATATCTTGATTTCCTCTTGTATGAAAAGAACAGGAAACCATTAAAGAGACAACATGCTATCCATAGAATTAATGGCTACACTTCCTGTTCAAACCTCCCTGATATCTTTTACAAATCTTTTTTTCATGCTTTTCTCTTGGCCTGACTGTAGGGGGGGGGACTTCCTCATTTGTTCCCCTGGTGATTCTCCTGGACTCTTCAGGATTAAACAATGGATATAATAATTCCACCAGCATCCAAATGTTTTAGAGAAGAATCATTAAGACTTGGGGGGAAGAGATTTTTTGGCACTTGAAATTTTTGGAATGTGTCTAGTAACCATCAGGAAGGACCTAATGTAAATCTTTAATGTTTTGTACTACACAAAAACCAATTTATTAGTAATATTTCAGACTGTGCCTAGAAAAATGGAAAACTGTCCAATATCCAATTTTATATGCCCTAAAGAGTGTTATCTCAACCTAGTAATTAAGATGTCTGTTGGGAATATGGGCTTTTTAACCTTTCTATGAGCCACTTGTGGTGCAGGGTGGTAAGGCAGCCAACATGCTATCTGAAGCTCTGACCATGAGGCTGGGAGTTCGATCCCATCAGCCAGCTCAAGCTCGACTCAGCCTTCCATCCTTCTGAGGTTGGTAAAATGAGTACCCAGCTTGCTGGGGGGTAAAATGGTAATGGCTGGGGAAGGGAATGACAAACCACCCTGTATTGAGTCTGCCAAGAAAACACTAGAGGGCACCACCCCAGGGGTCAGACATGACTTGGTGCTTGCACAAGGGATACCTTTACCTTTACTTTAACCCTTCTATGGTGTCTAGAAATATTTTGAGATATTTGTGAAGTCATAGTCCTTTATTTCAACCCCAAAATAAAATAAGGAAGCTATAGACCAAAATTATCAGGGAGCTAGATAACAGAAGGATAACATTTTGTTTACCAGTTGAAAGTACAACAATCCAAAAGCTGAAAAGAGGGCATGAAAGATTAAAAAATTAGATTTGGGGAAGTGAGAATGTAGACAACCAAACAAATACCTCTTTAAAGAGATTCTAAAGATAGAGATAGTAAATATCATTAGGTCAGAGACAGGACAACTATCAGAATCTAAACACTGATTCCTTTTCACTTACATTTATTCCAGGCAAGTCCCCTGATAAGAAAGAAGAAGAAGAAGAAGAAGAAGAAGAAGAAGAAGAAGAAGAAGAAGAAGAAGAAGAAGAAGAAGAAGAAGAAGAAGAAGAAGTTGCGCCCACTGTTACGCCGCTGCCGACACCGCCCTTCCCCCCCCCCCCGCAGAGCGCGGCACTGGCTGCGCCTGGAGGGAACGGCCGCCGAAGCGGCTGAATTGCACAAGCCTACACCCAGCTGATTGCATGTGGGGGAGCGCGGAATCAAACCCAGCTCACCAGATTAGAAGTCCTCACTCCTAACCACTACACCAAACTGGCTCTCCTAACCACTACACCAAACAATGGGAAAATAATTCCAGGGACTTAGGTCACTCTGAGAACTCCTTGGAGCCAGGCACATCATGTGATTGGTGTTCATATCTTATTCAGTTCGAATGGAGAAAACCTGCCACAGTATAACCTTTGTCTGTGTGAGTTCTATGGGTTAAGGGCTGTCAGCAGCATCCTCTGAGGTAGGGTAGCTACTGGGGCCCAGGGATTCTGGTGGGGCCCAGTGTTACTGACCTGTGTACAGGCTCTACCACTTCCCCATGTGCCCATTGCCATCTATACTAGCCTTTCTCAACCTTTTTACCATAGAGAAACCCCTGAAATATTCTTCAGGCTTCAAGAAATCCTGGAAGTCAGCAGGCCACACCTCCCTGCCATGCACCCAAAAGACACTGCCCCACCCATCTGATGCCAGAAACAGCCCAGTAGCCTACTTCTCTGTGCCAAAAACAGGGCTAGGGAAGCCCCCAATGCACCCTTTGCCACCCCCAATGCATTTAAGTTAAAATGAAAGTAGTTACTTCTCTGGACTCCAGTTGCTACCATGTGCAATGAACCTTGGCCGGCAAGGATTTTTATGATTGGGCCCTTCTCCTTTCCACCCCCTCCATGCTGATCATCAGCCATTTGGGTGGGGGAGTAGATATAACTATATATGATCATATTTTTTAATTTAAAAATCTATTAAAATTAATTAACTCTCACTCAATTTGCAAACCTTTCAGAGGCCTTCAAGAAAGCCCAGGGGTTCACAAAACCCATGCTAAAAAAGCCTAATCTATGTTGACAGCTTCTCCATTTTGATGGGAAAGTCCACACAGATGATTCACAGTGGTGACATTTCCAGTGGTCATGGACACAATGCGGACTGGGAAAAGGCAGGAATGTGGTGCAGGTGCAGTATAGACAGCAGGAGGGCTTTCGATGGAGGGAGGAGTATACAATCAGGGAGAGGGATCAGGCAGGTGAGTGGGTGGAAGGGAAGCATGGGTGGAGCTTGATGGTGGACAGAAAGGGGTCCTTGTCCACAAAGCTTGACACCAGCACTTCATGGCTAAATCAGAAAACATTAGATAAATTTTCTTTAATTACAGCCCTCCAACATACAGAATAATACAGCTTTATATAATTAACCATAGATGTAATGGTGGACATAGAATCAAAAGATAATGTCTATGAATTTAGTTTAGTAACTAATTCTTGTTCGCAAGAAATTTGTGGTAAGTCAAATCCATTTTCTCCAGTCCACTGAAGTGCTCAGTCCTCACAGTATGCTCCTCTTGCAAAAAGGGACAAGCTGAAATTCACCCCCTAGCTTGAAAAATACATTCCTGCCATAGCAGTGTGATTTCAACAATAATACTTCATACTAAATTTAACCTCCCCATCCCTTACCCAAGGTGATAAGTGCCCAGGAAATTGTGTCCAGTTACCTCTGCTTCCAGTTGCCATTCACTGACTGAATCACCTGCTTTGTGGGAGTTAGCCTCATTATAGAAAAGCACATAGTGCAACAGCCTTGTAATCTAGGCCTAGACAAGAATTCTCTAGAGAGCTCTAGGTCCGCTTCCTTTCATTTCATTGAAGACAGAAATGATATAACTATAACTAAGAAAGAAAGAAAATCATCACCTACATTGTAAACTTTATCTAGCAATGATCTTGTTTGGATAGGAAGGAATGTAGGAATCCGGCCTCAGCCTTTATGGGGCACAGTATATATACCACCCTCAGCATGCATAGGCTTCCTGAAATCTAATCTATCAAAAGTCCAAAGATCTTCAAAGGCACTGTACACCTATGAAAGATGAACGTAAAGTAAGGAAAGGTCATTCTTTACAAGACAGGTTTCCTCTAACTTCAGGGATCATTGAAAACTGATTTATCACAGTGAACTCTACTCTACATGACTACCAAAAATAGTTTGTTAAAATTAACCCTACTTTCATGTAGAAGAGCAATCATTTTTCCATAACCTTTACCAGTCACGCTATGTGTAATATCACAGTTTCAATTTCCCGAAAAGGAATGTGATTCAAAAGTATTCTGGCATTCTGGAATTCTAGCAATGCTGTGCAGCTATATGGAACATTAGTTGCTTATTTGCTTTCTCTGGTCTGATAAAGCTAGTGTGATGCAGTGATTAGAGTATTAGATTCAGACTGATAAAGCTTGGGTTTGAAACCCCACAGCCATGGAATTCATAAAAGTAAGCCATCCTATTTCACTCCAGTCTTTCTCACAATTTTGTTGTGAGGATAATATAAAGGAGGACAATATACACAGCCATTAGCTCCTTTGTGTGAAATGTAGCATGAAGACTAGGTTTACCAATTCCTCTATTAGGGTAGGAAGGCTCCCACTTTCCAGGTGGCAAATATTGGCTTGAATCTCACCTTGAATTTCTGTGGGCTTGAGGAGATGATTTTCACTGATTCCTTGCTCTTGCAGGAGACCTCCAATTCCCCCAGGCTGTTCTTGGTCTGCCACAGAAGAAGGTATCAATAAAACCCACCTTGCCCCAGTGGCTGATATAAAAGGGAGATTGAGCAATGTAGTTAGGTATATTAAGCTTTCAAATTAAGGTTTCAAATCAGGGGAAGACTGAACCTGAGACCACCCATGACAAATCTTATTGAATTTCCCCCCTAAAATGTGCACAGAAAACGTGGGCACATCACCTCACTTTTATTTCCATTTGGATGAGTTTTAGAACTATATTTACCAATGGCTTACACCAGTTTCAATACTTTTGAATCTCATTGATTTCAAAGGAGATTTTAAGCACCTGTCTTAATTTCACCTACAATCTTCGAGGTTTTGAATTGTTTAATTTTTACTATGTTGTGCTTTATGTCATTCTACTCAGTTAAATTTCCATTAAATTATTAAGACAAGTCATAAAAAATGCATGAAAGGAAAGAAAAAAGTTTTGAATGGCAATATATAGAACAAAAAGTGCCATTATGTTCATCTCACTGAATGTGAACTGTAAATCTTTGGTAAGATTTCATATATTTCCTTGCATGAAAACATTTCAGAGTTTGACAGCAGACAGTGGTTTATTTGTTAAAGCCTTGTTACTATCAGCAGAATCTTGGGCAATAGATGTAAAACCATAATCAATTAATCCATAATAGGTCGTTTAAAAGCTATGTAGAGCACATCTCTCAACGTGAGTCATGTTGCCGGACAGTCATATCTATGGAAGAGTATTCAACACCCCTGCAAATCTACAGAGGGAGACAAGATTGCCCCATGAGGGAGGGAACAAGATTGCAGCTCTTAAATCTTTAAATGGCTACATTCTCTTCTAAAATGGCCTCAGTGATCATGGGTTGGACCCATGTGTGTGAAAACATGCAGTCTGGCCCTCAGCCAGCAGCAGAGAATTCAAACCCCACAGCATAGAAAATTGAAAACCATGCACACAGATACAAAGGTAGGTTCAGGTAGGTAGCTGTGTTGGTCTGAAGTAGCAGAACAATGATTCTGCATGCACATGAATGTTCATACCTTGAACAAAACTTTGTTTGTGTTAAAGGTGCCATTGGATTCAGTCTTTACACAGATACAAAGAGTCTCTCTTGCTCATCTCTTGACCTTCTTTCTGACTCCACTGACTACTTTTAGGTTCCTGATTCTTCTAGAGGCCAGTCTTCCTGGCCCTTGGTGCAGGGAAACAGCAGGCTTGGTGGCAGGGCTACCAATACTTCCTAATTTATGCATGAGCAAATTATGACTTCCCACCTTCAATTTATATATGGAGTGACTGCCACATACAGACATGCTTTGAAGAAGCCATCAGGAATCTGAGTCCTAAGAGTTCAATTGAAACTCTGGGAAAAAGCATTAAAAAACCCAAGATTGTGACTTGGTAAGCCTACTCTGTCAGCATGTTGAGTGAAAAATATCTAGTAAAACATCACATATGCTGCCTTGAGGTCTTGGGAAGCAAAGTGGAACAAAAATATAAAAGATTGTAGTCAACCAGCTGCTTGACTGCCCCTTTTCTGTAGCCCAAGTTAGGAAGTAAAAACAAGAAACTAATTAATAAAAACTGGTGGGCTGTGTTCAGTCACAAATTGTTCAGGCCCAGGGCCTTTCTGCACAAGGACCAACGTTGCCAATTGGTCCCACAAAGCAGAAACGCTATTTTTAAAAGTGCAATCTGCATACCTGCTTTTTTAGTGGAATTCAGTAGCGTTTCATTCGTTTCCCACAGTTTTCCGGTCTCGCAAAAATCGCTAGACAGGAAGCAATTTTTTCTGTGCTTTGTCCCGCCCCTGGCCGTCAATCAAATGTACAGCCAATGGGCGGTTGTTATCATGCCCCGGGAAAGCCTCTTTCCCTTTAAGAACAGGTTTAAAAACACACACACACACACACACACACGTTGCAACGAATATGCGTTAATTCATTGCAACAGAGAGACCCGTCTAGCTGGCAGCTGGCATGTGAGCTGGCGAGTCACTGTTACCATGCTCCCCTGAGTGAAAAGAAAAATCCCCCCCCCCCTAACAGGCGCGATTTTCAGCCAAAAATAAAGGGAACTTGCAAACAGGGCTGGGTTGTGCTTGGGAACTTAGGGGAGCTTTAAAGCACTTCTGTGGAGGGACTGTAGCCGGAGAAGCCTTGCTGGGTGAATGAAGGCTCGCCAGTTCGTTGCTTTCTGCTTGCTCCGAGAAAAAAAAATGGCGATCGCTTCGCCGGAAGAGGAGAGAGCCAGGGGGAGGGACTTTGTTGGAGCCGCAACAATGGGAACACACAGGTCTTTTTCACTAGTGTTGCAGATTGTTTGCAAGAGTGTAGCGCTTTTCAGAGGGTGAATCCACTTTTTCCGATTTCCCTTTAAGCGCTACAATTAATCGATTTTTGTGGGACTGTTTCAGGAGTGTGGTAGATTGTGTGCGATGTCTTGCGGAACTGCAAATTAGTAGCGTTTACAATTTGCAAGCCTTCTGCTACATTAAAGTCATGCAGAATGGTCCCGAGTATTTCACAAATAGCTAAGGGGGGGGGGAAATTAACTGGTTGGTAACTAACAAGAAGGATTGCAAAAATATCCTTGGAAGAAGCAAATTCAAATATAACTTATCTGATGCTAATTATCTTATTCTTGCACAGTTTATCCAAGAATAAAAGCTGGGTAGACATAAACCATATCTCAAAATGGGATAATCATTTTGTAAGTGGAAAGAAGAAAAAAAAAGACAAGTTACCACAACTACAAGATCTCATGTATTTTGAGAAGCCTTTTTACTAGGGAATAAAATAGATTTATCAGTAAGGACAAAAATGTACCTATTTGGAGTTTAGAAAACAAAAACAAGGTATTCTAGGCCTACAGGGCTTAAGAATGATAAATCTTTGGCACAAGGAAGGCCTTTTTAATTTAATTTTCTTTGCAACCTTGGGCTCTATTTGATTTATATTATCTTGCCCTAAGTAAAGGTCTTAATTATTTCTGATTTATTTCCTTCATTCCTTGAAAAAGGATTTTCTTTATTGTTATTTCCTGTTCCTCCTTTTTTTCTCTAGGCATACCCGTATTTTTACCTTGTATTTTCACTATTAACTTTATATCAGGATTTCCCCACCCTTTTTAAGATAAAGTATTAGGCTTACAAACTTAAGTGTTGCTTAGAAAAATAGAGCATGGATTTCAGAGTGGTTCACACCAAAATGCCAGATTTAGCTCATTAGTTTTTCTCCCTAATATCAATTAATTTCTTTTCCTTTCCATTAAGAGTTTTATGTATTTTACTGTAATTGATGTGCATGGCTCTAACACTTGAAGTAAAATGTTCTTCATGATTAATACAGTCTCTCTTATCCTCCGAGTTATTTTATTCAATATATATTTTATGTGTGCTCTATATTTTCTTAGCAATAAAAAAGTTTTTTTTAATCTTCAGTTTCTAGATTCCAGCTATGAATAATACTGTTTTCAATTATGGGAGCAGCTAAGGAAGACTTTAAAAAGATGGATTCTTCATTTTGATGGTTCAGAATACCATTGTAATTACTTTTGACATGAATTGCTTTCAATGTGTTACTAGGTTTGACTTGAAGATGAACTTAGCAGAGAACTCAACAATCTTGAATGTGAGAGCTGATTCATTCATGAAGAAAAAGTTGCATGATTCCGTTCTTTTTGGTCTATACCACTGAAATTAGAGGTGGGAGAATCACCCATTACATTCACCCACATAAAATTTCTATGTACATGAAAATCTATCAGGCCAAGCAGAAAATATTCAGCCTAACTTCCCCTCCTTGTGTGTTACCTTTCCATAGGGACTCTTAAAAAAAAAAAACAATCCATAGAAGAGGACAGTTCTGTATGCATTTCCATATCTGCAACAGTATGTGATACTATCTGAGAATGGTGCCTAATGCTATCTCTGCAGGTTGTTTCTTGGATCACGTTATTTCTTACGTATAACATCTGATATTGAGTTAACCCATTGTATACCTTCGAGACTAGTCTAAATGTATCTGCAGTACTATTTAATGTCCTCTTAGAAAGGAAATCTAGTCCCTATTTTTAACTGTCATAAATCCCATCCCATCATGGAATTTCTCTAATCCATATTTAATGAACTACATGTGGGTAATATTGTATGGAAATAGAGCCATGAGTATGTCTTATTTGCTGGGCATTGCTCAATCTCTGCTGCTAACTATCTCAGAACAAGGAGGGGCACCTCGGAGTGGGTGAGAGGCAGTGCTGCATTAGCAACTTTCAAATTCATAGGTGGCAAGTGATAGCAGCACCTAGTACTTAGTTATGCCCCAATTTGATTCTTACAACAATCTTGAGAGGCTAACAATGACTGAGCCAAAGTCATTCAGAAATTTTTATGACTGAGGAAGCTTTTTCTTTGTCCTGTTCTCCCAGACTGGCTCTCACCATGTGTCTAATGGACTGCATCTTGTAATTTTATGTAATGAGATCAATCATTTTCACTTTCCTGCTAGATGTGCTGATTTTTTTGTATTTTAAATTATTGCTACTAGAGTATTGCTTGGCTGATCTATTGTAATGCCTCAAAAAACCAAACAAACCCCAAACAGGCTTAATTTAATGTACTAACTATCACATACAAAGCCCTTCAAGGCTTTGGTTTCTCTTATCTGTGGCACTATCTCTCCCCCTATGCTTGGCTTCACCATCTGAGCAATAACTTCACCTGCAAACAGGCAAAAATTTTCTTTGTTGTGGTTCCTATTATGTGGCCTGCCCAAGGAGGTCAGGAAGGCTCCCACTCTACCGGCTTTCCATAAATTATACAAAATGAAGCCATTCAAGAGGCTCTTTCTGCACATGTGGTAGGGTTGCACTGTACCAAATGGTTTACAAACTTACTTGGATAAATGGTTACAGGCTGTGGTTTATACTGCTGTGTATAGTTTATTGTGAGTAGGATTTTGTCATGTAGTTTTGAAACACATAATGTGCCATGCAAATATTCAGGACCGGTTTATGCATGTAGCACATGCTACGGGCCCCATTCTTCCAGGGGCTCCACACGGTGTATTCTCCCTCATACAGGATAGCATCTCTTCTCACTTTTCCCACTTTATGGAAATTTGGAGTAATATCTTTTCCAGTAGGGCTGCTCCCACAGCAGTTGTACGCTGCGAGGACCCTATAACTTTTTTAAACCGTCTCTGCTGCTATGGGCCCTACGAATCCTTAAACCAGTCCTGCAAATAACATGCTTTGCTAGAAAGTGGATATAGAATTTATGTAGAATCTGTAAAATAATGTGGCAATTAAGTTCTTGGATGAAAACTGATTTAATTCCACGGGGGTTAATGGAATGAAACAAGCTTAAACTCGTGTATTTTAGTTTAGCTTGATTACTGTTGAATGGACTATAAATTTAATAGACAAGCAAAAGTTAACTGACATATAAAATCCTTTTGATATAAGTAATATAATGATTACATGTAGGAGTCTAGTATGCAGTGCCTAAGACATAACTGGTAGCCAGTTGTGGCCATTCCATGAAAAATGTGTTCTCCATTGGTGGTGAAAGGTGTCCTGCATAATATTTTAATCCTCCAACTTGTTCTGAGCACTAAGGTTAATCAAATTAGCATGCAGTATATCCTCTGTAGTAAGAGGATACTCTACCTGGTTTTTCCTCTGCCGGTTCCTGCAGCACTGCAACAAACTGAATTCTTTCTCCCTCTCTCTCCCCCCTCCCCCTGGGTCTATGAATTCTTGATCAATAATTTCATCCTATGCTTCTCTGTTTCAGTTTCTTAGCATTTTCCTTCATTTCCTAAAAAATAAAATGGAAGTAGCTGTTTTGTCAGTGCGTATAAGAGAACAAATTAATCTCCAAAGAATAGCAGTCTATTTGGTAGAGAGGGGAGGCATCATGTTACCCCATTCACCCAAAGAGCCAGTTTGGTGTAGTCGTTAAGAGTGTGGACTTCTAATCTGGCAAACCAGGTTCGATTCTGCTCTCCCCCACATGCAGCCAACTGGGTGACCTTGGGCTCGCCACAGCACTGATAAAGCTGTTCTGACCAAGTAGTGATATCAGGGATCTCAAACTCACCCACCTCATAGGAAGTCTGTTGTGGGGAGAGGTTGAGGGGAGAGGAAAGAACTCATTTAAAGAGGATTCGTTTAGAAACAGTATTATCACAGCTGATGGGCTGTTACACCAGATTCTAGCATGGAAGTCATGCAGATTCCTGCTAGAGATGTAGTCTACAGAGTTATAATTTCCCATTATAGTTAACTTTAGCTACCTTTCCCCCTTATGGAATTCAGAGTGACCTACAATTAAAAGAAAACATTATAAAACCTATAAAAGTCATAGCTGGTAGAATCGCCAGTAATACAAGAGCATTACAAAATGCAGCCCCCAATAGAACTCTTTTCAACTGTCTCCTGGAGTCAATGACACCATTGACTTTAATGGGTGGGGAAGCCGAATCAGGCTAGATTGGGCCCCTGGTGCACAAGCCTAGTTTTTACTGTCAGTGGCTGGAAGGCACATTGACAAACCCACACAGTTCCATTGTGCCACAGAGAACTGAGTATAAGATCTCTGTTCTTTTTTCATATTGTAACATTTTTGGGTCTCTTCTTCCTCATTTCTTTTTATCTTGGACTATATTCCCCATTATTTATTAAACTACATCCTAGAATAATGTGGGGCTTCCCTCAATTCAAAGGACATATTACCAATTAATTTGATTTGTTCGGCCAGCTTGAAGTTAGTGAATTAACCCAATGTGCAACATACCTTCTGGCTACCAGAGAGGAGAATCATTCACAATATGTCTAATGTTTCTATTTGGCCATGGTTTTCCATGCTTAGAGCCTCTTGTGGCGCAGCGTGGTAAGGCAGCAGAAATGCTGTCTGCCCATGAGGCTGGGAGTTCAATCCCGGCAGCCGGCTCAAGGTTGACTCAGCCTTCCATCCTTCCGAGGTCGGTAAAATGAGTACCCAGCTTGCTGCTGGGGGGTAAACGGTAATGACTGGGGAAGGCACTGGCAAACCACCCCGTATTGAGTCTGCCATGAAAACGCTAGAGGGCGTCACCCCAAGGGTCAGACATGACCCGGTGCTTGCACAGGGGATACCTTTACCTTTTCCATGCTTAGAACATATCTGGGTTGTGTTGCTAAAATGTGCTACAGCTTGGTCTTCCTTTGATGTGTGGACAGGAGGTAGTTTGGTTTCATACTACTTTTATTCCCCATCTTTCTATGTTCACCTAAGTTCTATATATCCCATGTGAGTACAAGAATCATGCTGATTCTAAATCTCTAGCATGCATTTTTGTGGGCCCAGAGGATACTTTTCTGATACATCCAGACCCATCACTACTACTCTTTTCACACATTCATTCTCCATGATATATCTTCCTTTACATACTTCCCACACAGGACTTTAATAGGACATTTTAATCAGTAAAATCCTTTATACCAGCTTTTACCAGAAGGACGGCCATGTGAAACAACAGGCCAGTCTGTGATAGAATGTAGGCTGGCAAACAGAAAAGGGAGGGGGGGGAAAGGGAAAGATCTATCAGATATATCCTGGCAACACAGAGGCAATTTAACTAAAAAGGAGAAACAGAAATTGCAAGACTTAATAGTTCAAGTATAATCAAGCAGCTGAGACTCAAACCAGATGAATGCCGTGAATGAGAAAAACTTGATTATTCTCTATGATGAAGCATTTGAATTATTAGAACTGTTAGCTGGAGAAAACAATGAAGAACAGCTCAATATGTTTGGTTTCAGAATAGCTCCCCATAGTCCCTTGGCATATATACACATCACCCCAATTGCCAGACAACTCCTCTGGCTCCTCATTAATTTCAAAACCCAGTTTGAGAACGCACCTCAATTTATAAACACCTCTGTGGGCTTGCTCCAGCCCTTCTTTTTTTTCCTCTGCACATCTGACATGGCCTTCTTCTCTTTCCCTCCAGATAAGAATGCTAGTGTGATTAAAAGCTCTTGTTTCCACTGTGCCACCATATCACTTAGTTCCTTGGTTTGCCAGTGGCAGTGCAAGCACAGATTATTAATAGAATGACTTTGGCTGTCAGTGTGGGAAAGCAATCCTCGTACCAAGACAAAGCCTTGTACAGGATACTAAGCAAAACAGAAAATGATAGAGCTAAAGATATTTTTTTCCCACACTGCCACACCTGTACTCCCAAGTATATCACTGGCTGCTGTAATCATAGCAGTACAGAAATGCAGCTCAGGATGTTGTCAGAGCCTAAGAAACATACCACTACTCCTACTAGGACAGTAGAAGTATTTTTGCCCTTCAGGCATTTCAATCTTGTGCTGTCAAAACTAGTAAGAACACAATACATCAGTGGTATCTATGAGCTGCTGGGAACCAGGATGAACCGCACTTTCCTGCAGCATATACATATAAGCCTTGTTCGTATAAAATAGTTTTTGTTAAAAGTTTTTTTATGATAAAAAATAAAATACTAAAGAAAGAAGAAAAAAGAGAAGCTCACAGACATATAAAGAAAAGACTTCCAGTTTTCTCTATGACAAATGTAAGTAGTCACAAACTTATCACTTACTTTGCAATTAATGAAGTGGGGGAAAACTCTATTTTTTAAAATTCTCTAAATATGTTTTTTTCTTAATCAACAAACCCACATATCAGTTCTTTTTTTCATGCTAAAAGTCTATAAGAGGATTCCAGTTGGTTCAAATGTTTCAACTTAATCAAAACTGGCCACTCTAGATCCCCCTATTAAGTTAATATTCCAAATCGTGACCTTAGAGTGACCTTTATATTGTTATGTTTTAAGTCAATGCAACCGCCCATTTTAGTTGGTCAGCATCAAAAACCAAAGGATCAGTGTTATCACTTTTGCAGCACTCTAGTTCCCCATTATATCTTAGATTGCCAACTTTATGAAGAACTCAAGGCCAAATTTCTTGTTTCACTTCTTTCTGGTTTAAACTGCCAGTCAGTCACAGAGAAATTATTACTCCATTACTTCATCGTGTATAATGGAGCTGAATTGATTTGGGAATCCTGAATCTTGCTGGACTCGAATCCCTATACCAGTACTGCAATCCAGATGATTCATCATGTACTGAATTGGTTCAGAGCAAATTGACCTGAATCTGAATAAAGCCAGTTTATTTTTGCACATCCCTATGGCACTACTATCAGCTGCTCTCGCCAGCAGTTGTCACTACCACAGTTTTTAACTTTTATCATATACTTACATATCCGCAGGAGTAAAATTGGATACAGTATTAAATGAGAACACTGGTACTTACACAAGTTCACGACTTCCCTATAGGAAGTTGTGAACTTATGTAAGTACTGTGATAAAGCTACATCTATTTGAATGTTCACAGTATACCCAACAGAAGAAGCAGAGCTGTGAGGGGGGGGGAATCCTGTTCGAAAATTACAGTACAGTTTTGAAAGGGGAAAAAAAGAAGAAAAACAGTGCCACATAAACCTTTAAAATTTTGAAAGTGGCAATAATTAGCAGCCAATAGGATGATGTAAAGAGTTGATTTAGAATTAAATTCAATGATATCTCAGGAGAGATCCAATTTTGGAACATGATTCCTAGTAACTGTTCCGAAGTGAAATGAAACTCAGAAACCACATATAAATTGCTTTAGTTAGATTGGTCTTTTCTTTCATAGCTTTAAAGAGCTTATGTGTAGTTGCTGCGCACGGGTGCTAAAGGGTTATTTTGAACATTTTATGCTACAATGTTTCCTCACGCCCCTGCTAGTGACAGATTTGTTCACAATGATTTTCTTTATCAAGACATTGCACCTTTTTTGCGCTGTGAACACACATTTTGCTAAAGAAAGATTTGGTGCTTCCAAAACTATAGTAGCATCTGTAAACATCTTGTCGTATCAATCAACCTGTATCTCTCTTTACATGACCACAACATTTTGATTTTCTCTCTGGAGAAATACTTTTAATGTCTTTATTTGTAGGCTCGACTGCGGCCCAAATGCTTCCAAATGCCTTCATTTTTCTAGTGCTGTTAAGAGAAATTCTTCTTCATCCAATGTATTCCTGAAATCCAGCAATCTATCTTTTCTTCTTCTTTAGGAATTTGAAGAGAGTTTCTAATCAATTCCATTTTGTTGAAAGGGAGGAGGGGGATGAAGGGATGCTCTGCAACATTTTAGAATTTCACTGTGTTGATGCTGGGAAGCAGGCAGTGTTTCCCAGTGCCTTCCAATGCTCCTATCACAGCACCATCTTGTGGTGTGCAAAATAAAACAGCTGGGAAGGCAGAGGTTACAAAAGGGTGCACTGATTGCTCTACAAAGAGGAATAAAAGTGGAATTCCTGGCTATATCTTTAAAATAAACCTTGGAAAAAGAAATCACTCTCCCCATTGCAACACTGTGATTTTCTAACTGCTCAGCATTTTCCAAAATGAAGATGCTATTCTCCAAAAACCGGTTTAAGCTGGAATTCTAATCCAGTTTCTGATCTGCATGTATATGTTGCAAGTGATTCTACAGAGCTGCCATAAAGAATGGCTTCCTTACAGGCATTGATCCAAGCCCAAGTTGGCATTGCTGCTGCCCCTAGGTTTGCCTGGCCTGCATACCCCAGTCATATAAGGAGAGGAGATGACTGTGCACCAACTTTCTCTCCACCCCATGCCATACCAGATAGTAGTAGCATTCAAAGTTTCAGTCCAGTAGGGGTAACCCTTCCCCATGCCTATCCTCATCCTTGTAAATCATCAAATCATAAACTTGCTCCTCCCATCAAGGGTATCAGCCTAACCTGTCTTGCAGGGTTGTTATTCTGAAATAAAGAAGGGGAGAATGATGGGATCAGCTGTTTTAGGTCCCCCAAACCCAGAATTATTTCAGCCTCCCCAATCAAGATCTATGATTAGCCATTCCAGCACTCAGCAAAATGATGTAGGCTTTAAAAGTCTCTATTAACAACCAATCAAAAATAACACAAAATTGTTAGGCTTAGTCCTGAAGCAAAGAGCAGCCATGAATTAGCGCGGCCACAGTTGCCGCGGTGTGGGCAGGCCAGGAAGACGCAAAGACATCGGACCTGCTGGGTGCAGGCATGCTGGCTGGTGCGCTGTGTCGCTGTATGAGCTCGCCCCTTTTCGCCACCAGCAAAGCCAGAGGATAGTCACCCACTCTCCCACCCGGTGTTGGGATCTGGGCTTTAGGTCATTTTTTATCACTGTTGCGGAATAGGGGCACAAGGTAGAGTATTTTGGTCAGGGACCAGTTTGTGTACTGGGACCCTGAGGTTCAGGGTCTCAATAAGAGACCGGCTAATACTGAGTGCGGCCTTCCCGGCTGGGCAGGTCAGAAGCTCAGAGCCAGGAGGTAGGGATGGTTGAACAAAGTGGACGCCTGGCAACCATTAAACCGGCCTCCTCCCAGCAGAGGGCATTCAAGGGGCAAGGGATCCTTCCTCCTGACTGGGAGGAAGGGGGACCCAGGGTGCCCCTTGAGCCCAAGTTTGCAGCCAGATGGCTGCATGGGATATTACTCTACACCTTGTGCCAGGCCAACCCTGGTTTGGGTGTTAATAAAGCTGTGGCCTTGTTGATACCATAAGAAATTGAGTTGTGTCTTCATTGGCCACATGCCACACTGCCTGGCAACCAAGAAGTATGACTTTGCAAAGTAGGGGGAGTCAGCTCCAAATGGTACCTGCCAATTGGTGATCAGGATGCATATATAAACATATTTTCTCACCAAACTTCCAATTGGCTGGGGCAAGCAGCCATCAACCTACTAAAGGTGTCACTTTCAGCATCTTCCTTTCATGGAATGGAGAGTAGGAAGAACTGATTCTTGTGCCATGGCAGATCAGTAGCTGAGCATCTTTCAAAACCTGTTTTGTACATGAGATGGATAACAAAGTCATGGACATGAAAAGTGTAGTGTCAGATTTTAATCTGTCATTAATCTCATTCATTGCAATGAGAAATTCTGCATTTAAAATAGCTATATTCTGTGATTATAGAATCAAAGGTTATTTTGAAAAAAAATCACAATGAACTATGTGAATTCACATTTGTACACAGGTTTGCACAAATTAATTTCACTGATTTATTACAGCTGCAATTTTTTGGCAATTAGCTGCAAAAATCTGATGTTTGGAGAATTAGCTCTCTCATTTTTGTTCTTCAATGACTCAGATGCTAATGAGTAAAAAGCATTTTACGGGGAAATAAATATTTATAAATGCAAGGTTTATTTGCATATTCATATATATCACAAGATGTGTAATTTCAGAACCTTGGAATGTGTGTGGTATGCGTATGTGCTGCCTTCTGATTAAGCATTTTTTTAAAATGTATGTTGCCACTACAAGATTGGTATGCACTGCAGGATCATCAAGCTCTGAAGAGAAGAAGCAAACATCACGTATGTTTTACGCACTTTTGACTTACTCCTGATTTTCTTTGCATTCAGTCCACTGGCAATGGAATTGGTTAATGCATGATTCTTCTGCATGTCGGTCCTCCTTGTGCAGTTGTGAAGTGTATGTTGTGTAAGTTGTGAAGTGAACTTATTTTCTTTTGCACATGCCTTTAATAATCTGGATTTTCAAGGGGTGGTGCTGTCATTATTGGTGTAATCACTTCGTGGCCTCACAACAACACCAATAATTTTTTAAAAGGCCCTTACCTGCCCTCCCCCATTTTCTCTTGCTGCTCATTTCGGCACTGGTGTGGAAAAAGAGGTGCTTCGTATGTGTCCTGGCAACAATTGGAAGTTAAGGGGAGATGGGTACTCATTGCAGAGGAGCAGTAATAATCATCCCTATTTGATGATGTCAATCCCAGCCCATCCTGGAAGTACCAAAATTTTCTTGAGGCTTAGATGAGCAGCAAGAGTAAATTGGGAGTCACTGTTGACAAACTCAGGGGTATCATTGGCAGTTCAGGACCCAGGGCAGTGCCTAAAATTGCTGAAAATCTGCCCATCATAGACAGGTATCTGACAAGCCTATTTGGTAGACAGTTGACCACCAAAAGTGGGCAAATGGCATTCCCTATCTCTCAGCCTTTTACAAAAAATATATAAATAAAACAGTAAATAAAACAGTAAGAGTTGGGAGTCATCACCCAATCACCAATCAGGTAAGCTATCCCAGCCCATCCCTCATTGGCTGTCTGTCCAATAAATGGCCTATCAGGAAGGATACCCTACTCCTAACAACATCCCCCTCCAACTTCTTCTATATGAAAGATGTGCCAACCCAGTAAGTGGGAGCTGGGATGGAGAGCAGAGGCCCTGGTACTGTGGGCCCAGTGTGGGGGGGAAGGAGGGAGGGAAACCGTGCCAGAGCTTGCCCTCACCACAGGCAGCCACAGTCACAGCATCATGAGGCCGCAGCAGGGCTGTCTGGGGTGGAGGGAGGAACAGAGTCCCTGCCACCATTCCCTCTCCCAGCAAAAGGCCTGCCCAAGCCACAAGAGGCTTTGGTGGGCCTTTTGGGGTGGGGGGAGAGTCCTGGCCAGCACTCTGCCCCCTGCTCCAGGCAGATCCTCCAAGGCCTGGAGAGGCCTAGGTAGGCCTTTTTGGCGCAGGGAGAAATGGAGTCCCTATCAGCATCCCCCCCCCAAAAAAAAGGCCTGCTCAAGCATGGAGAGGCCTCAGTGGGCCTTTTTGGGACAGGGGGGATAAAGGAGGGGAGTCCCCACCAGAATCCCCCCCACCCTGAAAAGGCCCACTGTGCCTCTTCATGCCTTGGCTAGCCTGACTAGGGCAGGGGGGGAGCCTAGCACCCATTGTAATTTTTAGTATAATAGGCTTTTTTTTCTAATCTCCTTTATTTATTTATTTATTTATCTACTTACTTACTTACTTTTTATTGCACTAATATACCACTGTTCCCGACTGGGCTCACGGTGGTTTACAAGATAAAAAGATAAAATACAATAAAACCCCATAATTCCCCTTAATAAAACTGTTACTATCAATACCAATATCAGTATCAAAATTAGGTGGCAGGTGAACTGCTAACTGTCGACTAACTGTTGCCCTCTTTCAGCCGGGGACAACATCCTGCTGTTCTCCTACTGGGAGTGAGGGCTCAGATCACTTAGATCAACAGAGAGAGTCCTGGTCGAATATCGGGACTCCACCCTGGCCTCAATCATATGCCTGATGGAAGTGCACCATCTTGCAGGCCCTGCGGAAAGTTGACAATTCCAACAAGGCCCTTAGCTCTTCCAGGGCCAGGGCCAAGAAGGCCCTGGCCCGGGTCAAGGGCAGGCAAATGTCCTGAGGGCCCGGGACTACGAGTAGGTTTATATCTGCAGAGAACCCTGCGGGGGGCATAAGCAACCAAGTGGTTCTGCAGGTAGTCAGGACCCAGGCCGCATATGGCCTTGAAGGTCAGTACCAAGACCTTGAACTTGACCCGGAAACAAACTGGTAACCAGTGCAGCACTGGCTGAATATGGGCCCTCCATGATGTCATAGTGAAAAACCTCGCAGCTGCATTCTGTACCAGTTGTAACTTCCAGATCAAAGACAAGGGCAGGCCCGCATGGAGCAAGTTACAGTAGTCTAGTCTGGAAGTGACCATTACATGGATCATTGTAGCCATGTGGTCCGAGGACAGGCAGGGTACTAGTAGCCTGGCTTGGTGAAGATGGAAAAAAGCCATCCGGGCTACCTTTGTGACCTGAGCCTCCATAGAAAGAGAGGCATCGAAGGTCACACCCAAATTCCTGGCAGTTGCTGCAGATGTTAATTGCACCCCGTCCAGGCATGGGAGGCTCGCTTCCTGGTCCGGCCCTCTTTTACCCAGCCACAGGACCTCCGTCTTGGAGGGGTTGAGTTTCAGGTGACTCTATAATAGCAGAAGTGCATAATGAAGGAGATGCTGATGGACATCATGCTGCTTATATCTCAATATAATCCAAAGTAGAATAAAATAAAATAAATATGACAGAAAATAATACATCACTACATGCATATTTTATGTCACATGCACACTGTATTTGATTGATGGAGTTTACCAAGTGGGAATATTTCAGCAAGACAAACATACTGATTTGATATGAACAGTGTTTTCAAAAACCCTAAGGCTATGGTTGAAGCAATAAAACCAGGTCATTTCAACTTACACTTTTTAGAATGCATTGGGGTGAAGAGTTTGTCACCCACTTTTTCCAGTGTTTGATTTTAAAGCATGTTATGAAACTGTTTTCATGACACCCACACTCTTAATACATTTTCTTGTGCACATGAGCAACTATTATGCATCCTTACAATATTTTGCAAGCAGCTTTGAATTACAGAGGGTCAGGTTGGAAATGTTTTACATATAAAACAATGAAAATGCACGGTCACCTATTTTCAATATTAATAACTTTACATCTTTGATTTTCTACTTCACGAGTGCACTATAAATCCCATGAGGTAGTGCACTATGATGTGCAAAACTGCATTCCTGCAATATATACATATGCAGATCGATTACACACTACTCTCGTAGGATAATGAACATCAATCATCTTACTGAGCCATCCTAAGCAGATGCCCTGTTAAGCCTTTTCACTTCAATGGACTGAGAAGGGTACAACTCTGCTTAGGATGGTTGGTGCGTTCACTTAATGTAGGGAAGATTTGTGCTGCAATATGGTATAAGTAAATGAAGAAGAAGAGTTGGTTGTTGTACCCTATTTTTCACTACCTGAAAGAGTCTCAAAGCAGCTTACAATTGCCTTCCCTTCCTCTCCCCACAACAGCTAGATGGGGATGAGAGAATTCTGACAGGACTGCTCTGTGGGAAAGAGCAGCTGCGGCTGGATGTGGCCGCAGTTGATGGGCGGGGGAGGAAGGAGGCAGAAGATGGAGGCAGCCAGAGCGCGTCGCGGCAGCAGGAGCGTCGGTGTGACGCAGGGGGCAGGGGCAAGGCGCTTATAAGCGCCATGTGCTCAGCCCCCGCCCTCTTTGCTGCTGCGGAGCTCCGGGATGGCACTCCTCCAACCCTCCCCGTGTTTAGCTGGTTAAATTCGTCATAGCTGCGGAATAGGGAGCATGAGGTAGAGCTTTTGCTTAGGAACCAGTTTGCAACTGGCACCTGAGGCGGGGGTCTCATTAAGAGACCGGCTGATACCGAGCACGGCCTTACCTGGCTAGGAAGGCTAGGGGCTCGGAGCCAGGAGGTAGGGATGGTTGTATGAGGTGGACACCCAACAACCATGACCGGCCTTCTCCCTGGGGAGGGCATCAAGGGGCAAGGGATCCTTCCTCCCGGCTGGGAGGAAGGGGGACCCAGGGCGCCCGTTGAGCCCATGTCAGCAGCCAGACGGCTTTGCAGGAATGGCTCTACACCTTGTGCCAGGCCAACCCATGGTTGTTGTTATTAATAAAGCTGTGGCCTTGTTCATGCCAAAAGCCGGCTCGCGTCTTATTGGGACTGAGTTCACCATGCCAGTCAACAGTTCTAACGTGGCTGTGACTAGCCTAAAGTCACCCAGCTGGCTGCATGTGGAGAAGTGGGGAATCAAAAGTCTGCCATATAGAGGATGGTGCAGTGTTGTTCTCTCTTGCCCCGGAGGGACGGACCAGAACCAATGGGATGAAATTACTTCAAAAGAAATTATGTCTAAACATCCAGAAGAAGTTCCTTACAGTTAGAACAGTTTCTCAGTGGAACAGGCTTCCTCGGGAGGTAGTGGGTTCTCCATCTTTGGAAATTTTTAAACAGAGGCTAGATAGCCATCTGACGGAGAGGCTGATTCTGTGAAGGCTTAAGGGGGTGGCAGGTTACAGTGGATGAGCGATAGGGTTGTGAGTGTCCTGCATAGTGCAGGGGGTTGGACTAGATGACCCATGAGGTACCTTCCAACTCTATTATGCTATGATTTTATGATTCTAAATCCAGCTCACCAGATTAGAGGCCACTGCTCTTAATCACTATGCCAGGCTGTCACTAAAACAGGCTACTGTCTGCATAAGGTGTTCTGGAGTTTCTCATACAGACAGGGCTCCTATTGTTGTTTACAAAAGAAACAGTTTGTTGACTAGAGCTACAGTAACACAGTATAGCAAGAGCAGAAAGTGGTGTGGGAATGGGCAGGAATGGTGACCACATCTTTCCTAGTACAAACTGCTGCTATCTATTTCTCCAATTCCCATCCTTTTTTCCTGTTGCACCTGTGTAAAAGAAAAGGCGTGACAAAGACATGACTCATTCCTGCTGCCCTTGTTGCATACATCAGTACTGTTATTTCTGTACTCCAAGGTATAGGGGAGGAGGATAAGAGACTGGTCTAAGGTCTCATGATAAATTCCAGGTATATATGATATTTGCTTCCTGAATCATACCTTTCATATTTCTGTCATCAAAGCATGGTAGAAAGGCAGGGTACATGCATTCCGAAATGAAAAAAATAACATGCAATATTCAAAAATAGCATTCAATATTGATAATAATATCCTAGCCAAATACAGGGCAATCACTTTCTGAAGTAAAAGGCATCTTTACAAACCTTTATCGGGTCCCATCAGCTGATGCCTTCCGTTTCTTCAGCCTGTCACTCAAGTAGTATTGTGAAATACTAATTTATTGCAATCCTACTTCTTCTCATTCTAAATCAGTCACAGATACATTTCACTTGCTATTCTGTTTGCAATCATATTTTCTTCAGGACAATTTTTAAGTAGATTATTTTGTTGCTCCTCACTTCTATTCAAGCAAATACACTGATTGGATTTTCTTTTTTAAAGGTTATTTCTGCTGATATCATAAATTTAGGAAAGTTGTTTTGTCTTGCAAGGTAGCACACAACATTCCTATAAGCATTTCCATGGAACTCTGTGATGAATTTAATTGTATTTAATTTTGCATTTTTATAGAATCTTTAACTTTATTGGAAGAAGTAATATTTATGTTCCCTAAAGAGATCAACTTTATTTTTTAAAATAAGTTTTCAGATTTTAAAAAATCTTTAGAAACACATGCTATGCAGAATTATTAACATCTTAGGGATACATTTTATTGATGTTCTCAGTTTAAAATACTTTTATCCTGATCAATATTATCCTTACAAATTTCAAGCAACTTTATGAAAGAGGATTACTGGGAGATTCCTGAGGATGGATCTTTTGTTTTGGATCCCCACAGGTTAATCTATAATCTCACTATCTTGCTTAGACTCTATCCACGTTTTTCTCAGATTTTGACCCTGAAAACAGGATTTTAAAAATTAGCTTCTGTTGTTTACATCTATAACAAGCAGATAACCATGAGTGTCCTGTTTTAACTAGCCTGATTTTTTTTCAAATGGAATCCATATACTTTTTCTACTACAGCAATCTAACATAACATAATACTTCTACATTATGGCAACTCTTAAATCCTGTGCATCCCTTTTACAGTTGGGGTGTGAGAATTTTCCATTGTTAACATAAGAACATCAGAAGATCCATGCTGAATCATGCTAATAGTCCATCTAGCCCAGAATCCTGTCTTACACAGTACCCAACCAGTTCCTCTGGATGGCCAACAACAGGGCTTAGTGGCCAAGGCTTTACCATAGCATTGCTAAGGGTATTAGTGCCTCTGAATATGTAGGTTCCCCTTAGTCACCATGGCTGGTAACCTCTAATAGTTTTATCCTTCATGAATTTATTTAATCTCCTTTTAAAATAGTTTATTCCTGTAGCCATCACTACATTTTTGGCAGCAAATTTCATATCTATATTCTCTGTTTAAACAGGTATTACTTTTTGTTCTTCCTAAACCCACTGTCCATCACATTCAGTGGATGTGTATTTTGGGAGAGGGAGAGAAAGTTCTCTATGTCAACTGTCTCCATCCCATGCATAATTTTATAAACCTCTATCATGTTTCCCTTTGTTGTCTCTTTTCTAAACTGTAGAACTCCAGACACTTCAGCCTTTCCTCACAGGGAAGCTACTCCAGCTCCCTAACCATCTTGGTTGCCTTCTTCTGCACTTTTTCAAGCTCTACAATATCTTTTTTAAGATACAGTGACCAGAAGTGTACACAGTGTTCTAAATGAGGCCATACCATAGATCTATACAGCAGTATTACAACATTTTCAATTCGTTTCCTAATAATCCCGAAAACAGAGTTTGCCTTTTTCACAGCTGCAACATGCTGATTTGACACTTTCATTGAGCTATCCACTAAGATCCCAAGATCTTTCCTCCTCTAAGTCTCAGCAAGTTCAAACCCCAAGCTAATATTATACTTAGTCAGGATATTGCCTCCAACTGTGCATCTCCAAACACCAATATTAAAAGTAATTTGCAACATTGTCACCCAGTTTGTCATGGTCACCCATTGTCATCCAGTTTGCGGAGGTCGTCTTGGAGCACTGCTCCTAAGAATAAGACCATAATCAAGCTTTCTTGGAATTGTTCCTAGTAGCAATACTGAGATGGAAGCAAGATTCTTATTCTAACTTATGGTGCTGCGAACATGAGCATCATAAGCACATGTGTGATTTTTGTCTCATCATCTGAAATCAGTGGGAGAGCTTTTGTCCATGCAGATTATGTGTTTTCACATGTAACATTGGGGGGGGGGGCGCTTTCCTCCATTTTACACCAACTGAAAAACTGTTTAGAACCAACTCATTGAAGTGCATTAGGGTTTTACTGCTGAGAGCAAATAAGTTTTATAATGGAAATATCAGTGCCAAGTCAATAAGTGGGATTAAATTTTCTTCATTGTAATTTTGGAGGCTTATTTAGTTGGCATATCAAATCATAAATCTTCTTCCCTAATAATACCTGGTTTGTGTCTCAATGACACACCAACTAAAACTTGTCCTGATTGGCCCTCAGTGGGAGATATGGACCCAGTACATAATACTACTGAGGGCCGTTTGCAGGTCTTCCATGCTCCCATCCTCCTTCTCCTTCATACTGCTTCCAGAAACCTGGCAATGCAAGGGAAGAACCAGCCCCACTCTGTGGCCCCACTTCATGGCAGAACAATAAACCAGGGAGAGGGGGTGGAAATACTGTGCCTGGAGTACCACTCCTAGTGCCAGGTACTTCTGCCTGCTGGACAGTGAGGGCAAGGAGGGCCGGCCATCCTCACATACACCACCAGTGGAGCACTATCCTCAGCAACCTGCTCACCAGCAGGATTACTTCATGGTCCTCCTGCATGCTGGGGAGCAGGGGAAGGAGGACTGGTCACTCTTGGAGGCACCAGTAGTGGAGCAGTGTCCCCGTGGCCCTGCTTACTGGCAGGGCTACTCTGTGGTCCTCCTGCTCATGAGGGAATGGGTGGAGGAGGCCCAGTTACCCCCAGAGTGCCAACCCCAGCAGCCCTGCTCGCTAACAAGGTTGCCCTGTGGTCTTCCTGCCTGCCAAAGAGCAGGGGGAGAAGGGCCAGCCGCTGTTGCAAGCACCACTACTAAAGCATCAGCAGGGCTGCTTTGCGGTTCTCCCACCTGCAAGGGAGTCAGGGGAGAATGCCCAGGTGCCCTCAGAAGCTCCTTGCCCAGAACGCTGGCAGCGCTGCTCACTGGCGGACCTGCTCTCCTGTCCTCCCGCCTGCTAGGGAGTATAGAGAGGAGGGCTAGTCTTTCACACTAGCACCTGTTGCCTTCCTGGGTGCAATGGGCTGTGTCTGATTTCTCTTGCTTGCATATCCTGAGTTTTTTTAAAGATCAACTGTATCTATTTAATGCTGTCAATATAAACACCAGATAAAGATGAAAGCTTGCTTTTTATAGCAGTCCCATGACTGTCAGCATTTAAGCTATGAAACTGAGGTCCATTATTCCCTCTGGATGTATCAATGCTTGCAGTTTAAGACATGTTTATTACATGCATGATAAATATCTACAATTACTGTTAGCAATGCCTGTTATCGGAACCGTAGTTTATACTGACACAATTTGATATTATATCAAAAGTGGGAGTGAAACATACTCTTAAGATTAATACTGCTACTTTAATTGACAGGATCTAAATGCACACCATTGTGACACTCTCAGGTAAATACAATAAAAATATAACATGGCATGTTTTGAGAATGCATTTTCCAAAGTGTGTATTGTGGTGGTGACTGTAGAGCTTCATGCATTTCATTTCCATACAAATTTAATGGCAGTTCCTTTTGAATAAGCCACTTACAAACAATGAATCCTTTCATATATCATTCACTTTGCTTGTCGAACCACTTCATTTACATTCTGAGTCTCTGCAGAATTGTTCTTTATTCAAATTCAACATAAGCAAGATTGTCAGGCAACAGCAGATGCTGAGCTATAAAAATATAAATCATAAAGAGAACAGAGGAGGCAATCGCTGAACCATAGGCTTAAGGCATATGCCCCTACCTAAAAGCAGGCCCATCTAACCACCAATTCCCACTGATCAGCCACACATAGTGTAGGTCATACTGGTCCATACCTGGAGCACAAATAACCCCCGCTGATTCAAGCACACAAACTCATAGAACTGCTGCAATGACACTCACCTCACCATTACCCACTCACCACCTATAGAAAAAAACTGAGGTTGCCAACTTCAAGATTCTGCCTAGAGTTGTCCTGGAATTGCAACTGAACTCCAGGCTAGATAGAACAATTACTCTGGAGGAACTGACAGCTTTGTAGGCTGGACTCTGGTACTACATCCTTGCTGAGATTCTTCCCCTCTCCATACTCCATCATCCCTAGGTATTACTCCCATATTTCCAGGGATTTCCCAAGCTGGACTGGGCAACCCTAGACAAAACCCAGCCACTCTTGGACTATATGTTTATGGAAGTAGGTTTCTGTGCACAGAGTCCAAGGTGACATGTGAGCAGGGACAATGTACACAATTCCCTAGACTGGTCCCTGCCCCCCCCCCTATAAAGCTATGGAAGGATGCTGCTAAACCCATGTCATATGACCCTTAATAGTCAGCCATCTATTCATAAGAAAGACAAATTGGAGGACTTATTCTTGTACTATGATGAGCTTTCTTTCCGTCCTTGGGATATAACTCACCGCTAGACAAGTAAATTATGGGTTGAGGTCCAAAGTTCTAGCAAAAGAATGGAGCCAATTTTGAATTTCTCATCCATGCTTTTAAAATTAAACATCCTTATTTTGATTTCATTCTCCTTGATGTAACTTGTACCACAGTGTGATTAGTTAATCATTTATTTTTGCACCATTTTCTGCACCATCATTTGTTACCACACAATGCATACATTTAAAATGTTACCTGTGTATTCATAACTCAGAACTGTACATTCCTTCAAGCCTTCTCTTGCAGGCATGCTATACAGGGTGATATGCTGGAAGGAATAAACTCATGCACAACCATTTTTGGTAAAAATATGATCACACTTATTTTATTGCATACAGACCAAGGAACAATGGTGCAGCATAGAGGTGGATCCAAGCATTGGGTGACTCGTCTGCCACATGATAAACAATCTCTACTCAGCCCATCTGCTAGAGGATAAACCATATTGAGACATATGTAGGTGCTGGCTCAGATATGTCGCTGAGTAGCTTCACACCCCAAGGCCCCTTATTGGAGCTTCCAAAATGGTGAAGGCAGGCACACAGGCATGATCGCCCCACAAAAGAAGCCATTGTAGTGCCCAAACTTCCAAAGATTAGGGATTTTATATGCTCCACTCCAACCAAAGATCCTAAGTCTGTATCCAATGCAGCAAAGCATCCAGATTCCATTTAACCAGGTATCTATGCCCCAGTCAGAGAGGCACACCATCTCCCTGCACACCAAGCTGTCCAAACGGAATAGCAGCAAACATAGAAACTTCCCTGCTAACAAATTGTGAGGCAGCCTTGCAAACCTTCCTTCTAGTCAAGTCCACTTTTTCTGGTGCTAGCATCTATCCCTCCTCCATTCATGGCACTCAAGAAAACAAGACCAAAGTAAAGTCTTTGATGCAGAGTCTGGAGGTCAGCAATGATAGAATGGGACAACACAATATCTTTCTGAACTGAATAATGATGGTATGAGGTGAATCATGAAGAAAAACGTCAGCTGATATGGTAGAAAAGAGAGATGGCCCCTACATTCCTCTGTGTCCCAACCAGTTGATGTGAAGATGCTCACCAAGTCCCAAGTTAGAACCCTATCCAGATGAAGCTATGTAGTGTCTCACCCAAAACACAATACTGTGCCAAATGACCAGAACAGTCTTGTGTCTTACAAGGCTTGAAAAAAACAAACTGGTTAGTAAAATAATCCTGGGTGTACATATACTTTCTATGCAGAGGAATGCCAATGGCCCACATTTGGATGTCAGCATAACCACTGCAATATGGAAAGAGTGCATTCCAAAGTCCCCCAATGGAGGCCTTTTTTTTTTGTGATGCAAATACACAAAACACTAATGAATGGGAAGCCTGACAGGCAGAAGTATAACAGACACACGCACAAGAAAAGTCACAGAAATGTTAGGCTGGATAGAATAGTATTCAGAGGTGTAATGAGCAGGACAGGCTTGACTTCTAGGAGCGGAGTGAAGTCAGATATAGGTTCCATGGCAATGCTGGTCTCTCTTGGACCTATAGAGCTGAATATGCAACTCTGAACCACTAATTGAAACAGGACAGGAATCTGGCAAGCCAAAAAACAGAGGCCAAAGGCTTGTGAGGGCTTGCTTAAATAGACCATCAGGCTTCACAGCCCATGTCACCAATATAATATGCAGCCTCATATGGCAGGCTGTGAGTGATCCAGCCTGCTCCCCCTTGCCAGAGGGCACCATGTGGCTGGAGGATGCCTCGTTCCAGCTTCATCTGCTTCCTGAACTGCAAATGACAGTGCAGGTGAATCGTGGAATTATCCAGATTATTATATCACTCATTCACACAATCACCAGGTTCTGTCCTTAAGCAGTTAGCAAAGACTTTGAGAGACTCAGGAACAAGCCACAGGGAGATACCACTTTGATCTGCTTCTTAAATCATACCACATTCCATGCAATTAACTGCAATAACTGCATGGGACTCAGACTTCATTCTAAGCTACACAGCTTCATATATATAAATATTATAAACCATGTATAAAACCATACAACATACATACATTACACAAACAAGTTAGAACAAACAATAGAAAATAGAGAAGTCAAATTGGTGAAAAAAATTACAAATGAATATAAACAGAAATGAATCAGGGAGCTTTCACTCCACCAGGGTAAGAAGATCTTCATCCTGGCCCCTGGCATGTAGAATGAGTTCCTGGAACACATCTGGGCCCTGATGGAGCAGGCAGAGTCCCACAAGGACTGCAAGATGAAGTTCTTCCACTAGGCATGGGGATCTACCAGGCCCCACCTATCTATCAATTTTCTTATTTATTTATGAGAAGCTCCAAGCCTCTTGGAGAATGTCAACAGAGACTCTTTATATGGGTTGTGCTGCTGATATTTTCAAACTGACTTTGTTAATTCTATTATATTTAATTTTTAAAATATTATTCTACTTATTGAATTTTCACACATAACATTACATACCACCCAGAGCCAATTCACTGGGAGAGCAGCATAAAAATCAAATAAATAAATTCCTAATGGAGAATAGCTGAGTACACTTGAGAGAAAGTGTTATTACCTTTTAAAATAATTCAAATGTATAAATTCAAATTGCAAGATTTAATAGGTTTTATTTGCAGATTATTCAACAAATGCTTCATTCTGTTAATTGGTGAGGTACATTTTTAATTGGCTTGGGCTAATTTTAGATAAAGACTAAAAGTCAAGGGTCAAGTTGCTTATCTTTGAAGCTATCTTTTTTGGTGTAATTAGCAATGTTAACTTGTTTGTTACATTGGCAGACTTGTTTGTTAAGTTCTGAGTTCTCACTCTTCATTCAGCGTCTCATGGGATACAAGTCTTCAAAATTCTCAAATGTATTAATGGCTAATAAATGATTTGGTTACAATGTAGTGGGGAAAGTGTTAAATGCATTTATAGCCTCTGTAGGGGCATGGTACTTTTCCACGTCTCCACAGGGAAGTGACCAGCAGTGGGCCAGCAATGCACCAGCATTTAGTATCACTTCTCATGCAAAACTAGACATGACATCATCATACCAGAAGTTGATAGCACAACACTCACCCATACACAGTATTTGGTTGAAATACTACAGTAACTGTGTGACTTGATAATGTTACTTCACATACTCACATGACACTGATGCCCATCAATTTCCTCCTATCTTTCCCCACCAGTTGTCAAGCAATTGTGGCAACTGGGGAACAATCCTGGGGCTATTATGCACTCACAGTTTTTCACTGAAGTCAGTTCACTTGTGCTATTATGATTATTGTTGTTGTTGTTGTTATTATTATTCCTATTATTCTATTTTTATTCCACACCACTCCCAGAATCTGCTTGTGGCAAGTTATAATAGTCCATTAATAAAACTCAATAAAACCCCATTAAAATTAAGACAGGGCATAAAAATTAGAACATATGAGTAAGAAACATCTTTATAGAGCTAGCCCAACGTTAAATCACCCCTTTTTAATATGTCCATGGGTTTGTTTGTTTTTTTATATCATAGTAGATCAAAGTAAATGATTATGCATTTGACAGAGCTTTCCTCAAACGGGAGGGTACTTCATTCATTGTATTAGGAGCTCATTAGTAGGCTGTGGTCAACAGCAATGCCACTTGACACTGCTGACAGAGCCTTATGGGAATCATAGTTCTCAGTTTTTCCATTCAGCCATTGGTGTAAAACAGCTCAGATGAGGAGACCAACTATATAGTAATATTTATTCACACCATGAAAAGCATCCCTGGAACTGTCATAAAGGAAAAAGTCATAGCAAAGCAAGTTTTCAATACTGCAAGGAAACAACACAGAAAATGCCATGAGGGGTGAGTGCCATACAGAAATAAAAATACTACAATCAGAATAAAAAAATCTTTCTTATAGACTTTTTGCAAGGTTTCCTGCCATGCATAATAGCCCCTAGAATGTCTTTTGGTGATATCACATGTTGGTATGACAATGGTGCATTTTCCCCCCATCAGCCTGTTATGGACTGTTGGTGGCCAGGGAAAATTCCCATGTGATCTCTGTAGCAGAAGACTTGGACTTTCTAGTTCAGGCTCTTCAAAAACTGGAAGCAGACTATGCCTCTTTGAGAGGGCCTGCCTCTATAGATGCATGCTATGAAAGTGTAAAATATATTTCTGTCCTTTTCATTATCGTTTGAAATTCTTATTCAGAAGAATCATACAAAGTGAAAGGACTAACTTTTCCAAGTATTTCTATGGCACATTTCAGATCTAACACTTTTCATTTAATGACAAGAGTTCAGAGATTATTCACATATTCTGAAAACAGGGTTTCAAGATTATGGGAAGGAGTGAATAGCTTAGCAGTAGGGCATATTTTGCATTCAGAAGGTTCTCAGGTTCAGATGCAGATATCTCAAGGTAACTAAATCTCTGGTACCTGAGTTATGTTCTAATATGTTCTAATAATTAGAGGCAGAGAAGTTGCTTGAGAACCTAGGTTTGAATGTCTGATTTGCCATGGAAACTCACTGGGTGAATATGGAGCAGTCAGCCTAACTGCTCCCTCACAAGCTGATGTTATTGTTAGGACCAAATGGAAGATAGGAGAATGATGCTGCCACTGTTGTGGGTCCCCAGCTGAAGAGAAAAGCAGAATATGAATATCTAAAATAACAAACTGAGACCCACAATCCACTGGTAACATTGAGCTAAATGAACTAATGGTCTCTGCTTCAGTATAAGGCAGGTCTGAACGTTCAAGGCTGCAATCCCATTCTCACAATTATATGGTAGTAAATTTGTTCTTTCCTCTCTCCCTCCTTTCCTTCCTCCCACCTATGTGTGTGTTGTCCACAAAGTGTGTGTCATCAGCAGTGAAGCAGACCATGGCTGCAATGTTCAGAAAAAGCTGCTTTTGACACCAAAAAGCCTTGGCTTAGAATTAGCTTAAAGGTCTTAAAGGCACATCATAGCAGATTCATTTGCTTTAAAAGACACTGAACGATTAACTGTTTTCCTCATGTCCACATTATCTGAAAAATGTCTCATCTGGCAACTGACTAGGAAAAAGAAATCACACAAGTGGAAAACTGGTCAGTTGGCCACCCTAGTGACAATGTATACCTGTCACCGATTGTAAGCCGTGACTTCTTCAGGATTGACTATACCTGTCACCCACTGCTGTTTGGAACTCTTGGCTGCAGAAATACCCTCAAGAGTTAAGGCTGAGAAACAAGGAATAATGTATGAGAAAGATAATTTTCTGACACAGGTGCTGCAGATGCTGGAACTGCAAAACTGGAAACTGAACACTAAAGCCTTTCCTGAAAACAAAAGTGACATTCCTAAGGGAATTGGCAGCCCTTTTGTCTAGGAAACATTTAGGGCCAGAATACCCTGTACGTTGCCATAATTAACTAGAATTCTAAGGGGAATTCCAGGGAGAAGAGCGCATATTCATGAACCTCAAAAATGCAAGTAATCTGGATAATATGAGGAGTTTAGGGGACATCATTTTCCATGGAGCTGCAACTGATTTATGATGACCCTGTAGGGTTTTCAAGGCAAGAATCATTCAAAAGGTAGCTTGCACTTGCTTGCCTCTGCCTAATAACCCAGGCAGAGCTACCAAAAGGGAGGAAAGATTCAGGGGGGCTAAGTTGGTTGGAAGGTCCTGAAACCAGAGTTATGCTGTATTCATAAGGTAAAGGTAAAGGTATCCCCTGTGCAAGCACCGAGTCATGTCTGACCCTTGGGGTGACACCTTCTAGCGTTTTCTTGGCAGACTCAATACAGGGTGGTTTGCCATTCCCTTCCCCAGTCATTGCTGTTTTACCCCCCAGCAAGCTGGTTACTCATTTTACCAACCTCAGAAAGATGGAAGGCTGTCAACCTTGAGCCAGCTGCTGGGATCAAACTTCCAGCCTTATAGTCAGAGCTTCAGACAGCATGTCAGCTGCCTTACCACCCTGCGCCAAAAGAGGCTGCTGTATTCATAGACTGCATCTAATTTCATTTTCAAATGAAATTCCAACAGAAGGCACAGCCAAGCCATGTGTATTTCTTCTTTGCAACTCTCTGCAGATTTGAGGCCACTGCTCAACGTTATTCAAGAGGCAGAGATGGAGAACCTTGTTTTTTATTATTATTGTTGATATTGTTATTGTTATTAGATTTATTAACCACTACTCCTGAGAGGCTTGTGGTGGGTTACAAAACTCCAGTTAAAACCCCATTAAAACCCAGTAAAATTGACAACAACACAATGACAACATAGCAGCACAACATGGCAAAACTCATCCTACGTCAAGAGGGAGGAGGTAGGAGAGACAAGAACACAGATGACATCTAATATCAGGGGGACCCCAATAGATTTTCCTTCCCTGCCCCAGCCTCAACCATAGACCTGGTGGAAGAGCTCCATTTTACAGGCCCTGCGGAATGCTGGAAGGTCCTGCAGGGCCCGAAACTCACCCAGGAGCTCATTCCACCAGGTCGGGGCCAGGACTGAAAAGGCCTTGGCCCTGGTTGAGGCTAGGCACGCTTTTTGGGGGCTGGGAATGATCAGTAAATATTACCCGCAGAGCGCAGAGCCCTGCAGGGGTCATAGGGTGATAGGTGGTCCCTCATGTATGTGGGTTCCAACCCACATAAGGCCTTGAAGGTTAAAACCTTGAACTGGACCACAACTGGTAACCAATACAGCTGCCTCAGCACAGGCTGTATATGGGTCCTCCATGACGTTCCCATGAGGATCCTAGCAGCTGCATTTTTTACCAGCTAGAGTTTCTGGGTCAGGGACAAGGGCAGGCCTGCATAGAGCGAGTTACAGAAATCTATTCTGGAGGTGACTGTTGCATGGATTACTGTGGCCAGGTGTTCAGGAGACAGGTAGGGCACTAGTAGTTAGGGAGGCATCAATGATCACACCAAAATTCTTGACCTGGGACACAGTTGTAAGTTGCATCCCTGCCATGAGTGGTAATCATGCTTCCTGATCCATCACTCTACCTCCCAGCCACAGGACCTCTGTCTTGGAGGGGTTGAGTTTCAGAAGTCTCTGCTCAAGCCATTTGGTCACTGCTTTCAACATCTGACAAATGGTTGGTGGGGGGGGGGAGTCCAGGTGGCCATACATGAGGAGAAAGAGCTGTGTGTCATCTGTATATTGATGACAACCCAGCCTGAATCCACATACCAGCTTGGCCAGAGGGAGCATTTGACAGCAACATGTGGCCTCACTGTAACCACTGGCTAATAGATTGCAGCCATGGAGGGTGGAGGTCAGAAGAGGAAGGTAGCTGGCCGGCCACCCGAGAAGCCCTGTGTGGTGTGGGGCTGATCTTGAGAGCCGTGCATCCATGCTGGCCAGCCCTGTGCCACATGGGAAGCGTCTATGGAAGACTGAGCTTGGCTCCTTCTTGTTTAAGAGGCTGTGCCTTTGTACTACGCCTCTCCCCACAACAGACATCCTGTGGGTTCAGTGAGGCTGAGAGATCTCTGAGAGAACTATGACTCACCAAAGTCTTCCAGTTGGCTGCAAGTAGAGGAATCAAACTCAGTTCTCCAGATTAGGGGTCACCAAGCTGTTAGATGAGGCAGCAATGGTGGGGCTTGTAGAAGTCTCCACCCATATACACATACACTCCATTATGGCCTCACCACCTTAAAGGTGGCTGAGGAGATACAGAACTGGTAGTACAAGGGCAGAGAGGTTTATTTTGGGGGAGGATTAATTCCCTATCCATTTAGGAAAAGACATTGTTTTTTTATCCCCAGAAACCAAGGGGGGCATGTCTGCATGACAATATTCCTTCTCTATATTAGGCCCTGATAATCAGATTGAATATGCATATGGAGCTCTGTTGAGAATTAAATATATTGATGTTTTCCACTCCTGTATGTTCCTTTTGTGATTTGGTCATGTCCAACATCTTGTTTATAATTATTACTAGTCCGTGGTTGTTTCTTTGAATAACTCATTATGTGGCACTAAACAGTAAGATGAATGTTAGATATTTGTAACATTTCACCCTATTCCCACTTTGCCCAGTTTCATTGTTTGGTTTTTCTTCTTTCCTGTCCCTGCAGAAGATCTTGACATCTTTTCTCCAAACGCTTCACATTAAATTTTGTCTCCATAAGGACCAGTAGCTTTGGCCCCTGTTGTCTCCAGGCTCCTAACACATCTGTTAGCCCTTCCAAGAGAGTGGCAACTCATTGACCTTGGCAGCCTTTGTCTTGATTGATGAATCTAGTTAAAGGGCTATTCAGCTTCCATGGTGAGTGATAGCTACTTGGCCAAGAGCAATTATTTTATTTCAGCTTGATTTAATATTGCTTCTTAGTTTACAAATCATTAAAGTTTTGACTTATAAGACCCTTCACGTTTGACTCTCACTTCAATCTGCTTCTTAGGAAATCCATCTTTACTCCACTGTGGCCTATTTCTACTAGCTCATTTCTAAAATGTCAATGATCTAAAGAGTCAACAGAAACAATGTGCATGAGCTGTGCTCCAACAGTTTAGAGGCCAGGAAGCGGATGTGAATGTACTTATTATGTGTTAAGGTCTCTGAGCTGCATGTGTCATATAGGGTACCTTCATGGGAATTAGGTGCCCTATAGACAGCTTGTTACCTTTAGAACCTCATTCAGATGACAGGTACTTAGTGGGCAGTTGAGTTAACTAATGGAACTTATTGTGGAATGAAGACCTCAGAGTCTGCAGCCACATATTGAAGGATACCTGCAGCCTGCTTATCAAAATGGGTAGGATTGTGAATAATTATACTTACTGACAGTATAACTTTGTTGGGGAGATTCGGCATGGTTTTAAAAGCTATCTACTCCAAGTTAGCAAGGGGAATAAAGGACAAGGAAAATACAAAGGAACATGGACCACCTAGGAACACATTTGGCATTGGAAAGCTCTGGCTCATTTGCCTATTATATGCCCATGATTAGCTCTATTTGCATGCCAGGCCTCAGCTAGCTAATGAATTGTTCTTTTGTGGTGGCAAATGGGCCATGTAAATTTGACTCTGGGCCTTTGGTGATGTGATCTTCCAATTTCAGGAAACAGTTCCTAGAATATGGCACAGCAAGTGTGACGAAGTCTTCCTTGCCAATTGAGTCTTGCCAGCCAGCTGGGGTGACTAAGTGCCATGGTACTGCTGTCACCACATGTTAAAAGTCATTAGGCAGCTCTTCAAAATCATTGGCTTCAGTTTAAGAAAATGAAATTTTAAAACACCCCCCTTTTGCAGTTTGTTTTATTGCTCTTGTAATTTCTGAGCCTTACATACCAAAATGATATCAAACCCCCATGAAAGAAATCTCAGGCCACAGGAAATATAAACTCATGGATTCTTTCTTTCAGCTCCTGAGCCCTTGGGCAAGAAGGGAAGGGAGGGAAAATTATTCTACCTCCAAATGTCATCTTGAGCTGCCTTCTGTCAACTTAATAGATTCCTTCTTTTCCAAATTAATCTAGAAACAGCAGAGAACTGGGATGAATGTGGATAACTACTGACAATTGTGCACATTTGCACAAACATGTAAATACTACACACAAAATGATGGCACTGGCAGAGTATTTTGCACATTGCCCAGTCATGACAGACCATCACCAATGTCTACTATATCAGGAAAATATGAGAAGTGATAAGAAAAAAAATCCAAATTAACTGTGTATATTATTCAGGCAATATAGATAGTCACAAAGTGGAAAATTAATCTTTACCCCCACCCCAACTCTGCCTAATTGTGCAGAACTGACATTCTCCAGCATCTCTCCGAGACTATGCATGTTAACTGCCCGATGTGTTAAGTTCCTGATAGATATATATACACACAAACATGCATGCATAGACTCTCTCTCTCTTTCTCTCTCTCTCTCTCTCTCTCTCCCATATTTAAGCACATTCTCTTTTGAACTCTTACTATGTGCAGCACATACAACAATGACCATACTGGTTTCCTAAAGATCAATATTTCAACATGAGCTTTCACATGGTAAAACCTATCATGGTTGATCAATATTATTTATTTATACCCCACCTGGAAATAAATGGGCAGTCATTACGAATCCTACAGCACCAGAGAATATTTTTAATACAATTTGTATACATGACAACAGCCTTCTCATGAGTCCCACAAACTTTAGAATCGACACACAGAGAGCACTCATGGAATTACAACACCATTTGCTATCTTGAGGCTGCCATTTTTGGCTCTGACACAGGATGTATATTCTTGGCTAAGTCCAATAATATTTAGCCTTCAAAGTTCACTTTAGCTGAACCACTCAAGCAGAGTGATTGTTGTGCTCTACTAATCAAGCTTCTGGAAACTCACCTACTATCATACACCAGTGATTTCTAGCTGTTGCTTCTGCTCCAATGGACATAACATTTGGCTTTTATTCTGATGGGCTCCTTCTACCAGTTTTCTCACACCAGCCATTTCACAGATTTCTCATTCCTTTATCGGTCAGCCCATCCATCTGTCTTTCTCAAGTAATTTTCAGTCTACAGTAGTTTCCTAATGTTTTCCAGCATACCATGGCTCCCTGGGGCCTCCTAGGCTGCTCCATAAAACTGCCTTCCTCCTGTCCCATACTAGCGCCTCCAGCTTCATGCCATGCATCAGTGGTCCCTGGCTTATTGCTCTGCTTCACTAGCCTCCCACCCCTTTTCATGGATATTGGCCTGTGTCTTAATTAGGATAACATTGAAACCAAACAATGAATTTATTAAGGGAAAATGTAAATTAGGCTCAACCAGTTGCAGGTGTTGTCATTTCAGTTTAATGAAAATTCGGTAGGAAAGATGAATTCAAAAGAAAGATTCCCAAATCACAGACTTTAGCTTTTATGTCCAAATTTGGATTGGACTACAGCTTCACTTTGGACTAGACGCAACTCAAACATTCTACCATCCAAGAATAATTTTCTTTAGGCAGTAATGCAAACTGCTGAAGGTTACATCTCTGTACAATTTAGGCTCCTTTAATATTTGCCAGCCACTCTTCCACTCCCCAACTCTGACAACTATAAAAGAACAAAACTGGCAAAAACACAGAAGTGATTTTTTTTCTTCATGTACTGCATTATTTACATAACCTTGCTAACAGAGGTGCAGTAGAAAAGAGAAAAGATGCTGAAGTCATTGCTTCCTGTAGCATAAACAAATGCTTAGTGATATATTAATTTTTAAAAAATATTTCAAATCAATATTTTCAAATTAGGGATCCAGTATAGTATAATGGTGAAAGTTGTGGACTTTGACCATATTGAGGTTAAAGCCCTCTCAGACAAGAAGCTCACTGAATGTGGCACCAAGGTTAGCCATTTGCCTGCAAGGGGCAGAAGATCTCCTACCTGAGGTTTTTTCTTCTTAGCACTCCACTGGATGGCAGGAAGGGATAAAACTGAAATTCACCATTGGGCAATACCAATTCATCACTTCCAGGGAAAACTTATTATGACATCACACCTCTCCAGGAACTGCCTAGAATGTTATCATTTTACCACAGGGTTCTCAGTGATTCCTAGAGGGACATGACATCACTTCTGGATTGTCTCCAGAAGTGACATAGCACAATCACCCAACTTCCCTTGATGGCCCCACCACTTAGACTCTTGTATATTAAGTATATTAATAACAGTATGAAGATGGGAAAGCAAGATTAGGATAGAAATGGAAAAGGATGTACAATTCCGCAGAGCCTGTAAGACAGAGCTGTTTAACCAGGCCTATGGTTGAGGCCCAGAGTAGAGTAAAACCAGGATTCTAGATAGTTTCCCTGCCTAAGTCCAACCAGTGATTTTCCCCTGAGAAATAAATTCTCTCATATAGCCCACCTCCTCTCTTTTACAGTAAGGTTTTTGTTGTTATTGTTTGTTTTTTGCAACTTTACGGAAACTTTTTTAAAAGTAATTTTAAACTTAATACTTGTCTTTTAAATTTTTGTAGAATTTTAAAATGTTTGTATTTTGAAATGTTATGACCCACCCTGAGCCTTCAGGGAAAGGTGGGACAGAGATATGATATTAAATTAAATGAAATATGCTCAGCAGATATACAGTCAAGCAATATTACAAAACGAGAACATTCTTTGCCACTATGGAGAGGCTATACAGTTCTTCTTGACTTTGGAATCCTCTCATACAAGACACATTTCAGAATCTCATACCTGTGATACCTGTGAAAATTTGTCCTGGGAAAGCTGCATTCACAACATCGGATTGGTATATGCAGCTGTTACCAAATCGAGAGCCAATAAATGATTTAATAGCATTTCTCTATTTCAGGATTTTCAAAATGTTTCACATGTATTATTCCAGTTAACAGCAGCTGCATCTGAGTGTTTATAGAAAGGAAGGAATGCATATATTTCCAATAGAGAAAAGATTTGAAATAATGATGCTATCAGCTATTCATTTCTTTGGAGATGAGGAATCACTTGTTTTCTTGTTAAAGTGCTGAATAAGGTTCCGTGATACTACAGGTCCATATGCACCATTTATAGAACAAATAAAAGTGCCCTTTCAGAAACTTAAGTTCAATTACATTTGATGTTGTAGCCATGTAAGAAGAATGTGGTGATGTGTTATTCCCTGCTTCTGAGGTCTTATCTTAGCAAGCAGTGATACCATGCCAGAAATCTAGATCCTAGGTGAAGTATAGTATAGACCTGGCAATGGAGGGCCTGGTTTAAAAGTTAAGCCAGTCCTATATAGAACAGTGCATAAGTAAATTCTTCTTGTGCATGTCTTCAAGTCTCACATGGGTAAGGTAATTTGTAACTGATCTATGACCTATAGCATGAGGACAATGGAGTCAGGCTACCACACAACTGCCCTGAATATATAGTAGAATGTTCCTTATTTGCTTACCAAACTACCCCAGGTTAAAAAAAATTCAATGAGAGATTTATGATAGTGTTGAGAAGAGGGAACAATTACTAATGGTGAGCTAATCCATTCTGTATATTTCTTTGGGGCCTCAAGGAAAGAAACACACATCCCATGTCAGGTTTTAAATGTCCATGGACATCTTTTCTCATTCAAATCTGTTCAACGTACTTATCTTTCTTTTACAAAATGTCTTTTTGCTTCACAAATTTTCATTTTGTGGCAATCCGTTGACCAACATATCACTGTCTCTCATTATTTTCTCTCACCACCTGCTAAGTCCCTTGACCGTGCCAGTCATCCTGTCTGGAGGAAAAAGTCCCCCTCGTGCTCTAATGGTCTCCAGTATCATTAACCAGGCATCATCCATTAGTCAAGTCCAGTCTTATTTTCTGCTTCAATACTCTTAGTTCTCAATTAATCTAACAGATTCTGGACAAAGGAGATGATATTTTAATGTGTTAGTTTCATTCCCTTGAGAGTGTACTAGGATGTCTTTGAATGGAGCTTGTAAAGAAACAGAAAAGACATTTCCAGATAAAAGATTTTAATCTTTTTTTTTAAATTCTAGACTTAATTATTGCAAACCTATTAAAAGTAGATGGAAATATCATGGAATCTTTCTGAATTCATACTTAAATCTCGAACTCAAGTTTTGAAGTTTAAAGTGCTGAATAAGGTTCCGTGATACTACAGGTCCATATGCACCATTTATAGAACACTCAATAAAAGTGGAATACTGGAATAATACATGTGAAACATTTTGAAAACCCTGAAATATAGTAGAGAAATGCTATTAAATCATTTATTGGCTCTAGGTTTGTTCCCCAAGGACCAGACTGCATATTAAGGTCACCATGAAAATACTGCCCAAAGTATTGCGGTGAGAAAACTCCATTCAGCTGACAAACAATGAGAAATCTTAGATATCATATTTAGAGTTCCCTAGTCCCATCTCTACATTCATTCCAGCTGCCACAAGAGACATTATGGGTCACAACAGGATGGTCAAACTCCATTTTAATGCTTCTGAACCATAGGGGATAGCATTACCAACCCCAGAATGGGATATGGAATTATTTCAGAATTATAACTGAGTGCCAGATTAGTTTCCCTGGATGAAATGACAGCTTCAGCAGAGTCAGAGTTGACGATCCTCAGGGTCCTTTAAGTCAGTGGTCCCCAACCCCTGGTTTGAGGCCCGGTGCCAGGCCGCAAGAGGTTCGGCAGTGGGCCACGGCTCCCTCTCCCCGCCCCCCCGCAGCAAGAAGCTCACCAGGCCACAAGCAAATCGGCCACCAAAGGAAGGAAGCGCAGCACATGCATGAAACTGTCACGCGTGCATGTTTGTGCCCCCACCGGGCATTTGTGTGGGGCTGCTGCACATGCGCGGGGCCCCGAGTTGCCCTCTCCCCAAACCTCTTGGCAGCTGTCCGCACCCTGAAAAAGTTTGTGGACAACTGCTTTAAGATATCATTTGACCTGAGAAATCTTCAGCAGGATTCATGAAATTACTGTCATGGGTTCTCACATAGATTAGGCACCCATACATGCAACGAGAGAGAGAGGGGGAGAGAGAGAGGGAGAGGGAGAGAGGGAGAGAGAGAGAGAGAGAGAGAGAGAGAGATCCAAATGCACTCAAAATACATGTATTAAATATCTTGGGTTAGGAAGCATGGTTCCATATTAATGGCAATAATGATGATCCAACTACATTGATAATAGTGACTGCCTACAGATTGTTCAACATGCAAACACAGTACTGCCACTTTTCTTTCTCAGATTAGAATATCCACAAAACTGACAGGCCAAGTCTGAGGGTGAATGTACCTTACTATTCCAATCTAGTTTTTGTTCATCTAAGCATGATAGTGAGCCGTTCCCATGAGCTCCATGGTTAAACACAAATTAAAATTAGGATCTCACAGCCTCACCTACTGTTTCCCCATTTCCCCTATTTAAAACTATAAAATGATTACATTCTCTTCCCATCTAAAAGTTGACATATCAAAGCATGTTAACAGTATGGAGAATGAAAGGCAAGAAAAAAATACCCTGCCAAAACAATCAGCAACTAAATTATGTTATCTCTGAAGAAAGAGAAATTGTAATTCAGTTGATAATACAATTGATTTCCTGCAAGCTCATAAGATCATGAGAATATATAAACAAAGAAAAGAAGCACTTAATGTCATTGCAAATGCCACCCATTCATTTATATTTTCTTTTCCCAAACTCTTTTCAGAGCAGATGAGTAATCATGAAAATAATGTATTTAAAATGTTTATTGCTTTTCTTTTAATTGGAAGATAATCTCCCTTGTTGTGTACAAAATGAAATCTGTTTCAGAGAAGAAGATGGAAAGTGGAGATACCATTTTTTTAATAGGACAAGAAGATGATGACTAGGAAAATTTATATTTACTTTGCAACATGTGGTTACATCCCTGTTCCCATTCCTGAGATTTTAACACCCTGTCTTACTGTGTACATGACGGCATTATTCTAAGCAGAACTGCACAGTTATAAATCCACTGGAATCAATGGATGTAGAAGATTGTAACTAACTATATATAGGATGGTGTTGTTAATAATGCTGCTTATGACATCTGCCTGACAATGACAGTTGCATGCTAAAAAACCAACAATGCAATCTGAAGTAGAGTTACCATTCTCTAAACCCATGGATGTCAGTGGATTTAGATGGGTATAACTCTTGCTCTGTGAATAACTGTCATTAGTTTATCTCGCTCACATATAGCTGTGACGGTGTTTATCAGTAACAGTACTGAACATCTTTTGAGTGGCAAGTATATAGCCTTGAGCATCTCCTTTCTTTTCCCAGCTGACCCGGTGCAAGGATTCCATGGACAGATCATCCTTGTAGAAGATTAGCCATCTGAAGCACTATTCTATTACACCTCCAGGTATCCCAAGAGATTGTCATGGACTGTGTTCAGAACAGCTCTTCTTCCTGCCGTAATTCAACTTCTATAGTTTTCTGTCTCTTAAGGCAGAGCAAGGATTCCATTCTCTCCAGCCAATATGCAAAATAAGAAATATGAGAGTCTCCATGACTATCTTTTACTTCTAACAACTATGTTTAAAAAACACCCCTTGCCCACATATAATACTTAGACTTCCATCATAAACTATCCCTGTAAAAACTATTTAATTTTCCACTGCAGGGAGAGAGGATTTGATCTCTTATTAAACATTTTATGGAAAAGTCTAAAAGTGCTTTCAATTATTTATCTGAATTGAAATCTAGGCCTTGGAAACTGCTGGCATTACACACACACATAATATTATCAGCCCACTGAGTGCTATTAGGTCATAAAATGCTGCTGTAGCAACTTCTCTGTTACAGCTGCTGGTGCTCATGCAACTTTTACTACAGTTATAAAGCCATTTATTACATTTTCTTTATGATGCTAATGCATTGCAGTCTGTTACTTTATTGTTCCCACTGTGATAAAGACTGAAATGTATGATATTGTGCACAAAAATACAAGCCTAATAACATACCCTGCTGCATTAAAAATCTCTTAGATAAGCTTTAGAGGCTCGTAAAAATATTAACAGGGGATACCAAAAGGGAAATATTTGGTTGGACGTTTTCTTTCATTTGGTTTATTGCTCCCACCAGAAAGTGTTTTTTGTTAAATTGTGCTTTGTCAAAATGCACAAAGGATGATATGAATATGTGACTCTCTTTTTTTCTTAATTATGAGCCATCATTGTGGGGGATGATAATTTTCAATTCACTGCCACAAAGATGACTAAATAATTTCCAAATAATCATTTGAAATGGAGCAAAGTCATTAAAAATAACCATTTTGCAATACCCAGTAGAATATGGTAATTGATAATTACATTTTTTTAAAGATTACCTAAATTTAACTTTCTTTTCTGAATAAATCTGTATTATTAAAGATAATGCAGATTTCTATGAAGGGGAAAAATCAATTCACTTAATTAACTGCTATCTCGTGTTACAGCCTCATTAAATGGAAGCCCCAAACAAATCCATAACTCACATTAAATTCCTCATTGTATTGAGGCGAAGATGTCCCATCACTCTTCACACTGACTGGTGCCTTTCTCTTTATAAAATGGAGATGTGTACTAGGATATTATGTCAGATAATAAAATCAATGGAAGATGTCTTTGGCTATGAAATTCAAAACAAATTGGAACTGTTTGGCAACCATCCAGCTTTTCTGGCTCTGCCCCCACTTCTAACACATGATTGGACATACTTTTAATGAAGCACAATAAAATCAGAATCCAGTAGCACCTTTAAGATCAACAAAGATTTATTCATAGCGTGAGTTTCAATAACGGTGTTAAAGGTCACTGTTGTCCAAGCAGGTGGTGGTTGAGTGTGTATGGCAACTTTTCTTAATGTTTTTACCACTGAGAAACCCCTGAAACATTGTTCAGGCTTCAAAAAAACCCAGAAGTGGCACAATCGTGTGGAATATCATTGTGAATCATTGCTGTTTACATGCTGCTTCCCACTCTCTTCAGGACCATCATTGGCCATGGGGGGGGGGGGGGCTTTGACATGACCTTGTATGATCATATCACCCAATAAATATTTAACACATTTTTAAAAGTATAAAAAATAATTAACTCCCATGCTTTCAGGAAACCCATCAAGAAGCCCCAGGGTTTCATAAAACTCTGGTTGAGAAAGCTTAGGGTAAAGAGACATGATATCTCAAGACCGTGTAGCAAATGTATAGGAATTTAGCATAGTAAGAAAAACTGTTGATAGGGGAACTAGTTTTTGTGGAGCCATAATTTTTGGTAGATGATATAGATCCAGTGGATGAAATGGTGGGAAGAATTTACCCTAGATTAAGAGATTGAGAGGGAGGGGGACTACCCTCCCTATCAAGGTTGCAGTGACCTCAATGATTGGGCTTGCCAGCATCTCCTCCAGTCTCACTCCCCTCCCCAGGCATCTTCTCTGTCTTTTCCTTTGCCTTATCCAGGCCAAGAAGTGGACATGGTAACAGTAGTCAACATAAACATCTCTACCTGTGCAAATCATGGTTTGGTGAGTGGGGTTATTTACATGCCAGTCCTTGACATCTCCAAACATGGACAGCATGTGCTGGAAGAAGCCTTTCACTTATTCATACCCTAGATAATGTCTGCCTTCAGAATCACTCTTAGCCTAGATTTTGGCTTATTGTTATAAGAAGTGCAGTTGTGCAAGCAATCACATTAAGACTGCTTTTTGTTTTGTTTTATTGATGCACTTAAGTGTACCCTATGCATCAATAAAAATACCGCAGGAAAAAATTAAATTTACATTCAAATCAAGATTGCTATTTATCAGTGTTACAATATAGTGATGGCTACATATTTTGTGTTCCCCAGTCTCAGAAAAGGATTCACAATATATTTTCTTCTTTATGAAGTTCAACATTACACCTTTGCTCTATGGTTTAGAAATATAATCCCATTTTAGAAGAACTCTGTTCTTCTTACTTTCTTTACCAACTGGCTGTTGGAAATATAGTCTGTTGAGTGCATAAGTGTAGACCATCTATACAGAGATCAAACACCACTCCAGGCAAAATTGACAGCTTGGCAAAGCAAAGTGAGGAGAAAGCTTTTATGGACCTCTCCCCCCAGAAAGGTCATATGTTGTGGTGACCAAGGTAGGCTCATCTTGGAAGCACCCCTCTCCATACATGCTTGCTTGGGTCTAAGCACCACTGAGTTCATCAGAAATAAGCCCACTTGAGCCCTGACCTGAACAATATTGTTGCATGGAGGAGTGTTAAAAATGATCCACTCCAGGTGTCATCTGCTCCAGGTATGTCACTGGAGCTATATACTTGATGCAAGTCAGATAAAAGTCTTAAAAAGACTTCCCAACTGACCCTTCAAAAGCTGCAGAAAGTCCCCTCTCTGCAGCCTCAGAGGGTTCTGCGAAGAAAAAAGACTCTGCCAAACAGAGTCTGGTGGGGTCTTTCTCAATCAGCCAAATCAAACCTAAATCACTTTGGATTTCCCTGGCTCAGCTCACTTAAACTGATGGAAACGGCAACTCTGCTTGGATAAGTCCAAAAAATACTAAAATCAGCATTGATTTGAATATTTTAAGGCTTATCCGAGCTGAACTTCCCATCCCTAATCAATTAAGTAAAACTAGAGAACAGGATGAAAATAACCCTTGGGATTCTGCTCCCCAGATTCTCTCTCTCATACATACACATTAACCCCCCCCCCCAATTTCGTAGACAAAAAATACCTGAACAGCACTTGCACAGGACTGAGGCCCATATGCATTGTGGTTGGTCTTTGCAGCAGTACATTCTGCTGATGATGTGACTGTCTCAAAACATCCATAAGACCTGGCCCTTCCTGTACTCCCCTTAAAAATCCTCTGCCACATTGCCTCTTCAGCCACCTGTGCAACATCAGGGCATGCTGTAGACTCTCCATTTTGTAACAGCAAATGGGACCTTTTAGACACATAGTATGTTTTGATGCCATACTGGCTTGCCATTATTTCCTTGCCATTTGGAAAATTAGCAGTTGTGATTGAGATACAGAGGAGTAAGATATGTGCAGTTAGTAAAACTAATTACAATCAACAGCATACTTTTTTTTCCAAAAAGAAAAAAAAGGGAGAGACTTTTTAGTACCGTAAGTAGATAAGCATTACCAAGTCTTAAGTCCCTGGTATGAATCTAATTTCACAAGCAGATGGCTGTACCCAGTGTTGATGGCCCTTCAGTTTCTTTATTGCAAATAAAATACTTGCTAGCTTTGGTAAAACAAAAGTCAAACACAGCTGTCTTGTTTATATATATTTTGACTAAGGGTGCATAATCAGTTTTTAAATGATGTGACATAGTTCATTTTACCTCCCAAGCCCATTTGTCATTCAGAATCATTACTGAGCATATGTGCCCAAATGGGAAGGCATCAGGTATTTTGAGCTCAAGGGCCCTTTCATCAGAGAAAAATAAACCGAAATTGCCGTACATTTTCTAATAAGAAGGGGAGAGCCTGTTGTCACATAAAGAAGCCCAAAGCAGCATGGCATAATCAGACTTATAATTAATCACGGTGAGTCTAGACCAATGGAACAGACTCTCCCTGGTCAGATCGCTTATGGCAAGCAAGGCACACTTTTTGCCTGATTCTGTGTACTTTTGTTTATCAGTTTCCTGCTGTAATATTTTTGTTTGGTGGCCCAATTCATGCATTCTTGCAATTGCCTTTAAACCCAAGGAGAGGCCAATGTTCCTGTACTTGAATCCCAATTTGATTGCTAAGTGTAAACTACATCTTTGAATGCACAAAAAAATTGACCACACAAAATAACTCTGAAATTGTATGGTTCCATGTACATTTTCATAGTGGGTTTCCATGGTTGTCTCTGGCACCTCCATTATTGATCCTACTCCACTGACAATACACACACACAAACACACAGTATGAATTACAAAAGGGGCACTTTGCAGTTGGCTGTTTCAAAGAGGAAAATGTGCACTTTGTCTCTGTAATATTGAACCCTTTTCCGTGATGCCTGTTTGACTCCTTACAATGTGTTTGTGTTCACTGAGTATTTCTAACATAGATCACAAGGACTTCGCCTCAGAACTGCATTTTGATCTGATAAGTTTCAAGCCACTGAGTACACATATGTAAACACCAGTAAAAATACGGTGGAATTTAATGTTTACATTTCTTTTCAATGATGATGGGGCAAAATTAATGTAAGCAAGCCAGTGACTTGTGATACAGGATGATCAATTCAAGTGGAGGAAAAAGGATTACAGGAAGACCAAGGTCAGTTTCAGAAAGTCTCATTTGCACAATAAACAAACAAACAAACAAACAAATAAATAATATCACTTAAACCAAAGTATGGTTTGCTCTCGTTTTGTATTTTGGTGTGTTCTTTGAATCTGACATTTGCTAAAATAGCCACAAGTAGTCTCTTAATCCCAGGGGATTTTTAAAAATTCTGTGCAGTGATCCTAGCATAAGAGCAGTAATAGTAAATGAAAAAAAAATGTCTGTACAATCCTGAGCCCATTTCTGTCACTATTAAGTATCTCATACATTTGTTTTATTGGTGAAGGTTCTTTGATAAAAGGCAAAGTGGTTAGGTAAACTTATGCCCCATAACCTCTTACACTGAAAACTAAATAGCAGAGAGACTGTAGGAGATCATATAAAATGAAAAATGTATTTATGTTACTGATAGGCACATGTGCTTTTACCTCAGGCCTTATTTCTGACAGCTGACAAGTAGTACATGTGATATGGCTCTTGTTCTAAACCAATAAGGTATGTGTGTGTGTGTGTGTTACACACACATACGGCATTCTCCCCCAGAAGTATTAGCCAGTTGCCCGGAAGCAGTGATGAGATAGCTAAAGCAGAGTCATCTGAAGCTTAACCATTCAAAGATGGAAGTCCTATGGCTAGGCAAGAATGATCCAAGAGAGGAAGTGTACCTACCCAATCTGGGTAGAGTACAGCTATCAGTGACTTACTCTGCCAAGAACCTGGTCATGATACTCAGTGCCTTCCTCTCAATGGAAGCTCAGGTCATGAAAATAGCATGGCTTACATTCTACCATCTTTGACAAGCCAAACTACTAGTGCCCTACTTGGCCCTAGAACACCTAGACAGTGTCCGTATGATGGTCACCTCTAGACCGGACTTCTGTAACTTGCTCTATGCAGGCCTGCCCTTAACCTTGGTCTGAAAACTACAGCTGGTGCAGAATGCAGCACCCAGGATGCTCACAATGGCCCATTATGCATGGCTGCCGAAACGGCGATTTCGGGTCACATGGAAAACGCAAAGGGGGAAGACACGACGCACACCGGTTATGCACGGGGCGGGGCGCGACAGCAGCAAAACCCAGAGTAATTGATTATGCACGCAGCGATCCGGGCGTCACTTCTGGTTGCGCCCCGGTCACCCGGAAGCTGCGCTTTCTTCCGCGTTTCGCAAACGAGGCTTTTTCGGCGGCATGCACCGAAGCTGCGGCCGGTTGCAGCCGACACCGTGTGTTATCGGTGATTTTAGTCGCCGCCATTCCACCCTGAATGTGTGCTAAAACCCCCGTGCATAATGGGTCAATGACACCACGGAGGTCCCACATTCAGCCTGTTCTTCAACAATTGCACTGGCTACCATATGAATTCTGGATCAGACTTAAGGTTCCAGTAATCATCATTAAGGCCATATATGGTCTGGGCCCAGTGTACCTGAGGGACCACCTTTCTGCCTACACTCCTCAAAGAGCCTTACACTCTGCCAACTCCAACTGGCAGGTGATCCCTGGCCCCAAGGAAGCTTACTTGACCTCAACTAGAGCCAGAGCCTTCTCCATCCTAGCCCCCATCTGGTGGAATGAGCTCTCAAAAGCGATTGGGGCCCTAACAGAACTAGAGCAGTTCCACAGGGTCTGCAGAAGGGAGATCTTCCACCAGACATTTGGTTGATGTCGATTTGAACCAATGCCTTCCATTGGGCCCCAAGCCTCCCTCCCATGAAAATCTATGCATGAAAGACAGGGGGCTGTGGCATCAACCAGGGGAACCCAACAAGGCCTGTCTTAAAGAAACTGCTACAGTCAATGGCTTAGGAGGGAAAGATAAGGCAGCCTTATAATCCCATATGTCTCTCTTCATCAGAGTTCCAAATTCAGTAAAAAGTTTGAACCACATGAAGAACTATGATCCTCCCCAGCACCACAAGTAATCTTCAGATATGGCAGCTCCATTTTAAATGCTTTTTATTTTATTTCCTGCCAGTTTCACAGCATTACCAAACACCAAAAATATTACTCCGCACGCGAAGTGTATGGATGCACATCTAGCACCTGCCTCTGGTGTGTGCAAACCCAGAGCACTTTTTTGAATGCCTGCTCCAGACCCTGATCTTTGCCTTGCCCCTTTCCACTTCCATTCAGACTGAAGCAGCACATGCTTATGTTTTGGCTTTGCCTCTTAATCCTCCCTGCACAGCTGAGGGAGGGAAGCAGGACAGGAGCCATGCACATTTTCTCCCCAATCCTCAGTGTTCTATATATGTGGCGCCCCCCTACATGTGCCAAGCTTTTCTCTGTCAGCTGGGCTGCTGCCCAGCCAGTTGCTCAGTTCACATGCTTACATAAATAGGCACTTTGGTGAACCAGTCAATAGTTTTCTGCAGGCATCTGTGCCCGCAGACGCCCTCTCCTTGATGTCTAGGAAGCAGATGCAGGAGCTCAATGTGGTCTTGGCTGAGGGAAGTGGAGGTGGTAGGCAGCAAAACCTGGCCTGGCACCTTGACCAAGGTCAACATGAAGGACCCACGAAACCTGAGACCAAATTAGCTATTCTTACCCCTAATGGTTGCTGTCTCCAGATTGGTCAATCCCTGGAGATGTGGGGAAAGACCCTGGTGAGGCCCCATGTTTGGGGAAGGGACAATCCTCAGCAGGGGACATAATACTCTAATATAAGCCCTTCCAGTCCACATTCACGCTAGTTTTGCCCCCATATGCTTGCAGGCCAGGTAAGAGTTCTGAATAGGCCAGTTATGGCCCATATGTTTTACATGTTTGTCCAACAGAATTGCCATAAGTCAGCTGTGACAACAATATTTTCTACCACCATCATAAACTTAAGGAAGACTGAGAACAGCACAGTTTTATCCTGAGTCTTGAGATGTTAGGTGCCTAGCTTATAAACAGCCAAAGTCAGCTATGCTATGAAACAAATTTTCTATAACTAATAACACCTTTTGTACACTGCTGCCATACACCCTACAAGGTGTCAGCCATTGGAATGAGTTCTACTAATACTTACGCATTCTGTGATATGAACTTCTTTTTGGTTATTGGGATTGTTCTCCCTTTTCCGTTGTGCTGCATTAAGAGCACTTCCCTCTTGAAAATAATACTTTCTTTTCAAAGTAGTTTCACTGTCTTTGAGGTGGGAGAGCATTTTAAAATTAAATAGTCCTTTGTACCTTTCTTGTTCTTAATAGAAAGTGATGGATAGCAATACATTATCTGCATAATAATGTCAAGATTATTATAATGCCATGTTTGAATTCTGCGGGGTATCAGAAGTCACGCAGCAAGAGGACGGAGATGAACTAGAGAGTCTTATGGGGGGATCTGTCCTAAATTAGAAAAAAAGAAAGGAACAAGACCTCAGAGTTGCAATCTACACCATACTTTTTCTATCTATGATAGAATAAAATTATACTATATTTCTTGCCTTCTTTTATGTATCCATACTGAGTGCTTAGTATACCACCTAATCCTCCATTCCTTTCAAGCAAGCCTGCTGTACCACTGCTTGATAGGGACTGGCTTTTTAACATTCCAGTGCCTGATGTGAGGGACTAAGATGCAACTTTGAACCATGAGTGCAGAAACAAGATGAATCAGAACAGGCCACAGTCCCTGCCCAAGAATCACTCAGATGTCATAGGAGCTCCAGAGGGGTGGAGTCTGTACAGGGACTAGGCACAGAATAAACCAGGCCCTTCATAAGGCAAAAGAAAACCAGTCAGAGAGGACATACTGGCTCTTGCTCTTGAGGCTGAAAGGAGCAGGAACAGGAGAGAAATAAAGAACCAGGGTGATGGAAGTCTCCTTTTGTCTCACTCTAAGGCCTCTGGGAGTCTACACAAGTTTCCTGCCAGGCAAGGATCTTCTTGACTAAGGCAAGTCTTCTACAAGTAGATAGTTCATTGTAAACATAAATCATTGGGTAGAGGAAGTTGTAAATGCTAGCATGACCTACCATCTGAGCTGCCATTTTGGCTTACCACTGCTGGAAACAGAATGCTGAATTCAGTTGATGAATTATCTGATCCAGCATGACTATTAGATATGGAAATCAAACCTGTGCAACAACCGTGTATTCTCCATGGCAACTTGTTCTTTTAATCTAATGATATACTACATTTTCAGATGTTACCTAATATGTTGTCAGAAACAATGTGAACAATAGACTAAGTATTGGTTTAGGCATGGAAGACATATTATTTAGAATTCTATGATGGACAAATATAGACTTTAAATTCTTCAGATCACTGTGGTAGCCTCTGTCTTCTGTTCCTCAAAAACAAGAACAACAAGTGCTCATGAAGATTAACAATAAAAATAAAAGTAATTAGTAAGTTTATTTTGATGTTCTTTGTGATCAGATATTCATTCCTTATGATTTTAATCTTTGCCATATTAAATAAATACAGATATAGATAATATTTTATTTGAGGTAGCTTGACACTTGCAATATCATCTGTATATTTTGGATTGAGGTTCCCCCCCCCCTCCTTTGTTTGTTTTGCTTGTTAGGGTCTTCTGCTGAGCTCACATCATGGCACAAAGAGAATTTAGTGTGTTTGGCTATTCAAAAGATTATGTGATCTTTTGAATAGCCAAACACACTAAATTCTCTTTGTGCCTCCCTGCTGAATAACCTAATTTCTTTAATTCTGAGAGGGATACGGAGTATTCAAGGATGTTGGATTTTTTAAAATGTTATTTTTAAAAGATTAAAATGGAAACCCATGCAGGAGCACTGAGAAGTTATTGTAGGAACAAAATTTTCCCTAGAGGATTATGTATGAGAAAGGCTCCAAGCTTTTTCTTTCACAATAAAGTGTTTAAAGATAGATGGGTTGCCATCCTTAATAAATGTTCTATGGATTTAGTGATTTTACTAATAAACACAGCTGAGAGGAAAGTTGCAAAAACAGATGAAGAAACTGAACCACTTAAAGAGAAGCCTAAGTAAGATTTAAATGAAAAGGAGTTCTCTGAATGTTTGAACTCTCCTGAAACACAGATACAACAATTTTTGGAACTAAAGGAGATCAGATATAGAAAATTCCTGAGAGACCTTAAAGATTATGAGAAGTGGAGACTCTATTATCACCCCAAATATTAGTTCAGACTTAGATAAAAGTAGCCTCTCAAGGGTAGATTAAGCATCTGCAACTGTTAACGCTTCCCAAGATAATGTGAGTCATTCAATACTTAGGTAAGAAGATAATTGTTTAGGTCCGAACAGAAAACTAAAATCAGGTACATGTTCAGACCACAAGAATTCAGACCAAATGATAGGGACAGGGGAAGACCTGAAAACCCACAGATAAATTAACTGTTCCAAAATACAGATGACAGAGGTGGAATTTTTGATATTATGGCCTGTCTTTCCTAGACCTTCTTGCAACTCTTTCCAATGATAGGTGGAAATTTGTTTATTTATACTTGGATTTCTATAATATATTCAGAAAAATTAAGCTGACAGATTTGTTAAGGATAACATGGAGACTAATGGTGTAGATGTTCAAAAATTAAGTCTAAAATCTAAATCTACATTTAATCCATCTACTAAGAACCTAAGGGTATGAGTTTTCCAAGAATTGGTGCTGGAAGAATTAAAACTAGAAAAAGAAATACCAGTATGTCATACTTCAAAAAAACTATAAAATCAGGCATTAAAACAGCTTTGCCAGAGGAGGCATATTGTTATCAAACCATCTGACAAGGGTGGGGAGCAGTAACTGTGGGAAGAAAGGAGTACATCAAAGAGACATATACATAATTGAACAATGGAGACAATTAAACAAAGAAAATCCATCCAACCTAGTTAAGAAATAAATAAGTACTCCTGGAGTAAGGCTTTATAAACAATCATACATCAATCAAACCTCTTAACATCAAAGGATGCCACAATTCTGTCTTTTACTGAAAATACATAAAGACCTACTGTTTCTGGTTGTGGATCTGTTTTAGCACTTTTGGCCCAATATTTAGACCTTTTTCTCAAGCCTTTTGTTCAAACAACTGACTCCTATTTAAGCACATTAACAATATACAATTTCAGGTAGAAGAGGTGTTATTTTTTTCACTGTAGTTGTGGCTTTCATTTATACTAATATACTATAAAACGAGGTTTTGGATATACAAGAGGTATTAGAAAAAGTGATCAACACTCCAATCCTCCTATGTCTTCTATGTCACATTGCAGAGTTATATCTAAAGAAAAAATTATTTCAATTCCAAGGTAAATTTTCCTGGAAATCTTAAGCACAGCTATGGCCCATTATGCATGGCCGCCAAAACGGCGATTTCGGGTCACATGGAAAACGCAGAGGGGGAAGAAGCGAAGCAAACCACATGGGATTGGACGCAATGGCGGCAAAACCCAGAGTAACAGATTATGCATGCGGCAACCCCAGCGCCGCTTCGGGTTGTGCCCCGGTCACCCGGAAGCTGCGCTTTCTTCCGTGTTCCACTAACACGGCTTTTTCGGCGGTGTGCATCGAATCTGCTGCCAATTGCGGCAGGCACCGTGCGTTATTGGTGATTTTAGTCACTGCCATTCCACCCCGAATGCGTGCTAAAACCCCTGTGCATAATGGGTCTATGAGATGCAAATTTGTACCAGAATTCGCTAATCTGTTTTGGGACAGATTAGAAAACATTTTTTTTCCTCTAAGAGAGTAATTTATATTATTCAGTGCCCTTATGACTTGATGTATGTGGGAATCACTACCAGACTTGTTACAGTGAAAATTTATGAACCTATGAGCTATATCAAATTTTTAAAACTTGAATACTGCACTTGTCAACCATTTTCTTATTTCTAAAAACTGGTGCGAATCTGAGTTGTGGAAATTGTTCAGACTATATCTTTAAGCATATTTCAACTCCTGTGCAAAATAAAAGATTGAATGAAGAAATGGACTGGACCTGCTGTTTCTGAATGAGAATGAATGTGTGCCTGCTATTCTATTCTTTGTTTGACAGTGCTGATTCTTAGGTCCTTTCCCCTAGTTTTCTCTTCCTTCTCCCCTCCACCTCTCTTAGTTTTGCTACCCTTCCCTGGGAGCTGTATTGCACAACACAATGGGGGTATTACATCATCCTTTAGCTGCAGCATATAGCTGACTGCATTATGACAAATGTGTCATTTTATTGCAACTTACAATTGATGATACACACATCCAAAGGTTGTATGTATCATTTTATACCAGATTGGTTTGAGAATTATTTTTGACTTAAATTATTCTTTATACATTTATATATTTTAGTTTATACTATGTATTGTTTTTTAGATTGTTATGTCATTGAAAGTTTTGTGTTTTGTGTGCAGTTACCATGCAAAGAGGCCCATGGTCTACTGAATAAACTTTCAGCAACCACACAACTTATTAGGTAGAAATAATTTTTATTTCTAATAGATTAAAAAACATTTTTAGTATCAATGACACTTATATGTATTATAACAATTTGGCTTTTGTTTTCTTTTTTGAACTTTCAGAAAGCAACACCTGGTCTGGATTTACACAGGAATGTCGGATTGTATGTGTTTTTGAATTAGTATATATTGTTGACCATTGACAAAGGCCTTATAGGCCAAAATGCATATGGTTTTGTTGGTTATTGGATATATTCATCAAACGTATGCAATTATCAGTTGTGTATGTGAAATTACTAGTTTATGTAAGCTCATTTTGATGATCTATGTAGCATGATATTCAGACCTTATGTTTTTAATATCATTGTGTATACCATGTAATAAATATATTTATATATATACATATATGATAATATTTTATTTGATGTAGCTTGACCATTACAATATTATCAGTATATTTGGGGTTGAGTTTTCCCCTTCTTTTCCTTTGTTTGTTACTCCATAAAAATTGTCAGAGTGCTCAGTAATGGTCCTCTCCTAGTTCCCTTTTGAACATAAATATGCATAGGAGAATGGTAGTTTCTAAATCTATAACTGGGTACTGTATAGGAATTAATCTGGCAAAGAAAAAATGTTCAGTTCCATGTTCGTTTTCTTTAAAGTTAAGAAGTAAGGATATGATTTAATTAAGTTCAACTCGTTCTTTTATAGATTTTCTGTCATCTAGCTTTCATTTCTCATTAGTGGAACTGAAAGTTTTAATAGAATTTTCTAAAAACACTTGAGAATAATGAATAAACCTGTTGAGGAGTCCTAAAATTATTCAGTGGGCTCTGAAACAGCTGTCCCATTTCAGCAATTTTCAGGACCAGAATATTTGAAAGCCTTAGTATTTTGAAGTAGAATATGGCCACTAAACACTGAGTCTTTATATACATACTTAATAACCTATCACTAATATACTATTATCCTTTCAAACACAATTTAATCAGTTCCTTCATTTACTCTGAGGTGTGATTGCCTACTGCATCAGAGGGTAGGGGCTACAGATACACAAAAAGTGAGTTTCCCCAGGTTTTGCCTTGGTCTGCTTCCTCCTACCCTGCCCCTATGAAGGAAACAGTCCTTATATGCCTGCCCTGGATTTATGTGTGCTTACATACATGTAACGTGTTTATGTGCATACAAAGCTCTTCTTTGTGCCATCACCTTAAGTTAAGAATGCAGTCCCCCATAGCACTTGCGACTTGGAGAACACTATTAAAGAATGCCATGAAGTTAACAGTTCCTACTACTGTACCCCTTTTTCTATATATGCAATGCTTGAGCCTAAACAAATGCCAAAGGTGCATGAGGAGGAGGTGAATCACAGTCTGCTATCTTAAATTGCGAAATACTGTATTACTACAAATTAAGTTTGAGCGCAAGGTCAGGAAAATAGCTATCAGCCTGGTAGTTACAGAGCTAAGGGAAAGATTGGAGAGCATAACACAATGCTAAAGTTAACAATACAGAAGAGTCACTCCAAACAACCCTCCTTCCAATGCCCATGGAGCAAATGTACAACCTGGCCTCCCAACTGCTCCATGCAGGGGAACCTGACTCCCCATATCTGAACAATGACTAATGAATATTTCAACCTTTTAACTCTCCCTATCTTCATTGGCAGTAAGCCTTTTCCAATCTGGATTTAGAGAACTTACCTCACCTGGGAAGGTGAACGGCAATTTCCTAATCAACCCATGATGCATGTCTCACTTATTTCAAAATCTAGATCATATTTTACAAAAGCTATCTATCCTGCCCTCCCTGACAGGTACAGCTAATGCTTATCTCTCTGTTGTAACACATTTCTGTTTGCTGACCTCTTGTTGCATTTTATGGCTCATTTCCTTGGGAACAAAAAGACTTGTCAGGATCCCAGAAACTGCCCCATATGTTTCATTTCCCTGATTACAAAACAAGTACACCAAGACCCTCTTGTGAGGAAGCAATGAGCTGGATGCTGGAGAGAGCACTTAGATCATTGGCCCCAGAATGTTTAACAAAAATGAACTAGTCTCAAAGGAACCCCTAATAAGACTACAAACATGCATACGAAAAGAAAATAGGGGGAAATGTTGTTGTTGTTTCTTAATCCCATATCTATTTAATCCCAAAGACTATAGTTTTGTATTATCATAAAGGTATTTGTGGTTAGTGGTGACTGAGATCCATTCTAAGCCTGTGTACTTAGAAATAAATCTCATTTTATTCAACCAGGTTACCCTTAGGAAAGGATTGCATCATAATACGCTTTAGACATTATAAATCTCAGATTAATAAACTGTGCTGTAAAATTGTTTTTGTTTATTTTATTTATTTATTCAAACACTAACAATAATGTGGATTAATAACATTTTAAAACCATTCTAAAATCGCATCTGTTACCAGCAATTCACAATGCTGAAAAGACAACGATGTGTGATTAAGATACAGACTGTTCTCTTTTCACGAGCTGCTTCACTATAAACTGAAAAATGTTTAGTGTTTTTTTTTTCTGTTTCAAATTGCTATAACCATAATGTGCACCAAAAATGTTCACAATACTATTAAACTTGTTTTACCTCTTTGAGGTTTGAAAATAGTAATACATATGCTTGTCAATGTACTTGAGATATGACACTGAAGTAAGAGAAAATCTTCTGCCGCCCATTTCCTATCTTGACTTAATACAATTGCACTGTGTATTACAAATCTCCTGCTGAAGAATTTATCAAGATTTTTTTTATTTCACAGAATGTCTCTATTAGATATTTTTATCCTTTCCTGGAATTGAAAAAGTATAATTGAAATCCCTACCCTTGAAACATCCTAGAAATTCATTTTTGCAGCCTGACTTTAATAATAAAATTGATTACTTTTGTAAGGTAACATCTGAATTATTGTTAATATATATGTGCTTGGAGAAGTCAGTTTTTTTCCCTGACCAAGTGACTTTGTTTTTCTCTCCTTGCTTCTGTTTCTTTGTGAACTTCAGCTTGTACAGTTGAGTGCCGGTGCCACAAATTCAGCAGCCCAACACAAAATTGTTGAGCCATATAAAAGGCTGGATTTGATATGGGTTTGCTAATCACAGAATCCAGCAGTCCAACAAAGGGAAATATTATTAGTACAGCAGAGCTAGTGTTGCCAACTCTAGCTTGATACATATCTGGAAATTTGGGGGCAATGGCTGCTATCTGGAGGGGAATTATGTCAGCAGAGATGTGATGCTTTGAATCCACCCTCTGAAACTGCCATTTCCTTGAAGAAAACTCTCCTTGTAGCCTGGAGGTAACTTCTAAATCTAGGAGAACTAGGCCCCATGAGGAGGCTGATAACCATTTGTAGAGCTCAAACCACATGAAACATCTTCACATGCGTTTCCACGTAGTTTAGTACCCATGTATTTTTTTTTAATGTATAGAAGAGTTGGTTTTTCTACACTGCTTTTTACTGCTTGAAGAAGCCTCAAAACAGCTTACAATCACCTTCCCTTCTTCTCCCCACAATACCTATGAGGTAGGTGAGGCTGACAGAGCTCTGAGAAAGACTGCTCTGTGAGCACAACTCTAATTGAACTGTCATGAGCCCAAGGTCACCCAGCTGGCTGCATGTGAAGGAGTAGGGAATCAAACCCGGCTTGCCAGTTTAAAGCCACTGCTATTAGCCACTACACCAAGCTGGCTCTTAGTGAAACTATCAGCTGTAAGTCCCTTGTCTTCTCTTCACTTGAGACATACTGATTTGAATCCCAATCTCTTTTTCATTGTTCTGAAGGACAATTCCCTTGAAAGCCTGAAGTGCAATAAGTTTTACAAAGTGCATTTGACCTGGGATAAGAGAATGCATTTGTCCTGCCACGTCCAGAGCACATTCCAGGATGGAAGTGGGATGTCACTGAAAAATTTACATACCCCGAGCTCCAAGGCATGCATGATACTATCATATTCCCAGCTTCAAGGGAGTCTTCATCAAAAATATGGGCCATTTCCAGTTAATGGGGAAAGTATCACCTCCAATTCAGTTATTGCTCAAAAGGAACCCAATTCACCTAGGATGGACCAGCAAGAAGACAACAAAATTTGAAAAAGAAGAGTTGGTTCTTATATGCCACTTTTCTCTACCAGAAGGAAGCATCCAAGTGGCTTACAGTCGCCTTCCCTTTCCTCTCCCCAGAACAGACATCTTGTGAGGTGGCCGAGGCTGAGACAGCCCAGATATTACTGCTCGGTCAGAACACCTTCATCATCGCTGTGTCGAGCACAAGGTCACTCAGCTGGATACAAGTGGAGGAGCAGGGAATCAAACCTGGCTTGCCAGATTAGAAGTCCGTGCTCCTAACCACTACACCAAGCTGGCTCTCTCCAAACCAAGTGTAATAATAAGGGCCTGAAGATGAGGTTCAAATCCCCACTTTACCATGTAAGCTTGCTCAGTGACTTTGGGCTAGTCACACACATTCAACCTAACCTACCTCACAGGGATTCTGGTTTTGTGGGGAACACCATATGGGCATGGAATTGGGATCCTTGTGGGTGGGCAGGTAGTTGTGAATTTACTGCATTCAGCAGGGGATTAGAATAGATGACCCTGGAGGTACCTTCCAATTCTATGATTCTGATTCTATGAATATAAAATAGGAGTGGGGAACAGTATAAGCTACTTTGGGGGTATAAATGAAGTAAGTAAGCAAATTAATAACTAATCATGATTTAACTGCCTTTATCCCTTCCCAACAATTAGAGAAATTTGTTTGCATAGCAGGACAGCATGGAGGAAGACAATAAGGGCAGCCTGGGCTCACCCAGGCGGATGTTGCTGGAATGGGGGATTCACAGCACAAGGTGGAGTCCTGTTCACATGCCAGAGCTCCAGCCTCAACTGACAGGGCATATGCTGGAGCTCATGTGGTGGAATCAGGTGCTTCCTTTTATAAAGGAACGCCTGGTAACGATCTGCTTCTTCCCCCTTTGGCTGCCTGGCTCCATTTGGTACCGCCTCCCACAGGATAGCAGGCTTGGTTGGGTCCCGAGTGCCTGGCGGGCTCGCCAGCAGAACTGGGATAGTGGCCTGCTGTCTGACTGCCATGAGTAGCCGGATGACTGCTAGTTGGCAGATGTCCTTCCCACGCAACACCATGCTCCAGGTTTAATAAAGCTGTGGCCATGTTGTGCCAATTTTTGGTGTCAGAGTTCTTATTGTGATGTGAACAATATCCTCCTGCCTAAGCAAAGTGGACTCAGCCATGGTCTATGGAATAAATAAGACCACAGCTTTATTATAACCCCAAGCAGGAGCATGGTGCAGCATGAAAGGAGCTGCCCTCCTATGGTCAGTGGACCGCCAGGAAGCACTGATCCCAGTGGCCAACACCTGTGGCCGAGGCACTCAGCCTGCCTAGAGCATAGCTCACCCGCAGCAAACTGGTATTCATCTCAGAGGGTGGCAGACAGTGAGCATGCAGTGGGCACGAGTCTTTAAATAGTACCCTCTGCCACCCGGAAATGTGAACCCCATCACACCACCCCGGGAGGCGGGACCTCTTCTCAGAATCCACACAGCCTCTTATACAGCCCCCCCCCCAATGATGGGCAAATCCGGTGCATGGACTCAGACTGCTCCCGAAATAGCTTTGCCCATGCCCAGATCACCAGCTGTGACAAGCTTTCAAAACACAAAGCAACATTAGGGCATCATTGAAACACTAAATGGTAAAAAAAACAACCCTGAGATACGGGCACATCCAAATCCTGGAAATTAAGGGGTAGGTGGGTGGGTAGGTGCTGCCACAGCTGAGGAGAAGATGCTCAGAATCAGCCCTCCCCATGTTGGGACTCCTGAGGCAGGCTGGCTGTCATCCTCTTCTGACCTCCACCCGCGGTGACTGGTGAGGTTGTGTTTGTTAAAAAGGAAAAAGCCACCTCTGACTAAGATTGTTAAATAAGTAAGTACACATTATGCCTGTAATATTTTTTTCATTTTACTGTCTGAATGTCCATAATATCTATACATCCAAGGGTGAATAGGTGAAGTTCTTATGCTTACAAGCTTGTATCAGTTTCCTGTGCTAATCTAAGTGTTAATTGCTAGAGTATCAAGAAATGTTACAATTATTGGGGTGGTATTTTCATCTCATTAAAATGTTTTCTATTTGAAAACAGTTTTTGATCTGTGCTTTGCATGCTACTTCAGTAACCAGAAATGGTTTGCAACAGTTCTTATTCCCTTAAAGCCAGTGAGAAGGAAAAATTAAACCCAGAGGTGAAATCCAGGAGCCTTAAAAAAAAAAAAAAAACTTCAGAAGAATTGGACCTCTGGAGTGTGACTCACTTATGGCAGACCTGATTTAATATCATAAAGTAAATTCTGTGAGACAAGTGAATTTATCTCAGGACTTAACACCCTTCACAAATTTTGATTCATCCCTACCCAAAGGTGAATTCACACATCCTTCAGGCAGTTTGTAAGGCAGAAAACATAAGATTAGTTGTCTCCTGTTGTGGCAAATGCTGTACCAAAGTGTGCTGGTACTATCATCCTCACAGACATTGTTGCCCCACTGATTACAAACACGCTTTTTCTGGACAAATTGCCTGTGAGTTCCAATTTGTTGCCCAATTGTCAGAATGACTGTGAAAGGAAAAATATGTTCAGCTTTGTAGAATTGATCAAATGGCTTTCCTCTAAAATGTATAAGCAGAGGAAACAAATGACTCATCAGATGGTATGTGTCTGCATAGAGGGTTGCTATTCCCCACACAGAGGACATTACAGAAGTTCAGAGATCCTCATACTTTGGGTAAGAATTTTAAAAATTCGCAAGAATCAGATTGTCACAGATCCAGTTGAGGCCGACCGACTCAGAACATCTACTGGTTCCCCCCAGACACCATCCCATGACCAAAATAAATGACCTCCCAATGTTATTACATATTGTATTACTGTTGAATTGTTATAATGTTTTATTGAAGGTTGTTCAGTGTTGCAGACTATGTAATGTTCCATGTAAGAGTTATTCAATGTTCAATGTAAACCGCCCAGAGTCGCAAGGAATGGGTGGTATAGAAATATAAACAAACAAACAAACAAATAAAGAGTGTGGAAATACATTCTATCCCCCCACTGTCCTGGGTGTGCCTAAACCTGCACTATAGTCCTGGGGCCTTTGGGATCTCCAGGAGGGCAGAATGAGTGGCGAGGCAGGTGCATAGTGGGTTCCTGATTTCCTACTCCCTGGGCCAGAGGGCCAGATGGTTGTGAAAGAGGTATGTTAAAACATCCAACATTGAAACACTGTATATTTTTTGACAAAATTGTGTTGAATTTACCTTTCATAACATTTTCAATTTGTGGTAAGCCAGATACAATAGGTATGTGGTAAGCCAGATACATAAATCTGATATGTATACTTCTAATTTCAACATATCTAATTGTCTTTGGAACACAGAATCAATGGTGGTATCTCCATTTGTTCTGCTCTGTCAGTGTTCATGGTCAAATTCAACTTTTCTCTCATAAAATCAATCAAATCATCTGCCTCTGGTTTTGAAAAATCAACATTGAAGTCTCCAGATAGAATCATTGGCATCATATGATACGATTTCTTGAGCAGCATAGGTCTTCCTTCTGTGTAAGGCAGTAGCACAAAATAGATGTGCTAAACTGTGTGATATCACTGATTTTGAGGCCAGGAGTAACATATAGTACTACTGACAGTATCATTTGTTCATTTGGCAGCATACATTCCACTGAGCAGATATTGCCTACTAGTCTGAGAGCTAAATCACGGTCATGGTCCTGGCAACAAATTATCTCCATAGGTGGTATAAGAACCTCAGTTGTGGCAATATTTTGATAAACAGTGACTCCTCCAGTTCTGTGATTTGGCCTCTTATATTGAATGCAGCAATAAAGAATTGGGATGTTAAGTTGATCTTCATGTTTCAGCCAAGTTTTTGAGAGCACCAGAGGTGTGCAGCCCTGTGTAACTATATCAATAAGATCATGTAATCATTTAATACTGAAGAACAGGCTTCTTCGGGAGGTGGTGCATTCTCCTCCTTTGGAAGTTTTTAAGCAAAGGATAGATAGCCATCTGACAGAAATGCTGATTCCGTGAAATTAGGCAGACAATAAGTGGGTGGGCAGAAGGGATAGTGACAGTGGTTGGCTGTTGTGGCCCTTTCTTGTTTTCCTAGGGTTATACCAATCACCACTTTGTGGTCAAAGGGCACATTTCCTCCAGACAAGACTGACCAGGAATTCAGGTTTTTGTGGGTTAGGAGGCATCATCTGGACATGAAATTGGGGTCACTGTGGGTGGGCAGGTTGTTGTGAATTTGCTGCATTCTGCAGGGGGTTGGACTAAAGGACCCTGGAGATCCCTTCCAACTCTATAGTTCTATGATTCTGTTATTTCCCCTCCCCTCCTGTCCATGGGTGCCTGGGGGGCATCTGAAAAGCATAGTCATCTATGGCTTGGTAATATCCACACTGGACTGGATTCAGTGTAAGCCTCACCTGAAAGATAGTACAGATGCTGCTGATATGGAATAGATATGTAGCCTGTTTTGGACCTTGAGACTCCTGTATTCCTTTCAGTCCCTAGCAAAATAGAAGATAGAGGTGGCTAGGTTATTCCAAGCAAGTAATTTAAATCCCTACTTAGTGAGTTGTTTGGGAGTCCTGAGACTCCTGTATCTATGTGGGAACATTTTGGCTGGGGGCAGGGAGTGTGGGCAGTTGGGTTGCCAACCTGCAGGTTAGGAGAAAGAAAATGTATAGGAATTGTCCAGGCTATTTCAAATCATTAATGGATCCATTAATGATTTGAAATAGCCCGGACAATTCCTATACATTTTCTTTGGACTGGAGTTACCAAAAGGAATTGATGGTTCATTTGTAGTAGGAGAAAGAAGAAACAGGTTTGACACTCTCCCTTCCTCCTTTCCTTCCTTTTGCATGCTTTCTTCCCTTTCTTCAGTTCCTTTGATTTGCCTTAAATTGTTATAAAGTGTATTGTTTAGCAGTAAATTGAGGCCCATATTTCAGTACTGAGTGGGCACTGCCCTGATCATGAAGCTATAATCGCACCTAGTGCCCCTGCTGCAGTTGTAATAAAGGCTGTGGCCATTTTATTGCCAACGCACTGAGTTGCATCTTCATTGGCATAATTGCTGCCTGCTAGTCAATTGATTAGAGAAATATACAGGGAAAAAGCCTTCAAAATGTAGGTTATTTTTTAATTCTTGAAATTCAATAAAGGGCATATACATATCACAACAGTGTATTCTGGCTCTACTTTAGTGGTTCAAGAATAGATCGTAATGGCCAGTTTTATCCATTGTTGTTCCTCTATATCTTTGTGAAACAACCTAGGTGGTGGGACATGTCCGGCTGTCCAAGTTAGAATAGGGCCAATCAGGGTGCAGCCAGCTTTGCCCTGATTGGCCCTGCCCCTGCAGCTCCCGCCCTCCGTCCCTGGACTTTAGCTTCTTTGCTCTCAGATGTCTCAGTGCCTGGAGCCAGCAGCAGGTAATGGGGGGCCCTTGGGCAAAGGGTCATGGTGGAGGGCTTGCTAATGAGGGCCTCTTGGACTGCTAAGCAGGGCCTGCTAACAAGGGCCTATTGGCCTCCCAGCCTGCTGACTGCCTGCTAAGGAGCTCTATCCCGGCCCTGCTAACAAGCTGCCCAGCCCCGGGCTGCCCCACTTGATCCGGTTGCGGGCTGCCAGGGATCAGGAGAGGGGACCCTTTCAAGGCCTGTTCTTAGAAATGGGCTTTGAAGCTAGTTTATCTAATGAATGATTATTGAACAAGTAACTCAAAACTATTAGGGAATGCCTACAAAGAGCATTTTCCTGTATTGATCAAGTAATATCACATCACATATCACATAGTATTGTATATATTGTAGGATGTAGGATGTGTGTGTGTGTGTAAGAGAGAGAGAGACTCATTCCTTCAGAGTAACAGTTGTAAACTGAGGAGAGAAAAAAGGAAGCCAGCAAGCAGGAGAGAAGGAGAGAGAAGAAAAGAAATACAGAGAGAAAGAGAATAAAATAACCAAGCAAAGCTGTAGCCTCCAGCATCTCCCTGGAGAGGGAAGTGGTATAAGAAAAGGAAAAGTCCCGAGTGCTCAGAGATGTTTCGAAGATGGAGGACTCAGAGAGACACTGCAAAGGCCTGCCTCGTGAGGTTCCTACCTGCCCCACCACCACCCACCTCAGGAGGCTCCTACTGTGAGGAGTTGGTAGCTTTGCTGTCCTGTGCCAACAATGTATTTGCCTTCTCTGTGGGGAAAGAGTTGGGCAGTTTCATCACTCCCCTCATCCAGCAATCGTGGGCCCTAAAAGATGAAGTTTAGAAGTGGATAGGTACTATGTCAAAAAGTGTGAGGAATCTCACAGCAGACTAATCCCAAACAGCTGAAACTCCTTCTATTTCCAAAGTGGCTTAAAATATCATGCTCTTCTCCTTCATTTTCTCACAACAACACTGTGAGGTGGGTTAGGTGGAGTGAACGTTACTGGTCCAAGGTCACCCAACAAGCTTCCATTGTAGAACCAGCAACTTGAGCCCAGATCTTCCAGAGTTCTTCCAACCATTCTATTCACTGTCCAGGATCCAGGATCCAGGAAGGGATATGACAGGATGCACAGGAACAATACTTACTGCTACTATGCCATTCAGGGGCATTGTAAGCTTTCCAAGTTGCAATCTGGAAAAACTACTGGTGGGAATTATTTGCAGTGTCTGGAGATACGTTATGTGCAAAAACACCATAACATACTAAAATGCCTAGCTTTTCATATATTACTAAATTTGGCATCTTTGAGTGGAGAAGAAAAGTCATTCAGTGTGAGCTTGTCCCTGCAATAATTATAGAATGCTTTTAATTCTGCACCATTTAGTGACACTTAGAAATAGTTCAGTGTACTTCCGTCAGCCTAGACACATTGAGCTGATTGGATAATTATTTATTACACACACTTTGCTATAAGACCTGATAAAGTTATAACCACTTCCACAATTATCACACTGCGATTTTCTGTAATGAGTGCTATTCTGGCATAGCACTGTGAAAAGCTATAAGCACTTTAAAAGACTTCAACCAGTGATATCTGAATAATTTCTACAAATTGAAGTGATCCATTAATGCAGGGGGAAAAACAAATTCAATCATTTCTTCCTTACAAGTCTTGGCCATTGTTTGTGACATAATTTCAAAGGGGACTGAAGGCCAAACTTTATAGGACATCAGGGATCTGTGATTAAGTCCCTCAACAGGTAATTAATGTTTAAAAGAAGCTATGGCAGGATTTGAATATCTTAAGGCTGTGGTGATGGGCTATTCTCATGGATTCAGTCTACAAGCTCTAATGGGTTTAACCATAGCTGGAAAAAAAACAGCACAGCTATCCACGCCATAGAAAGTTCACTGCAGTTTATTGTAAAGTGTTGCAGTTACCATTGCTAAAATTACGCATTGGAGGAAACCTAACCTCAGCCACACCGTTTTATAAGGTATACTGCATTTTACTAATTGTGCACCAATTTCCCAGGGTAAACAAATCACATGATTTGCCATCTGCCTGTCTATCATCTAATTTGTTTTATAAGCATGCACTCTATGTGTGATGTCAAAACAAGCCTAACTGATTTGCATGCACCTGTAGAGAATCTCATTTTGCTACCTGTGAAAGTTCCCTTCCCATTTCTGCATTATGGAATAGGGCTGCTAAAACAATTATTAACTTCACACACATACACTCATCCCCTTGCAGTGTATCATATTTTTGAAGCAGCAGTTCAAAACAAAGCACACTGTTGCCCAACAAAAGAAAGAATAATAATTAAATAAAGCTGAGGTTTGAGGAGGAATGGGAAGAAACCAAACCATGAAATCAATTTCATCACGAATCTTGGCCTGTTCCATGGTTCATGAACCAAAGTTCATGGCGGGCCTACATTCATAAACTTCTCTGAACTTTTAAAGCAGAAAGCAGTAGATTAAAGGGACTAAATTACAAACAATTATTGAAGCTTCAAAAGCTGAAGCTGGTAGAACTACAGGCAGGGTTTTTTTTCAGAAAGGCAAGGGTATTTTGATAAAATTTGCATATGTTCTTTTTATTTTGCGAGACACAAACACTTTGGCTACCTTGCCCAGTGTCGTCAGATCTCAGAAGCTAAGTGGAGTTGGTTCTGACCAGTATTTGGTTGGGAGACCTCCAAGGAATACTAGGGTCATGATGCAGATGCAGGCAATGGCCAACCACTCCTAAACATCCCTGAAAATCCTATGGGGTTTCTGTAAGTCCTGTGACTCGACAGTAGTTTCAGCCACTGACATCTTAAAGTCAAGGCTCCCTTGAGCTGAGTTTTGGTTGGTCTTTCTCTAGACAACTTTGCTTTAGCTTTTAAAAGACAAATTAAATATGGAGTAATATGGTGACATTATCCCTCAATGAAAGAAAGCTAAGATCATGGCATCCGATCCTGTCAATTCCTGGCAAATTAAAAGACAGGCAGGGTGTTGTTGTTGTTGTTTCTGCTTTTAGGATGCTGTCTAGATTTGCCATAGCTTTCCTCCCCAGAAGCAAGCATCTTTTAATGTCTTTGCTGCAATCCCTATTTGCAGTGATCTTGGATCCCAGGAAAATAAAATCTGTCACTACCTCTATTTCTTCCCCATCTATTTTCCAGGAATTGAGAGGGCTGGATGCCATGATCTTAGTTTTCTTGATGTTGAGTTTCAAGCCAATTTTTGCCCTCTCCTCCTTCACCCGCATCAACAGGCTCTTTAGTTCCTGTTCACTTTCTGCCATTAGAGTGGTATCATCTGCATATCTGAGGTTCTTGATATTTCTCCCTGCAATCTTGATCCCAATTTGTGACTCATCTAACCCCGCCTTTCTTATGATGTGCTCCGCATACAAGTTAAATAGGCAAGGCGACAGTATACAGCCTTGCCAAACTCCTTTCTCAATTTTGAACCAATCAGTGATTCCATGCCCGGTTCTCACTGTCTCTCTTGACTTGCATATAGGTTTCTCAAGAAACAGATAAGATGCTCTGGTATTCCCATCTCTTTAAGAACTTGCCACAATTTGTTGTGCTCCACACAATCAAAGGCTCTAGCATAGTCAATGAAGCAAAAGTAGATGTTCTTTTGGAACTTCCTATCTTTCTTCATGATCCAGCATATGTTGGCAATTTGATCTCTAGTTCCTCTGCCTCTTCAAAATCCTGCCTGTACTTCTGGAAGTTCTCAGTCCACATGTTGCTGGAGCCTAGCTTGTAGGATTTTGAGCATAACTTGAGTGCAATGGTGCAGTAGTTTGAACATTCTTTGGCATTGCTCTTCTTTGGGATTGGAATGTAAACTGACCTTTTCCAATCCTGGGGCCACTGCTGAGTTTTGCAAATCTGCTGGCATATTGAGTGTAGCACCTTTACTGCATCATCTTTTAAGATTTTGAATAGTTCAACTGGAATGTTGTCACCTCCACTAGCTTTATTGCTACTCAGACTTTCTAAGGTTCATTTGACTTCACATTCAAATTCTCCCAGCCTGTGCCTTGCTTCATTTTGTACTCCAAGGCCAAACCTGCCTGTTATCCCGGTTATCTTTTGGCTTCCTACAGCATTCTAAAAAACAGAGACATTACCCTGCCAACAAAAGTGTGTCTAGTCAAGACTATGGTATTCCCAGTTGCAATGTATGGCTGTGAAAGTTGGACCATAAGGAAGGTCAAAGAATTTAGGCTTTTGAACTCTGGTGCTGGAGAAGACTCTTGCAAGTCCCTTGGACTGCAAGGCGAACAAACCGGTCAGTCTTAGAGGAGACTGCTCCTTAGAAGGCCAGATCCTGAAGATGAAACTCAAATACTTTGGCCACCTCATGTGAAGGAAGGACTCCCTGGAGAAGAGCCTAATGCTGGGAGCGATTGAGGGCAAAAGAAGAAGGGGACGACAGAGAATGAGGTGGCTGGATGGAGTCACTGAAGCAGTAGGTGCAAGCTTAAATGGACTCTGGGGAATGGTAGAGGACAGAAAGGCCTGGAGGATCATTGTCCATGGGGTCGCGATGGGTCAGACACGACTTCACAACTACCAACAACAACAATCCCTCATTGAATATGGTCACACAGAAATCTGCTGCATTCACAGTGCTTTTCTTGACTATAGCTAATTCACTTAAAGCACTATCTGTTGATTGTTATGAAAATGACAAACTATTCCTTGTGTGTTATTTATTATTTGTAAAAAGGTAAAGGTATCCCCTGTGCATGTCTGACTTGTGGGGTGACACCCTCTAGTGTTTTCTCGGCAGACTCAATACAGGGTGGTTTGCCATTCTCCAGTCATTACTGTTTAAACCATAGAACAATGGCCCACTTGAGTATAAATGCTGTTTAGTTTCAATAACCTCTTTCTGGAGAGTAGTAGGGGCTTCCTGCCTGCAAAGTCTTATCTCTTGTTCCTTCCTTTGTTTTGTAATAGAATCATTGGATTTTTTTGCGTCTATATAGTACACAATGGGGATGACCCTACTTTTTTAAAAAAGTAGCTAAATACAATTGATACATGGGCTCTGACAGAACTACTTAAATTACATTGGGCCTGCAAAATGACACTCTTCCAACAGGCTTTTGGTTGAGGCTGGAACAAGCTAATTAGCCAGTCTGGCCAGATTATTCCCTCCACTAAATCAGAAACTGAATAATGTTATTATATAATGTCCATAAAGTAGACTAGGAGGCAGAGTGACTAACTGATGAGCAGAATCAATGGAATACTACATGGTTTTGTAATGTTTTAACTGTGATTTTATAAAATGACTACCTTCAAAGCCCGTTCCTAAGAATGGGCCTTGAAAGGGTCCCCTCCCCTGGCCCCTGGCCAGGCAGCTGAAGGTGGCCTTGGGCGGCAGCTCACAACCAGATCAAGTGGGGCGGGTGGGGTCTGGGCAGCTCATTAGCAGGGCTGGGACAGAGCTTCTTAGCAGGCAGTCAGCAGGCTGGGAGGCCCTCGTCAGCAGGCCCAGCCTAACAGGCCGGGAGGGCTTGCATTAGCAAGCCCTCCACCACAACCCTTTGCCCAGGGCCTTCTCCCCTTACCTGCTGCTGGCTCCAGGCACTGAGGTGTCTGAGAGCAAAGAGGCTAGAGTTCAAGGATGGAGGGTGGGAGCTGCAGGGACAGGGCCAATTAGGGCAAAGCTGGCTGCACCCTGATTGGCCCTATTCCAACTTGGAGATCCGGACATGTCCCACCCCTAGGCTGTTTCATAAATATATAGAGGAACAACAATGGATAAGGATATATATGTGGACCACCTGGAACCTGTTTGTGGGAAGGGGTGGTCTAGAAAACCAATTAATTAGTCAATAAATGTGAACAACACTTTATAATGATGGATGAATTCTGCTGGAGATGCTGGAATTTTTGAAGAAATTTGCAGCCAGCTCATAGATGAGAGGAATTTCATCTGACATTTCTCGATAGGCTTCCACGCATCTTTAGTTTAGTATATGGTTTATTACCAATCTCTGTCCAATCTGTTCTGCTAACAGCCATCAATTAGAGAACAAGAAGCGATTCTGTTGCCATGTGCTTCCAAACCCATAAGTACAAATGTACACTATATATTTTTAAATACCTTAGCAGGTGTTTTAGAGTCCCTGTCATGAAAAGTGTGATTAAAATGTAAATGTAAAGATCACCATTAATTAAGACCTTGATACACAAGCTTGCCCTGCTAAACTAAGATTATAGTCCTATAGCTCGCCCTTTTGTTAAAATGAAATGTGCTGTCAGATGTTTGGAGACTAACAAGCAAATGGCATTTGAAGAGGAAATATCAAATCTAAAATTGGTTCTCTTTCAGAAACAGGTTGAGAGCTGTCATGTTACAGGGAGGAATCCTATTGTTTTTTATACAAAGCACCAAAGATGAGTCTTCTGCATGATCAGATAGCCACTTGGGGAACACCCAATTTACTGCAGAAGGCAATTACTAGGTAGGTAAACAAAGACAAATTTTAACAGGTGAACCACATGCACTGTCTGCCCTGGGGATAGCCAGCTTTATCTGTCTAGCAGTATTCCATTATGGATGTGATTCCTCATCTCACACACAAAGACATATTTTCTCTCATACAATAATTGCTTCTTTCCCCATTTTAAGGTACCTTTCTGGGCGTTACTGATGCCAATAATCTCAGAATAACAGTGGCAAATGGAGTCACAAGAATTGGTTGTTTTTCTATGAAGGGCTAATTGCCCAAAAGGGGGAGGGGAATCTGGTCCAAGCCTCTCTGGAAACCTCACACATTATGCTACAAACTATGGTCCCATAATAAATGTGCAGTTGGTTAGTTACTGATGTTTGTAAACCCATTCTGCAAAGCGTCTTCAACTTATTGTTACTATATTCCAGGCGGCCCAGGGGCAGAGCTTCCTAGATTCATGGGATATGATGTAATTCAAATGCAGCTCTAGCCTGGTTATTGCTTTTTTCTTACTTGCTTTCACAGGTCATCCTTTCAATACCCTACAATGATGAGCTCCTAAGTGATATTAACCCCTACAATTGTATGGCAATGTCAAAGCTTGGTGAAACAGTAGAACCCTCTTTATTGACAACTGGAAAGATGGCAGAGAAACCTACCCACTGCCAAGAAAGTTGTCAGATGGCTAGTTGTTTCCCAATAGGCAGGGGTCTTACAATTGGTTTACGATGCAAAAGCAGGCAATGGCAAGACACCTCTGTTTCTCGCCTTGACAAGCCTACAGGGTGACCATAAATGGGTTGTGACGATGCATTTTAATTGGTTTCAATTGGTGGGATTGGGATGCAATGACCAGCTGAATTTACTTGGACAGAACACTCACCCAGGAGTTGGAATCCCCCACAAGATGGCCACATTGTTGGTCTTTATGCTGGCCTTAAACACGATGTTGAGTGACTTTGCATCTGTGCAATATCTGCTTGTGCTGTAAGGCCATGGTTTGGCTGAACATTGGAAGGTGTGTATTTTTCTACCTGTACTGTCAGTGGACCCAAACAACGTGAGCAGCAGAGAATCTGGCATTCATCCCCAGGGCCAGGGCCAGGGCCAGATCATTAAAGCGCCCTACTTTTTAAACACAGATCACTCACAATTTTAGCCCATACAGTAGGATGCATTTTTATATGACCCACAGTGAATGTCTTACCTGCTTTTTTGTGTGCTTGTGCCATGGGCAGCATCTATCATGATCACAAGAGCTGATTGCAAGATTCATCATCTAGTTCATGGACAGGCAATATGCTTTTGTGTAAAGAACTTTCCTCAGCAAACAATCAATCAACTGATGTTGCTACAACCTGCCTGCAATTAGATTCAAAAACAAGATTTTTAGAAATGTGAAGGGAGGTATAAACTACAACTCCCATGGGGCTGAGTAATAATGGGCATGTGCAAATTGATCTGGTTCCAAGTAACCAGGCAGCCATCAGCAGATGCTGTTATATTGCAATAAGGCTCACACTGACAAAAAAAATGATTAAATCTCAGCACAGAATGGCAGCATTTCCCCCCTTTTAACTCTGTGCCTTTGAATCAAAGGCAGCAGCACTGCCATTAACCATGTGTATAGTTGAGTGGCAGCTATGAGAAATCAGTATACAATCATCTTTCCTGCACAGTGCCATGGGCCAGCCAGTTGCTTCTTTCTCAGAAATGGAAGAGTCAGGCCCAGTAGAATACCTGCCGGAATAGCTGGCTCAGAAAGCAGACTCAGCAAGAGAAGCATCAGGAAGTGAGACTGCTTTTGAACCACAGCCAGGTACTCATTCTGGCAAAAGAAAGAGATGACACAGAGTCAGAGCATCATTCACCAACAAAGTGCAGCTCTAGAAATGTGAATGAAGGCCTGTCAGATCACCCAGCAGTGAGCCATGTTAATTTCTGGAGCAGAGTCTTTGTAGCAGGAATGAGAACCTGATAGGGAAGGACATGCGTTTGGAATATGATGAACTCAGTAATAAGAAGCAATACCTGGACTTTGGGGGATGAGTCGGTTAATGAGGCGGTTAAAAGGAACTCACTGAGCAAGGCTCATGTGGAAGCAATCTTACATGCTGTATAAAATTGTGAATGGTTTTTATAGTCCCATCCCATGGGAGGGTCCCATCCCTCAGGCCACTAGGGTGGAGGCTAGGGTTAGAAACCTGCTTCCGACACTGATGCTGTGCAATGCCAAGTTGGTCAACAATAAAACTGCTACTCTGCAAACCTAATTTTCAGAGCATGAGGTAGACCTGGCTTGCTTGACAGAAAACCAGGTCAGAGAAGGCGAGAACATTGCCCTGAAAGAACTAACTAACCCATGTGTCAGATTCCTCCATCAGTTACAGACTGTGGGTTGAGGGGGAGGAGTGGCAATCCTAACCCATGAGGATTTTGCCTTCAGAGCCCTCCCTGCACTATCAGTTCCAGGAAATGAATGTGTTGGCTTCAGGTACGGCACGTCCGAGAGCATGTCCATCTGTGTGGTGTACCATGCACCCAATGTGCTACTGGATGTCCTGCCAGCCCTGCAGGAGGAGGTGGCAGATCGGCTACTAATCCTGAGAGATTTCAAAATCCATGATGAGCTGCCGTCCTCAAGAAATGAACTGGATCTGGTTTCAGCTATGGCAACATTAGGGCTCTTACAATTTGTCACCAGCCCCACCCATCAGGCAGGTCATACCCTGAACCTGATTTTAGGTGTGGGGCTGGATGTGGAACTGATTGCAGCTAATGCCATGCCATGTTCAGACTACTATGCTCTAATGTTCAGCTAAGGATGCCCCATCCCCCTCAATTGGGCTCTGAGCAGATTTTAGCTCACCACAGAGACCTATGGATACTAATGGATTCCTGAATGCACTGATGCAATAATAGCCCCCCCCTCAATAATCAATATTTCCTCTCAACAGGAGAATTCCCAGAGAGGCTGAAAGAAGCAGTATGCCCACTGCTGAAAAAAAAAATCTTTGGTCCTGTGGGAGCCTACCAACTATTGACTCATTTTGTCTGTAGTGTTTCTGGGGGAAGTGGTGGAAAGGGATGTGGTAGACCAAATATCAGCATTCATGGATGAAGCTTCAGTTCTAGACCCATTACAGTCATGTTTCCAGCCTGGCCAGCCTGGCCGTGGGGTAGAAACAATGCTGATCATCCTGATAGATGACCTCCATGGCCAGCTGGACCATTGCTTGTGCTACTGGACCCACAGCAACATTTAACTTCACAGCAACATAGTTGGCCATGAGTTTCTAGCTCACCACCTCATGGATGCTGGGATATAGTGGACAACGCTCCAATGGCTGATCTCTTTCATTCAGGGTCATGGACAGAGGGTAGCAATTGGAGAGAGACAGAAAACTACTAATCCATAGCCAGATGTCTGAAAGCAGTGACGGAATGGTTCAAGCAGAGTTGTTTGAAGCTGAACTCTTCAAACACAGAGGTCCTGTGGCTGGGTAGAAAAGGTCCAGGCAAGGAAGTGTGATTGTCCATCCTGGATGAGGTGCAACTATCAACGACCCACGGTGCCAGGAACTTGGGTGTGATCCTGTTTGCCTCCCTCTCCAGGGAGGCACAGATCATGAGAGTAGTGCAGCTCGCTTTCTACCACCTGTGCCAAGCCAAACTACTAGCACCCTACTTGGTTCCAGAACACCTAGCCACAGTGTTCCATGTGGCAGTCACCTCCAGATTAGATTTCTGCAACTCGCTCTATGCAAGCCTACCCTTATCCCTGACACTGAAACTACAGCTGGTCCAGAATGCAGCAGCCAGGGTCCTTATAAAAACACCATCCCACATCTAGCCCATGCTCAAACAGCTTCACTGGTTACCAGTTGAATTCCAGATCAGGCTTAAAGTCTTGGTACTCACCTTTAAGGCCTTACACAGGCTGGGCCCAGTGTACCTGAGGGACTGCCTCTCTGTATATACCCCACAAATAGCTCTATGCTCTGCCACCTCCAACCAGCTGGTGATCCCTGGCCCCGAAGAATCATATTTGACCTCAACCAGGACCAGAGCTTTCTCCAACCTGCTCCCACCTAGTGGAATGACCTCCCAGAAGAAGTCCGGGCCCTGTTGAAACTACCACATTTCCAACAAAAATGTAACAAGATTAACAAAAATGTAACAGATTAACTGTTATGATGGTCAGTTCTTAGTCTGACAAAGAGTGCTTGCACTCAAAAGCTCACGCCTTGAATAAATCTTTGTTGGTCTTAAACTCTGATTTTATTGTGCTACATCAGACCAACATGGCTACTCATTTGAATCGGTCTAGCGAGGGTTCAGTTCCCATAAAAACACCTGTGTTTATGTCATTTCAGAAACAAAAAAAATGTTTAATCTTTCATGGTTCATGTGATTATATTCCATTTTTTGAAAAGGTGCATCCCAGCAATTTGAACTACAAAATCATCAGGTATATCATAAGTTCCCTTAGAGATGGGTAAAATAGAAATGTGTCAGTACATATATGAGTGTGCATATTTCTGTTTAGGTCAAATTTAACATATGATTAAAATTAGTTAAACTGGTTAAAATATGGAACTGTAAATAGTAGCACAATGCATAATATTCTTTCAGGTAACTATGACAACAGTAGCTTCCTGGTTAGGATGAGAGTTTGGTCAATATATTAATAACCTGAAAATGTGGTTAATGTTGATATAGTCAGATTTGAGATTGCTTATCTACTTGTATCACAATGTTTGGCTTTCAAGTTTTCCCAGGTACATAGTTTCTTCTTAGGCATACAGTTCAGATGTGCAGCCTCACTTCAAATTTGGTCACCTGAATGGATACAGAAGAAACCACTGGAGTGATACAGGATGTGCATGTGAATATGGCCTATAATCAGTTGTATGCCATGGCAGCCAACATGGAGCAGCGAAAGTCTGGTGTAGTGGTTAGGAGCATGGATTTCTAATCTGGTGAGCTGAGTTTGATTCCATGCTCCCCCACATGCAGCCAGCTGGGTGACTTTGGGCTCACCACAGTACTGATAAAGCTGTTCTGACTGAGCAGTATTATGTGGGTTCTCTCAGCCCCACCTACCTCACAGGGTGTCTGCTGTGGGGAGAGGAAAGGGAAGGTGAATGTAAGCTTCTTTGAGACTCCTTTGGGTAGAGAGAAGCAGCATATAAGAACCAACTCTCCTCCTCCTCCTCCCCTCCTCCTCCTCCACCCTTCCTCCTCCTCCTCCTCCTCCCCTTCTCCCCCTCCTCCTCCTCCTAATTTAAAAAGCTCTGAAAAGGTAGCAGAGTCTTCCAGGGAATTTATTCTGCCCTCTGAATGAGAATTGCTATTATGGGCACGCTTGGAAACCATATGCTGTTTAGACAGATTCCTGATGTCACCCACCTGTATATCATAACATGGCTGCACTGCTGCGTCCCAGACATCCAGACTTGAGCTTTAATTGCTGAATCCCATTTGCCAAAGTAGGTAGTAAGAAGAGAATCTGGAGTTTGAATATGGAGGGATTACAGAGCATTCCGTGCTTCAGCACTGATACTAGTGCAATAGATTTAAAGGATGAATGTTAGACACCCCCAACTGTTCATTTGCAGTTCTCTCCCACACAATTTAGATTAATTTTATTGAGAATATAAAGTACTTCCATGGGCACTCTTATGACCTTCATTCTCACTGTGGTTGTATTGTGCACTCCATGTATTTTGGCAGTGGCTTTCTTATAACATGTAAATCTTTAACAGTAGTCCCTAGCCTGATCCTCTTGTTCAATTACTGTAACCATCTTATTTCTCTGAAATTATACCAAGAGAATCCTTATCTTCCTCAAGTGTTAAGCCTTTTATCAAAGACTTCTTTACAGCTCAGTTATCACACAAGCTCTTGTGGATATGCTGCCCAGAGATATCACCTAAGTCACATTCAGTAGCAACGGCTCTTTTTTTTTGGGGGGGGGGGATCCTCCCAATCACATAAGTAAAACAAACTATCAGAAGTTATCACAGGACATATGGACAGGAGAATGTTGTAGAAGAAAATCAAACAGGCATCTACATATCTCTTCCAACAGTTTTCTGATTCAGTACACAAAAATATTTTTTTTCTGTTCCTGTCCTTTTTCTGTTCCTTGGGATGCAAGGGCAGCATAAAATATACCGATAGAGTATTTTGCAAATGCTCAGAGGCACTTTTAAGTCCTGGTTAAGTCAGACTGCCCAAGACTTGTCCCTGCTTTAGAAAAGCATAGGTAAACTGGTGTGTTGAAGTGGTTAGAGTTTCAGACTAGGACTGGAAAAGCTTGATTTGAAAGGCTCCCTGTTCTGCTATGGGAGCTCACCAAGTAACCCAGGGCCCATCACAATTACTCAGACTAACTTACCTCACAAGGTTGTTTTTGTGAAGATAAATAAGAGAAGTGAAGAATTACGTGGGGGGGGGGAACAGTTTTGTCCTGATCAGGGAGAAAAGTGGTGTATAAATTAAAAGAAAAAATGACCAGGGTCTGCCACAAAAAAGTCCTGTTTCAATGCTGTTCATTGGCTGGTTGCTCTTGTTTGTTTGTTTGTTTATTGTATTTCTATACCGCCCTCCCCGAAGGCTCAGGGCGGTTTACATAAAACAACGAAATAGTACAGGTAACATTATTCAAGGTGGTAACAACAACAACAACATTTACATAATAACAATAACAACAATGACATTAAAGGAAGGTGAAACTGCCAGAGCCTTAGCTCAACCTGTGTCAAAAGCCAACAAATGTTTGAAACCAAAAGGTGACTTTTCCCTTCATTACCCACATGACAGCGATCCTTGAGGGACCAATTAGATAATATCATATCCCCAAGTCCACCATGGCCATTTGGGATCTTGAAAACAGTACAGACAGAATATCTCCCCTCTCGCTTGTTGCAGTTTCCAGAAAGGTTTCCAGAACCCACAGCAGTTTTAATATAAAAAATAGACTCAGAAATGGCGTGACATATGTGGCAATATTTAGTCCGATCCTGTGACCACATATATATGCTATGGCTAACGTATGTAATTCCATATTATCCTTATCCATGGTTCCTCTATAAATTTGTGAAATGCCCCTGTAGGGGGAGCGTGTCCGCAGTGTCCGAGCTTGAATATGGGCCGTTCAGGGTGCAAGCAGCACTGTTTGGGCTGCCCCTATGCTCGCCCCCCTCCCTAGCAGCATCCCTCACAGGGTGCTTATTATGGGGAGTGGATGGGAAGGTGATTTTAAACTGCTTAGAGACACCTCAGGCCTGCTAGGCGGCTGTAAACCATTCCCGGTTCTGTCAGAACTCTCAGCCCCACCTCCCTAACAGGGTGCCTGTTATGGGGAGAGGAATGGAAGGGAATTTTAAACTGCTTTGAGACACCTGAGGCCTGCTGGGTGACTGTGGACTATTACAAGTTCTCACAGAGCTGTCTCAGCTCCACTTTGCTCACAGTGTGTCTGTTATGGGGAAAGAAAGGGAAGGCAATTGGAAACTACTTTGAGACACCTGAGGCCTGCTGGATCACTGTGGCCCATTCCCAGTTTTCTCAAACCTCTCACAGCCCCACATTCCTCACATTGTCTATTGAGGGGAGATGAAGGGAAAAGTTGTTTGTGAACTGCTTTGACACTCCTTTTGGTATTAAACAGCAGGGTACAAAACTCCAGCTCATCTTCTTCTAAGGGGCAACTATGAAAGAAGGATGTGGGCACATAACAGTAAAAAAAATAGAGACAGAAGAAGCAGGGTGGACACCTGTGTACTGTGACTACCCCAGGTGGATTAGGGCAGGGGGATATTTTGGTGTCTGTGCCCTAATTCACACAAGAAGGGAAATGAGGTTGAATGCAGAACTGGGAGGTATTGGTATCCATGTAATCTCCCCCTAAGAAGAGTCTCCAGCCTGATTTTCCCTTCACATATCTGAAGACATGGCTCTGGAAAGCTCATCTGTAACCACTATGCCACAAATCCAAAAGGTCAGTCCTCTTCCACACTCAACTAACATTCCAAACCACAGGTTCTTGACATCCATCTCTTCACATCCATGCCCTTAATTGTCACCACACCACCACAACCCCCCCAAACCACACATATACTAAGCCTCATGCCATTACAGACAACCCTTCCCTTTACTCTTCCCAATGCCAAGCTCTCTCTGTCTTAATCACTCTCTTCCTTTCTACCTTCCTCTCTCTTTGCTATTCCCCTCCCCCACTAGCGACCATTGTATCAGCTTCAATGGGCTTTAATTCTAGTTCTATAATAAAGTATATTCAGTGAATTATGGAATTTGGTTCAGAGATTGGAGTCAGGGCCTCAATATGTGGACTCAACTTGTGGAGGGGAAAAAGCATGGTGTGGTTTTGCATTTTAAGTACTGGGATCTGCCACCTATTGCTCCAGAGCCAGATGTAGCTCAGCACAGAACCAAAGAAAATCTTCCACAGGGTACATTGTAAGGTATAGTTGGGATGCAAGAATAACTAGCATGTGAATGGAATGGCAGGCAAAGATTTTATGTGTCTACAGCGCTTGAGAACGTTTATAGAAAGAAAATGGCTAGGTTGCTATTCATCCAGGTGTGAGCCATGCACATATCTATGCGAACACTAACACAATCACGAAGTGCTCCTGTGTGTATTTATTGCTTATGATACCTCGTGTGATCACTTTATAGAGCTCCTTCAGCTCTTTGACAGTGTATCTAAGCAACTTGACCTTGTAGTTATCAGTGACTTAAAATTCCCTGATGTGTGCTGGGAGACAAACTCTGCTAAGTGGCCAGTCATGCAACTTCCTGAACTGCCTGGTTAACAACTTCCTTTTCAAATTGTGGAAGAGGCTATGTGGGCCTATGTCATACTTAATATTAACTAATCGGCACCATTTATTTATTTGTTTGTTTGTTTATTTGATTTCCAACAAGATGGAAAGCCAGTGTGGATGACCAGAGAACTCCATCATGAACTGTGGAAGAAAAAGGAAATGTTTAAGAAACAGAAGAACATCCTCTAAATAAGAATATATGGGGGTTACTAGGCACTGTAGGTCAGCTGTTAAAGAAGCCAAAGCTCACTATGAGCTGTGGTTGGCCACAACAAGAAAATGTTATTCATCTGTGTGACTGTTTACGCACTGGAGGTTTCATGCCAGGTTGCAGGCTGGAGTTTTAGTTGTGGCAGGTTGACGCACCTCTTCCTGCACCCACATGGGGGAGCATTTGGCCTGGTGCACCTAATCCACCCCTGATTTGTGCTCCTGCATGGGAGCTGGGGCAGTGATGTTCCCAGTGCATAAACGGTCTGTGAGGAGCAAACACAAGATAAAAGAGGCTACAGGTCCACTGTTGGGTGAAAATGGAAAAACTTTGACAGATGACAGATAAAAAGCAGAAAGGATCAATTTTGTGTCAGTCTTTTTCCTGAAGACGAGAACAGGCTTGTCTAGAAATGGTAGTAGGCAAATCACAGCATCTGGACTCTTGGGTAACGTGGACAGAGAATGTGGCTGCATTGAATGAGTACAAATCTACCAGGCCTAGGTAGGTAACTATGCAGCAGCAACCATCTGGGATGCCTCATTGTGGCTAGAAGGCCAGTTTTGGATTTCCTGGATAAGGCAAAGAAGAATGCACTGGGACTCTCTTTTTCAGGCTGTATGGCAGTGGTCCCCAACCTTTATTAGGCTGGGGACCGGCAGGGCATCGGGCCGGGCCTGCGGGGCCCGCGCCCGCGCGGGCCACGCCCACGCTTCTGGCCGCGCCTGCGGGCCGCGCCCGCGCATCGGGCCACGCCCGGAAGCCACGCCTGCGGATCGGGCCGCGCCCGCGAGCCACACCCACGGATCGGGCCGCACTCGCGAGCCACGCCCACGGATCGGGCCGCACCCACGGGCCGCGCCTGCGGATCGGGCCGCGCGGGCGCGGCCTGCACGGGCGCAGCCCGGCCCCGATTCCTTCTCCCCGCCCTCCCGCAGTAAGTAGCTTCCCGGGCCGCAAGCTTGCGGCCTGGGAAGTTTTTTACTGCGGGGGGGGCGAGGAGAGGGAGCTGCGGCCTGGCGCCATGGCCTTTGTGGCCCAGCGCCGGGCCTCGGCCCGCAGGTTGGGGACCACTGCTGTATGGTATTCTATTCCTGCCGCCCACCAGACTTCACTGTGTTTCAGCTAAGTGAGAACAACCTGCCCATCAAAAAAGGCATTGGCCTCACTTTGGCTGTGTAAGTGGATCTTTATGCTCTTTTCTCTAATTTTCCAGGCATGCAGTTCTTCTGATCACAACTGCTTGACTGGTAAAGAGAAGCTTCTCCCAGAAACGTAAACATCACCTAGAGGAAATATGGTGGTACAGTTTGCAGAAGTGGCAGATGTCTTGATTTGCCTTCTGGATGTCATGATTTGCCTTCTGGACATTTCATTCAGGAAGTTTGCCCTGTTCAGCGTGCACAGTGTACATCTTTCATACTGGGGACAGGACTTTTGGCTCCACAGGATTTATGACACTTAGCTTTCTTGGTCACAGCTATAGGGGATTTGGCAAGCTCTGGACAGTCTCTGCCCAACTTTGGCAATTCCTTAGCAAGTGGCCTGGTGAAGGAGTCCACTGAATGGCAGGTGGATTGTCCAATGCTTGGATCCATGCTTTATGTGGCAGCAATGTTCTAATGGTTATAATCAATAAAGTTGAAACCTGTTTTTTCCACCTTAGTCTCTGTGTGCTACACCTTTCCCCCTTCTTGCCTCTTCATTCTGCCATTAGAACTGAAAAAGTTGCTGCCTTGTGATTTAAAGGAGAGTCCAATGAGACCATTAAGACAAGAGTCTAATGGTGCCACAGGCTATATTTATACTCTGCATGGCTTCTTCATATCCTCGCTTATTTTTAACCAGTAGTTAATACCACTTTCCTCCCACACAGGGGCTCAGAAGCAGCTTACAAAAATGAAATGTACATTAACACGCAATTAGCAAAATATAAACACCTTACATACCCTCCCACTCCCAGCCATACTAGTGATAGGAAGCCCCCCCTCCCGACTTGTTTCAGAATGCAGTTCAGAAACCAAGCTATTTTCCAATGAATTGACCAATATATTGGATCTTTCTGAATCAATTGACAAAACTGCTCAAAACCCTGTACTGTTCCTAATGACATTATTAGGGACATGACTGTGTTCCAAACGACCAACATCCACTTACCTGGTGCTGATGTAGAAGCATGCTGTGGCAGTGATTGGGACACCCAGAGAGGAGGAAGAAAAAGTCTCCCTCTTTCCTTTTCTAGAGATTCTCCTCTTGCCCCCATGCCAAGGAACTCGATGAAAGGGAAGTATCAAGAATTCTATGAAGTATATTTCCCAAAATGAACTCATACAATGGGTATCCAGGATATCCAGGAAAGAGGGAGGAATATGGGAAGGTGCCCTTGTACTCTGTTTTTCCTCCTTCCTCTACCTCCCTAATTTTCCAGAAAACATGTTCTTTTCCAGCTTGTCTGGCACCTGACATGATTACACAGCTGAATCATTATTCACAGTTCTGGAGGGGACAATGAAAATAAGATCTCCATCTGACCCTTCCATCTAGACCAGTGGTCCCCAACCTTTTTTAGGCTGGGGACTGGCAGGGCAACTGCCCCACCCGTGCATCGCACATGCACTGCTGCATCCGCGCAGCGCGCATGCGCGGCCTGGCTGCACATGCGCACATGCGTGGGCGTGGCCCTGATTCCCTCTCCCCCCTCCTGCAGTAAGAAGCTTCCCGGGCTGCAAGCTTGCGGCCTGGGAAGTTTTATACTGCAGGGGGGGGCGGGGAGAGGGAACCGCAGCCCGGCGCCATGGCCTTCGCGGCCCGGCACTGGGCCATGGCCCGCAGGTTGGGGACCACTGATCTAGACAGTGCCATCTAGAGCATTCTTCCTCCACATTGTCACTGCAAGTGGAAAATGAATATGAAGGAATGAGCAGAAGAAGATATTGTCTGGCTCAGTTAAATGTCAAGCTAGACAAGAAGTCAGGGCCATAATGCTTGTCTTGCAAAAGATGAATGTTATGAAATGCCGCTATTGTATTCCACATTGAGCAGTCATGAACAACAGCTGCTATTGCCAACCAATATTTTATGTTCCTATATAACTAGAGGCCAAGCCTGTTGCATTCAGGAATACAACGGGCACTAGGTTGGGGGGGAGTGTGTGTGGAAAAACTCTGTAGATGGCCTCTCGCTCCCCCCGGGATCTGGAAAGGCTGCAGGCTGGAGGCCCCCAGGAAGGGAATTCACTGGCATGGGCAGCTTGCATGCAGCAGGGATCTGCAGCCTCTGAGTCTTGGAGGGAAGTGGAAGGAGCATGGGGTGGTCAGGGGTGGGGGATGGAAGGTGATTGGCTGGACTGACAGGCAAGCTGGTTGGAGGAGGAGACCCTCAGGGATGGGACAGCTGCCCCTGAGTGGGTGTTAAGCAATGAGTGGCACTTAAGCTATGAGACACACTCCTCCTCCAAGGCCTTGCCAGAAATATAGTATGTGGAGCAGATGGGAAAACTACATGTAATACTGAAGTTGTATGACTAGAGTTTCAGATCTCTGAAAGTAGCTAAAGAGTAGCTAACATGGAATGGGAAAGGGAAACAGCTCTTCTGTCTTTCTACCAATTTCCCGATTCAGAGTGACTATGAGCTGGTTTAAGAATGTAGGCACAATATGAGTCCTGTCATTTCCCCATGTCAAGCTTAAATTTACCCTGAAGTGTAGAATGCACTATGAGAAATATTCAACACTTCCTTCTTCAACAACGACTCCAATAAACCCACTGTTTTTAGGGCCCACTTAGAACATCTGGAGTTCTACCAATTCACCCTTACTCACTTAAAACATTACCTTGTGGCTATAGTATATGCAGAAATAAAAGACAAAGGTTTGGAAGTATCTTGACAACAAAGCTACTAACTTCATTAACTGTATATATCTTTATTGGATCTTCACATATCTATTAGACATTTGGGAAACCCGATAAAAGTGTGAAATTTTATGGGCTGAGAATATGGACACTTGAGTGGAGAAAAAAAATCATGTACAGAGGAAGTAGATTTATTATTTATGAGGTGCCTTTAAAAAAAGTCCACAAAATAATCATACCCTATTTAATTTAGACAAAGTGCCAGAAAAACAAAGCTAAAAGTAATGCTCAAAACTGAAGAAAGAAAAATTCAACAACAATTTGACAAAGGCAGTTGAAATAAATTAGTCTAAAGAGGGGTGTTTTTTTTAAGTGGAAGAGAATTGATTGAACGATTTTTCTGAGGCAAGCATGCTAATGGACATTGATGGCAAAGGCTCCCAAAGGATCAAGAATCCTTACCTCACCCCTCAAATAAAAATCAACTCAGTGTTTCCTTAATAAATACATCCAACTTCCTCCTATAATTTAAAGGTTACATTCACAATTAGAATCTGGGCAAATCTATTATTTAAAAGAAAATCCATCTGCTAAATACACTCTAAGTGGCTCTTTTGAGTTCTACTAATTTGGTGGGCCCTTCCATATGGACTTGGCAGCCAGCTAGTCCACCCAGCAACTTCCACCACCACTTGCTGGAGTGACCAGGTAAAACAGATGGGAAAGCCAAGTCAGGCCAACAGACCATGACATAAGGTTGTCAGTGTGACACTCAGGGATTCACCAGACATCTATGGTAAAACCATAGAGTATGGATTGCATCCTAAACATCACATCAGGGTCATGTCAATGGAATAATGTCACTTTTAATAAATTTCACAGCCATTGGCACATCATCATTTCCCCATCTCCACCCCTTCCTTCTCTTGATGGTTGCCAAGCAGAAAGTTACAGTAGGGAGGTGAAAATGGTCTTTCCTTGCTAGTAAATTCTCTTAGACTAAGGGTTACCCTGAAAAATGCACTGGTAACCCTTTACCACCCCTCAGGACCTCTTAAGAACATCTAGAGAAAGTATTCCAGAAAGAACAAGGTGACAGGGTAGAAGCCCTATAAAATCCCTTATAACCAGCTCTGTAGCACATGGGGAAGAGATTAAGACCTTTTCTGCACAGTGGCAGCTACACCAGGCCGCCAGTGGTTCCTTGCAAAGGGGGAATTAGCCCTGCCATTTCTTGGGCCCTCATGGGGGAAGATTTTCCTAGCCAGTTCTGACCCATCCCAGATTATTGCCTCCATATGAAGCTGATGGGGAAGAGGGGATCTGCGGAGCTTCGCAGCAGTGTGTGGGGTGGTATTTTCACAAAGGTGGGATTCCATGACAATAAAATTCCATCTTCATGAAAATAAAGGAAATTCTTATGCACCTCTGTACCCACCACAAAGCTTCACAGAACCAACTGGGGCATGCCATAGGAGGGGCCTGCCATGGGATATTTTCATGAAGATGGGATTGCTTTGTCATGGAATCCCACCTTTGTGCAATTTATTTTTCTGGGCTACTTCTCTTAGACCTTTTCCTCACAGGGGAAAAGGCCAGGCCAGCATTCATATGGCAGCATTTCTAATCCCCGTTTCCACATGATGTTGGCACCATTCCAGCTCCATCCTGCCCTTGGCCTGTTTTAGACCCTTTGTTGCCCCACGGGAAGGGATCCACATTCCCCTTTTCACCATGAGCACCAACTGTTGTGTTGCTATGGAGAAATGCCACAACAATGAAACATTCCCTCCTCTTTTTTGGATTTTTCATGTAATGGTCTCAATTTATGTTCAGGTAGATTTCTGATGAAAGTAGGACTATGAAAGTTGGACCATATGGCTGTGAACGTTGGACCATAAGGAAGGCCGAGCGTTGAATAATTGAGGCTTTTGAACTCTGGTGCTGGAGAAGACTCTTGCGAGTCCGTTGGACTGCAAGGCAAACAAGCTGGTCAGTCCTAGAGGAGATCAGCCCTGACTGCTCCTTAGAAGGCCAGATCCTGAAGATGAAACACAAATACTTTGGCCACCTCATGAGAAGGAAGGACTCCCTGGAGAAGAGCCTAATGCTGGGAGCGGTTGAGGGCAAAAGAAGAAGGGGACGACAGAGAATGAGGTGGCTGGATGCAGTCGGTGTGAGCTGAAGCAGTCGGTGTGAGCTTAAATGGGCTCTGGGGAATGGTAGAGGACAGGAAGGCCTGGAGGATCATTGTCCATGGGGTCACGATGGGTCAGACATGACTTCGCATCTAACAACAGATTTCTGATAGGCTGGCCATGATAAGTTGATCCTGATGAGTGATTGTATGTTGACAATAAGGTTTAAGAACAAAGAGCTTGGATGCCTAGCTAATCAGGAGAGGGCTGCTTGATTTCATGCCCCCCCCCCTTCCCTGTTAATACCCCACCACCAGAAAATGCAAACGGGAATATGTTTGGACTGCCTGTTCCCAAAATGATAATACACAGTGAGGAGAACATTTTATTTTTCCATGGGGACCATAGTGTTGCAGTTCTTCAGTGATGCGGATCATGCCATTTTTTTAATTTCACGAACAGGAAATGGAGATAGGAGGGCTTGCCCCTGTTTGCTCCTCAGATCACTGTGCAGCAAGAAGTGGCAAATTGAGTTTTGGCGATTTCACTCATTGTGAAGCACATTTGACTAAAACTCTTACCAACGACTTAGCTCTGGGTTGCTGCCGATGTCATATGGAAGCAACACTAAAACCCGAGAGGCTGTCCTGGGGGCAAATTCCTCATGTGGAATCAATCTAGGAAGGGAAATTGTACTAGCATTAGTACATTACCTGCCTTCAAAGAAACCAGGGGAGTTCAGATCAACTCAAATGACAAAAGAACATACAGATGTGTTTTGATAACCATATAAACAAAAATTTCTCAGTAAAGGAAACTCAAACAATAAAAAACACATTTAAACCTCTCTAAAGCCTGTAATTCAGACTCTAGTGTACAACTGTTTCTTATGTAAAAGTTTTATCTCCTCATTCCATCTATCCCACTCCTGTATGTTAAATAAAATCTTTTGTTTTGGTTGGCCTTTCATTGCCTCAGTATCATTCTGAAAAGGTTTTAGAAAAGAGGGTTCTTGCATCATCCCAAACAGTTCCAGGGCTGAGTTACCACTGTCAGTGTAGGGCAGGACACCCAGCTTTATTATTTTATAACAAAGAAGCTATGCTACAAGGGTAGCTCAGTCAGAAGGGAAGAACAATTTATAATTGGAGGGGAAATACATGAACTGATCCAGAAGATTTTAAAGACTGAGATACAAATAAAACCAGAAACATTTCTTCTGGGACTAATGGTTAAAGAGTGTGAAAAAAGTCGTGAAACTTTGTTTCTGTATATGATTAGGGTAGCAAGACTGTTATATGCACAAAAATGGAAAACTTTGCTATCACCCACAATGGAAGAAGTATTAATAAAAATAATGGAGATGGTAAAGAAGGCCAAGCTTACTTCTTTGATTAGAGAAAAGACAACGGCTGTATTTGTTGTTAATTGAAAATCTCTTGCATACTTTTTGGGTGATATGAACAAAAAATGAGGTGACGGTGTATGGATTTGAGGATTAAGCCGAAAATATGAGATTATAGAAAAAAGAGAGGTTTAATTTTTTTTGTTGATATACACATAGTAAGTAATTTGATTTATATACAGCACAGATAAAATCAAAAGCCTCTTACTTCTCTTATCTCCTTTCCATCTTTCATTACATATTTTCCTTTTTCCCCCCTTTTTCTTTCATTTTTATGTTATGCTTTAAATCTGTAAACCGCACTGCGGTATTAAATAAAAGGCTAAGGGCTAAGTGGGAGGAGAGTGGGCGGGCGCTGTCCAGGATAAAAACTTGGAGGAGCGAATCAGGAGCTTTGTTGATCGTAAAGGTGCCACTGGACTCTGTACTTGACAGGACAAACACCTTTATATTTTTTATTATTATCCTCTGTAAGAGCTCATATATCACTCTTCACTCTCATTTTCTTCTAACAATTCCAAGCCTTAATTCTTCTCCATACACATGCTTATCTCTTCCACGTGGCCTGTCCTGATCCAACCCTTTCACTGTGTGCCTTTTCAGCTTTCTGAGACAAAAGAGGATGGGCCAACTCAAGGCCAGTCCTTACATGGATTACCTCTGTGCTCCTGATAGCACATGAATGGCACTGAGTGCTGGTTCACCTAGCTCCCCATTCCCATCAGCTGCATTCAAAGTGTTGGAGCACCAATCTAGTTTACTTTTTATCCTTGCATTGTTCTATAGAATTTTATATACTGTTCTTCCCTCCCTTTTTATCCTCACCAAAGTTCTGTGAGGTACTTTACTGAGAGATTGACTGACCCAAATTCACCAACGAAACTTCATTGCAGAGTTAGAATCTGGTGTCTCAAATCCTAATCCAACAATCCAATATCTAAAGCTCACTGGCTCTTAGAACTGTCTGTCCTGCTTGCCAAAAAACTCCACGACTTTCCTTTGTTGCTAGGTATTAGAAGACATTATTGCTCAGCAGCAAATATCCTGCTTTGCACGTAGAAGGTCCATAGTTCTACCTGTGGAACCTCCAAAAACACTTTGGCTGGAGTTTCTTCCACGCAGACAGTGCTGAGCTAGACAGATCAGTGCTGGGTTAAGTGGACTGACTCAGCATCAGCTTTATATTCAACAGTGAAATGTATGTCAGATTTTGCTTCTTGGAGCATGGACAAGGTACATTTTGTACTTATGTTATTTTGTAAAGCACCATATCAATTGATTAATGGTAAGTAATCATTTTCCCTCTGGAAGTCTTGTTGAAGTTTTAGGATACATGCTCTTGCTGTGGCACTATTATATACATTTATATCCATTGTGCCAGTTCAATTTCTATTGATTTACTCCACAGTAACTTTGTATTGATATATAGTCCACTGACTTGCATTTCCTGTTTGGGCAAAAAGGCAAGAGTATAAATATTAAATATCAACAGCTAGATTCAAAGAACTGCAGGCTTAAGAAAAAATATTCTCCAACCCTCTTCCACAAAAATATTGTATCATAAAGTGCTGCAACAGGGAGATTCTAGAGCTGTTCTTCTGCTCCTTAGAGAGGTTTCGCGATCTCTTGTGCAAGTGAAGAACATCTCTATATTTAGTTTCAATTTTCTTAGGTATAATTCCATCAGGGAGTGTAAAAGAGTTCTGATGTGACTTTCCACGTATGACAGGGATCTTGTGGATGCAATCAAGGTACATTTAAAAAGTTATCAAAGATTCTGCAAGTAAGAGACGGTGTGCATTAGTCATATAACTTGAGACAAGTATTATATCGGTATAAAATAATATTTTAAAATGAGATTAAAAATGGTATCTATTACAGCAAGTTATATTTTGGAGAGAAGGAAGGGAAATATTAAGTCAGGCCTGTTCTGACTGCTTGGTCAGAACAGCTTTATCAATGCTGTAGTGAGCCCAAGGTCACCCAGACGGCTGCATGTTGGGATGCGGGGAATCAAACCCAGCTCGCCAGATTAGAAGTCTGCACTCCTAATCAGTACACCAAGCTGGCTAAGGGAAGCCAAGCAAGACTTTTAACCAAATTCTTTACATTAGTATTAGCAGTTGTTTATAGTTACAATGTTTCAACTACAAAAAAACCTGTATTTTCTTCAAAAGCAACACAAAAAATGTCCTTAATAATTAATAATTGAATTTCTTTCCATCCTAGGCCCATTGAAGTTTCTCAGTTTCTAAAACAAACAAACAAACAAAATAATATGTTAGGTAATAGGACAGAGTATTTAATCCCCTAGATTTGGGGTCCCCCATAAGTGGTTGTGTGGATGCAGAGCCTGATTAAAGGCTAGCATTTCTGGGGAGCAGGAGAACCCAACAGAGGCTGGTGCCCAGAGGGGTCACTCCATGTTGCCTCCCCCATTTTTCAGCCTGCCATTATGTCCAGGTTTTGGGGCTGGATAGCCAAAGCAACCCGTTGAGGGGCAGGCTGTGGTAGGCTTCCTTGTGGTACCATGACCACAAGATGGCAAGATTCTCTGCTTGCCCCGCTCATTGTTGAACAAAGGCTGTGGCCAAATATTTTATGCCAAATTATGGTTATCGGTGTCCTCATTACGCGGTCAATATCCCTCTGCAAGGCAATGATGTGAAACAAGTAGACATATACCTGCTTTAGTTATCCAGTTTCTAATAGTCAATTTTGAAATGGCTAAAATCATGACATTAACAAAACACCCTGGCTGGAGGACCTTAGAAAAATCTTGTATGTACAGCATGTATCAGGAGAAAAAAATACAGGGAAAATGGAGTCAATAATAGAAGTTCAAGCCCAATTCTTTAAAAAAAAATCAAAGTACATCAAATTAGATAAAGGGTTCTACCACCCCCACCTCTACCCTGGTACACATAAAGTAATCAGTAACTGGAACAAACGGAAGATGTTGTGAAAGAACTAAGTTTTCTTTCATGATGCAGTCTCAGAGTACAGTCTGACACATAGTTACAGTAATAAAAAGAATAACTGCAAGAATGAATAAGAAGATATGGAAAACAAACACTTCTATATGTTTCTATATACGTTTTAAAAGCACATTTAAGATCTGGGTAATTTTAAAGTTGTTTAAATGGAATGGCAATAGAAAATTATGGATAAGCAGAAAATATAGATAAGAAGAACAAATTAATTAATGTTTTTAAATGGATTTAGTTTATGAGCTGATAAAAAGTGCTTGTAGTTTAGTGCCAGAGAGGGATGTAATAATTGGTAAAGAAAAAAAATTATGATAAGGGCTACAACTAAAAAGAGTCACAAAACAGATGGTAGTGGGAATAATTAAAATTGGACTTTTTAAAAAAAAAGTCGTGCTCATGTTTCCCCATTCCCTTCCATTTATTTTTATTTATTGAAACTTTTTTTCATTGCTAGAGACCAAATCTGCATACATACCTATTACAAGTGTGTGATCAAATCACAATTGACTTATGGTGACCCCAGAATGGAGCTTTCAAAGCAAGTGAGAAACAGAGTTGGTTTGCTATCGCCTTCCATTCCAGCATCTTCCTCAGCAATTGTCCACGAGAGAACTGACCTCCTGACAAGGTCCTGTTCTACCATGCTGCTTTCCCCTCCTAATGTGCCTATTAGCACAGTACAAAAAAAGAGTCAGATTTGGATTGGGTTCTTAAATCAGGCTCTTTTATTCCAGTATAAAAGCTAATTGTAGATTACAATCATTTCCCATCATGCCCATGAGAAAGGCATTATTGTCTCCATATGCTATGATAAACCACTTTAAGGACCTGAAAAAAGTGAAAGTGTTTTTTTTAGCATCAGAAGCAACAAATTCTTTGAATCATTAGTTTAGAAAGCATAACAGTAATTAACCTTCTTTTAACCCTTCTTTAAATAATCTCTAGAATGGCAGTTTGTTTTTATAGCCCTTTTTTCTCTGGCCTAAGAAGTCTCAAAGCAGCCTGCAGTTGCCTTCCCCCCATCTCCCCACAATAGGCACTGTGTAAAGTAGGTGGAGCTGAGAGTTCTGAGGAACTGTGCAGGCTTCACCCAGCAGGCTTCACGTGGAGGTGTGTAGACTCAAGTCCAGTTCTCCAGATTAAAGTACACCACTCTTAACCACTACACTGCTTTATCTGAAATAAGTTGCAATTATTATGTTAGCTTTAAATCATTTGAGATGAAGATATAAGACCAAAAGTTTTGAGAAACTGGTGACATTTTGGTATCAGATAATTTGGGTAATAATTTGACCTCTTAGGGAAAGCAATATTACAGCTCTAACATCTTTAGCAGTTATATTGAACTTTTAGTAGACAAGAAGTGGTTAACAGGATCTGATTTAAAAGAGCAAATATAAAACTGGCTATGGTTTGAACAACTTTCAGTTTTGTTTTTCATTCTACAATTATTCATTCCAAAGGATACATTGTATGATTTAGCTTTTTCATATCTACTTGCAACAAACAGCTTTAATCTTTCTTGGGTAATCGTTCCCTTCAAATTAAGCATATGATCTTTACACAGACAGGAGATGATGATACAAGAAAACAAAATCAGTTTGTGCCTCTTCAGGGAAAGGTTCAACTTATGGCTGTCATTATAGTTAAGCCATATACAGTCCCCCCCCCGCCCCTATGGAAGATAGGTTAAACCACAGGAAATGACTCAGTGGACTATCTTTTGGGGGCTGATGGCCTAGCTAGAGGCATGTCGAAATCATTTTTACTGAAAGGTTTTATTTTAATTAAAACAAGACCCAAAAGGTCATAGTAGTCAAAAGTAAGAAACATTCACAAGTGAACCCAAGGGTGTCTTTGCACTTTGGTGTTGTATTATTGCTTCCAATCTATTTCAAACACTTTACAACACTGTGAGAAACCCTGAAGGCTGAATATTCAACAACAGAGTGGTGATAACATAACCCAATTGTAGTCATATTTTTGATCTAAGACTGTAATGTATGCACAACTGTTATTCTAATTTTGTTTAGTTTAGTCTCCATTGTCAAAATAAATGTAAAGAAAGAAGGAATTAACAGATATTTGCTTTGACATCATTATTACACATAGGTTAAGACTGTCAGTAAGGATCAGGAAATCCATAACACATTTCTTTGAATCGTAATCATAATTTTTCTTTTGCTGTTCCCTCATTGCATATTTTATTTAACCTTACAAATATAAATGTCAGTTTTCCAGGAGGAAGCTTCTGGCAAGGTCATTAGCTCATTAGACTGTTTCATGGAGCTAACATGTGCCTTTAGGAAATGACCTCCCTTCCTATGGCAGCTATGCAAGAAAACTTCACCTTCAGAAAATTGCTTGTTACGTATAGATCTTTCCGAGTTAATCCTTGGGTAGCTAGAGCTCTTATTGTCACAGCTGGGTATGCTTCACAAGTTCAATTTCTTTATATCTGATTCCTCAAAATTAGTTTCAAATGAAATATGCTTTATTTTATTCTTGGATCTGATCTCTTTATAGCTGGTTTACATGTATTATCCTACCTCCACCTTTAAATGGTGAGTCTGTGACATACATGTTAACCAGCACTAAAGATTTAAGAATGTATTTCCAAATGTTAAAGATGTATTAAAATTAAAATAAACCATATGTTCTGTAGTAGTATGCAATATATAAAATATCTAGATGAGATAGAAACAATGAAGAGACAGAACTGAAACAATGAAGAGACAGAACTGAATGTAAGCAGAACGAAGGGCTACTTGTATTGGCACAAGACTTGTCTGCCACTATGGGGACAACTTTATATTTTAAAGAATTATCCCTTGTTCTAGGCTGTCACAACCGCCAAATGTCAAAATATACTTTTTTCCAAAGAACCAAATCAAAATGAGTTTAAACTCATAAAAATCCTCCATTAGCTTTATAGCATTAATTTGATTCAATATTCCTGAACTTTAATTGGCTTCCATTAATGATCACGTAAGAGCTGGCTAATATGGTAAGCTTTGAGTTCACGGATAGATCTGCACTGATAGAACTCTATACAGAATATATGGATACAGCCTACTGCTTCTCAAGGCTTCTTCTTAAAATATGCATGAATACCAAACTTTTAAAAATTGCTTTCGCAACTGTAGACAGTGCCAGTGAGAATCAGGGTATATAGAGAGAAATTAATTCATAGCACACATTCTCCATACAAATTCATTACCAGGTAGACTTGGGGTACTTTAGATGGAGACAAAATTGACCCTTTACACTGCCTATATGAAACATGTTATATAAAACTAGAGTCTGGATAAAAGGCTTTATGAAGACAGATAGGGATGTATTTCAGAACAAAATCAGACAATAATAAACACCATGTGGAATTGTAGATGGCAAAATGATAGTTAAGGGTTTATAATACCATCAAAAGGATATGTAAATCTTTACCGAATGTTCATTTTTCTTGAATATGGCCATACAAGAACTTGTGTAAGAAAACAAATCTTAACACATGTTATATTTTTAATATCTTTAGGTGATGCACTCCCAAACTGCTTTTTCTGTGCTACTTTTATTCCTGACCTTGAACTGGAAGAAGTATTGGTAATAAAGAATATCAATTTGAGATTGCAAAGAATCATTTTGGCAATCCTTTTGAAAATAAAAGTGATCAAGGTCTACAGGAAAATGGCGCAGTACTCCCTTTCAAAAGCTTTTAAGCAATGACTACCCTGCACTTAGACAGAGAGGCAACTTCATATAGTTATATCAAAGATCTATCTCTTTTTCTCTGTCCTAGACAGCAAATAGCTGCTTTAACACTTCCTTCAAGGTGACATCTTCAGCTCTGTAGAACAGGTTTAAGATAGCAAGTATTTTTAGCTACCCTTATGGCTAAATTTATGCATTTATGGCCATTACACATCACATTAGTTTCTTGCTGGGTTGTCCTTACCTATAAAGGTGGCTTCAGGCCTATCACAATGGACTAGTTTAATGTAAAATATATTCACTCAAGAATCACTTGTTTAGTTCTTCTCCATTTATTTTAGCTTGCCCTCTCCAAGATCTTAAGCCCCTTATTGGATTTCCCCCCTCCCCCATTCTACTTGAAAGTCAATGTTCATATGATGGTCCAGAACTCTATGTGGTTTAGGTCATTATTTACAAATTAATATTGTATGTTCTGTATTTGTAAGTACTTGAAAGTCAAGTTTAGGGATAAAAGAAATATCCATAGCTAGGACCTTTCACTTTTTCCCTTAAAAATGCAGGCTTCGTAGGAAGTGGAATCGCTGCTCAATGATAAGAGTTGAACCAGTTTCTCCTGTGCTCCTCCAACCTGTTGTGTTAGAAGAGGCAAGGTCTGTAGTGTACATGATTTATCAGCATATATGAAGACTATCCTACAGGGGACATCACAGGAGATTGTAGTTACCGTATTTGCCGGCGTATAAGATGACTGGGTGTATAAGACGACTCCCCAACATTTCCACTCAAAATATAGAGTTTGTTACATTACAGTACAGTACTATGGGCCACTATGGGCAGCTATGTCTGTCCCAACTGAAGTGCACCCAGCGTATAGGACGACCCCGCCACTTGGAGGTATGTTTTTCAAGGGGGAAAAGTAGTCTTATATGCCAGCAAATACTGTAACATATTTAGACTAGGAGCTTCCTGGTGTTTTCAAATATTTACCTCCTGGAACATAATTGGCTTCATTTGCAGTTTCCTGCTCCTTTAAGGACACTTCCTCCCTGCTTGCCTTCAGATGAGGAGCAGAAGAACAGTTGGTGGCCAAACTGTGGCTCTCCAGATGTCCATGGAATACAATACCCATGAGCCCCTGCCAGTTCTCAATTTATTTTTGTAGGAAGATGATGTATACACAAGAGTAGGACCATGAATTCTGGAGAACAATTGATCATTCCACAGACAAATTCAGTGACCTGTGAATGGCTTAAGAAATTCAGCAATGAATTGAGGTTAAGGGCTCATTTACATGTTATATTCAATAGAGACTGCTTATGTAATTGCCTGTCTCTCACCTCAAATGTTGACAATAAGAACTTACTATGGATATCGTCTGGACAGTTTTCATATTATATGGACTGGTAGTCCATTTTAATGAACAATCTCTAAATGTATCAGGTGTCATCCACTTGTAATTTTACAATGTGGCCTAGTGCAGTGACCACATAACATCAGGCTCCATTTACATGGGGAAGATGATCTCTAGATAGTGTTGTTATGGAGATAATGATTAACCCCATCCTTTGCAACAATGACATGATGCAACAGAATGTGGGTTCAACTAGTTTTTATTTATTTAAATAACTATTTAAATCAATTAAATGGTTGGTCTAAATCATTGATTATTCCAACAGGCTGACCATTTTTACGGTAGCCTGCTCTAGCCATCGACTGGGTCTTCCTTTAGGCAGATCTATCTCAGATCAAAACTCACCCAACAGTTCTGCTGCCCTTGTTTATCACTGCCTGCACAGCCATTGTTTGTTCAGAGATGTACCCAGCTCCACCCTCTCCTCTGATGTACTATAAGGCCCCTTCCAGGGTTAAAAGCTGGTTTTCAGCACCATAGCAGCCCTGGATTAACCATCAAGAAGAAGAAGGGTCTGGTTCTTATATGCAGCTTTCCTCTACCCAAAGGAGTCTCAAAATGGCTTACATTTGCCTTCCCTTTCCTCTCCCCACAACAGACACCCTGTGAGGTAGGTGAGGCTGAGAGAGCCCTGATATTACTGCTCAATCAGAACAGCTTTCTCAGTGCTATGGTGAGCCCAAGGTCAGCCCGCTGGCTGCATGTGGAGGAGTGGGGAATCAAACTTGGCTTGCCAGATTAGAAGTCCGCACTCCTAAGTGCTGTTTTTGGTACCTCGCTTTTCACTACCTGAAGGAGTCTCAAAGCAGCTTACAATCACCTTATCTTTCTCTCTCCATATGCAGCCAGCTGGCTGACCTTGGGGTAGTCACAGTTCACAAAGCATTCTCAACTGATACTCTATTGAAAATGCTCTGAGAACTGTGACTATCCGAAGGTCAGCCAGCTGGCTGCATGTGGAGAAATGGGGAATCCAGTCAGGCTCCCCAGATAAGAACTTCTGTTCTTAACCACTACACCAAGCCTGGCTCTCAAGCAAAATAACTATGTACTTGGGGCACCAAGGGGAGCAGTCACCACAGAGGGACGTCTGTGTATATTGCTTAGTGCTGTTTAATGTTTGTGGATTCTGGCCTAGGCGGTGATCAGGAAAAAAAACTGATTTTTTAAATCTTTTATTTCACCTTCAGTACTCATTGAGTCTTAATGTCTTGGCAATTTAGCAAGGAAAGGGCTGAGGGGCACCATTGCTAGGCAATGTTATACCAACAAGCTATCTCATGCTACCAATAAGCCACAGCAAAATGATGATAAAAGGGTGCAACTGATCAAAGCAGGCTTTTCCCTCTCTTGATTGGCTAATCAGATTTCAGGGAACCAACTGAGCCCAGTGCCTCATTTGATGTTAATGGGATAAGGACAAATTGACCCACAGCATGATCTGTTGTGAATGTCTCTTCTCTTTAAAGAGAAATTAGTGCAGTTTTTTGTAACTTCAGCCTTAGTTACACCACACAGGATGGTGCTCTAGAAGGGAGATATTCTGGAATTTTGCAGAACTTTCCTTCCTGCCCCTTCTCTCTTTGAATATCCCTTTGATCAAAATGGACTTGATTAGAAACTGACTCCAAATTCTTAAGAAAAAAGGAAAATAAGTGGATTGTTGGATTTCAGGGGGGCGGGAATGGGTAAAGAGGAATTAATTTCTTTCAACATCCCCTACCTGTAGGAAAACCCTAACCACCCTGCAATTCCTTGATCACTTATTTTGAGATACAAACTCTTGTGTTCTGATGGTTTCAGCAAGGCCATTAAAATATATTTATTGTAAACAAAAAATCTATACCTACATTGGATCAATTAATGTGGTATGTAATGGCTATAGTCTCCTATTAGCATTTCTGATGGAATTTTGTTTTGTTTTTGTTTTCTATACTATTTGTACTAATGTCTTGCAGAGGTGGGGTATTCTTTTGTCCCCATACTGCCAGTGTTCAGTGACCTTTTCTAATTTAGTTTCTTTATCCTTTGTTGTTATATAATTTGGGTCTGTAATTGACCGCCACAGGCTTCTTGATAATGGAAGTGAGGCAACCTGGTGTTTAGAGAGATTTTCTTGTAATGTGTACTGCATTTCAGTTATGCAGACACAGTAAATCTGTTGGCTGTGAGAATAAGTAATTGACTTGGTTCAGGTTCATTTTATAACAAGTAACTTTTGGGAAGAGACACAACTTTATGAGATTGACTTTTGCTAACAAAAATCCTCATGCCCTGTGGTAATAGTCGATTTTTGAGTGGTGAAAAAAGAGCATGTTAAAAAGAGCATGACAAAGAAGTTAATGACAATACATTCCTTGATCATATGTCTTACTGGCCTATAAAGACCCATGTAACTATTCACATCCAGTGTGTTGCTTTTATTGTTTTAATATTTGAAAGGAGCACAGAGAACATCTACTTTGTTTCATGTTAAAATTTCACTCTATCTAGAATTTGGGCATCATCATATGATGCCATGTGGGGAGCTCTTATCAAGATGTAGCAGACATGAGTTGCAGGAGCTCTGTTCCCGAATATGCAGTGTCCAAATTCAGATCAGAACCATACTGTGTACAGAGAAAGGATTTTGGCCTCCTACACCATCTACACAGCCTGAAAGAGTCATGGGTGGGGCGCTGTTTGGCAGTGGAGCAACAAGGGAGTTGCGGGGAATAAATCGAATAATAATAATAATAATAATAATAATAATAATAATAATAATAATAATAATAATAATAATATCCTTCTATGGTTGATACCCCCACCTCCATCAAGTCACAGTCGACTTACGGGGACCCATTACCTGCTTCTGCATTATGACCTTGGTATTCCTTGGTGGTCTCTGACTAGCGGTGACCTTGCTTAGCTATTGAGATCTGATTAGGCTACCATAAGATACCCAGGGCCTCTTTTGCACGATGGAAAAGCTGATGAAAACTCAATAAAAACATTGTTCTTTTTCAGATCTCTGCACGGGAGAGTTAATTTACTCCACAAAACTAATTTTGCTCTGCATGGTCAACTGTGTCTTTTTGCTTACAGCATCTTTTAAGTGTTGCTTCTGAAAGAGTGTGAACACTGATTTTTTCCGGTGTGACGGTGCTGAAAACGCTTCTTTTGTAATGCAGAGATGTCAGCATGTTTTTAGCCTCCTCCCCTTTTCTGCTCACAGTCCTTTGTCTACCAATGGGAACTCTGCTTTTGTCAGCGATCACATGGAAGTATCTCTCCCTTTATGGAAAAGGCTTCCAGTGGTTAAAGATTCCATACCTGGTTATGTTGAGGTATAATGTGACAAGGCTGAGGTGGGTCAGGATATTGAGAGGCCTGAGGATTTGGTGCAGAAGAGACCTCTCATTCAACAGTAGCTTGAGGGGAGAAGGATCCAGGGTCCAAATCTGAATTATGGCTCTGTCCCAGAGTGAAGAGACTGACTTTGAGCTCTTCCTGTGCATCAGAGACAGTTCCAGGAAATGTCTCAATTGTCTCCTTCTGCAGTGCTGTTAGATGCCCACCTTCCTCCTACCCTGACACTTCAACCTCTTCTCCTCCGGAGGAGTAGTCCATATTCTGGTCCATGTTACCTGCCTTCCTTATACAGCTTTACAGAACAGTGCATTTGGAAGTAGACTAAAAAACATGCTGCTCCTTTCCATTTTACCTTAAGATGATAAGTAATCAGGCTTTTCTTATACTGGGTTCTCAGTGTAAAATCCAAGCCCTTGACAAACTGATCTCTTTCATTTTCACTTTTTAACAGGTTCACATTCTGCTGTCTAGAATCTCTTTAAGGTTGCTCATGTGGGCCAAATGTAACCCTCCTATACTCTACAATTCTTTTTTATCCACTGATGAAGTCAGAATGAAAGAAGCAAGGGTCATGTATCATTCATTAAACAACATGCATAATGCTATTTCTAAGGAGTTGCAGTGCTGTGTTACTTAAAGTGCAAAAGTTGGAAGTGCTAACACTCTTCTAAGACCATTGACTTCAATGAACTTAGAAGAGTATTACTCACTGTTAGGCTCTTACTTGGCTGATGAACCAGTGCATTACTTCAGAATGGCATATTTCCCTGAGATGAAATGGCTCAAAAATGTAATATTCAGTATGTGGCCTGATTTGTAAAATTATAAAGTCTTTTTTTTTTTTTAGGGGGGTGGGAGAGGTTAAGGAATTTAAGAAGCACACTGTATGTAAAATACATTCTTCATCCATAAGGAATGGTATTTTTAGTGCAACTGATTTGCTAACATTTCTGTGACCAAATTTATCACTATATTCAGGCAATGCTATGTCAAGGATTGTTTGTCCTATCATAAAAATGTGCTGGCTAAGAGATGGAGAACTGTCTTCCCCTACAGTCTTATTGCTGCAACAAAATGAGCCAAAAAAAAATTGAACTACTGCATGACAAGTTTTACGTAAACATTTCTTCCAATTTATATGGAGAGATTGTAATGGTTATTAATATTTACTTTAATGTTAACTTGATTATATAATAGCCATCTAATCAGCACTGATTTACAGCCTCACATCCTATTTGCATGCTAATAATTGATTTAATGTCTTGTTAACGATGCACATATGTTCAGTCGAACGTGTTAAAACTCAAAACAATTACAATTTACGATTTCTACTGGCTTTACGCTCTTCATATTATGCCTTTGCTTTATCATCTGAATGAGGAAAATACTATCTTGGCAATACCTCTGTTATCATTTTCTACTGTAGATATGAAGTGTGGATAGCTGTGTTAATTCATAGAAAAACAATCAGAAATAATCCCAGGTTAATTGTTAGGATCAATCACTGCATTAGTCACTTCTCTGTGACATTTTGGTTGGTTCTAATAAAATGATAAGAGCCTCTTGTGGTGCAGAGTGGTAAGGCAGCAGACATGCAGTCTGAAAGCTCTGCCCATCAGCCGGCTCAAGGTTGACTCAGCCTTCCATCCTGCCGAAGTCGTTAAATGAGCACCCAGCTTGCTGTGGGGTAAACGGTAATAACTGGGGAAGGCACTGGCAAACCACCCCGTATTGAGTCTGCCATGAAAATGCTAGAGGGCATCACCCCAAGGGTCAGACATGACTCGGTGCTTGCACAGGGGATACCTTTACCTTTAATAAAATGATGCCCAAGGAGTAGCTGTGTTAGTCTGCCAATAGTAAAATTAAGAGTGTTGTGTTTCACAAAAGCTCATACTGAAATAAATAGTGATCATCTGAAGGTACCAAAGGACTTCAGTTTTGTGAGGCTCCTTCCTCATGGTGCCCATTTGCTGACACCTTACCATCAATTTACCCAACCCAGACCTCAGAATGAGTCACCAAGAAGGTTACAGCACCTCAACCCATCTGTGCCATGGCTAGGTTGCATTTCAATGAGGAGCACTCCAGCCCTTTTCCTCCTCAGCCTCTGGGGAATGTCTGCCATTTAAAGAGCCATGCCCCCTCCCTCTCTCCACCCTCTTACATAATCCCTTTTAGGGATGAAGTTCTGTACCTGCATCTCTCTCTCACATCCTCCCAGCTTCTTCCTTGACAGCCCAGTCTGCCACAAGTGGGCCTTTCCCAGGTGCACTGCCTCTCCCCTTCTCACACCTGCCCAGATATGAGTTGGGTCATCTCCCTACTCCTGCCTGTTCAGTGGAGGAAAGATTGTTGTCAGGCTCCACTAATGCAGAGCTGATCCAGCCAGTCTTCATGCTCAGTGTGGGGCTTCCCCGTTTGGACCCCACCAGTGTAGACTCCTGAACAGCCATGTGGTTTTGCAAGCTGTTGCCATGCTCCCAACCTGCCATCTGTGTTCTTTTATATATATGATAACATACATACACACACTGCCCTCCCTAGCAGCTCAAGGAACAAAAAGACAAACAATAATATATTAGCTTTAAATAAATATTAATAAACTATAAAAACATCAACAATAAGCATCTTAATATAAGCATTAAAAGCATTAACCCATCTCAGTGCACCGGTATAATCTCCAGATATAGTCTGGTTGCAACATACATGGAGGGGGGGGGGTCTTCCCAGGAGAGGCCCATTTAGTGTTACTGTTGATCACTGTCCCCAACTAAAAGGTTGGTGGAAGATGATTGTTGTGGGGAGAGGAAGGTGATCCCAATGGACCTAACTGCCAAGCTTTAGACTTACAATATTTATCAACCTGATCCAGAAGTGGTGGGTTAAATTTGCTTGTATTTTGCTGATATTATGCCTTTTGGAACCACAAGCTTCTTTGTATTTCAATGGCAGTCATACAGGGAAGTAAGAATTTCTGAATCGAATATCATACTTACTGAAATCAATAGCATTGAAATACTTCTCACTTCCCATACTATTTGCTTCTGAGGTGAAGATATATTTACCTTGCAAATTTCCCCAGGTGGCTTATGTGCTCCCCCCGCCCACTTTGAGGTGAGCTTTCTGCTTGTGTATGTTAGGTTAATTAAATGCTTTCTAGCATTTACCATGATCTCCAAAGGCAGTTCAACTAATAATGAATTATTGCACTTATTTAACATTTATCCTAAGCCATATACTCCTTTGAGGCGGCTTAGTAAATATCAGCTGCTAATTAAAAATATTTGATGTTTAATAACTTCTTGACTTATTAAACCTCTGTAAATGAACCTCCATGAGCAACTTAGGAATTACACAATGAAAGCTGTTGTGAGAGACATCCTTCAGGAGCAAGGACTTCAGAAATCCATTAGGGACAAGGGGAACATTTTTAAAAAATGGGACACTTTTCATACTAATGGTAAAACAGGGAGATGCACAACAGCAAAGAGTGGCTTATTTTGCTCAAGAGAAGCTTATAAAGCTGATGCTGGACACTCCACTTATATTTCACCACCATAAACTATAACACAGATCACAGTCCATCACATTAACCTCTGCAACCAGAGCCATTTCCCTTCTCTGACCCAGAACAATAACAGTGATGACTAGACTTTACTTGGCTCTTGAGTGAAGCTGTTGTTACAGAGGTGTTCTGTCAGCCTGCCGTAAGAAAGCATTCCCATGGGAAAAAAAAGAAGCAGATCATTCCAAAACCCAAATAACCATTTTCCTTGAAAAACCAATCTTGCACTCCATATTACAAACGGGCCTGTCAAATCTCTAATAGTGTGAAATTATCACATATATTCCAAAAGAGTATTAGAAAATGTCTGCTTAGTCCCACCAAAAATCCTGAACTAGTATTATGGGAAATGTAAGCCTGGAAGAATCCATCCTGTACTGCACTTCACCTTGATTAAACAGAAATCTCTGTTTACTACAGAGTGTACTTGGTTAATGTACAACTGCTGCTCGGGGGGCGGGGGGAGGATGTCAGTTTTGCCTGTTAGAGCTTTTCCTGTGTGCATTTCTGTGTTTTAAAAGGAGTGTAGTGTCTTTTATATCTTTTCCTAGCAGATTTCGTACAGAAGCAGGGACACTGAGGAAATGAAAGTTAATACCCCTTATAAAATTAAGTGCTATAAAGTTAAGGTTCATGCAAAGTTGCAAGAAAAGCAGACCCTCCCTCCAAGCAAAGACTGTAACATGATAACAATGGCAGATCTGTTCAGTTACAAGAAAACTGATAGTATTGGGGGGATCCTTATTTCCTAACCTCAAGGTCAAACTGAAATCCAATACAAAGGCACCAGATTTTACTAATTTAAGGTGACTTCTGCACAGGGCTTTTGCTCCACCTTCTGTACCCAGCTGTCCAAAGCTTCTACACAATGCTGTGTTAAGTGTGAGCATGATTTATATGGTTCCTAAGGGTTTCCCTTAGGGAGGGAAGAAGATAATCTAGAGAGGTGGTAGAGCTAAATTCCTTCTATAGAGCAATGACATCAAACTTTGCTGTGCCCCCTCCAATTCAGTTCTTTAAGGGCCTTGTTTTATTTAATGGCTGAGCCACAGATCTGCTATCAGGTGGGAGAGACGGAATTGGCATGCTCCCTGAGCGTCTGGCAAGATTTTTGGCATGTTGGCCTTTACACTCTGACATGACAAAGGGAGAAGTGTAAGGTGATCAACAGCAGCAAGCTCATTCAAGGCCCAGGGAGAGAAAGGCTTTTCTTGCACTTGATAAAAAAAGGTATTTGAACCCTGGAGAATGATGGGAAACTCCTGGAGATTTGGGGGTGGAACCTGGGGAGGACAGGGTCTTCAGTGGGCTACAATGCCATAGAGTTGACCTTTCAAAGCATCTATTTTCTCCAGGAGAACTGATCTCTGACAGCCAGCATGGTATAGTGATTAAGAGCGTTCAACTCTAATCTGGAAGCATGATTTCCCTGGACCTTTACCCGAAGCCTACTTGGGCCAATCACAGTTCTCTTAAAATTCTGTCAGCCCCACCTATGTCACAAGGTGCCTGTTGTAGAGAGAGGAAGGAAAGGTGATTACCAGCTACTTTGAGACTCCATAGGGTAGAGAAAAGCAGGGTATAAAAACCAACTTTATAGAGAAGATGCCATAATTTTGGGGAATCCCCTGGTTCTTCCTGGAGGCTAGCATCCCTATTGGGAACTGTGGACCAAAGAGGCTATATTGTCCCATAGGAGAAACAGTCACAATTAAAGACAAAACCATGCTTAACTTTTAACATCCCTGGAACTATTTGTTTACAACATTTTAAAAAATCTCTCTTGGAATTCAAAGAGAAATGTTAAGATGGGTGCAATCAAGCAACAACATCAAAAATATTATGCAGCTCAGTTTTGTCTTTGGACTTGCTGACTGCTGGGCCTTTGAAATGACTGGAATAACAGCATCAGCTACTCATGAAACAATCTACATGTTGCTGTATCGCAAACATGCTGTAAAGCATAGTACTGATACAGATTAAGCACAGCAAGCCACAAAAAAAAAGAAAAGATCATTTCAAGGCAGCTGGGTTTCACACATTGGTTTAAATCAAGACACTAAGTAGACCTTCAGAAATGATGAGAGTGGATCTTTGGCAGTTATCAAAGTCTAATAATTTTGAAGTTGAACAAATTGGTATCCAAAGCCCTCCACTGTGCATCTGATATTGTTGAAGTAGCATAGGCCATTTCCTGATTCCATGATGACTGAAGTGATTACAAATAGTTCGTCTGTTTGCCTGTCATACACTTGTTAAAGGCACTGAAGTTGTTGCAGAAGAACTTGGCCTCTCTATCTTCCTTCTACTTTCCAAAGAGTTGTTTTAGAAAGGTCACAGGAAGTTGGAGTTGAACAAAAGAACAAGATGGTATGGGATGATCTGGTATCAAAACCACTCTCTACCAAATGTTTCCTTCACCATTGTTTCATGAAGCTGGATGGAAGAACTTTTACCGAATGTGGTGTTTTGTGTTGTAGTAAGTCAGCATCCACCAAGCTGTGAGAGAAAACAAATTTCACATTGCCTTAAAAATCCACTTGCGTTACCCGATGTTAGAGTGTGTTTTCTCCTGTGTCCCGACAGCTTCATAAACATTCCACTGCTATCTCACATCTTCCCTGTTTTTTCACTGTTCCTAATAAAACTGGCTTCTCCTACACTTTTTTGCCAGGCAAATGTATTTGCAATACAGCCCCTGCTCATAATCTGAACTATGTTTTTTTGCACTGCTGACTTCCAGCACAACCCACCCATCCCAAAAAGGGGTGGGTGGGTTTGGATTTTATTGCTGTTGTTTTTAATTTTCATCCCAGTGGAGAAACATTTCATTAATGGAAGGTGCCTCCACTGAAACAAGTAATCATTCCGATTGGGATTACCTTCCGCTATGTCTGTGTGCATGTGTGTGTGCGTGCCTGTGCCCACGTAGTCATCTGGTCTCCTCCCTTGGAATGGGTTATATAGGCCATCTCTTCCAACCCCTTGCTCAATGCAGGATCAGTCTAAAGCAGGGGTAGTCAACCTGTGGTCCTCCAAATGTTCATGGACTACAATTCCCATGAGCCCCTGCCAGCAAACGCTGGCAGGGGCTCATGGGAATTGTAGTCCATGAACATTTGGAGGACCACAGGTTGACTACCCCTGGTAAAGCATCCATGAAAAGTATCTGTCTAGCCGCTGCTTAAAGACTGCCAGTGAGGGGAAAATGTTGATAGATCTGGCCCTTATTCCTAGTGTGAAAGAACTGACCCTTACATGACAACCAATTTCTCCCAGTTCTGCATTCAACATCATTTCCCTTCTTGTCCCCCTGCCCTAATACACATGGGGTAGTCACAGTACACAGGTGTCTACCCTGCTTCTTCTGTCTCCATTTTTTTTACTGTTTATAAATTGTTATGTGGCCAAATGCTTCTTTCATGGCTGCTCCTTAGAAGAAGAACTGGATTTTTTTACCCCGCTGTTTACTACCCAAAGGAGTCTCAAAGTGGTTTACAAACACCTTTTCCTTTCGTCTCCCCACAATAGACAACCTGTGAGAGATGTGGGGCTGTGAGAGATCTGAGAGAACTGGAAATGGGCCGCACTGACCCAGCAGGCTTCAGGCGTCTCAAAGCAGTTTCCAGTCGCCTTCCCTTCCTCTCTCCATAGCAGACTCTCCATGAGGGTGGTGGGGTAGAGAGCCTCACTTGGAAGATGGCAACCCTAAGAGGAGGTCCCTCTGTGCACAGCAGTCTTGACCTTAGTCAGGTTTATGCACACCTAGGTAGTGTGGAATTCCAGAAGATGAATCTCCACCAATCTGGCAACCTTACCTCCTCTCTGCAATGTTTTCTTGACCTAAAATATGTCAGGGGATGCTAGGTAGCTGTGGGGGCATTACACACTTTTGAGGCCCCACTTTCAGACTTCAAGGAATATGTTCAGACCACGGACAGGCAACCTCCAGGTGGAGCCTGGAATTGCTGCTCATCTCCAGACTATACAGACCAGCTCTGCAGGCAAAAATGGCTACTTTGGAGGGGTGACTGTGTAGCATTGTACTGTGTAGCATTAGGAAATCCAGCCTTCAGGAGGGGTCCGAGAATCCCTTGGAAGTACAGCTCATCTCTAGACAGTTAGGCTGAAAGGAAAGCTCTCCCCCCTCACATGCACCACTTCAAAAGGAATGCACATGGCCCCAGAATCCACTTGGTTGCTTAGCTGGTGATGTCTGCCCTTCTGAAGCCTGAGACCTACTGCTGGCAACTGCAGTCCCTGTTGTTGTCTGCAAGGCGAAGTCGTTGCCTAATAAAGATGGATAACCTAGTTTCCCCCAAAGTCTCACTGTCTATTTTCTTGTAAAGCTAACTACACTTGAAATTCTGGGCCACTTATGTCTTTGAGTTCATAGGAGTTTTTATTTACCCGGCCAAGCTTGAAAAAAGTCACTTTAGTTCCCATGTCTCTCCAGCCATTTACTTGTTCACTATTAACAGTTTCAGGCTGTAAATATTCTTTATTTAGATCTGCCTGAACTTTCCAGACTTGCAGGATATTGGTCTGTCTGTCTGTCTGTCTCTCTGCACCCCAAAATACAAACAGTTGCTGGTAAGGGCTGGCCAAAGCCCATAGCCCAGGAGGGACACACCCACAACCCCTCCACCCCAACCACAGTCTGTGAGCCTCTACCATCCTCTCTAGATTGCTGCTCATCTCTATATTATAATGATCAGCTCTGCAGGCAAAAATGGCTACTATGGAGGCTGGACTCTGAGGCATTGTACAATTTTAAGGCCCTCCTCCAAACCTCCAGGAATATCTCCAACCCAGGGGTAGCCAACATCCAGGTGGGGCCTGGAGAGCTCCTGGAATTATAGCGCATCTGCAGAGTATAAAGATCAATTGCCCAGGCAGAAAGGGCTCCTATGGAGTTTGGACACACAGTTTACAGAGTATGTCCATACTATAGATTACATATTATCCTTCCTGGACCTGCAGGATGTATCTAACACATGATCTATGCTAATTCAGATACAGCCTTCTTTGTTGGGATTACCAGTATGACTGGAGCGAGCATGCTTATAGGTATGAATTGTGACCAGGATTCAACTTTTACTGTTTATCGCATTCTCCACAGGGATCCGATAACCCAACTATGCATGAAATGTAACCATAGTAAACAACACTCTCTGCACTGTTCTGCAGCAAGAGTTTCTTTCACACATCCTCTACGGTGCCAAAAGGGTTGGAGGAGGCATCCCAACTTAAAGAAAGCTTTTCAGACATCTCACATTACAGTGTAGCCTGAATCATTTTTAAAGTGGAGTTCTAAAGCTCTGAAAATAAGGAGTCAGCAGTAGAAATGCTGACAAACTCTTTAATTGCAGTAATACAAGGAAGTGCCTTTGCACTTAGATATATACAAGCAGAGGCTGTGAGAAGTCTTCCTTCCCCCAGCGGGGGACCATTTTGTCATTGTTTCACATTAAGCAGAAGGAATGTGAACTCGGGTGGCTCGGCTCTCATTACCATTCTGCAAAGTACTGTTTTTGAGTTTTTCCCCTCTTCTTCCTTTGGCTTCACGTTTGCACTGCTGTAGGCTATGGAGTGATGCTGAGACCAAAAATAAACATTTCTCTCTCACACTTTTTCTCGCTGTGTCTTTCTTCTACTCTGAACACATATAAAGAAGTGAGGCATAGCTCAAATCTTGTGTGAAAGTGAACAAATCACAAGCAAGCATTTCTTTTCAGCTGAGCTTTTTGAGGTGTGTATCTCTCCTGATGAAAGCTGACATTTTGAATAGTCTGACTTTATCAGTGGTTCGTGAAGCCCCAGCAAGATGGGTTACAGTAAAAGAAATCCAAGTAGAAGTATTACTATTGTATGTTTTGCAGACAATTTTATGTGCATGAAAAAAATGGCATCATTTTTAAATTACCCTGTTCCCACACACACACTAAGGAAAAGTAGAGGGGTTATAGGATACTTTGTTATTGTTTAGTGTTGGAATGTGGAATCCAGAGATGGTTCTGGAAAGTGCTATCAAGTCATATCCAACGTAGGGTAGCCATATATGATATGATAACAGACAGAGTTGGTTGGCCATTGCTTCCCTCTGTGTAGAAACCCTGCACTTCCTTGGTGGTTTCCCATCCAAGAACTAACCAGGGCTGACTCTACTTAGCTTCCAAGAGTTGATGAGATCAGGCTAGCCTGGGCTATACAGGTGAGGGACAGGAGATAAGAGATTATTAATAAATCTACAGGGGAAAAAAGAGGAAAACTCCACTGGGATTCAGTGCCAGCTGCTCTTTGAGGCCATCTGCTTTTGTTAAAGAGAGCCATGGATGTTAAGAAGAATTTTTTATTATTATTTGGTGTCAACACTTGCAAATACTTGTAGGAAAACAATGGAGGACCTACCATTTCAAAAGAGACACCTTTTATCATAAAGTCTGATGATCCAAATTTTAGATCCAAATATAAGCTGAACAAAATAAACTGAAAAAAAAATTAGCAGTAGGACATAATTTGTAAAGCAGAAAAACTAACAAGGGTAATAAGAAATGATTGAATAGTTTCTTATATATAAGACTTTTTAAATGATAAGGGGTAGAAGAAGGTTTACATAACAGAAGAAGGCCATGCTTTTGACCTGGATCATGTATTTGTCTGAAAACTGCCTGGTGCAGTGCTTAGCCTTTCTTGCCTATTGATTCACTTAAAAGTTGTGATTATGAAACCCTGTCAGTATCTTGATTACCACAAATAAATATTTGCATGTTTTATTTTGTATAAATTCAACATTTGCATATTTGGATTGTTGAATGAATTCACTTTCTCACCAGAGGGGAGAGAGGTGTAATGTTCCAACACGGAATATGACTGAGGCATAAGGGATGAGGCTCTGGAATTACTAAACAGTGAGTTGAATCCTGCCAGGGTTTTTTTCCCCATTCAATCACACTGAATTATCTTCCTCCCTACCATCCCATAAGACTTTTACACATGCAGTTCCCATGATCCCTAGCATAGCCTTTTGAGTAGTCAAAGGGGACCCTTCTTTCCTTGTTCATCGGGGGAGGGGGGTACTCATTCAACCAACCCAATGACTTTTCACAGCAACAGTAGATGAACCACATCTTGATGCCATGAGTGGATATGTCTCACAGTGTATGGCAAGTTCTGAGTGATGTCATCACTGGTAGATGCTCTATTCTGCCCAACTTCCCACTGTCTCTAGCACCAATTAATGTCCTCTGATAAGGATAAGTGCACAAGGCCTTTTCCCTTCCACTTTAATCTCCACTCATTGGAACTGGCTAGTACTCTTTAGCAGTTTTGGAGAATCCAAATCACAAAGCTATCCATGTTTGTAGAGCATTTATGCAAAGTAGTTCTTGGGTCGAATAATTCCATGTGGGCTGTCAGGTTGACAATCATTCAGTATTTTACTTAAATTTAGGGAAACACTTTTTTTGTTGAATAGCTAGCATTGTAATCTGAGGTAAACTGAAGAATCTTCCATGTTCTATCAAATTCTGCTAGGGTCTACCAGTACATTTTTGCCTGATTATTCCTCATGACAAAGCAGATTTTGACCTGGCTCCATCCATGACACATCACATTTTGGCCTTATTCCAACAATTCTACATTTGTATAAGCTGCATCTAGTATTTAAAATAAGAATTCATTCATTTATTTAACTAATAGCAGAAAAGACTATGGCACAATGGATTCTTGGCCATCCACACTCCCTTTCAATTCCTCTCCCAGTCTGCCAAGGAAGGGGAGAGTATTGAAAGGGACCATGGGAACATTACAGCTGATCCTGACAACATTATAACATGGGGTGGGTGGTCCTTTTAAATGCTCCCATCTCAGAGGTAGCTCCCATCTGGCCCATTCTCCAACAACTGCACTGGCTTCCATGTGAATTCCAGATCAAACTTAAGGTTCTGGTAATTACCTTTAAGGCTATATGCAGTCAGGGCCCAGTGTACCTGAGGGACTGCCTCCCTGCCTATATCCCTCCCAGAGGAGATCAGGGCCCTAATGGATATAGGACAATTCCACAGGAACTTTCCACCAGGCATTCTGTTGAGGTCTACTAGCTCCAAACTCTTCCACTGGGCCCCTCAAGCCTCCCTCCCATGAAACTGAAACGAATGCTTGTACCAACCATTAATGGGTCCATCAACATGTTTTAGTTATGAATTTAGTGTTCTACTGTTTTCCATCTATTGTTCCTTTGTTCTTTTATTAATGATTAATAACGATTGAATTGTTCCTGTTCCTATGGTCCAAGTAAACAGCCCTGAGCCTCTGGGGAGGGTGGTATATAAATGTAATAAATAAATAAAATATGCACATTCTATTATATAATAAGATTTATACCCTACATTTCGATCTGGTGGGGATCAACATCTTACCACACTCTTCCTTCCTCTACTAAGGTTTGTTAGGCTGGGAGACAGACTGACCCAAGGTTACCCAGCAGGCTTCCATGGTAGAACTGGAATAGGAACTTGGGTCTTCCATATCCTAGAAAGATACTCCAGCAACTACAGCATGTATAGAATTATATTTCCTGATATGGTTAGAATTGCCCTGAACTATGTTGAAGTGACCATGCTATACCAAATTAAGAAGCATACGTGAATCTTAGAATCTCATTGACAACAGAATCACAGAATCATAGAGTTGGAAGGGGCCATACAGGCCATCTAGTCCAACCCCCTACTCAACACAGGATGCGCCCAAAGCATCCTAAAGCAACCAGGTAACTTGGATAATTTGTAAACTGTATTGAGATTTCTTCCATCTCCAAGACTAAGAGCTAGAAGAACAAACTTTATAGACCATATCAAGCCTTTATAACTCCCCTTGAAAGATACATTAATTTCCTTTTGAGATAAATTCTCACCACATCTGAAAGCATCTGTTGTACAAAGAACACTTCAGTTCTATTTAACTGCTGTAACAAATGAATAAAATTAGACTACACTCAAATATAAGTGTTCTATTTTCCCCCTTGAGGAATGTTTGTTTAGCAGTCATTAGAATAATTTTCTTTCTTTAAAGAATATTTTGTAAAGAGTTTTTTAAAGTATTATCCTAATGACCTCTTTAATTACATACCAACACATAATTCACATTATTTATAAATGAACTGTTTGCCTTACATTTCTCATTTTCACTGTATGTTCTACAAAGTACAATGACAAAGAAAACTATAATCAAGTAAACCCACCATTTTCCACTGAGAAATATGCCAGCCTCAGACTTCAAGAGAAACAACTTGCAAGACTTGGAGTGTTTACACTCTCAATACCATTGCTGATAATGTTTGAAGGTTTATTGGTAGCTTTTAAGACAGGTGTTTCCTAGTATTTTAGTCTTAGACGGGAATCATGTAGAAAGGGGAGGTATTGTGCCACATGACTGTAAGATGCTCTGGAAACAAAAATCCCAATACCACTTCCTGTAAGTATATTAGGGACAAACCAGATTTGTGATCAAATGTCCAGAGAAGTTTTTTTTATAAATAGCATCTACTAGATTCTCAGAACCACCCCCACCCAGTCAGTTTCTCAACCTTAAAAGGACTCATTAAGCTTAAAAGGACTTATTTGCTATTAGCTCTTTTAAAAGAAAACATGCAGATTCCATCAACCGCTATGTAGTGGGGAAGATAGAAGCTCTACAGGAATAGTCTACCTGCATCACAGCCCCTTTAAACTTGGGAGAGATTTGTCATTACATTCAAAGGAGAGTTACATCCTTCTAAGCCTATTAACTTCAATGTTCTAATTGAACTAAGAACTCTTCCTAGTATGGTGCCATCAGCCATGGATCTCCCAGTCTTTCATTTAGCTGTGCCCCTATGCTCTAAAGTCAGGATACCATTACCAGGAGATTATGTGAAGAAGTTGATTTGGACAGCAGATTCCAAAGGAGATACCATTTTTCTTTCTCCGGCCTCTTCTGCTCTTCCATATAAGGATTCTCTATTTTGTTTTTATCATTGTTACTAGTTCTTTCTGACTTTGAATTAACCAAAAACTAATCCAAAAATGTTAGTGAAATAAATAAACATCCAGTCTTAATTCAAAGAGAAGGGGTAAAAGTAATAGTGAAAATATTTTCTTCTACTATTTTCTGTCTGAGTCAGGTTAAATTATACTTTCCTCAATCTACATGTGGTGGTAAGCAGGGAAGGAACAGAAACATTTGTATCACTGCCAAGTGCTCATGTGGAGTGTAATGTTCAAAATACACACATTAAATCCAGTTAACGCAAGCTAAGATCACACAGGTTTATTGTAATAATTAACTATATAGGATTATGCACGTATGCACATTAATAGATACCACACTCCTGACCAGATGTTTGAAGGTGGGGCAAGTACAGGAGTGAATTGAGGATCAAGAACAAGATCTTGGGGTACTTGTGGAGTATAAGCTAAATATGAGCAGACAGTATGATGAGGAGGTAAAGAAGGTGAATGCAGTCTTGGGCTTTATGAATGGATACATAACATCAAGATTGCAAGATGTCATAGTCCCACTGTATATCACATTGGTCAGACCACACCTACAATATTGGTGTGGTCTGACTTCCAAAAGAATGTGGACAAAATTGAGATGGTGCAGAGGAGAGTGTCAAGGATGATGGAGGGCCCAGGGACCTATGAGGAAAGGCAGAGGTACTTGGGAATCTTCAGCCTGGAGAAAAGGAGGTTGAGAGGGGACATGATTGCTGTCTAAATATTTAAAAGGTTGCTATTTTTAGGAGAGTAGGAAGCACTTCTTGTTGGCAGCATAGAACAGGCCCAGTAGTAATGATTTAAATTACGTGTAGAATGGTACCAGTGAGACATTGGGGGCGGGGGGAGGTATTCACAGTCAGAGTAACTCAGTTGTGGAACTGGCTACGTAAGGAGGTCCCCCTTATTGGTGGTCTTTAAGCACTTGCTAGACAGATACATATCATGGATGCTTTAGGCTGATCTTGCATTGAGCTAGATGGCCCGTGTGGCCCCTTCCAATTCCATGATTCTATAAAAACTCCAACCAGATCTATAGCTACCACAGCTGACATAGTCTGTTACTAACCCCAAGCTGGAGGTGCTAGGAAGGTGACACCCAACCATGCCCCACCCAGCACAACAAAGGATGTACCCAGCCTATCATTCACCATGCCTATCCCAAGTTAGCCATGCCATGGGACATACTTGCCTGGCCCTGCCTTGCCACTGTGAAAGCATACCTGTCCAGACCAAACTTATAATTAGTGAGAAGAATGGCTGGCCTGATGAGGAAGATGCCTGTTGGAAATGCAAGATCTGTAGTGTGCATTATTCAAAAACACATGAAGAATAACCTATGGGGGCATCAAAGCAGATGTGTATTTAGCATAGTTAGATTAGGAACTTTCTGGCATTCTACTCCTATGTCCTGATTGGCTCAATTGGAGACTTCCTCCCTGTTTGCCTTCAGTCAAAGAAGAACATTTAGATACTTAAGACTCTCTCCTCTCTGTCTATACAAAGTTATTTGTCTTCTTAATAAAACAATTTTATTCTTTTAAGCATTCTATTGGCTCACTCTGCCAACAAGGCCTACCTAGCCATTCAACTTGGCCAACTTCCTGCTGAAGGCTGGCTGGGCAGGCTCTCCTTCCCTCTTTTTTGAGGATAAGGTCAGTGTGAGCTGGGAGTAGGGTCCTTTTCAGGACCGTTTTCCTCTCCTAGCCTGCCCCTGAGCAAACATGCTCTCCTTCTCCTCCTATTCCCTTAATGAGTGATCAGAGAATATATAATCTGATGGCTATCATCTGACTGTAGGGTTCCCTTCCCAACTTTCTGGTGGGGCCTGAAGATTTCTCAACTATAGTTCCTCTGGAGAAAATGGCTGCTTTAGAAGGTGGCCTCTATAGTATTAAACCCTACTTTGGTACCTCCCCTCCTCAAACCTTTCCTCTGACTCCATCCTTAAATGTTAACCTATATTTGGCACCCCTATTTCACTGTACATGATCTACATAAGCAGAAGAACAAATTTAAATAAGCACACATAGCAGCAATTCCCCCCTCCTGATTAGGCTGTATGGATATGATTACGGGATCAATCTAATGTAAACATTGCAAATCAAAGAAAGTAGGATAAGGTCCCTAAAGAGTGGGGAAATGTTAAAAATGATGCAGTAATATGTCACAAAAAGGGAGCGTAGTGCATGCATTTATTTGAACATGAGGACTCATCAAAAACCAAATGCACAGTTTGCAAAATACGTTTTTTCCTGTGGCAAAATACTTGCTTGGTTACACTATGATTATGCTGCCTAGTTTTAATCATTAAAATGCTAGAGATAATGAAGAAAGATAGATGGGCGGTAAGGGTGGCTCAATACACCATTACTGTTCAGTGGATTGTTGAAGCATCTGGGTTTCCTCATACAAACATCATACATTTTAACAACTTAATTCACTTGATAGACTGTGCCAGCATGCCTCCCAATGAAAAAAATGTATCCTTTGTAGGTACAGGTTTAGGCTGAGGAACTGTGGCACAGCTATCCATATTTTTTGACAAATGGAAGAGAGTGAATTCATCGGTAAAGACTAATTATCACAGCATTTTTTTTTCTCGGTATAGGCTTATCTACTGTTATCAGCCATGACAGCTAAATGGTACCTTCAGTTTCACAGGCAATGAACCTCTGAAGACCAAGTCCTGGTATTTATAATGAGGGCTGCCTTCATAACTGGGACCGATTCTGCATGAGGAATTTCCCCCCACGACAGTCCCTCATTGTTCTCAGGTTTTAGTGCTGCTTCCACTTGATGTTGGCAGCAACCTGTAGCTCTCAAGTAGTTGGTGCGAGTTTCAGTCAAATTTTCTCTGCGATGAGGGAAATGGCTAAAACTCGATTTGCCACTTCTTGCCACTTGTGAACACACAATCACTCAACGGCTTGCAAAGGTGTAACTTCCAACTGCGTATTTGCAAACAGGAGGTGGCACAAGTTTTACACCTCCATGCAGAATCGATCTGGGTCATAAGCCCAACTTGAGACTTCTGGCTGGTCACTGCTGGAAGCAAGATGCTACCCTAGATTAAGGTGACCAGATTTTAACATTGGTAAAGCGGGACACCACTGACTGGGGGAGGGGGGTTACTGATTAAAAATTTGGTCTATATGAAGCAACAAAAAGTTTCATAGAACGCATATAATGCAAAAATAATATTGTAATATATATTTTTTAATTTCAACATAAGTACAATTTGCCAGGTGCCCCCAGATGTCCCTCCAAAAGTGGATATTTGTCCAATCTAGTAAGGCTTTTCTTACATTTGACACAAGAGTTTACTTCACAAATCTTATATCAACTATTTAAGGAACTCTGTTGTGGTAGGATAATCTCTTATGTGAAAATGTATCTAAAGAGGATCTTGGTGCATAACTAGAGCCACTGGAGGACAATGGATTGAGTATTGGGCCTAGTCTAGAGGGGTATGGATTGAAATTGTTACATTACCATGAAACATACTGAGTGGCCCTAGAAATGTTAGTGTTTGACTAATTCAACAGCACCTGTGATGAGTTTGGGTAGGCTGGCATCAGCATACTCTGATAGGGCTCAAGATTTATGGTGCAGCCCACGGTTATTGACTGCTGGCCTCTACTGCCAAACATCTGTACACATCTGTAACCATGTTCCAAACTGCTCAGTGGCATCCTCAAGACCAACAAAGATTTATTCAATGTATGAGCTTACATATGCATGCATACTTCCTCAGGTACAAAAGTTCATACCATGAATAAAAGTTTGTTGACCTTAAAGGTCAATTTGTTCTGCTGCTTCAGACCAACATGGCCTCCCACTTGAATCATGCTCCCAACTGCTCAGAATCCCTGAAGAAGAGAATATGGGAAGTGCATGGAGGCAACACTCCTACTGGCAATGGCAGAAGTACTCTCAGCTGCAAACACTGCCAGTGCTTTCAAGAACAGGGTGAGCAGGTAGTGCAGGCAACTGGGCATGGACTATGGGAGGGCTTGAAAGTGGGGGAAAGACACACAGGCAGGTGAGGCATGCAGTTGAATAGGTGGATGGGAGAGCACAAAGGGCATCCTGATGGCGGGCAGAAGGGGGCTCTGGCACAGGGCCCCTCAAAACCTGAAACTGGCCCAGGTGTGTATATACCTTTAAGTGAGTCCTCAAAGGCTATTTTGAATTCACCCCTCAAGGTCTGCACAAATCATCCATCTGTAAGTGTTCTTTCTCAGTTGGAAGCAATAAAGAAACCTGTTATTGAATACACTGGAGTCACCTTTCTGCTGACCAGAACTGAAGGGTGATCTGTTAGATAAACTTATTGCTACCCAGCATACTTACAAGCATACTACAAGCCCACCTCATGCCTATCTAGCTTGTTTCTTCTCTATACAAACTCTCCCTCCTTAAATTCTTCACAAGAGTAAACAAGGAAAAAAATGACACTAAGACTGTAATATGAAGACAGATTTAGAAGTAAACTTTAGAAAAACCTTCCAAAATCTCTGGAGCTTTAGCACTTTGTACATTTTGCTGGCAATGTTTACTATTAATAGCTATTGCTGCTTTAGCTTCGTTGTTTTATACTAACTGATTTTTGAAAATATATATATAAGCTAGAAATAGAGTTGCCAGGACTGTCTCAGTAAATGATGGGAGATTTTAAGGGCAGTGCCTGGAGAGGTTGGAGTTTAGGAAGGATACAATATCATTTCTGGGTAATGCTCTAGGAATTTCCCATCTCTATTGTAAAGACCATAGAGCCATGATGAGATTTCTACAGCATCACTATGGAGGTCATTTTCTGGCCATTTTTCTTCTCAATTTCCTGAGGGCAGAGGATTGGGCTAGCAATGGAGGTTTGCCCTCTGCAGGCAGGCAAAGGACAAACCTGGTCAGAAATTACAGCAAGTATGAAATGATTTGAATAATATATGGGATGAGTCTTTTGAACAGACCTCCCCAAACCTAAGAGCCAAAGGCCACATATATATAATATAATTTAAAGAAGGACAACCACTGAGGAAAACAAAATTGAAAACGGTTTAATCTAGAGGCCGTTCTGGTTGTGCTTATACACATAAATTTACAAGAAGAGATAAGAAACGTTTATTTGTATTTATTGTGGAATTGTTTAATATAGCCCGGGATAGGTTCTGTTTTCTGTCATAATATATAACAATGAACAGAAGACATCTCAGAAGAGCATCCAGATGTTTTGTTGCATTTCTTTTACACACAGAAGCCTGCTTCTACACATAATTCTGCTTAGCTAGGGTCATAATGGCAGCCAGTACAAAATGCAGCTGCTAGGGTCCTCCTCACTGGAACATCTTGAAGGGCCCATATCCAGACAGTGCTGAGGCAGCTGCATCGGTTGTCAGTTGCAGCTCAGATCAGGTTCAAGGTTTTGGTATTGACTTTTAAGGACATCTGTTGTCTGGGCCCCATGTATTTTCAGGACTGCCTATCTTCTTATGCCCCTCACCGAGCCTTACGATTGGTAGGTGCAGATCTGTTGGAGGTCACTGGCCCTAGAGAGGTATGCCTGACCTCAACCTGGGCCAGGGCCTTTTTGTCCCGGGCCTCGACCTGGTATAATGAGCTCCTAGATGAGCTGCAGGCCCTGATAGAACTGTCCCATTTCCACAGGCCTGTAAAACGGAGCTCTTCTGCCAGATCTTTGTTTGAGGTCAGGGCAAATAAAATCTGGGTCCCTCCCTGAGTTACCCTGTGTCATCCAGGACATCAGGCTGCTTAGCAGCCCTTCTGAAAGGTTTTAACAAGTCTGTGAATATGGAAGTTGGTTGCCATCAGAGGAGGGGGATAAGAAAGTTTTAATGGGGTTGAGCTTTGATGTTTTATGGGATTTTTAAGATGTTTGTGACCCACCATGAGACACCACATGAGAGTGGCAGGATAGAAATTGAACAGTAAATAAGTAAGTAATTAAATAAGATGTAACTCTAACTTTTTTATAATTCTTCAGATAAGGTTGATTGCTCATTGCATGAGAGATGCTACATGGCACTCTTGTAGAGAAGGAAGAAATGAGTGAGCAAGGGAGAAATGGTGACTGAAGGAAGATGGACACAACATATGATATTTGGGTATGGTTAGATGACCCAAACACACCTGCTTTGCACAAGGTAAATAGTTATGGAGCAGGTTAGTACAACCACATGCATGCCATTTTCACTTCCAAGAAAGGCAGAAGACAGAAGATATTCATGTGGCATCCAGGAAAGGAGGGAATGGTATAGATACAAAAAGAAAAAAGAAAAAAGAAAAAAAGAGGAGATTGCAGGCTGAAGGACTAACGAGTTCCCAATTTGGTATGGTTACCTTCAGTCAGAGGTACAGAGAAAGCAGGTACATTTATGATGAGATGCTGCCACCACATCTCTAATGGACAATCAGTCATGCAAGCTGTACAGAGAAGGAAGCTATTTCCAATCAGTTATGTTTGAGAGCAGGTATATGTGGTTAGAAGAGACCTAGTATGCCATATGCATGGGACTTTAATGAAGAGCTTTTCAAAGTTATGAATAATGGACACTATTAGCAATCTCTATCAGGATTAGAGAATTTTATCCCTCACTATTAGAAACTACTGTTTATAAAGGGATTTACCCACAGCCAGTACAAGTTAAACAATTAGTTTAATTTAATTTTTAAGTGCCACTTGTGGTCAAAAGGTACTTCTGTAACTGTACAAGTCTAACATTTTCTTGCACTCTTCGTTTTCAACTTGGGACCAACTTGGGACCATTTAAGATACATAAGTCACATGGATATGTACATTCCTTCCTAAAAATATGTCTAAATAGATATTTATAATCTGAGCTGTTCTGAATACCACAGTTGAATTCTGAATTAGTTTCAGGATTTTTGATTAGGGAGGTCAATATGATGAACACTCAGTGAAGTAAATCCTGGCAAGAAATCCAATGAAGGACCAATTATATGAAATGTTACACTGAGTTAACTATTCATTGGCTTTGACAGCACCAGTATAAATGAGCGAAAATATCTACTTATTTATTTGTTTATTGTATTTGTTAACCGCCATTCCCAGCTGGTTCATGGCAGTTGACATAGCATTTAAAAGCCCCACATAAAAGCAATGCCCACAACAGCCAAAACCCAGATGGTGGTAAAATCACTATAGGATACCCACTATAGGTAAAATCACTGTAGGATACCCACTCCATTCCCACTCCCCCAACCCTCACTTTATGGCCCCAGAAATCTGGTCACATTATATTCATGTAACTATCAGCCTATCCAGTCTTACAACTAAATGTTTCCCATGCATAGCAGCCTGAGCTCCCCAGAGAACACAAATATTATACAATTAAAATGACAAACTAATATTATGCTATGGAACCATAAACATTTGAGTTTCTAGAACCACCCATTCTATGGCTCCTCTTTTCTCTCAGAACTATAGCATTTGTTACTCCTTGTTTTCCCCATTGCCTACTGTGTTGTTATCCTTGTTTAATTCCAGAATCAAAGCTCGCTTGCCAAGTATTGCTGCTAAAAATAGTGCTTTGATTTGATTTTCATTTTAGTGGAAATCTACAGTCTATATGTATCACATCCATAAAACCAAGGCCAAAACCACTTTGTCAGTAAGAAGTGATGTGGAACACAATGTTAATTAAAATGCATTCGCAAGAACTTTAAATGCAAATTAAACCAAGGGATTTCTGCAGAATCACCGTTTTTCATTTCATCTAACAATAATCAGTATGAAGCAAACACTATGCATAGAATTTGTAACGTTAGATTTTTAAAAAAATTGCTGAGAATGAAAATTATCAAGTTTAGGTTTTAACCAAAAGATTCCAGTAGAGTTTATTCCATACCCCTTCCAGATTGCAAGATGAAGTCTGCATGGTACCATTTCAAAGTCAAATAAAAAGCAATCATTTATTCTGAAATTCACTGACTGTGAAAGTCATTGCAATCCTTGAAATGTTGATAGAAGTCCTTTAATAGAAGCCCGTCATTTTCATTATTGCCTTAATATCAAATTTAACCCAACATTAAAGGTTCCACTGCAATTTTGCCTAATATTTAAAGCTATGCTGGAGGTTCCTTCTCAGATGCAGATCTGAACAATACCAAAGGAAGCCCAACAAGCTGTAACAACAAGCTTGCAGAATTTCTCTGGGAAGTTCTACACATTCCTAATGTGTCACTGGAATGCAATCAAATGTGGAGCAAATTGGTATGTCTCTCTTTCCTTGAGACATCTGAGGAAATTCACAGAAAGCCCAAACAGGAAACTGTTCAAGAAGATTCCACTAAACTAACATATTACAATTGCTTCAGTCACTGGTTTCTTAGACTTTTGATTCGCAGGAGGGTATTTGGGGCTGGAATAAGACGTGACACACAGTTGTTGGTTATAAAGAAGGCCCCAGCTTTATTACCTCCCCATGGGAGAGTTGATAAAGCATGGAAGAGAGAGCCTGACCTCGCAGTCTGCATATTGCACCACAACCCATGGAGTCCAGAGGCGCCCTGGGGATCTGCACCGTTCCCAGCCAGGGGGGCAGATCCCCTTGCCTGCTGAAGTCTGCCCTAAGGGAAGCAATCTGTGTGTGGGAGCCAACAGGCACCCACCTCATTTGGCTGCCCACAGGCTGCTTAGCAACAAGCCCCTGGCCTCCTAGCTGGGTAAGCCAAGCTCATTTACATGCCACCTCTTATGAAGGTTCCAAACCTCAGGGAGTCCGATTGCACACCGGACTCCCTGCCAACAGGCTCCATCCCATGCAAACCCACAACTGTGATGAAATATTAACAGAGAAACATTGACATACAGTGGGTGGGAGTGAAGCTGCTCCATGGTGTCCTGGAGGAGAGGCTGGGACCTGCACACATGGTGCCTTTATAAGTGCTATGGTCCCACCTCTCCCTTTTTACATTGTGTGTGCATGCAGTGCACCTGGGCTGCTGGGGTGGTCAGGTCTACCTACAGCTAGCCCTCCACTGCATCAACTTATGGCTGCGGTGAGTCTTTGCTGTGCATAGTTTCCAGGAGCAGCCACCCTCCCCCCATAAAGATAGTGCTATTTCAGTTTACCCAGGTTTATGATTTAATTGAATACCTGAGCTTTCTAAAGCTTTCAACAAAAGCAGCCTACTGGCAATAACCATTTGAGGTTACCCAATCCTCACTATATTCTAGCCCCTTCAACCTTAGGTACCTTAGGGTATTTTCCAGTAATCCCTAATAGTTCCAGCAACTCACCTTGTTTATGCCTTCTCTAGTTATGGCCTAACCAGACAAAAGTTCAGGCATATTTACAAGAGATAACTTCAAGAACAACATGAAACAGGTGATCTGATAACCATATTCAAATATTTAAAAGCCAGCAATATAGAGGATGGAGCAGAATTGTTCTCTCTTGCCCCAGAAGGACGGACCAGAACCAATGGGATAAAATTAATTCAAAAGAAATTCCGTCTAAACATCAGGAAGAAGTTTATGACAGTTAGAGTGGTTTCTCAGTGGAACAAGCTTCCTCGGGAGGTGGTGGGTTCTCCATCTTTGGAAATTTTTAAACAGAGGCTAGATAGCCATCTGATGCAGAGGCTGATTCTGTGAAGGTTTAAGGGGTGGCAGGTTACAGTGGATGAGCGATAGGGTTGTGAGTGTCCTGCATAGTGCAGGAGGTTGGACTAGATGACCTAGGAAGTCCCTTCCAACTCTATGATTCTATGAAAACAAGATCCCCTCTTAAAGGCAGATTGAGGAGGTCATAAAATTCCCAAAGGGAAAACATAGAGCAAATATGAATTTAAGACTGATAATGCTTTCCTAGAAACAGCCTCTTTATGCCCCCTCATTGCTTGTACCTTAGCACAGCACACCCAAGAACGTGTTGTGCCAAATTTGAATTATAGGGACTGGTGCAAATTGGGCCATGAATGGATTTATGAACATCGACATATTGAAGAAAATGTTCAAATCATAATAGGTAACAAATTAAGTGTTAGAATGGGCAAGATCTGCATGATTCTACTGCACAAGAAGGGGGCATTGCAGTTAGCATTGCAGTTAGCATATTAAGATTAGGAACTTCCTCCTATTTTGAAATAATCTCCTCCAGAGTCCTGACTGTCTTAGTTGGAGGCTTCTTGCTCCTGTGAGTACACTTCCTGCCTGCTTTCCCTCCAGAGCCGTGTTCCCCAACCCCCAGGGCCGAGAGGCCCTCAGAACTGGGCTGCAGCAGGAGGAGAGGGAAGTGCGGGCGCGGGCACATCAGTGGGTGCACCTCCCTCCCCCCTGTGATGCAGCCTGCACCATGGGGGAGAGGCATGGTCGCAAACATGTGGGCGCAAACTCACAGGTTCAGTAGCTCCGTACCTGCGTGTTTGCACCCACCAGCGAGCATCACTTGCCCCACAGTGTGGCGCTCGCCAACAGGCGCAAACACGCTGGCACAGAGCTGCTGTGCCTGTACGTTTGTGCCTGTGCCTCCCCCTCTTTGTGTTTGTGCCCGCGCCTCCCACCAGCACCTGTGCCTCTCTCCCCCCCCCGGGTCCCCCAGCCTCTCTCTCTCTCCCCCCGGCCCCTGGCCTGAAGAAGGCTGGGGACTACTGCTCCAGAGAACTTGACAGTTTGACTGACAGGGCTATTTCTCTTCTCAATAAAACCGTTTTACTCTTTTCAACAGCTGGTGCTTTGCCCTCTTGCATATTTAAACTCTGCCAGCATTAAGTGCTGCCACCCAACACTGGTATTAAGAAATGCAATGGGGAAAGTAACTTTTGTGGAGCTGACCTAAGTAGGATAATTTGGTTGCTTTATGTTCTTTCTAGTTTGTTAACTGGGAAATGATTGATTTATCCACTAGCCATTTTTAAAAGTATACAGTCACTTTCATTTCAAGATATTCTGCAGTGATTTTAGTGGCAAGAGGCCATATGGTAGATGCACTGCCGAACAGGAAGGTTTTGGAGAGGCTAACCCAGCTCTCAAAAGAATAAGCATAAACAGCCTCAGAACAATCATGACCAGCCCTTCTGCTAATTGGCTGCTCTGCTGGGCTCACCAGGGAGTAGGAAGAATCAATGTGCAACAGCCATATTTCCACCACCTGAAGTAGACTGTTGATGTCAAAGTGTAAGTGCACTATAAAGGCAATTGTGGACACTAATCTTTTGTTATAGAATGAAAATATGTGGCATTCATAATTGTCTATACAACTCTTCTCAGAAGTGATACATTTATTCATTTTTAATGGCAAAAAGTTTCTGAAAAAAATAGGAAATTATATATTACTAGGGACAAAGCCCATTGCATTCATGAATACAATGAGTGCTAGATTGGGAAGGGGGGTGGAAGAACTGGCAACTTAGCATAAATGTAAATCGTGGGGGGGGGAGGAAGGAAGGAATGAAGGACAAAGAGTGTGGAAGGATCTTATTCATCAACTACATCTTTGCCAATCTGTCTGATCATTCAAATATTATATATTTAATTAAAGGATTCAGTGACAATATAGCAGCGACTGGGAACCATGGCAGGGGGGCAGTGGAGTGAATGAAGGGGATGGGGGGGCAGGAAATAAAGAAGGAAGGGAGGCTGGGCGTGGGAAAAACTGGCTGGGGGCCCTGCAGCTGGGGCATGGAGAGCAGCATGGAAAGTCCCCCGGAAGCTGGGTGGGGCCGCTGCATTCCATGGCAAAACTGAGCACAAAGCTGAAGAGGAAGCATTGACTGTTCCTCCCCACGAACCATTCCCATCATATTCCATCACCAAGGTCACAGTAGTGGAGGGGCAGACCATCAACAGGTATTGTGAGACAGAGCTCACCATCAGCAGGTGGAGGTGCAGACTGTAGCAGACATACTGGCTCTGGCAGCCAGGCACATCTGCGAGGAAAGTGGCTAATGGGCAGGGACAGAGGGTGGGAGTTGTAGAGGCAGGGTCGATTGGCTTTATTCCAACTCGGACACCCCGGACACGCTCCACACCCCTGGGCTGTTCACAAATATTAACAAGAACAATGGATAAGGATATACATAAAGTCAATTTACAGTAGATTAAAAAGAATAAGAGGAGAGGAAGAGTTGGTTCTTATATGCTGCCTTTCTCTACCCAAAGGAGTCTCAAAGCGGCTTACATTCGCCTTCCCTTTCCTTTCCCCACAACAGACACCCTGCGAGGTAGGTAAGGCTGAGAGAGCCCTGATATTACTGCTCAGTCAGAACAACTTTATCAGTGCTATGGTGAGCCCAAAGTCACCAATCTGGCAGCCTGTGGAGGAGAAGCAAGGAATTAAACCCAGCATGCCAAATTAAAACACATACTGGCACCCACAGTAGACTCCATTATCATTGATAATGTATCATGATATCCAAAGTGACACATTGACCCTAATTGGATGAGTTTTGGCCCAACTGGCTTTCCATGTTGAAGTTATTCTGATAATTATTGTATATGATCAAAGGCACAGGTATTAATCAAAAGCTTTATTCTTGAAAGTTCACCGCCATAGCTTAGTATGTATTCCTATAGCAGATTCAGTTGTGTACTTTTGTATCTTGGTCAGAAAAATTCAGTGGAACCAGGAACCAATTGGCTGTCTTGATCAGTTTATAATAAATTAATGTTATATTGGAATGACACACAGCACATCTTAGCACAGATTTATATTCAGGCAGTGGAGTGAGGCACAGCAAAATAGTTGTGTTGTGTTTTGAGCCATGGTAGGGTTGCCCATAATCAAGCAACTATGGAGGGAAGGTTTAGTTGATCCACACAAGTGTCAAAGGAAATTAATTAGGTTTCAAGATCAGTTGTGCTATAGCTCAGTTTTAATAAATCTGGTTTAGTTCATATATTTGTGACTTGCGTGTTCATTAAAGGATGTGGTAGCAATGAATGTGCTTTGATGATGGAGCATAGGTGATTTCTTAGAGGAATTGTCACTCTATTTTTACCAGCGCAGTGAAAATGGTATCTTTTCCTGAAATACTTTCTTTTGAATTACCACTTTTTCACTTTCAAGATTAATACAATTCCTTCTGTGTACTTTCAAACTGCTTCAAGTGTTAAATTGACTTGTTCCATTTTTCCTTATTGTCCTCTCCCACCCCTATCTTTGCCTCACTTTATACAAAAGCTTCACATCACAAAATTGATTGGCTTTTGATTAGTTCTACTAAGTAAGTCTTCACACATTATAATGCCTAGTTATCTCTTGAAGGGGTCGATAATCTTAGAAATGAAACAAAATTGCAACTTATAGTCAAGGCCTGAGAAGGAAATCTTAAATTATTCAATACCATCTCCTGCTTGAAACAGTATGTTAGAGATCCTGGATTTCTTCCCCTAATGTTTACTTTTCAGAAGCAATATATAAAATCATTTTCAGGTTTTGCGTCACACAAAATTGGAAGAACAATATACAAGAGATGGGCTCCAAGTCCACATTTCAAAGTGGGTATGAGTGTTTTGATTTGGATAGCTACTTTGTGTGCATGTCGCTATTAATAGGTCTCAAGAAACATTGGTCAGTCCAAAGCCTCATAAATACTCCTGTGCTTCCCAGTTCACATCAATGGAGGCAGGAGCTCCAAGAGTGAAATGGAATGAACATGGAGAACTCTCATTTCAATTGAAATGAATGGGGAAGCTCTGGCAGGCAGGGGACTTTGGGTACACATCAGACTCTATGCATTTTAATCAAATTGCTACATTGGGACAATAATGTACTCCGAGAAAAAATCTCCTCAATATGTGAAACCATTAGCACTTTAACTATTGAAGTTGGAAGTGTGATATAGGGCCATCTCTAAGGATATATCCTCAAGCACCAAGCCATTCTGCTTTTATAAATAAAACAAGATGCACAGGATATAAGCATGCTTCTGTATAATCAGTCTTCATAGGCTATCGAAGACTATTCCAGACCTGCTACCAGGCTGGGTCCCCAGAGTTCAATGGCTGTCACATTATAAATCTTGTTTTTTCCCCCAGTCTACCAGGATTCGTTTCACTGTTTCCATCTGCCTTTAGAATGTGAATGTATTTACACCCAGGTATGTAATGGCAATGTCAAATGGGACTTTGGTCTGTGATGTTCAGATGAAACCAGGCAACAGTAACAAAGTCAGAATGTCTGTCTCACAGCATTTAAATGGACTGCATGAACTTTAAGGCTGTTGGTGGTTGGTCAAATAGAAATGTATGTTGCTGCCCACCAATATGTATGTTTCTTCCTTTATAACCTTAACAATATTGACTGGAAAAAAATTAGATTTGAGGATTTTGCAGTCCTACCTGCAACTCAGAACCTAAAGAACATACTGACTGTGGTATGAAGCTACAACTAAAGAATAGGATAATTTTTCTCAGCCAAGTTAACAGTCTTGAGGCCACTTGAGCCTGACAGGAGTAATGGAGGTGGTAGAATATGGTGTCTGCATAACTGCATAGCTGACCAAGCCCACAAAATGGCACCATCTGCCTAGGCAGGAAAAACAGCACCCACAAATTATGGTGGTTTACTGAAACTCTCTTGCATTAACTGCCAGTCACTCTGCTTGACTCTCTACTGGAACCTTCCTGGAATGTCTGATTTTTGGGTCGGCATAGGTCTAAAGTGTGCCTGAATCTATGGATCCCAGAATGCTATAAACCACCTAACACGACAAAAAAGGCTGAACTCTCTCTCTCTCTCTCTCTCTCTCTCTCTCTCTCTCTCTCTCTCTTGCTCGCTCTCTCATTTTTCTGTTCTGGAACTCTACTCTGAGTTATTTATTTACATTATTTGCCGTGCAGGGGAATACTTTTTCACCGAAGAAACCAACAGACACTTAATGGCATTAAACAGGCCACAACTTTTATTAACGATAGAGCATTGACCAGCATGGGGGAGAATCGAACCAGCCCTCTTGTGGTCCCCTGACCACAAGGCAGCCACAAGCAACATCATCAGGTATGCACGAGGCCCTCCAACACCCCATCGGGCTCCCCGTGCCCCCAATGCCCTGATGGATGAAATGGGGAGGTGACCACCTCTTGGGAACCCGTTGAGGCGTGAACCCCTGCCGGGTTCCGGGCCACCCGGAAATGCAGATCTGCCGTCCCAGCTCATCCTCCATGAGTGATGGCCTTTCGGCACCGCTTGCCCACAGCCTCTTACGGAGGCCCCCCACAAAAGCATGCCAGCACGCAGGCTGGGCTTGCTTGCCAATGGTTCCTCCCCCATGCCCAAAATCCGCCAGTTGTGACAATGAAGATTTTAGCAATATACCAAACATAAACATAAGCATATAATTCTATGTAAATTCTTAACATTTTTCTATATATCTTAACATCAAAACAGCTGGCACAATGCCAGAGAGAAATTACATTGGATTTGTATAACCCCACGTAAAATAGGGAGGGAGGGTGGGCAACCTCGTCAGCAGAGAAGCGGGAAAGAGGCAGAAGCCTCTCAGCCGCTTCCCTATATGGCGCGGGTAAAGGAGGCTGGGAAGAGCCGAGATCGCCCCCTCCTCCTCCAGCCGTCCTTTGCCGCGCTGCCAGACGCTGCCCCAGGGCTCCCTGGGACACGTAGTCCCTGCCCTGTGCTGCTCTTCGGCGAGGGCTTCCCCGCGACGGCAAACACGCCTGGGGTAAGTCCCATTCGCCCTTATAGTCTACTTTCTTAACTGAGACTCAAGGTGGATTACAAAGTGTAAGTAAATATGATCTATAAAGGATGGGACATCCAATAAATAATCTAATAGGGTTTGGATTGTGGAAATCTGCAAAAAAAAGCAGAAATCTGAAACAAGACTCATTCACATAAGACATGCAACCAACTGACACATGTATACAGTCATCTACAGGAACTACCATTTCAGTTTTGCAACTTTGATTTCTGTGGGATATCATTCATATGGTAGCGCTGTTCCAAGCAATCTCAAGGCAAAGGATTCATATAAATACAGAAATATATTCTTTGAAGCCCATGGAAGCATAGCCTGATACTTTTTCAATCACCTCTGAAAAAGTCTGTGAATTGAACTATGCACTCCAGATTGCTTATGTTAGATAATTCCATTTTGAAACCGTTTTATTGTTTTCTTATCAGTTTCTCCATTCACCAAAATGTTCTTTGACAGAAAGAACATGTTATCATCTCTTTGCATGGGAAAGCAAAATCACTTAGGTGTCATGTCTTATTAAATAATGATGAATTGCAAAATGTTTACACTTATCAGATGAAAAGATATGTAAAGTAGATCCAGTACATCAATTAAAGAAACTCAATTTTATGCAAGATTTCCAAACCAATAATAAGGAACATCCCTTCATATTTTTGTTCTTATGTTAAATAACTGATTATAATAACAATCAGCTGCCACACAACTAGGTTAATTACTTGATGTTGCTTAAATGTTACTGATCATTTCTGTTACATTTTCATACAATTAACATAAACTTGATATATGTTGCTAATTTTTAGAAACCACAAAGGACCTTAGGCAGCATTAAAAATGCTGAATTGCAGTTTACTCTGAGGAATACTAAAGCTCATTCCTATATACCCATAGGAAGAGCTGGTTGAGGACAATTCTATAAATTTGCTGCTTAAAATCTATAAATGGGAACCCATTAGTAAATTTAATGTTGATGTTTAAATACTGTTAGATAGATTGTTTCACAGGTCAAAGGCAAGGAAGAAGGGAGGCTTATATGAATCATAATTGATTTCAGTCCCAGGGCTAGAAAAATCAACCCAAACATTTCTTTTTCTTTGAGCAAATTGGTGTTTAATATAATAAATACATGCATTCATGCACTGGTAGAATATCAGAAACAATTTTGCTCACCATTATATTTATATCCAGAACTGTGGTGCAGAACCAACTAGTTTAAGGAAATAAAGAAGACATTTAATCTGTGCAATAAAATTGACCCCTGGCCAGAGGAGAAAGCTGCCACAAAACATACCAGATATTAAAAAAAACAGTCCAAACATCAGATGAGCTATAACAGATCTTCATGAAATGTCATCCGCACATCAGTCAAACTAAAGAGTGGCATTAGTTAGTACTGATGCATTGCCAGCCTCACCTTAGCTTTGACATAAAAGTGGCCACCGATCACCCAGGCTGCTGTTTGTGGGATTCTGGGGATGTTGGGGCCGGAAATGGAATGGTGCATTCAGGCGTGCCAAGGCGTGCAACCTCCCACCTTTTCAGCATCTCATGGTGCTCTTTTTCCCACCACTCAATGGGGGGAGAGAGGGTCCCCATCCTGATTGGCCATTTGACTGCCATATGAGCCAGCACGAAAAAAAGGATGGTTCGAAATGAGTATAATAACAGAAAAAAGAACCTATCCTAGGCTATATTAAACAATTTCACAACGAATGTAACTAAGACTGCAGTTGGCTGAGACTGCAGCTTTAATTGATATAGGTGTGGCATGGAGTAAGTTTCTCGGCTAGAGTATAATTACCATAGGCAGTTTACAACCCAGTGGGAACAGTCTTTTGACTAGACTTCCCCATACCTGTGAGCCAAAGGCCACATATATATTATTTAAATCCTGCCAAGAAGAATTGGTAAGAGGCTATTACTAAGGATTAATACTTTCAAATAATATTTTCAAATGGCAATAGATTTATAAATTTTAAAACAGTGTTATTTTATTATAGATCCTATTGAAGGACTTCATTAGCAAACATTAAGTTGGTAAGACTTGGCCCTTCAATATAATTTTTATAATAATAGCCAAAAAGCTTGCTTTTGATTTATATGAGGATACTTAAAGAAACAATGACTTTATGTTTATAACAATTATAGGAGGTATACATTGTTTGAGACTGGAATAATGACTGGGTTAAGATAAATATGTTCTCTTCTGTTTTGAAAAAATGGTTGATAAGCTTGTACGAATTGTATGCTTTTATATTTAAGAAAAACAACCACTGATGAAAACTCACTTGAAAACGGTTTTAATCTGGAGGCCGTTTTGGTTGTTCTATTAAAATTAGACACGTTTAGTTACATTCATTGTGAAATTGTTTATTATAGGCTAGGATAGGTTCTTTTTTCTATGCCATATTTATTTGTTTGTTTGTTTGTTTATTTATTTATATACTGCCCTCCCTGGGGACTCAGGGCAGTTTACATCTTAACTCAGCCTGCAGCGCCATGGGCGCCGCAGACTAAATAAAGCCGTAAGGGCTTAGTGGGAGGAGTTAGGGCGGGCTCTGTCCGGGATGAGGAAGGGTGCCGATTGGCCCCTTCCTCCGGACAGACCATCGGCTTCGTGCCATCGGCTTTGCACCATTGGCTTTCCTCCGGACAGACCATCGGCTTCGTGCCTGCCGATTGGCCCGGCTGATTCCCACCCTGCCGACAAGGAAGCAACTGCGAAACGTGCGGAGCGCGGCGCACAGTTGCTCCCTTGCCAGCGGCCTGATGCGTCGGGAGGCGCAAAGCGCCTCCGATGTGTCAGCCCGCCAGCCAAGGAAGCCCCCGGCAGCTGTGCTGCGCGCGAGTGCCGGGGGCTCCCTTGCCTAGCGCCTGCTGTATTTTAATTACAGCGGGCTGGATTACTAGTAATAACATATGAACAATACATGGAACAATACATGGAATATGAGCCAGGGCTGGCTGAGTGCCCCTATTTAAAGGGCTGCACACTGGCACTAGGTCTCTTCCTTGCTCACTCCACTTTTGCCTACCAAAATCTATTATTGGTGTGGTTGTCCTTATCTCATCCTTTCTCATGTCCCCTTGCTATGCAATCAGTCACTGTCTGCAAATCTAAGAAAACTTGATAGGAATCTAGAAATCCTGCATGTAAAGCTCAGAACTGCTAGTTGGGTGGGTATTATATACCAATTAGCCCAACTTGTCTTGAATAACCTACCATATCCCTGCCATCCCTAATTATTTTATAGCTAATCCAAAGGCCAGGCCTATTTCTACCTCCTATAGATAACATAAAACAGTTTAAAACAGTTATAATTATCACCTAATTTTGGAGGGGCCCCAGGCGGTCTTGTACATAGCTATGACTCCCAACCATATTCTGGATGATTGTGCCACTTCTGGAGTTTTTTGAAGACTGACGAATATTTCAGGGGTTTCTCAATGGTAAAAAAGTTGAGAAAGGCTGTTTGGGGTGGGGGTGCTTTATAGATAATAAGGATTCTTTGTTCCTTATATTGCTTGCATGCTTAATTTCAGATGAAATCTTGTGCTGTCAGACAGCCCCACTCCCTAGCTTGTAAACAACTGATTTTTTTTTAACCAGAAGAACGTACCTAAAGGGGCACGTTTGATTGCTCTTCCTCCCATAGACCCCAACCTCACTCATCCCAGTCATCCTTGAATAACCTTGTTGCTTTAGCCCTGCAATAGGCCATAATGCCTATTGCAGTTAACATCTGCAAAAGCAAAAGAATATAATATTTTGTCAGCTTTAAAAACAATAGGTAAAGGTAAAGGTATCCCCTGTGCAAGCACCGGGTCATGTTTGACCCTTGGGGTGACACCCTCTAGCGTTTTCATTGCAGACTCAATACGGGGTGGTTTGCCAGTGCCTTCCCCAGTCATTACCGTTTACCCCCCAGCAGCAAGCTGGATATAAGGGAAAGCAAAAAGGTAACCCTTTTGTGTAAAATGCCATCTCAGATAATTTAAGTACTGATAATAATTGGGATCTTCAAAGTTTTATTTTTATTAATCAGGAGTATGGCAAAAGTGACTCTGCATCAGATTTTCACCTACTTTCTTCCTTAATTAATTGCTTGCCTTTGTCTTGTATGCAGATACAAATTACTCTGAGATCGGACATGTAAGGTATTCAAAATCCTATGGGATTATTGCAGCCCTAACCCTATTCTGGTGGTTTTACAGTGGGTCAACTGAATTTAAATATGCCACATAACAATCAGCAAGAATTGTACTGAGGTTTTCTTATGAATTTCTAATGAACAGCTAAGTTCTCTGATAGTTATGCGTGTGTACACTGATCAAGTCTTTAGAAATCTACAGATAAAAGAAGGTAAAAGTTCTATTGGGTCACCCGCCTGCTAAAACTAGATATAAAAGGTTGATGTGTTTGTAGTATGAGTGGAACCAAAGAAGGATTAATGTGCCTTTACAGTTCATAGTGTATAAATAACTCATAGACACTTCTTGGCTGAGAGACTTCACAGTCTAGGATTTAGAAATAGCTAATGTTGAACAGACATACAATGCTGGGGATGAGATAAATGAAGCTACAAAAACTATGATCATAGGGAATTCAGCACTGACAAATGCTCCATACATTAACTCATTTTCTAGTTTGCCAAACTAAATATGAAGTTCCATGGATTAGGTTTCATCCCCATTATCACAGTATTATTCACAATGGCTTAGTAGACGAAAATGCTTCCTTTTTTTCTTTCATCCTGCTCAAATGATCTATGTGATCTGCACTGGTTTGCATATGAGTGTCAATCATTCAGTTTATTTGCATCTAGCCATAGGCCATTACAAAATGGATGTTATTAAAGCATTTTAAAGCATAATAAAATAAGTAGTACAAATTGGAATACATCTATCAATCCGTTATGGAAAAAAAACATTTCAAGATTGTATACATCCAGCTACAGATTCTAAGTGTTTCCTCTCTTTAGCATCTCTTCACTCCTTATTTTCTTAGGTGCAAGGGCAAACAATGGCATTCTATTGGTAACAAAAGAATTAGTAACTCATTACAGGAAGATCAGTTTCTCCTGATCGGATTGACCATTTAGACCCTTTAGTAAATTAGCAATATATTTGGTCCTCTATCAATCATGGCATCAGAGATGTTCACTCAGTCTCTGAGTTGATTATTATCTACTGAGTTGTCTAAGAGGTTTCCTCAAATGGAATAATGTATATGAGTGAAACTGTGAAGTTATTTCCAATGGAACTGAATAGTCAAATCTAACTCAGAGTATGAACAGTCTTTTTGAATCCACTTTCTGGATTGAAAACACCAAAGCAAGATTTCAGCTGAACTCCAAGAAGACAGAAAAAATTACTACTGGTGAACTATACAACTTTAAGGTTGATGATGAAGAAATTTAAATTTAAAAAGTTATTCTATTCTATTCCTGGCTTGACCCAAGAAATCAGAAAGAAATTGAGACTGGGAGGGGCAACCATGAAGATGCTAGAAGAGATCCTTTTGTAAGAATGTGTTGTCAATGACCATGATCAAGTTAAATCATTCCACAGTATTACAAGAAGTAGTACATTTCTTATACATAGTCAAAGATCTTTACAAAACAAGAATCAAATAAGTATAAAAGTAAAACAGAATATTCCTCAGCATAATATATAAAATCAGTGGAATAGAATAGAATGTGTCACAGTAAGATATATAAAATCAACATTTCAAATTGGTGGGTCTTATTAGAAGTACTCAAAGTGTTTTTGTGTATTAACTCTGTGCCAGAGCAAACCACCTCCAAGAAAGCCTGTATGTGGTTTGGTATTAAAAAAAACTGGGAAGAGGGTACATCAGCATTGTGAATCAGTTCACATAAACAATCTACTAAGATGGGATACCCAAAGATGTATAAGAAAATTATCCTGGGCTCGGCTCTGTGATTATATGAAACATCTCTAAATACAATGTTTGTTTTGTTTAAAAATGCAGAAGCTATAAGTATTTTACTACATCAAAGTAAATACTGAGATACAGTTTTATTCACTATTTTAGCTTCATACTCTTTTATTCAATTCAACTCAAAATAACTTCATGAAATGAAACTAATGTTCAAGGAACGGGGCAATTTTATCATGCATCTCATAACAACAACAACAAAAAAACGAGTTAGCACAAGTTTAGGAAGCTTGACTGTTTTGGGATACTATGTTACCCTATACCGTTAAAAAGCTACAAACAAAGCATTTTCTCTTGAACAATTATTAGTTCTGCAGATTTATCAATAACTAGTTTACTATAATTATAGCTAGAATAATAAATGGATCTTGTGTCTGCTGTGAATTATGCTCTCTTGTAACAATGCCAGCCGGTGGGCCTTAATGATAATTCAGACAAATGAAACATATCCAAGTTAATTGGGCATACTTATTTTCAGTGACGTAAAACTATTACCCCATTTCATACAACTATTTTAATAAATCGCTATCTTACGAGAAATTAAAGAAATTAATTTCCAACTACACTTTTTAAATAAAGGGCTATAATGATTTTATGTATATGCTTGATTTCCAAAATAACATGAATTTAAGGGAAGAAGCTGGATATATGATCTATCCCATTCAATACAAACAGAACTGGGTGAAGATCGGCAAAGGTGTATGGCTGACTGGCTCTCTGAACGAAACTGTCAATCATCTAGAAACCACACATGGCATATGGGCTAGAAGCCAAACAAATTAGCTGGATCAGCACAGCAGATAGAGCTAAACTTGTGCCACGCAGTCAATAGTCTAAGCCTTCAAAACAGAAAGTACTTCTTACTACTGCACTTCACGAGTGTACCATCACTTCCAATTACCACCATGTGTTGAAAGCTTATTTATCTGGATTGTTATTTCTCATGTAAGACAACAGGAGAAGGATGATTCAGATCAGAGCCATGATACAATGGGACAGGATTGCTCCCATTTCTCCTTTTTCCTGGTGCAGATACTCTCAAGGGTCCTTAAGGTGATGGGAAACATAGAGATGTGGATTGGGAGGACTCTTAGTTTATATAGAAAGTAGATTAGGTTTCACAAATGGGGCGGGGGAGGAGTTGAGGCACTTTCTATCTTTACCTAAAATTTGAACCATTTAGCTAGGTAGCCAGTACTAAGGATTTTGCAACTTTATCCAGTCCTTTGGAAGATTTGCATTTCACATCTCAATCCTTAATGCAATCGTAAAAAACAATTGTTGTTGTTGTTTTAATCAGTTGCACTCAATACATAAGACTTATAAAATTCTTCCACTTTTAGGGAAAAGATTCTTTAGAATTCATTAATTATTTTTTTAGGAAAAAGATGTTAATTTATCAGGACCACAAAAATATAAGTTTGGGGGAAAGGATTCAAATTGGATTCAACCAAAATGACAATGCATTCTTGATAATTAATTATAAAAGAAAAGTTTGCTTCTTATAGAAAGTGTATGGTTCATGTTGTTTCCCAGGAATATTAATTAGTAATATTAAAAACATATTTAAAAAAAACATGCTAAAATTGACTTAAAACAAACACTGCACCCAAAACAACACAGAAATGCAAGAAAAAAAAACCCAGCCTCATCAAATGGTAACAGGCATGTAAAAGAGCTGTGTGAAATATTTCTTGAGACATCTATGTATCAAAAAATTGATGAGAATGAGATTGCCGTAGTCTATGTGGAAACACATCACTCCTGCACTCCGGGCAAGGCGGTGAGAAGCCACTGCTATTCCATCCATAGGGCTCAATATCAGCAGTAGTCTTTCTATGACTGCAGCCACAGACACAGTCCTGTTCCTAGCCATTTACTCTTTAAATGTTCTGGATTGATTTCTCACCCACCTCACTCCCTCTCCTTCCCTCTGTAATCTTCCCTTTTAAAAAAAATCTTCACTTTTAAGTTCCCTCCACATATCTGAGAAAGTGACAGCTGGTGACACAAAGGCTTATAAGTGTTCCTAGTATTTAAGGTGTCCCTTTTAATTCAGTCTTGCATGTACAAATGCACAAACCTCTTCATCTTGTGTATACTTACTTACAGGAAAATATATGATGTCTAGATAAGGAATTTGTTTCATTTTCATATTAAACACTTCATTTTTGTAATTGTTGTAGATAATAATGAAAATAATGCACCTATCTAATCATTAGCTAGAAAATATATTCCGGGTTACAAAAATGTATATAGGAAAGCAGTGAAACTTTAACATTATGACAAATATGCATATAAATGCTTTTAAATACAGAGGAAATAAATTAGAAATGTGGAGAGAGAGCTATAAAACTTCTTTCATTTCAACAACTAACCACAATATTGTTTACGTGAATGACCAGAGGATCTGTGTGTCATATTTTTGAATAATTAATTTCTTCTGGTTTGATAAGAGAGAGGCATTTCACTGACCAAAGAGACGGATGTGGTTGTACTGATTTCAAAGAGACCACATCATGATAGTTGAATACTGGATTTTCCCATAAGCACAACAAAATTGGACTACAGGATGTCTGCAGGAAACTTCTGAAAGCTCCAATCCTTTGACATCTGTAAAAATGTTCATTTTTCAGAAAAAAAGATGTCAATATATCATCAATATTAAGAGAAATAAGGTTAGTAAAGTTCAATATATGTTGGTGAGTTTTTCTTGACATTTAACGCATCATATTAAAAGTTTCTTCAGAAAGAAAGAAATATCATCTTGTCACCCGGAGATTGAAATTGAACAGCTCTGAGACAAACTGCTGTTTCTTCCCTGGGATCAAATTCACAGGATGGGCAAAATGTCAAGATAAAAATAAACCACCCAGGAAAGAAAACATCAAAAGAACTACAGCCTTAGAGAGGGTGCTGAAATAAAGCTTTAAAAAAATCCCATTGCTTTCCACTAGTAACACATGGCAAAGAGCGTTTCTTCCTCCATACGCATACATGTTGGTGAACCAGTGAGCATGCGAAATGCCATTCTGATATTTACAGATCCCATAGGATATGCAGTTAATTAAACTACAATTGAATGTCATGGGGTAATCAGCTACAAAGAAATGATTAAGAAAAAATGCAAAAGATTTGTTTTGCAACTTCACTATCAAAAGGAAAGAAAGAAACACTGAACATGTGCAAATTGGATTCATCCCTTTGCAAAAGTTCTGATGAACACAACACATGAAGCTCTGATGATAAATTCTTGTTCATGTATGTTAAGCTTCCACAACCTTGAAGAATACAGAGCATATCCTGTGATATTGTTTACAATGAGTGGCCAGGACTCACCTAGGTCATCTTTGTTGCTGTGGGAGACTTCATGCCTGGAGGTATCAGGCATGGAAAGGAGGCTGTGGGACTTTCACCCCCAGCATCCCCCAGAGCAGCATGGAATGGGTGTGCGTGCTTAATAGGGGCAGTGAGGGAGGAGGGCTGAACCAGCACCTTGAAAAGTGTCCCAAGCATGTCTCCAGCCTCTTTTCCCCTCTCTTAACCTCAAGGCTCCCACCCAACCCTCCCTTGTTGTTATGAGTTTCAGAAGTTGATATTGTTGGATGAGCAATAGTTTTGTTTGAAATGTTGTCACAGCTTTTGGGTTTGGAGTATGGGGAAGGATGCATTTGGGGGAAGGTCAAACCTGCATGCCAGCCTTCCCATTTGAAAGGGCCTGCAGATGCAGAACCATGTGGAGAGGGCTGGGGGCTTGGGCAACTGAAGCACATTTCCTGTTGGCAGGAGAACCCAGCAGAGGCTAATGCCCAATGGGTTCCTGACCAGCTGCTGCCTCCTATGGGATCAGGAAGCTATGGGGGCCAGGGATCCAGGAGGGCTCAGATATATGTGGAAGGCCTTGCTGCATCAGACTAGGTATGAAAAAATAAAGCTGTGGCCAAGTTTGTGCCAAAAGGAATGTGGTGTCTGTGTCCCTCTTGGGCATGGAAAAATGTTTCCCCTGCAAAACAATGGCTCTCATGTTCTTTGACATGCAGTTGAGTAGCCAGATTAACAGATCTGTGCTCAAGAGGGCTGCCATCATTTCCAAACATTTTTACTATGCAAAAACTGGGCTTTGCCTGTGCAACAAGAGAATGTTCATACTATCTTATTCTTCTTACACTTAGAATGTTATCATGTCATAGACCTCCTCTACTGCATTGTTGGAATATGCAGAATTCCAGGGGAACTAGGATTTGTGTTTTTTGTACTGGAATGTTTTTGTATTATAGTTTGTATTTGGTTAATTTAAAGAAAATCTTTAAAGTATTTTTGACTTCATTGGAAAAATTCTCCATCACCAAAACTGAGCCAGCTCTCTTCTTTAATATTTTTTCCTCTGCCCATCAATGTGTTTTAACTACAAGTACAACGATATAGGCTAGATATCAGGAAAAAAAAATTTCACAGTCAGAGTAGTTCAGCAGTGGAATAGGCTGCCTAAGGAGGTGGTGAGCTCCCCCTCACTGGCAGTCTTCAAGCAAAGGTTGGATACACACTTTTCTTGGATGCTTTAGGATGCTTAGGGCTGATCCTGCGTTGAGCAGGGGGTTGGACTAGATGGCCTGTATGGCCCCTTCCAACTCTATGATTCTATGATTCTATGATCAATGACTTTTCAGAAGCTTCCTTCAACAGCAACCCAAAATATTCGTTTGTCCTGTTCCTGTTGAGGGACAGTTTCGGTCTCTGTGGAAGGTGATAAAATCATGTTCTGCTGGTAGAAAAATGCTTGTATCCAGGGAAACAATATGGTGGATCTCAGAGAAATGCTAGATCCTGTTATTATTATATAGATAGATAAGATTTGCTGTGGCTTCAGAGGCTGACTGACTGGCTTCCCTGTAAACACAAATGGCTGTCAGGATCCAGGATGTGCTTCAAAACATCATATATCTCCAGGCATAACATCACCTTCTTTTATAATTATACATACAGCAACAGTTAGAACACATGGTTTTCCTGTGGTAGATCCATTGCTTTGGATGTATGTGGGGGGTACCTGCACTTGCTGTCTTTACTAGATACACAAGACAATTTTGTGTCAGAGGACATTTGGTTGTTTAAACTTTTGGGCTAATCTGACTGTATTTTTTCAGTATGTGTTTAACTCTTGTGAAACTTCTTCCACAAAGGACATCAATACTGACTTAGTTCTTTTTTTTTTTTTTTTTATAATGATTTTTTTTTATTTTCATAAAGATAGAAATATAGTCATCATTTGAGAATATACGACCCCACATTGACTCCACAGTGATATAAACTTTTTGCCCAAAACTCTAAGAGCCATGAGTCTAAGAGCCATCCACATTTCCACTACATTAAAAAAAAAAAAAGCCTGTTTAGATATACAAAAGAAAAGTTATTATTAATCAACTTACTTGAGAGATCGTAGACCTCACATTAACTGCTTGATACAATCTGAGAGCTATCCTAGCAGATATTTCTAGGTTTGAGTTGGATGCTTAACATTAAACATTTCTTATAGCACAGTATTAGTTTTGGCCCTGTATCAATACCCTGATAAAGGGAGAGGAAAGTAGGGCTTTGCCTTAAAGATGTACAAAGAAAAAAAATTACAAAAGGATTTCATAATTTCTCCTTATCCTTAATACAGATACATCTACAAACCATTTATACTTGGCCCATTCTAAGAGCCATCCTGACAGGTATAAGTTGAGAGCTTTGCATTTTCTACAGATCAATATGAGCTTTGGCCCTATAACAATACACCAATAAAAAAAATAATAAGAGGGGAAAGCCCCATTTTATATTTCCAACGCTAACGATTATATTACCTATATGCCTACTAAGAAAAAGAAACAAGAGAGAAAAAAGGCACTGCTTCCCCTTTTTCATAAAAATAGCAATATAGGATACAGTATATGTTGTTAATACAGAGAATAATAAGATTTCCAGGTTTAGATTAAATGCTTAACATTAAACATAGAACAATATAAGCTTTCAGTCTTCTATAGCTTCTCCTTATCCTTGGTTCTAATACATCTACAAAACAATTTTTGCTTGACCCATTCTAAGAACCATCCAGTGTAGGCTTTAGTCCTAGGACAATTCACTAATAGAAGAAAGAAAAAATAAGGGGGGAGAACCCCATTTTACATTTTCAGCACTAATGATTATATTACCTATATGCCTATAAAAGAAAAGAGACAAAAAAAAAAAAACAAGAGCGAAAGAGACACTGCTTCCCCTTTTTCATAAAAATGGAAATATAGAATACGGTATAACATTAAACATAAAACAATATGAGCTTTCGGTCTTCTTAAGGGGGTCTCATCTCGAGGCTTGCTACATCTTGTCGTTCCCGTAAAATTATATTCTGTCCCATTGGCCTTTGGCGTAGAAAGTGCAGTTGTACTCTTTCCCGCAAAATATGCATCGATAAATCTTGAGGCCGTTGCACCTCCTGGACTCCAATATCAATACAATTTTTTCCCCAGAGAGATCCTTTAAATCGGTTACTTTCACTGCAGATCCATATTTCTTTTGATTGATTTTTGTACACTCTTGCTTTGAGATGGCTGTATGTCTTTTTAAAAAGGGTGTCCTTATCTGGGCTGCAGAACTCCGGCATCCCATTTTCCGTCTCCAGAATTTCAGATTTCTCTTCTACTGTTGGTTTTCCACCTTGTTTAGAGCTGTCATCAGCCACTGTTATTGATCCATTATTCCTGTTAAAGACGTCTTCCTTGGCATCTTGGATCTCCTTGAAGATATGAATTTCAGATTTCTCTTCTGCTGTTGGTTTTCCACCTTGTTTAAAGCTGTCATCAGTCACTGTTATTGATCCATCATTCCTATTGAAGACTTCTTCCTTGCCATCTTGGATCTCCTTGGAGATATTTTTGATCAATCCATCTAAGAATACTTTGTAATCTTGGGTTTGTATCTCTATTAGATGAGCCAATCTTTTTAACATAGACATGATTTTGACTTTAAAAAAACCCGGCCCCAAACAATTTTACAAGTGGCCAGTAGAGGTCCTCTGTTTTATCCTCTAATGTTCCGGCACAGGCATGTGACGTATTGAAGCCGGTTAAGGCAGGGATTCTCGTACTGGCACAAAGTTCTCGTGAGATTTTCACATTCACTGCTCTTATCTCTATCTCCGAAAACCAAAACAATTACAATAAGAGCTTTTGCCAATTAATTCGAGTTGATTTGAATCCTTCTTCTGCTTAGTTAGGAGAATTAGCCTGCCTCTTAACGAGGTGGCTTCAGGCAGAGCAGAGTAAGAGGAGGGGGGAAACAAAGGGCTTTGATGCAGGAAGAGAGACGGAGAAAAAAAAAGCGAGAGATACTTGCAGTAAATGATGTTTTGGAACTCAGCCGAAGTCCTCCCCTCAGTTCAAAGCGTTCATTTGTGGTAAATCATCATGTAGGGTTGAAGCAGATACTTTAAGATTAAAGAAAGAAAAGAAAGTCCGAGGTAGAAAATGGCAGTCGTCCTCTGGACCTGGAACGCTGACAGCCTATAATCCAGGGAGATATACTCCCTAAAGGATTGGAGACGGCCCCAAGAACTTCCTGGGTAGAAAGGTGAGGTGAGGTTTGCGTACCCCTCCTCTTTTCTGCCAATTGCTTGCACAATTGACCCCTGTCAGGCTTCAGAGATAGCAGAGCAGATGCCCTGCCACCCTCTCAGGACGACATCTTTAGCCACACCCCTCAATACTGACTTAGTTCTTAATCTAGCTGATGAGAGGTCACCCATCACTTACAAACATAAATGTTCATTTGGTCTATCATGATGGTAAGATTTGTCAAGAACATGGCAGATTTCAAAAATTGCATTTCAATCAAATTGTTTCTTTCCCCCCCCCCCAGATTTTGACAGCTGGTGTACTTATATTCAAAGAACTGTGTGTTTCCCATGACTAAATAAAAAGATTACTAAACAGATATACTATGAATACTGTCCTTGGTTGTAACATTAACCCATTTCCTTGAAACATTTGCAGGAACTTGAAAGTCTTTTTCTAGACTTACTGAAGTTCTACAATTCATGTTAGCTTGTTTTTGTGAAAAGGCAGTCTACAAGATTCCTCATATTTAATTTTCTACTGGGAATTATTCTTGACCCACCCACAACTCTTACATGTGAACTGAACCTCTTGGCTTTATTTTGAAAAGTGATGTGTTAAGATAAATAATTGATTTGATAGCTGGTGTTTATTTGGTGCATTTCAAATATTTTTCCCTTGGAGCACAAAAGCATGCCAAGTTAGAGTTGCTTACCTGGACTATGTCAAGTTCAAAGTTGATGATTCTAACAATATTGACAGATGTCATCTCAAAAGGCATACGAAGAGAATGCCAGTGAAGTATGTATTAAGTCCTTCTCTAGTGGATGAATTAGGCAGTTTCTGTCAGGTATTCTTAAAAGTTTTGATGGTAGACTAGAAGTGAACACAGAAAACTTCATGGAATTTGCCATTTAATCATAAATCATAAGAATATGGGGAAAAGGCAGATCATTTCTGCCTTATGTTTTGTGACCTTTTCCATCTCCAATTGTAAAATATGATTTTATATCAAATTTCGTTGGTTATTGTTTTTAATAAATTACGACTTTACTATTCTTTTTATTTTTGATTCCTTGGTGAGCCAGCCCAGTAATCAATCTCAGTAAGTTGGAAATGTTCAAACAAAACAGACAAATAAGTAGTACATTTCAGAAGGTTGACTTGAATCTATGCCATTTCAAAACTGATAACTTCTTTGTTTCAAGATTCCTTGTATGCATGGCTTTAACACATGAGTTTTAAAGCATGGAGTTTATTTATCCTGTGGAGGTATGAATACATAAACACATGATGCTGCCATATCCTGAATCAGACTCTTGGTCTGCCTCAGTATTGTCTATTCAGACTGGCAAGATGAATGCTCATTAGAATTGCTCCCTTCAAAAAAGAGAAGAGAGCAAACAAGATGGGAACAAACAAAAAAGTGAAAGAAGAATCAGTGGGCTGATGATTCTAGCACTGTTTCCTCATGGAGACAAATCCTCCTTTATTTTAATTTTAGTTATTTATATTTTATTCATCCTTCTCCCAAGTGGAAACCCCAAAGGGCCAATATGCTTCCTCTTTCCATCCTGTGAGGTTTGTCATATAAGAGTATGAGTGACCCAAGGTCACCTAGCAAGCTTGCATGTCAGACTGAAGGGTCAGATTTGAGTCTCCAAGCCTGACATTCTAACCATTACATCACAGTGTTTTTCTAGAATCATAGAATCATAGAGTTGGAAGGGGCCATTCAGGCAATCTAGTCAAACCCCCTGCTCTACGTAGGATCTACACGGAAGAGCTACAAAGCTTCAATGTGCTGAGAAGGCATTAGCATTGCACTGTCACATACTTAGTTCTCTCACTGACACCAACAGAACTTAAAAAGAGCATGGTTATGACTGGATTGTTCTTCCAACAAAACTGATGAAATAACAGCACTCTCTTCTTCCCACATTTTTTTAGTTTGATTAAATATAATCAAATTATAGCCTGAATAGTTCAGTAACTTCCCGCAACAACATAGTTGTTTTCAGAGGCCTATGGAGGATAAAGGAGAACAAGTGTTGGGGGGTTGCATCCCTCAGGATATGAGTGTGACACACCTGGCACTCTGCCATGCAGGGGTCACTGGGGACACTGCAGAAATGTTTCCAAAGTGTGGGCTAGATAAAGGGCCCTGGTGTTGGAGAAGGTGGGAGGCACAACTGCATTCTGGAGCTGGGCTAGGAAGGGCCGTGAAGGAGTATACTTAAGATGGGAACAGCAGGAGAGAGTTGGGATATGGAAGAGGAGGATGTTCCCCCTACTCCCTGAATCACTACTGTCTGAGTCTTCCTCTCCAAAGCACGTTAGCAGTCTGGGCAGTACTAATCAGTTTTTGGTCTCTGTGGAGAGTCCTAGGAACAGATGAGGAGATGGAAGCCCTCAAGACTCCTCATGATGCCCTACTAAGGCCAGGCTCCAGTGAGCTGGCAGGATGGGCTTGGTGCCCACGGATGAGGACTTGTAGTACTCAGGGGATGGAGGACTGCTTTCTCTCATGACGAGCACTCTTTGAACCCACTTTCACTCTCACAATACACAGAGGTGTTCATAATCAGGAGAGGCAGGCAGTTATAAATATAATCTGCCCCAATTGGAGATATTGTGGAGGAGCAGGCAGCAGAATGAGGTTCCCTGGGCATTTGGTGTGTGTAGCTTGCAGATGGTCCTATCTACACATTTTTGAGCTTACACCTGATATTTTCCCCAAAAGCACTTTCCTGCGGACATATTATCTGTGGGAACATAACTCAGATCCCCAACCTCCAATCTGCACATATTTTGGAAGGCACGTAGAGGAGTATCAGGGGTAGTTTCCCTATGGCTTTTATGTCTCTAGCTTGTATAAGCTCTATTCTATACAGTCCTGAATCTGCAACTGTAATTTCCCCAGGAAGCACTTTTCTGGGGACACCATTTAGGCAGCATAAGTCCAACTCCATAAATCCAATCCTCATCAAATTTGGAGGGCAAGTAGAGGAGAGTCAGCTTGAGATCCTCTATGAATTTGATGCCTTTGGAACACTGTGGGGGAAGGTTCTTCCATGTCACAATCCTCACATACTGAAATAGTTCATTTAGTGCCTAAATTTTCCTGGTTGGTACCCATCCCTGTTTTTTAATCACAAACAGCTACATATTGGTTCAGTATAGCCAGATGTATCACATCATTTGAGGTACTGCTGTGATCATGGTTTCCAGAGTCTGCATTTATTTCAGAAAATGCTGACATATATTCTTCTCTATTTAAGGAATGAAAACTTTCAAAATGTAAGTCCCTGAAAGGTTATGTACTGTTAGCACTTCATCCACCCAGTAGAGAAGGAAATTAACTTTTTAAAGGCATACTTATTGAAATTTATGGGCTGCCTAATATTTCATAGCTTTGATCATTGAAGAATGAAGGGATTTTTTGTAATACCAAGCTGGCACATATAGGCTCTAGGCAAGGAGTAGCCAGACAGGGCTAGTCTGGTCCCTGGCCTTTCCAGCTAGCAGTAGTTCAACAGCTGACAAAAGTACCAGCTCTACCCATGACTATAATTCAGACCAAGTCCAGCAATAGCCACAGAACAAAAAGTTCATGCTTAATTTGATATTAACAAGGCTCAGATGCCTCTCTCCAGCATGAAGGGCATGGGACTGATCTATTTATTTATTTATGTTACAGCATTCCTAGTCCACCTTTCTCCAAAAAGCTTAAGACAGGCTAGTTGAATAACAGTGCAATCCTAGTGGTCTTGCAGGTGTGAGATCTCCAGATTAGGAAGGGCTTCAAAGGTTAACATCCATACCTGGAATTGAATATGGAAACAAATTGGTGGGCAATATACTGGTCCTAAACTTGGAATGACATATTCAGTGTACGTAGCCCCCATTAACAGCCAATCTCTTGCTTTCTGCACTGACTCTAGTTTCCTTTCTAGCTTCCTCCATGGTAGTCCTACACACAGCACATTTCAGGATATGATCAGGCCAAAGAAGCTGTTAAGCAGAGATTAACTGACAGAGAATGCCAACAAGATCTAGCTAATAACCCATCTTTCATTATCAGTGAACCCAACAGATATTCATCTTTCCCTATGACATATTTGGCCAAATGTGAAGTACCTAGTCATGGGAGGGCCTTCACTTTAGCACTCTGTGATGCCTTCCCTTCGACTGTATTAGAAGGAAGATATAGAAAAATACTCTATATTGAAAGGAAATGTACCTGTGGCTCTGGACATATAGAAACCCATGGAACATATTCTCCTTCAATGTCAATATTACAATGATATTCGAATTAGTCTAATTCTTCCACTGTTAGGCAGATTCCCAGGGTGTTCAGGAGAATTTTATATTTCTCTGCTGCTTACAGATATAGATAATTATACAACCTATAGTGTTGCCAAGTTGTGTGCAGCAGTGATGAAAATTTGTAATAAAATGGTCTGTTTCAATTGAACTGGACAGCTGTGTTTATGTACCTTCTTATTATGTATTCTATTTTGTATTACTATGTTTTAAGATGTTTTAATTTCTGGTTTTAATAGATGTTTTACATCATCTTGTGCTGGTCTATGACCATAATAAAACAAAACGAAACTAAAACTAAACTTAGTATGGTGCCAATTCATCACCCAAGGGGGAAAAATGATTATTTAAGCACCTGGTGAGCCACCCAACTATCTTTATCCATCTTTGCCTCTAGTGCACCATCTTTTTGCACCATGAAATGATTTTCAGGAATCGTACAAAAGAATGCAGGTTGTAAATCAGTTTTATAGCCCTCATCAGTTCATGTTGTTACTCAGAAAGTGTCTAGAAGCCTTACTCTGGATCAGCGTCAGTCATAATGCCTCCATTTCCTGAACACAATGAAGATTTCATTTAGTATGAGGGAGAGTAAGATGCATCAACACATAAGGTTGACTACCCCCAAAGAGCCTTATGCTCTAGCACTTCCAACTTCCTGGTGAACACTGGCCCCAGGGAAGCTCAGTTGGCCTTAACCAGAGGCAGAGCTTTTTCCATCCTGGCCCCTACCTGGTGGAACGAGCTCCCAGAGGAGATCAGGGCCCTGATGGAACTTGAACAGTTCTGCAGGGCCTGCAAAAGGGGGCTCCTCCACCAGGCATTTGGTTGAGGTCAACCCGTGCCATCACTTCCCAAGGGCCTTCCTCCTGAGCCTTCCTATGGCACCCATCATAATTCCACCCAACCCACTGGGCTATCAGTATGAGTTAATTTAATGTTTCCCACATTTTCTACTGTTCCATGTTGCTTGTTGTTTCACTTTATTCATTATTGTTAATATAAGTTATTTGTATTGTTTCTGTTCTCTTTTATGTGAACCACCCTGAGCCTTCCGGGAGGGCGGTATATAAATATAATAAATAACCAGCAGACTTTGAGGACCACCATACAGAATTTAAATAGTGTATTCATAAAAGAAATGGCATTTTAAATGGTGCATGCAAGTGTGTGTTTCTTTATTTGTTGCTTGCCTTTGTTGTTGAGATTCAAGGTGGATTACACAGCGTATGACAATGTCATCATATGATGTGATATCATGCAAACCATGAAACAGGACACATATAACATAAATGAGAAACAATGCAAATAATTCAGCATGTTATTTAATCTACATCTAATGCTAAGCCTGGTGGCCACTGACAGTCTCAGGTACACACAAGGGTGAGGGTAATAAATCAAATATCACATCAGGGCCAGAAACTGGTGCGTTACTCTTCTCAGGAACTTCTGGGAGGCACAGAGGCAATTGTAAGGCAGCAAATAATACTGATTTAGGAAATCAGTCCACAAAGAGCTATGTATCCAGGTGTTCTATCCAAAGCAGCAGGGAGCCCAGTGTTCAAGGTCCATAGGCAAAGCAAGATATCAGAACAATGACAAAGCTGGAAGTGACCAACCACTCCTGATGGGAGAATGGAATCAGATTAGGAGCAAGGCACAGGCAGGACTCTGTTTACCAAAAGATTTGGAGGACAGAGCTATGTGAAGAGAAGGTTGCCCTCATTAATTGGCTCTCCTCCATGTGTCCTTTTGATCAGCCTAATTAGCTGACTCATGGCTGCAACACAGGTTTTCTACTCATCAAGTCCTTGTTCCTGCATCAACTCTATATTAGAAGCCAGGGCCAATCGATGCTGTTCTAATAACCTGACACTCCTTCTGTCCTTGAGTACCAATCTCTGCTTTCATCTTTGACGCTCTGTCAGTTCAGGAGACCCCAGCAGTGAGAGACAAACTGATTTATGTGCCTTTATTATCTCTTGCCAGAACAAGCAGCCCTCATTCCCTGAGACTTCTTTTGCTGGTTCTGACTTTAAATCCAGATGCTCAGATGGACATTCTACTGGTGCCATTCCTGATTCCTCTGTCTCATCTTCAAATGAAGAGACAGCTGGCTGACTCACATGTTCTGTCATAAACAGCAAAAATGGAATTGCAATAGTAGAAAACAATGCTGTAAGCACAATATAACAAATACAAGTCGAATAAATTATAATTCTGATGCTTTTATTAAAAGCCTTGGTCCCTTTAAAGAAATGCCTTTCTGGAAAAATACTGTTAGATGTAGTTGGTATAAGGACCTTCCTGACTTTCACAGGCAGATCATTCCACAAAGTGGGAGAGGGGAATTACAACAGTGAATGCACATGTACAGGTGGATGTTGATTGTACCTGTTTGCAGGATGGTACCACCAACCATGCAATGGAAGTTTCCGGTCTCACAATAACAAAAGTGAAATTTTGCACATTCTAAATAATGAAGTTTCAATCCACTTCAGCAACCATGTCCAATTGGATTTTGTCATTTCACACAATAAAATGCAATTACAAAGTGGAGTGAAAGTGCAAAATGGAGCTCTTCCGTCAGGTGTTTTGTTGAAGCCCAGGGTTTGACATCAGGTCCCCCCCGCTTGGGCTCCCAGGCCTGGTATTCGACTGGGCCAGTGATGTTAATGATTTACCCGCATTAAGCTATCCACAAACTTGACTGGAACAATAAATATAAATAAATAAACCCATACTGCTGACGGAGGGCTTGAAGAGTTGAGGAAAAAGTTATTTGTTTTGTTACCACCATGGAGATTGTGATTCTTGAGGGTTGGGGGGTGGGTTAGTTTATGATGTTTTAAGGATTATATTTTATGAAATCCACCATGAGCCAGCTTGCTGGGAGTGGCAGTGTACAAATTAAATGATAATTTAATAAATGAATTAATTCTTTAGTGTGTGTGTGAAAACACTCTTGATAGCCTGGAAACCAGTGTTGCATTGACTTTGCATCCTGGTCAAACTTCTGAAGAAGCAGTCACCTATACCAGTGGAATACTGGAATCAATAATGTATGTCACAGGCCCATTATGCACGGCCGCCGAAACAGCGATTTCAGGTCACATGGAAAACGTGGAGGGGGAAGATGCGAAGCACACCGATTATGCACGGGAGGGGGCGCAACAGCGGCAAAACCCAGGATAACCGATTATGCACGTGGCGATCCCGGCGCCGCTTCTGGTTGCGCCCCGGTAACCCGGAAGCTACACTTTCTTCCGCGTTTCACTGACGCGGCTTTTTCGGCAGCATGCACCAAAGCTGCGGCCAGTTGCAGCCGGCTCCGTGCATTATCGGTGATTTTAGTCGCCGCCATTCCACCCCGAATGTGCGTTATTGCCCCCGTGCATAATGGGTCACAGTGTTTCATTTATTGTTTTATTTGAAGAATAATCTTTATTTATTTTTTGTAACTTATTAAAGTGATATTTTATTTGGAAAAGTGATGTAGAAATTTACTTTATTAGTAATTTAATTTGTATATTGACATGAAAACAGTCTCTGGGTTCTGTATCATAACATGAATCATAGTTCAATCCTAAAAACATATACTCCATATAAGGCCACTGACTTCAATGAAGGCAGTAACTCTGCTTAGAAATGCACTATTAAGTTTTGAAGTTTATTAGTTCCTTGTATACGTAACAAAACCATTATGAGTCCAGGCTGGAAAGAGACCTGAGCGTCTGCACAGAGTTCTTCCATTCTGTCATCAAGTTCATAGCTATCATGTTTAGGATTAGAGTATTAAAGGTGTAAAGGAGGACTGTCAGAAGAAAAAAGATTTATAAGTAGAAGTCAAAAGAGAAAGCGATATGCTGAAGGTTAAATTTATGATAAAAAGTAGAACTAGGAGAGTAAAAGCTGTCAAAAAACAAGGTGTCAAAGTTACTTTGACTAACAAGAAGTGAAAGATAGTTGAAATGACATTTTGAGACACTATAATTCAAAAAAGCAGTGCTGTAGTAGATATTGATCAAATATATATGCCATTTAAAAAAAACTTATATATGTCAAAAACTTGGATTTTGACCTAACCAAGAATAGACACTTTAACTAAGAACAAAGGTACAAAACCAGTAAGAATGAATTCAAGTTTCTCTTAAATGAGTATTAGCACTAGGGATTGGCAACAACCAGGAAAATATGGTAGTTCATGGTTTGTGACATGCCCCGTTCATGAACCATGGACCATCACAAATTTTTGACTGCATCACAAACCAATTCTGTTCATGTGGTTCATGCAGCAGTACAACAACCCCTTGGCATGCTAGAGACAACAAATTCATATGACTCTACCTGCCTGCCAGTTTTGATGAGGATTGAAATCACATGGTCTAAATCAGTGACCCCCAACCTTTTTATCACCGGGGACCACTCAACGCCGGGGACCACTGACCGGGGACCATTCAACGCCTCTTACTGAGGCCCGGTGGGGGGGATAGTTTACTCCTCTACTCTCAACCACTGTCCTAACGCTCTCTGATCGCTATGGTAATGTTTAAACATCCCTTCAAAATAAGATACAGACACGCCACAACAATGAACATAAGGAACATTTTATTTTCATGGAAATTTTAACTTATGACAATGACAAATCAATGGGAACCCTGAGCTTGTTTCTCTGCAACGAGATAGTCCCATCTGGGAGTGATGGGAGACATTGACACCCGAAGTGTGTTGTAAAGGGCCGGGGGGGATGAAGTAAAGGGCCGAGGGGGGGAGAAGGCGGCCTTCGGGGCCCACCTCCAATTAGTCGAAGGACCACATGTGGTCTGCGGCCCACAGGTTGGGGGTCACTAGTCTAAATTACAGCCCCCCCCCCTTAAGAAGGTGCCTCCAGAAAGTGCATTCTGGGGATTGCCTATGGAGAGTATTTCCTAAGCTGGAGGAAATGGGTGTGGTGATAGCAGTAGTGAACACAGGCAAATCTATGATCAGATTCAGTAGCTCATGTAACTAGGGTTGCCATTCTCCAAGTGGTGACTAGAGATCTCCTGGGATTACACCTGCTTTCCAGAAAACAGATCAGTTCACCTGAAGAAAATGGTCACATTGGAAGCTACACCCAACTATCCAGGTATTTCTCAACCTGAACCTGGCAACCCTACCTGTATCCCATGGGCAGCTGGACTGATGGTATATTGATATTCAATTTGGTAGTATGAACAATTATAATTTAAATCGCAAGGCCAGAAGAAGGCTCTGTGCCTGAAGAATTCAATGTGAGAGCCCAACTAAATACTGTGATGGCTATAAGCGTGGTTTCAAAAGACTGTGGGTGCCTGATTTGGCTCAGGACCATGACATGGTTGGAAGAGGGGCTCCTGCTTCCCATACACCATTTTTCTGACCCAAAGTTGTCCTCCACAAATGTTTACAATGACATTCTCCACAGCTGCTGTAGTGCTGTGACAAAAGTGAGTTGGATCCATGGAACCTGAGTTGTTAAAAAATACTTATACTGTCACTAGGCCCTGAGTCCTGTTGTTATATAGCTTTTGGCCTAAGCATGCAATCCTGAACACACAGAGCTTTGAAGGCAAGTTGTTCCGTCACATGAAGTACAAGGAATATGTGTACTGTAGTTTGAAGAAAATTACGTATCCCATTGTTTGACATAGCCTCACAGGTTTGGGTACACCTAGTACAGGGACAGCAAGTTTGCCTGAAGGTTAGTGAATGACATGGAGGGAAGGGATCCCTATGAAGTGTCTCTCTTTTATATAGCTCAATTTCTAATTGGTTGTTTTCATGTCCAGGATTAGCCAAACTTCAGAACTAAAAATATATCATAAAGGGCTTGATCCATATGAAATATTTGGTCAACACAAGGGGTGGAATAGTTTCCACCAACTTCCATGTTGCAATCCTCCAATTTACCTCTCATATTCTTTCCTGTCCCTTAGGAGCAACATTATGGGAAAATCAGTGAGCTGCCGTGAAAGAAGGGATGTCTTGTACTACTGATTGAAGCAGGTTATGTGAGCAGAAAATGTAGTCTGCATACAATTCAAATATTTTATTTATTTTTGAATAAACGGGCAACTTGTGAAAGGGCACTGGTTTATTCTTAAATGCTTGATGGGGTTATCCAGGAAAAGAAATTTAAGAACGTAATTCTATGTTCCGTGTTTATGAATGGAAATGCAGGTACCCACACAGTGGGATGATGCTGAAAAGAATGTATGAAAGGAAACCAAATTATTTCAAACTACCTAGGTTGACACTAGCTTAATGAGTAGACAGCTTCTGAAAGAAACTTCCAGTTCTTCACTTATGCAACATAAGTATCAAGACTCATGTACCTACTTTTTTAGTGTGATATAAACTTGATAGAAATATGATATGAATCTATATTTCATGGGGAGGGACTACACGGATGTGTGAAATTTCTTTTGGTGAGGAATATTAATAATATTAATAATAGTTAAGCTATTCCAGAAGCCTTAAGGACTTTTGGTCAAGATATGTCCTACATATTCTACCATAAATATTCAAATAATTACCAAATCAATGGGTTTTACAGTTATTTTGTAGAACTCAATGAGAATTTAATATGACTGTGGATTGCTCCACAAAAGGCAGGTTTCCTATATACATGGTGATGTGCAGCAAGTATACAGTTTTCGATTTTACCTACATGTATATATTGTGATATGTTCCAACAGACAGCCAGAACCTGTGATGCATACTTATGATTCAATGTACAATATGTATTGAGGAGTACCCTAAGCAATTATTCTTAGTCTGAACTGCCATCTTGGGCACCTTCCATCATGTAAACTGCAGTCTAGTTTACTTTCCACCATATAAATACAGAATACATATAATTTCTGACACAGAGATCTTATCTGTATTACAAAATGTATTCTGAGTGAAGTGCCCCTGGGACTCATTTAATTAATAGGACAAATATATAGTCAAGTATTTATGCCCCTTTATTTCAATAGCCCTTAGGTTGGACTAACAATCTCTGGATGATACCCATTAATTTCATCATCCGATGACAAACCAATTAATTTAATTTGACTACTATATCCTGTCAACTGAGTCAAGAAAGTCTATTTTAAAACTAGGCATATTATTTACACCTTTGATAATTATCCCTCTTGGTCATCAGTCTTGTCAATGGATATTCAGTAACTTATTAATCACCATTTTGTTGTCTTGACATATTTTGACAGCTTCTTTGGAGCCATTATATTCTGCAGCTTGAAACCGAATTTTGACGTATGTAGAATGTGTGTTAAGGACTGAAATGTGTGTGAAAGGAGGTTAATATGTAAGACCTGAGACATTTAATGGATACCAATAGAACCACCAGAACCATATCTTACACTTCTCATCCTATATTTGCTGTGCCACATCTTTAAAAAAAACACTTCCTGTGTCTATAAATAGAAACAATTTTGAAAATATTAACAAATGAGAAGACAAGTGATGATTCAGGCTGTCTTTATGTAAACATTCATATAAGCATATGTGATTCAGTTTGGATAGTCCAAAAAGTACCCAAATCAATATTTATTTGGACATGTTTTGGACTCATCCACCCTGAATCGACCCTCCCCTAAAATTAAACAACCCAAATCAGCCTTGACCAAATTGCCAAACAATGATTCAGGCGTGATTTGGTCATGTAGAGATTGGACAGTATAAAGGGACCCAAATTTTCCTTCTCCATTTATTCTGTGTTCTGGGGGGTGGGGTAGAAGAAGAAGAGTTGGTTCTTATATGCCGCTTTTCTCTACCTGAAGGAGACTCAAAGCAGCTTACAGTGGCCTTCCCTTTCCTCTCCCCACAACAGACAACCTGTAAGATGGGTGAGAGAGCCCTGATATCACTGCTCGGTCAGAACAATTTTATCAGTGCCATGGTGAGCCCAAGGCCATCCAGCTGGCTGTATGTGGGGGAGTGCAGAATCAAACCGGCATGCCATATTAGAAGTCCGCACTCCTAACCATTACACCAAACTGGCTGGACTCATGCTGCTTGTCAAAAAATATTTTAAAACATTTAAACAAGGGGAAAATGGAACTTGTAACCTGTTGAAGGGGGGTGGTGGTGGCAGAAGGTGCAGAATGAGTAGAATGACGATATAGGCAGGGGAGTGGTCATCAAGTAGTGGCAAAAGGTCAGGGGGGGAATCCAAGGGAATCCCTTGGAATTACCTTTGGCTTGGAAGTGAAACAAGGAGAAATCTGCACAAAGGCATTCTCAGAAAACCCTGGGAAACACCAGGAAAAAAGTGAACTGAACGCTGAAAGGAGGAAGATCAATGAAGAATGATAAAGAAAACCCAACAGACATGCATGGTGAAAGCTAGGGAAAATATCAATGCATAATAGGCCATACTCGTTCTGTTTCTCATACACAGGATAGCGATGAATGAAGCTAAGTCACTGCTGTTTCTTTACATGTATTAAATAAAATATTAATTTATTAATTGAAGCTGATGATTGACATTCTCCTTTTTATTAAAAAAATGTGTGGTAACATTTTTATATTTTAATAAAATAGAGATTTTGCAAGTAATCTTTCCTCTCTCATACTCATAATGCTCCTAATAAAAATTGGCATTTAGATGAAGATTAAACAGTAGGCAGGGGATAACAGATGGGGTTATCAGCTATTTTACAATTGCAAAGGATATTATTGACAAAAGCCACACAATGTGAAAATAACCTACCATCACCAGTAATATCCAACAGTGATAGGTCTACAATTGTTCTACCTGTATATTCTTTATCTTATGGCAGCATGAAACCAACAGCCTGAGTTCCATTTTAGCATGCATACGCATGCGTGCACACGCGCGCGCACACATGTGCGCACATGTGTTTAGAAAGAGTGAATATCCCTTTCTGTTTATTCTTTGAGGACCTCCCAACACAGAAGTTTTTAAATTCCTGCTTTAAATCTGACCTTACATTTCATACCAAACTGTACCTACTGTGCCATCTTCAGGACGTTTCTGGAAAAATAATTCTACTTTATTTTTAGCTCTTGTCAATCATAATGAAGAAGAACATTGAGTTTCCTACTAATTTTCAGCTTGACCAGAAAGTGGGAGCATGAGGAACACTCATGGACACCAATTCCAATGACCCATACTTTGCACCGGTAAAGTTTCTCATGCAAACTTATGGAGACCTATCAGGGGCACACTGTGTTTGAAATATCCTGTTCTGAATATGGGTGGTTTAGTTTTTGGTATTATGACTGTATGCTTAAAATGATTATTTGAACTGCTTGCGTTTGCTGATTCTCCATGCCAAGTGATCTACTTCCCCCTAATAAAATTTGTTTCTGATTTTACTCCATCCAGATTCTCAATATTCCTTCCAATCTTGTAGCAGAACTTTGGCACATGGTCAGCAAATCCTTTTTTCCATTTGTGTGGAGCAGACAAGGAAGGTCCCTACAATTGGGTATACAATCTAAGCTAGCATCTCCCTTAGCAGAAGAATGAAAGAAAAATTTATTCCTTGCCATTGGGTATTATAGTGTGAATTTGGGTCAGATTGGAAAGTAGTGCACATGTACAATGACACTTGTCTAGCACTTATGATTCCATGACCAAATACAATAACCACCACTTTGTTCTCAATTAGTTGATATAAAGACCAATATCAGCCCATCCCAGAATATTCAAAACTTATCCTGTAGGTATGGGGATAACTCTTGGATGTTCCTGAACATGGCAATAACATTCATGCATTTTTGCACATTTATATGGAGCCAGGTTTGTGTAGTATTTACATTTTTGAGCTAGGTTCAGGTTTTGAGCTAGGTTTTTGAGACCCAGGTTCAGATCCTGAGTCATAAAGCTTACTGGGTGACCTTGAGGCATGCTCAGACATGGTCAGTGGGATAAACAAGGGTACAGTTTTATTATAAGCAGGAGCAGGATACAGTATGGATGGGGCTGTCTTATGGTGGTCAGTGAACTGCCGTGAACTCTGCTCCCAGAGGCCCACACTGGTAGCTAATGCACACTCTGTCAGCAAGCATTCTGGGGTTAGGCTTGACAGCTACTTCACTATGTACATGAGAAAAGCACTAGGCTTTCCCCTTGTTTTCATCCAACAGTGAATGACATTTAAGGTACATTTTGGATGCCACAAAGAAATCACATAGAATGAACAACAAAACATAATTTTGATTGTTTCCTTCTCAAGGGAATAGAAGCATAAAAACAAGTTGAGATTTATATCTTTCCACTTTTCGTTGCAAGGTTCCTGGCAACCTAACTAATTTCTGACAATCATTTGAATAAATTCAGCTTTTGCTCAACATCATCCTTATTCTGTGTTCTGCCAATTATGTGTTTTCCTCAACTTATCACATTCAATAAATTGCTTCTTTGAAAGGACCTTGTCTGAACAGCCTGCCAAAATAATTGCAGTTCATTCTGCACTAGCAGTTTAAAAATAGAATGACTCCAGGAAACACTTTTTTCATGTAAAACTCTCAGGCTTGGAACTGTGTCCTTTGGCTTTGTCTTCACATTGCCACCTTATGGATGGGCAATAAACACAGAATGAGATTCTGGGCAATAAAGGAATATCCCCTTTGGTTTTTACATAGCCTTCTATGGTCTGTCTTTCACTTTAATTCTGTAAATTCTGTCCCATGACATTTTATCTGACCCCTCCCAAGTAAGTTCTAGTTCTAAAACCAAAGAAATACATCTCACATAGTATTTTCATTTGTTTTCAGAGACGGACATGACATACCACAAAACTGCTTGAAGTGAACTGTAGAACCCATGCCAAAACTTTGCAAGACTTATTTTTTCAAACTAGTTATATGCATCCTTTGTCATTCTCACATGTTTACACATATTTTCAAACACATGGATTATGTGTTGTGTATGTGGTATGTGTTGTAAACTGTCAAGTCAGTTCCATGTGCAATGTGAAACACCTCTATGTCCATTTAGTTATCTTTCCCCCCCCCCTTAAAGTAAAAAGAAACCAAGTCTTTCTTCATGAGGACAGTGAGCAGGCTGCTTGATCATTTTGATTGCCCATTATGCATTTTCCCCAGCTCCATCATATGCTTGTTCAAACTGGGTAACCAGAACTGCAAAGCTCTAAATACAGCCATACCATGATCATGACAATATTGGTTGTTTCATTTTCAGTTCTTTTGATGATGATGATGATGATGATGATGATGATGATGATGATGATGATGTCATCCATTCAGTCGTGTCTGACCCTTGGTGATTCTATAGGAAAGTCTTTACCATGCACCCCTGTCTCTGACTGTTTCTTTTAGTTGGTTCATGGTCATCCTGTATCGGCTTGATTGTGTCAAGCCAGCAGAGGAGAATTGCCTTTTTTCACTGTTAACGTTGAATCAAGATTATTGAAGTGTTTACCATCAACACAAGATCTCTTCCTTTCAGTCACTGCCAGTTCATCATCTCAGCATATGTACTACTAGAATTTTTTGACCCAGGATATATCATTGTACTCTTTCTTACAGACTACAATTTACCATTAATAGAAGGCTTTTCCATCATTCCAGACCTGGACTAGGCTACCCAATCTCATCAAATCTCAGAAGCTAAATAGGATCAGCCCCAGTTAATACTTGGGTGGGAGACCACTTAGGAAGCCCAGAGGAAGCAATGGAAACCACCTCTTTGTCTCTTGTCTTGAAAACCCTATGGCATCTCCATAAATTAGCTATGACTTGGCATAACTTTTTATAATCACCTCTATCAGTGGAACAAAACTTTCCTACCTCTCCCCATTCGACTGCAGCCCATTGGTCTCCATTGGAAATGGCACGAGCGGGTCTCCGAAAGAGAGAAATTTCATCTCCCTGTCTGTTAATATAAAATTAGTCATGATCCAACTAATTGTTTGTTATGTTCTAACTGGAAATTCTTTTTCTCTCTCTTCCAAATGAAGATTTCATCTTAATACTGATTTGGAATCCTATGATGAATCTGCACGGAGCTTTTATTCTAATCCCAGTTCGATTCAGTCCCTGCCGTCTACACTGAATGTAATTCCATTTTTATTTGGAGCGATTTAAATTTTTCATCTGCAACAAGCATGATTGATCTGGAGTGACCCTACCTTTTCCCTGCGATATCCTGGAGTGGATATAACCCTCGCTTTTGAAAAATTGGCATGAGTAAATGTGTAGCTCTCTGCTTTTCCCAAGCTAACTTGCTACTGAGCCTCCAATGCTGTAGAAACACCCTGATGCCAGGGCATCAGTTAAAGGGCTTCCTCATTCCCAGGTTGCAAGGCTTCCCTTAGAGGGGAAACCCTAACTTTTCCCAGCATATTCAGAAGCCCTAACTTCTCTTGGCAAAGATTTTCCTCTTGAATTTATTCCCGCTCCTCTGCTGTCTCCAATCCTCTCCCCCCCCCCTTCAAGAAAAGAAAGAAAGATGCTCCTGCTGCACTTGGCTCCCCCCTTCTGAGCATCCCTAATCATGTATAGAACACTTTTCTGTTTCAATGAGGAGAGGAATAGAGGAAGACCTGAGTTCAAATCAATCTGAATTCAGCAGGATCCACAACAGAATAAACAAAGTAAGTGCAGAATCAGCTATGGTTTGCTATGAAAGCAAAGATAATGTGTCACATGAGGACAGAAGGGAAGGAGAGGGGACATGCATATCAAAGGATTTCCCCCTCCTCTCCCCAAAAAAACCCTCATTCTTGAAACCATGATTTGTTGTCCTATGTGAAACAGAAGCAGACCCATTATAAAGTCTATTGAGGAAGGAAAGCATTCAAACTGAGGGATATGAACACATTACATTTTAATCTTAAAAACACTTTCCTAGGAGTAGGCCCTGTTGAATAGACCTGAGTCGGATTTTGAGTAGACCATAAGGGTGTTTTACATTAGCCCGTGAGTGACATACTACATTACTTCTTTGTTTTGAAAACTGCCTTGTTTTAAGGCAAGACCTTTTACTAAATCTTCAGATCTAGCCAATTAAATTAGTAAAGTTTTTTGTGTGTGATCCTGCCATGAGATTTGATATAGCACTTTAACAGCCCCCAAGAGACTAGCTTGTCACTGTGATATTTCACATATGCTTGTGCCTTGGTCTTAGGAGGATCCATAATTCAATAAGTAGTGGTATATTTGCAGTACCCTTAAATATACAGTAGAAATCTTTATCAATGTCTAATTTTAAAATTAAAACTGCTTGATTAGTGCAATAGCTTAACGAGATGATGGATCTGATTTACATCTTTTGTGTTTTATCTTTCATTACTGAGCTAGTTTTCGGTTTTGCCTCAAAACACATCTTTTTTTCTCACATGCAACCCCCCACCCCTCCTCCTCCTCGACAGAACACGATTTGAGGAAATGAACTGTCATTAGGCAGGGAAACATATTTTGTCATCATTGTGAGCTAAAAACAATGAAATGCTTAAGGCAGGACTTTACATTTGGTTATACTGGGGGGTTTTTTATGCCACTTTCCCTAACAAAAACGCAGAAGGAAAAAAATCCCAATTAGTTCGACCAAATATAGTCAATGTGCTATTGGGGAGTTCTTTCTGTGTGTAAGCAATGATGACAGTAAGCAGTGGGGGAGGTTGTTAGGCAGCCTTCCTGGGAATACTTCTCTGCCTGGTAGCCAGCATTTAGGGATTTGGGGGCCAAGATAACAAGGCTGAATAGGTAGTAGATCATGGAATATAGCTTATTTAACTCTACATGAGATCCCTCGCTTCAGGAAAGAGAAAAGGAAGGCAAAAAAAGAGTTTGACTTTTTTCAAAGATTTAGAGGGGAGAAAATAGGCCAAAGAGATTAATCCACCATTTGGAGTGCCACAAAAGGCTGTTAATACCGCAAAGGAGCATCTAATGAAGTCCAAGCTAAAAATTCTAAAATAGAATAATAGCTGTCAAGTATCGGGGATGAGGAGTATAACCATTTGGGGTGCCTGTCCCAAATGATTTGTTTGTAAGTCATCCTTTTCTTTAATTTTGACTATTTGTACAAGTTAGAAAAGGAAATCTCCCTCCTTGTTTTTTGCATTTCTATCTACTGTGTAGAGCAACACTGCCGCAGAAGATTTAAAAAGTGATTTTGAGGCCTTAAAAATTTAGGGCTGTCCCTGGTCTGAACATATTCCTTGAGGTTTGGAAGTGGGGCCTCAAAAGTATGTAATGCCTCCACAGTAACCTAACCAGTCACATTGTACCCCCTGACCTATTTCAGGCCACGAAAACATTGCACAGAGGAGGCAAGGTTCCCAAATTGGTGTAGGTTTATGTTCTGGAATTTCACACTATCTAGGTGTGCATAAACCTGACTAGGGTCAAGACTGCTGTGCACAGAGAGACCTCCTCTTTGGGTTGCCAGCTTCCAAGTGATGCCATAAACCCACACATGGATAGTGTGTTGTGTGTTATCTTTTTGATGTTATCTTTTTGAAACTTTGGGGGTTCGTTTGAGGAGACGCTCCTGCAGCTATGCTTTGATGCTTCTATCTTAAACCTCTTTTCCTCCCCAAGACCACAGAATATATGGAGAAGCAGCTGCAAGGGAGAAAGACTGAAACCCACCATCCTACAACTGCATATCCACAAAACTGTTCACCAGCTACTTGAATCACAGTGGTGAAGCCAAAAATCCAAGATTCATCTCACAGGTATGTTCTCCTGCAGAATGTGCTCAACGGGATGTTTGATAGACCTATGCTCCATGAATAGGTCTAATCTCCTTTTAAAGTCATCAACTTTCAGACATCACTACATCATGTGGCAATCAATTCCACGTTAATTACTCATTGTGTGAAGAAATGCTTTGTTTTGTGTATTTGCCCTCTTGAATGTATTTATTCTTTAAGTGCATTTGTTGACATTCCTTCCAGGGCAGTTAATTTTACAAACTGTGAATGATTATATTGAATGGCAGCTCCCCATTTGCACTCATTGAGGAGTAGACTATTGATCCAATCATTTTACTGTGGTGATTAAAATAGTTCATTGGAAAATTACACTGTTTGAAAAACCAGGCCCTTTAAAAACAGCTTCTTAAAACAATCATGCAAGATGTTTTTGAGATTATATATGTTTATCAAAAGGTCTGCACAATGAAACAGAAGCCAGTTGACACCTCTGTAAAGGAATTAATGAAAGGAGCTATTAATAAAGGTCCATGAATTCAGTTAAATAATCCAATTGTTTAAAAGGGTTTTCCCTTGAATAACAAGTTCAGTTTTTATACTGCACAATCCTCTTTATAATTAAAAGAATACAAGCTGGAGTGTGTGTATGTGTATTTTTTCTAAATAGAACAAGGGGTGTTTAAATAAATTCATCCTGCAGCTACATCACCTGACTTGGAGATGGAACAGATATTTAAAGCCCACCACAGACTCTGCAGTTTTCATGTTTGTGAACTTTTCACCCACATTTCCACTTCTGTATTTTGATGCTACAGAGACATGAAGATACTCACTAATTCATTGCAGTGTTGTTATTAAATGTACCTAGAATATATTTCCTGGGATTCTTCTGATACTGCAGTTCTAAAGGTCACAGATATCCCTCTGATACATGGCAATGGAGGTCATTCACTTTATTTGCTGGAACAGATCAGTGACAAAATCTATAGTCTGAAAATATAGTATTAAAGGGGGGGGCAAAGTGTATAACACATAACTTGGATTGCATTTTTGAGACATTATGTGTGATAATAGCAATTACTTTGCTGCCAACAAACTACATAGATGGAGATTTCTACCATGCTCAAATGTCTTCTCAGCCATCATTTAAATAACCAGACTCAGTGTATGGCACAATGTGAAAGAGAGGTCAGACAATATACTGGGGAGTAATTGGAAAGAAAAGGAAGCCAACAGCAATTAGAATGCAGTAGTGACCTGGACTGATCAAACAGTACATTATGTAGACAGAAGTTATATGCTTTATTTATCAGCACCATGTTGATTATACAGGCTTATGTAGTCTATGTGATATTTCCACTTTTTTCTGTCGCCAAATTCTATGCACACATTTACATCACATTCATGATGTTTGTCTTAGACATACATGAATGTCTTAGACTGCTGCTCTATATTGGGGGGTGAGTGGTGCTAGCTGGATTTTTAAGCTCCCTTGTCTAGGACAGTGATGTAAATTGCAGTCCACGTCTGGTCCTAGCCGTTCAGGATTAAAGACCTTTTCTTTCCAGAGGGCTTTGAATCAACTGAATATTGTGCAGTGATTGGAGCCATTGACAATAAACATTCCACAATAAACATTCAATAAAATACATCTAAACATCAAAACTGCACCTGCTAGTCAAGTACAACAGCACAAAAAGGTTCATAAAACATTGGTAAGTATAAAAGAGTAAATTCCTAGTGAGTAAGCCAAACAACAATTACCAGGTACAGCCAGTGGGTCAGTTCTACAGAATTTGACCAAAGGCCCAATGGAGTAGGGTGGCCCTGCAGAAAGAACCCACAGAGCAGTGGCCTCACCAGGGGAGCTGATTTCAAGGGGCAGGAGCAATAACCATAAAGGCCCTGGCCCTGGTGAAAGATAAATGGGCAATCCAGAGGCAAGGCACCTGTAGGAAATCCCAAAACGCCAACCAGATAGGGCATGGGAGGTATGAAGGCCCCACAGACAGGAAGACCCCAGTCAGTTTTCTTTCTACAGTGATTTTCAGATGGTTGTTATGTTGCTGAATGTATAGTCTAATGGCATAATTTTACTTCTTATGGACCATTTAAGGATCTTTGAATAGAAATGTATGAATGGCTTTAAAAGGAGATTAGACAGGGGAGGTCCATTTGTGGCTGCTTTTGTTGTTAGTTGCGAAGTCGTGTCCGACCCATCGTGACCCCATGGACAATGATCCTCCAGGCCTTCCTGTCCTCTACCATTCCCCGGAGTCCATTTAAGCTCGCACCTACTGCTTCAGTGACTCCATCGAGCCACCTGATTCTCTGTCATCCCTTTCTTCTTTTACCCTCAATCATTCCCAGCATTAGGCTCTTCTCCAGGGAATCCTTCCTTCTCATGAGGTGGCCAAAGTATTTGAGTTTCATCTTCAGGATCTGGCCTTCTAAGGAGCAGGCAGGGCTGATCTCCTCTAGGACTGACCGGTTTGTTTGCCTTGCAGTCCAAGGGACTCGCAAGAGTCTTCTCCAGTACCAGAGTTCAAAAGCCTCAATTCTTTGACGCTCGGCCTTCCTTATGGTCCAACTTTCACAGCCATACATTGCAACTTGGAAGACCATAGCCTTGACTTTTGTTGGCAGGGTGATGTCTCTGCTTTTTAGGATGCTGTCTAGATTTTCCATAGCTTTCCTCCCCAGGAGCAAGCATCTTTTAATTTCTTTGCTGCAGTCCCCATCTGCAGTGATCTTGAAACGCATGAGAATAAAATCTGTCACTTCCTCCATTTCTGTTGAGGGGAGAGGAATGGGAAGGCGACTGTAAGCCGCTTTGAGCCTCCTTCGGGTAGAGAAAAGCGGCATATAAGAACCAGCTCTTCTTCTTCTTCTTCTTCTTCTTCTTCTTCTTCTTCTTCTTCTTCTTCTTCTTCTTCTTCTTCTTCTTCCCATCTATTAATTGAGAGGGCCGGATGCCGTAATCTTAGTTTTCTTGATGATGAGTTTCAAGCCAACTTTTGCACTCTCCTCCTTCACCCGTATCAAGAGGCTCTTTTGTTCCTCTTCACTTTCTGTGGCTGCTAGTCATGGTAATTAAAGGGAATATCCAGGCCCAGTGCTAGGTGGCAACATAGAGGGAATGCCTTGGCTTTTATGACCTGTTTATTGATCCTGCAGGGCAATAGATTGGCTTCAGTGTGAAGCAGAATACTGGACTAGATGAACCACTGGCCTGATATAACCAGGAATTTTCCTATGCAAAGACAGTCTTAAAAAGTGCTAAATAAATAAATAAATATCAATGAAGGCTGGTGTATTCTACTGGGGCTGCTGCTACCTCAGTGCAGTGGGAAAATGTTCATATTTTATTCTTTCCATACCAGTTAAAAGGGGCCATCAATAGCTTTGGGGATTGATTGCTAAGTATTACCATAAATTGTATGTTTTATCCCCCTCCCTTTCAAATATCCATGGCCAACACACCATAATCAACACTTCACAAGTAGTTCTACTGTTTGGGGCATAAGCAAACAACATAGTAGCTGCAGTTAGATTGGAAACAATATTATTTTCCTCACTATCAAAAAACTTTAGATGACTCTCGAGAATATTTTTTTCTCATATGCCTCTGCTTATTTTTTTTAAACGTGGCTTGCCTTGACCACGTTTCTGTTTTCTTCCTTTAAGGAGGTGATCAAGGACCATTTTGGACCTCCAGACAAAGTGTTTTGATTGGTCTTCCCTTACACATCCAAAAATGATATGAAAATGAATCATATGATTTGAGCTTCAGTATTTACTACTTGGGAATAAGTTTTGAGACCTTGCACTTTAAAGTATGTAACTATAGCAGGATTACAGACCAGCTTTGCAAAAGAAACCTGAGAATGAATTTGAGCACCTGGTTGTTATGTCCCCAGCCTTCTTTAACTCAACATGACAAGACCTTTTCTGTAACACAGCTCAAGCCAGAAGAGCACTTTAATTTGAAACATTGATTGCAATCAATGAAGTGGCTACTGTACATAATAGCTCCTCTGAGTTCCCTTTTGTGCTCTACTGATGTGACCCAATTTATAAAATGCTAGGCACTGATGCACTAAAGTGTGGCACATTTAAGGACTCACTTCTGCAAATGTGGTCCATTACCTATCCCTGCTGCCTTTCTCTGATGTCCTGTTCCAGTTCCTTCACAAAATCCATGAAAGCAGTTCCCTATTTCATTTGATATTATTTGCATTGCTTCGCTGCAAAGCCAAAGACAGGAGGTACCCATAGTAGAATAAAACCCCACTTTTCCAGAGGTTTCCCCTTCCCATCCAAAGTTACAAATTCATATGACCATCCTACCAATGCATGCTTGACCCCAGTCATTAAAGACCATGGTTTGGCCACCCACCTGTGCATATTGTTCCATTGGAAATCTTTTGAAAAGCTGTCTTCATAATTCTCAGTTTAGGGCACAATGAACATGTAGAAATGTCTACATCTACATTACTACAAGAGCCTCTTGTGGCGCAGAGTGGTAAGGCAGCCATCTGAAAGCTTTGCCCATGAGGCTGGGAGTTCAATCCCAGCAGCCGGCTCAAGCTTGACTCAGCCTTCCATCCTTCCGAGGTCGGTAAAATGAGTACCCAGCTTGCTGTGGGGTAAATGGTAATGACTGGGGAAGGCACTGGCAATCCACCCCGTATTGAGTCTGCCATGAAAACGCTAGAGGGCATCACCCCAAGGGTCAGACATGACTCAGTGCTTGCACAGGGGATACCTTTACCTTTACATTACTACATGTTCATTGTGTCCTAAACAGGGTTTTCTTCAGGCATTTACACAGAGCAGCGATCGTATTTCAGATTCTGCTTTTTCTTTTCTTCTTTGGTGAGCCCATATGGTCAGTTGCTGAAAGCAAATTATGTATGTACACAACCATTTGGAACTTTACAGATTTGTTAGCTGCTGCTGCCAAAACACCATATTTAGTTCTTACCTATTTATTTTTGCCAATTTCCTTCTTCATCGTGGTCATATAATCTGTTTTGCTTTACCCTCTCTGCCTTCCGCTCCTGAATGATTGGAGCAGACCTAGTTGAATTGTTTGATTATGCTGCCTTCTAGTGGCAGTATCAAATAATTCATTTGCAAATGTTTAACAATATCTCATCAGCAAGTGTTAACACCATGCTAAACCTGTAAACCTATGGCTGGAGGCTGGAGGGATTGCTAATGGTTTACTCACACACACTCAGAAAATTATTGGCACTTTGAGGCTCTTGTTCTTGTTTCTGTTAGCAAATATGGGAGTGTTGTTGTGTATTGACCAGAAGAGTAAGATTATTGTCTCAGATTCTCATTCTCCTCAGTATACCATTATGGAGTGGTTGAAATAACAACACTACCTTTACAAATGATGCATGTGCTGGCAGGGGATCATGGGAATTGTAGTTCATGGGCATCTGGAGAGCTACAGGTTGGCCACCCAGGCTCTAGGGTTATGGTGTATAGGGGCTAAAAGATAAAATCTTGTGATATTATTTTAAATAAAATAAATAAATAAATAAATATCCTTAATTTGGGTAGCGTCAAGTTAATGTAACTTTTTCTGGAAAACTCAGGAAAAAAACTCACAACTTCTACAGGATAAAAATAACTTAAGTGGGCCAAAAGAATTGCTTGGATTTCCATCAGAGGCATGACTTCTCTGCCTCACCTTGCAACATGCCAAAGGCCCCTTGAAATGCTGCTACTGGAGAACAGGGAACACCCATGAAAATAATGATGGAGCAGTCTACCACGAGAGAACAAATCAGTGAAAATCTGCCATGAAAATCCCCTTGTCATGGTAATAATTGGTGGTATCCAATCTGATCTCTCTAAAGTAGTGTTACACAACTTCAGAAAGGTATCACATTTTCTTAAGAACAAAGTTTCAGGTATCTGAAGAAGTGTGCAAGCACACGAAAACTTATACCTTGAATAAAATGTTCTTAGTCTTAAAGGTGCCACTGGACTCAAACTTTGTTCTGCTGCTTCAGATCAACACAGCTACCCACCAGAACATTTTTTCTTAAGTAATGATTTGGGGAGGTTAGAAGTACCTGTTTAAACATAATTAGGGATTGACACAAACTGGAAAATTACTGTTTGGTTTAGGATGTTCCCAAACCAAAGCCCTGTACGGAACCAAAAGCCCTGAAACAAACCAATCAATTCAGGCTGGTTCATTTTGCTTCTCCCTGCTTAGAAGGGGGCAGGAGGGAAAGAATGGCTGCTAGCCATTTAAACTGTCCATTTCATTCCCACTTTGAAGTAGTGGGAAGCAAAATAGACCACTGAAATGGCTGCCATATAAACCAAACAGCTTGGTGGCTGGAGGCTTTGAAATGAGGGGAAGCAAAAATAGTGAAATGGCTAGCAGCCATTCCAAAGATCAATTTTGCTCCCCCCATTTGGAAGGGGAGAGGACTGAAATTGACAGTTTAAATCACTTGCAGCCATTTAAACTGAACATCTGATGGGTGTACTGCCCTGTACAGTTGCTAGGTTTAAATGACCAAACCCCCAAACTGAGCTAGGCAAAAGTCCACTAAATGTTCAGGAGAGACAAAAATCCAGGAAATGTTTGTGGTGATTTTTGGCTTATGCCCACCCTTAATCCAAATAATTAGGGGAGGAGCTGGAATCATTGTAATAAACCTAGCAGTGAAAATGGCTGCAAATGCCGATGTTTTGTGCCCTGACCAGGCAATCTGTGCTGGCTCCCTTCAGATCTTGTTCTCAAAAGCAAATACAGATTTCCTCTCCCATCCAGATGTTTTAAAATAAGAGCAGGAAATATTGCTTTTGTTGGTAAACAAAAGAAAAGAACTGGATACATTCTTCTCAGTCTTTAAGACTCTGAACAAAGGTTCTACCATACATTACAGTTTGAAAAGAGTAAAGGAGCAAAAGGCCAGACCTGCTTGTCGGAAAACTACATAAAAGGGATGAAAGGATTAATGGCTCATATACAATAATGGCTCATATCATGGCACAAGAGGAAATCTGCTGATTATGATTAAAAACAACACTATATCAAGGTTTTAAATTATTATCTCTGAATTAAACATCTGGGGAAATGCAGGACTATATCTAAAAAGGAGGATCAATGAATTAACAGCATCTGGATTAAATGACATACAAAGTATGAGACAAGCAGAGACATGTCAAGTTGTCATGCTGGAGCTAGCTTGGACTTCAAAATTCTCTCATGGTTAGCACGTCTCAAGGAAAAGTGTTACAATTGACCTTTAATGATACACTTACATGGGTATCGGTCATAATGACTAAGCCATTTCCAGCCTGGTGTGAGCACAAGTGCATAAGGTTTGTTAGAAAGGCACCAGTAAAGCTGGGATGCTACCCAGGTTAACCAGTGTTTTCCTTCTTTGTCTTGGAATTCCTGGGTATTCTTCCCTACAAAGACACACAGACATACACAAGCTTTGTAGTCATCTTAGTTCTCTGTCATAGAGGGTGAATAGTTAACTTCTTTCCAGGGTAGCACATAAATCATGATGAGTAAAGTAATATGATGTGAAGTCTTTGTGAGTAAAGTAATGTTGTGTGTTGAACTGGTTTCTACTTGATTATTTCCTGTTGCACTATTGTGCTCAAATAAACCAAAATAATGTACAAATCGTATTACAACTCTTTCTGTCCAACTGTAACCTAAAAAGAACCTGTTCACATTCTGCCTTGCTCCTAACAATGGACTGCAGCATCACGATCTTCATACCTAAAAGAAAGACTTGCCCTTGTCTGCTATTATAATATTTTTTATTATCTAAAGAGTGAGCAGTCAATATCTCAGTCTACCTAACCAAAATCTGAAGTTCTTTATGTGTCTGGAAACTTTATTGTCTAGGCAAATTCTTTAGGTGCAGGTGGGTTCTTCATTCACTAAAATATTATCACTGAGTACAGAATTTCCCCTGAATACACAGAGCTCTATTGACATTTCAGAGGTTGGTGAAAACTGAGCATGTACATCACAGTACATCACAATGCTCAAAGACATCTGAGCCAAGGGTCACAATGTGGGTTCCATTGGGGGAATGTTATACAATATCTGTGAGAAGGGATAAGTAAGTTGTCTTAAATAAAATACAGTTGTTAACAAGAAACACAGTATATCTTCTCTCCCCAAGTGACAATATGTTGTAATAAAAAAGAATGTACAGCATCATCTTACCATTTTTTCACTGCAAGGTTTGTTCAGATGTAAGCTGTTTGGTAGCGAAAAAAGAGCTCCAGTATATACTATACCAGTATGTACTAGTATACTACGACAATGCATTCTGTTAGTAATGATGCTCAGCTATTGCTAATTGCATCATATCCCTTTGTGGAATAATGCATTATAAGCAAGGAATAATCATAATTTTGAAGCTATAGTGATATAAAATGGGTATATTTGCAGCTTTATAAAAGGTGGCTTGAGGAGACATTCAGAAAGGTCCATTTGCAGTATTTGACTAACATATCATTTTTAGTAAATAATCGGGTTCATTATACTGGGACTGCAGAACTATTCTTCTTTTATAACACATATGCATATTTGTTCCTACAAAAGACAGCCCTAATGTGATATTTATTCCTGTATAATAAAAGGGGCTTAAAATATAGATGTCCAAATAAATTATTTAATGGCTCAGTGTAACTGGAATGATTTAAGTAAAACAGCTAAAATCAATTGGCAACTGGACTAATGAGCTTCATTTCTGTCTTATTAGTCTGTGTTATAAAATGTTACAGCTCAACATTTTCTTTGAGCTCAAAAGAGTAAAGTGGCATTTAATCCAGTACAGGAAAAGAACAAGACATTTTCATCAAGCAAGACTACATGTATTCACCAACTACATGGTGATTATCTATTAAGACTGAGAACAGACAACAGACTTAGGCGATGTGAAAGGATAAACAACTGGCTTGAATTAGTACAATTCAAACAGGGCTAGTACTGTCTTTAAAATAGTACAAAACAACATAGGGTTAGATCCTGTGCTAAATTAAATTCTGTCACTTCCAACCAAGAATGTTGTTAACAGAGAAATAAAATGGCTTGCCTACTGGAAAAGGCCTTCCTCCATCAGAAGTCTTTCACTGCCAAAGGAAGACCACAGGCAAATTATGTGATACATCTGGCCTCATGGCAGCTGCATATCATTTATGGCACCAGTCAGTCTTCGACCCTGAACCATTTTTCTGAAAAAGGGGACTTCTTTGCCCCATGGTGGAACTTCATGTGTAGTACTGGGTGGACATGTAGCCCTAAAATAGGAAAACTAACAGGACTGTTTAGTTCATAAACATTGCATGAGGGGATGGCTGCAGTTCTCCTCCCCTTGCGACCATTATCCCAATCCAAATTAGGTCTTGCAGTATTTGGTGAAGTAAGTTTCCTGTAGCTTTCAAACATGACTCATGGCCAAAAGTACTATGTAGTTTGGCCTGTAGTAGAAGGGAGTCATTGGCTTCAAGCTTGTGTTTTAATGGAACACAACTAAGGTAACTAAGGAATATGAAATAATTTTCCCTGGGAAAGAAAGAGAGTTCCCAATGCATCCATGAAAACCTGATTTGGAGCTGTAGGGAAGACGTAACCAAGGCCAGAATACTGGAAACCCTACCCTTAATTTAATCTCACCTGCCATTAGAATAATGACCCACAAGGACTTATAGAGGGCATCCCAATGTCCCCATTTGTTCACATCCTCTGTTCATATCCCTGAAACCTATCCTTTTTTTTTTGCTTCATTCTCTCCTTCCCACCCACCAGCCAATATGCCTACCTATCAACATGCTTCTGTCCTTTACTCCCCATCAGCCTCTATGTAGGGGAACTATGACCCAGTAACATACTGTTGGCTGCTGGGTCAAGCACAATTGCATGGTGTCACCACTGAGGACAGGCCCATTTGGACAGTGCTGCCTCCTGGGCTGTGCCCAGTTGTGTGCTGGGAAACCTGGAAGGACTTGTGGCAGAGGATTTAACTTTCCTCTGTAGCCCTCTTCTCAAACTATTTCCATTTCCCCTCCTGGCAATCCCCATTTCCATCTCTTTTCTTGATTCTTTCTCCTTTTCACCCACCAACTACATTGCTTTCTATCTGCCCTCTTTTTTCAGCTATATTTATTTACTTAATTTATACTCCACAGTGGGGACCAAAGCAGCTTATATCACTTTCCTCTCTTAAATTGTATCCTCACAACAACATTGTGAGGTAGCTTAGGTTGAGCATGTGTGAACCTAAGGTCACCCAGTAAGCTTCTATGGAAGAGTAGTAATTTGAACCTGGGTCTTCCAGATTCTAGTCTGAAACTTTGGCTTTCATATGGCTGTGGCTATTGTATAGTAGCAAGCAGCCAAGACTTGTACCCTGAGTCCCACCTCAAAGGCTAAAACAGGCTTGAGAAAAGGCCTTTCCCTCTTTTTTACTGACAGGAAACAAGACTTGAAGGCTGGCATGGTTGCCTCATAAACCCCCACAATGGGAACTATCCAAGCATCCCTAAAGAATGATGCACCTATCAATTTCAGACATTATATGAATAAATACCTACTTTAACGTAAAGAGAAATCTTCAGGGCTCCTTTTCTCAAAGACAGGACAAAGAGAAGACTCAACCCACAGCATTAGCTTGGTTTTCTAGTAACTAAGGGGTCCCCCCCTTATTATATAAAAGCAATGATATTTTCCTATATGCATTCTCAAAATCGCTATATGGAAGGAAATTAAAGTGAGAGTGTGAAACTGAGGGAAGCAGAGAAAGTGAGACTACTTTCTCCAAAATCATATTGTATGTAGGAAATTAATATAGTGGGAAAAAGTATTGGCAAAAAACCTGTGAAAGTGGCTTAAAGCAGGATCCGGAAGAAAAGCTCTAAAGGCAACATTAGATGTCAAGTAGTTGCATAGTTATATATGAGAAGAAGCCTTAGGCAGAATCAATAGATGTATTACTATGTTTTGGCCGTGGCACTGGAATTACCATATCTTATCCTGATGACACAGGAGGCTATTGACAGAATAAGGCTTATAAAAATTTGAAACACAAATTGCATGCTTGATGTGGAAAATGAGTTAATTGGTGATAAAGAAACCTCTACTATTATAACTAAAATTATAGTCAATGAAAAACAAGAAAAAAAACTAATTTTTTTTTTTGTTTGTTTAGACATGTATACCCTGCGATCCCTGGAATACTGCAGGCACTAGTGGGCACTGGGGTGGGCGAGCACTGTGTGTAACTGACAGTGCCAGGCCTTTTGGCTGAGCCCCACCCCAACCTACGGTATCTCTGCAGGGACAACCGCATGCCCCTGCGAGCTCCATGGAGCCACAGAGCCAACAAAGGAGTCCCGCTACCCCCACCATGGTGGGAGAGTGGTATGTCACTCCCCACCACTGAGCAGTGGGAGCCCATTCCCCCCGCTCTCCCCCTCACTGTTGCTGCCTGGAGGCAGCATGTTGGGCTTTCCAGCCCTGGCATTGTGTGCATGCACATGCGCTTGCCCACACTACACCAAGGCAGCCTGCATACTCCTGGGGATTCCTCCCCCGTGAGTTCATGAGAAGTTCCGGGGCATGCTGCTCCAGCACAATGCCTGCCGGCAGCCCGGTGTGGCTGCTGCCATGCATAATGGGTCTCTGTGAGGTAGATTAGGCTGATAGAGTGACTGGACTCAAGTCCCCCGGGCAGCTTCCTTGGCAAATCAGGGAGTCAAACCCGAGTCAATTCTAATGATAGTCTAACTGCTACACCATACTGGCTCTCCGAACAGTAAAAGTAAAACAGTAAAAGTTCATTTGGGAACACTGCTTAAACTACCAAATGATGGAATTGGATTGTCTTTTGCATCCATTGTTGAATACTAAGAGGAAGCATTCAAGGATAATGAAGATGCTTCCCAAAGTTATGTGGCTTATTGACTATCTTTTACTATCCATGACTCAGTGGTAAAGTATCTGCTATGCATAAAGAAGATCTCAGGTTCAATCCCCAGCATCGCCAGTTGAAAGGACCATTGGCAGGTGATGCAAAAGTCCAATACTTAAGAATCTACAATACTGTTGCCAGCCAGAGTAGACAATAATGACCTTGATAGTCCTGATTCAGTAACCCTGTCCACAAGTTACAGTGAACATGCATACATACAATCCAAGTTCAGCATACACGTGACTTTTCTTTATACATGAGTCAAGTAATTGTCATGTTACATTCAAAGCATGTAAAATTAAACATGCGATCTAAATTCCACGTGTATCCAAGTGCTGGTCCCTGGTTTCCTTTATAATGTGAATATAAACCAGTATAACCACATGCAGGATGTATGTGTATTCACTTTAATATATGAACAAGGCTCCTGTAAGCCAGCTTTATAGATGTGCAATGCAATACAGGATAACATCTCAAGAAGGAAAACCAGAAGAGAACCAAAGGAAAAAGAAACTATAGTTTCCCACATATCTGAGTAATAGGTCATATCCTTAGCAGTGTTGCAAGATTTAGTAGGTAATCCTGTCCATAGTTACTTTGATTATGTGCCACAGTATTCTTTTGCATTGATCAAACTAACCAAACTCATAGCAGTGTTACCCAAATAGGCTAGTTTGCCTGATATGCGTATGCCAATGAAGGACACAACAGGGTGATTCAAGAAATAAACTGAACTTTATTGCAATAAAGGGGAACTTAGTGGCAGAGACCAAAGTATTCTGCTAGAAAGGCCCTAACAATAATCTTTGACATACAACTTTTAGACATGCATTGATGTCTTTCGATCGCTGCATACATATGTTCTCATATTTGTATAATCCCAGTTTGTCAGGGGTCAAGTATAAATACATCTTGCCCTTATGCTATACATTTATGGCTTTCTGTAGACTTAGCAAAAACAAACATTGCACAAATGGTTCCCCTTATCTCCCTACTTCAGCAATTCCGCTGATTCAACTATGTCCCAATATCTTGCCCTCTACTGCCACTTTACCACATCCTGCTTTGGACAAAAGCCTTTTACACAGTAGATGAAGTCAGTCAAAGTTAGTCTATAAGCTCAAGCTATGCACTCTTAAAATGGTGTTAGGTTTGTCCAATTTACTGGGTCACCTATCAGTAGTATCATAAATAGTAATTAAAATATCTAAAAACAAGGGGAATGATATTGCTGGAGCAACTTATTCATAGAAGAAGAAGAAGAGTTGGTTCTTATATGCCGCTTTTCCCTACCCGAAGGAGGCTCAAAGCGGCTTACAGTCGCCTTCACATTCCTCTCCCCACAACAGACACCCTGTGGGGTGGGTAAGGCTGAGAGAGCCCTGATATCACTGCTCGGTCAGAACAGTTTTATCAGTGCTGTGGCGAGCCCAAGGTCACCCAGCTGGATGCATGTGGGGGAGCGCAGAATCGAACCCGGCTCGCCAGATTAGAAGTCCGCACTCCTAACCACTACACCAAACTGGCAGAACCTGATCAGAACCTGTACTGAAGGAGAACTCATCATGGTAGTTGTGCTGGGTTTTTGTTCTCAAATTAACCTGATTTTGCCTAACATAAACAATTGCAGACAGCTCTGCCCATAGCACGTCTAGGAAGCAAGCCTAAGCACCCATTCTACACATACTGGATAATGCATTTTCAATGCACTTGCCTAACAGTCTGCAGAAAAGGAGAACCTGTCAGGTGGATCTGTCTTTTAGTGACTTTCACACAGGAAAACCCAGCTACAAAAGCACACTGAAAGTGCATTATCCAATGTATGCAGAATGATACCATGTTGGCTCAGAAGGAAGTCTCATTTTATCCATTAGAGCTTATGCCTAGGAATATGTTCTTTGGGTTGTAGCCATGATGGTCGTACAAGGAACTTATAGAACAACAAGCTGAACCAGGGCATCTAGAGATGTTTGAAAGCCTGCCAAGCACTGGGTATGAATAATCTGACTATTTTTTGTAGATTTGGCCAGGACAGGCAGGTATACAGAGCTTTTCTGGGTTCCCCTTGTACAGCCACTATGCTCCTTTCAGCTTGTTGAATCACTAATTGGGTATAGCTGCTTTGGAGAAATCCTGGAGCTGATCCACAGTGTGAACTCAGCAACATTAGGAGCTGATGCTGTCTTGCCTAAGGCTGGCTTCCCAGTATGAAATAAAGGGATAAGGCCTTCTCTTTCTGCTACAGTATAATTCCACAGTCTAGCAGAGAAGAGAATCATTCTATAAAGGAATTTTAGTCTAAGTACTTTGCCTCAGCTCAGTTTGCAGATCTTCCTGATGATTTTACCAAATAGAAGGGCTAGGCACTAACAATATTTGTAATAGGCTGGCAGTGGTGCTCAACATTGTATGAAAAGGTTTAACGAGTTCTGAAGTCTTAATTGAGTAAATAATTTGTTACACCAGTGTGGGTTTAAGTGATTGATAATCAGGGGAAATTATAATTAGTTCTGAGAGATGAATTTCCACCATTATTAAATTGTAATAGATTAAGCTGGGGAGGGGGGCTCCCAATCCTTCCCTTTCTCCTAATGTTTACTTGTTTATCTTGGTTGTATCTGAATTGAGGTGGCTATTATGTTACATTGTTGATACATCATTCAAGAACTGAAGAAAGGTGAGAGCAGCAACAGCAGTGGTAGAACTGAGGAGACAGCAAGGAAATTACATGTTGCTGAGAGACTTAACTGACATGTGTTGGGGGAAATTAGGCACGGTGTAAACATAAGTTAACCTCCAAGCTGAACCCAGGGAGTGATATGCATAACATTGGTTCAGTGTGAAATTGTCAGATTCTATTAAGTTACCAGCCAGAGTACCAAAAAGTTGTTATTTCTAAGAAGAGAACCGGGAGAGGGGAGCTAGTGAAATGTTGATAAACTCACAGACACGGCCTGAACAGACAGGTTCAGTTGAAGTGATTGAAAAGGCCAAAATATCTCTCTGCCTCACACTCTAGATTACTTTTTTCTGCCTCAAATCCAGTACACTAGTCTAGCCATTAAAAAAAAAAGATACACAAGGAAGATGTTAACCCAATTCTTTTTCTGAAACCATGATTAATACTTTGAATTCTCAGCAAATGCAAAGAATGGTAACATTTCAACCTTTCTAACACATGATTGATGACCCTTGGTCTACAACACGATATATTTCTGAACAGACTGTGTGTAATTGGTGCTGTCTTCCCCTCACTTTGAGTTCCATTCCTGTTAAAGGCCAGGATGTCATTTAGTTAGGGAGAAGGGGATGTGTGAAATTAATCTAATTATTCATGATATGATTCGGTAAGCAAGGATCACAAAGGTACAGAAAACGCTAGCATGGGTCAATGAGTTTAAAAGTAAACAAGAATGCATGTCATTTCCTGTTCTACCAAAACTGAATTGCAGAGGGGGGTGGGGGTGGAAGGATACTCTTACTGGATTCCACACCTAAGAAATGCAGGGGTTGTAGGGTGTAGCCAACTTTTACAGACACAAGCACATGGATCAACACATGAATTTATTGAACCTTCTAATTCATCTATACACTAATAATCACACATAGCTACCATCTATGGATATTTATATCTGGAGATTAGGGTGACACCAAAAGAAAACATATTCTGCAAATTTGGAGGGGGGGCTTACAGAGAAACCTGAAATCCTTTTAAAATTACATTTATCTTCCTCAAAAGCAGTGTCTGTCCATATGCAGATAACATAAAAACTTGCCACTTCAGCATCAGTTGATAGAAGCCCGGTGAGGTCCAGGATCAGCAACAGTGGTGGTGATGTAAGGGCAGAGGGAAGTCACAATGGTCCAGCAATAGAAGCTGGGAACCGCATCAGGGTGAATGGCGGCATCAACAGAAACTAGGCAGGCACAGCAGCAGAGGCTGAGAGCCTTGCCAGGCCAGAGTAAGCAGCAACTGGGATGGGAAGATACAAGGAATGAACAGCAGAGCTGTCATCAGAGTCTGGTGAAGCTCAGGGTCAGCAGTGGCAATGATAGGGGTAGAGGAACCCACAGTGGGCCCAGCAGCAGAAACTGTGAACCTCATTGAGCCTTGGATCAGTAATGCCAATAGGGAAGGGAAGGCTAGAAAGTGTCAGCAGTCCAGTGGTGGGAATGGGGGGATGTCCATGAGTTGCAGTGGGCAGCAATGCCCACAATGATAAGATAGGAAAGGGACCCCCCCTCCATGAATATCATGGGTCCTCACTTGTCTATGTACTAATAACAAAATCAGTGAAATCTGAGGATACTTACTTGTAAATTTAGTGAATGGAGTTGTGAGCAGGCGCAGTAGATCTTTCTACAAACCCAAAAAAGTCCCTAGGTGTGCAAATAAATTTGAAAGGGAGAAAAATGAACATTGGAAGGATTTTTTATTTAAAAAAACATAAGATAAAAGAAATGCCAGTAACTTTAAGAAACAGAAACCCTCAGTGGCTGTTGCTAGGCAATCATAGTTTTCCATGTTGGGTAACTGTCAATTAAAAGACAGAGGGAGAAGGCAGGTTCTTTTCCAAGAGAGTTTTGGCCTTTGAGGGACAACTCATAGGAGCCAGGCCTAAGCCAGCTTGGTGTAGTGGTTAGGAGCGCAGGCTTCTAATCTGGGGAACCGGGTTTGATTCTGCGCTCCCCCACATACAACTAGCTGGGTGACCTTGGGCTCACCACAGCACTGACAAAGCTGTTCTGACCGAGCAGTAATATCAGGGCTCTCTCAGCCTCACCCATCTCACAGGGTGTCTGTTGTGGTGAGAAGAAAGAGAAAGGGATTGTAAACCACTCTGAGACTCCTTCGGATAGAGAAAAACAGCATATAAGAACCAACTCTTCTTCTTCTATGGTTGCCAGCTTCAAATTGGGAAATTCTGGGAGTCTGTTGTGGAGTCTGGAGAGAGGAGATATTTGTTTGTGCATCAACAAAACCATGTTATATATGCTATATATGTTAGAATGGTGTCTAAAGATTATGACCACCTTTTTGCCTTACTGGAACTCAGGGTGGCTTACAATATAAACAGCAACAAACCCATCAAATGAGCTTCTTCAAATGATCTGATAGTAAAGAGACCCTTTCCCGGTGATCATAATAGATACAAGAGAAGATGGACCTTCACATATTCTGGCTCCAAGCCTTGTAGTGCATTAAAGGTCAAACCCAACACCTTGAACTGGGCTTGGGAACAGATGAGAAATCAGTGTAATTGCCATAATATTGGGGTCACATGCTCCTGATAATGGGCCCTGACCTGCTGTCCCGCCTCAGCGTTCTGCACTAGCTAGAGCTTCTGAACATTCTTCAAGGTAGATCCACTGGAATCCAACTCTGTCCTGCTGCTTCAGACCAACACGATCACCCACTGAATAGTACAAACCATTCAGCAAATCCAGCACTGAACAGACAAAAGAAGAAAAACACCAACAAAAATGTAAATAAATGCAAAAAGAAATGAAATTGAGAATATTCACCCTTTCCAACCACTCTGCTGCCCCACAGTTATGCATTTTGTGCTCTCTTTCTTCTCTCATCCTCTTCTTTAGACACATCTATAGAATGATAGTAGGTTTTCAATTACATTATTTTGCAAGAATTATAACAGCTTAAGAAGCAGCCCACAATGTTAGCAGGAGATAGTACATTTGTACAAGAAAAATGTGAACTGTAGTAACAGAACAACAAGATATGAACTGAAGCATTATGAACTGGAAGAATGTGTATTGATGCAGCCATAACTTAATGACCAGAGCCCCAGAGCATCTTTGTATCCTCTGGCACACTAAAGATTAATATGCATATTTCTAAGCTTTAAAATGCTAGACAGGAGTTTGCAGAGTCCAGTATCAATGGCATACGAATTCAAATACTACCTAATATTATGAACAATAAGAGAATAGTGAATAATTTTACCAATGGAATAATAGCCAGCGTTTGGGTTCCCTTATTGAAGGCTGAGCAACTCCCATTGGCAGATACTGGACACTTGGGATTGGGGAGGTTGGACTGTTTTCCATGATTAATTTTATGCCTGAGGGTAGGTGCCAGCAATGCTCATTTCTTGTCTGGGCTCCTGCTGCCACATCGACTGTCAGAGAGACAGCAGGAATAAAAAAAAGAAGAAAGGAGCCACCTTAAAGAAATGCAGTGCCACTCTGTCATTTTTAAATTGACAGCTTTTTGCAGTCCAATTTCCCAGAGAGAAAGAAAAGGACTTTCATTCTCACCTCCCACTGCTGCCTTGACAGGGAAAGACATTCACCTGTGTGCCTGTGGGAAGCAAAAATGTAAAACTGTGTCACAGTGTTTTATAAGTGGGCTCGGTCTACCCCAGGACATATGAAATGGTTTGGGATAGGTGGAATTCTAACCTCTTCAGACTGGGAAGCAACGAAGGAAAATGTGTCCACCATGCCTTAGTGAACTGGAAGCACCTTATAGCGTAGAATGTCAATAGGTCCGCAGCAGCACAAAATAGGCACAGAGCAGTAATATGTTGGTTCACCATTTGATAGGGAATGCTATAGGCCTTCAGCACGAACTTGCAATTAACATGAGATTTCTCCAAAGGACACACAGATTCAGAACGGTTGAACAAATAATGAGTGAAAAGTGGTCTGCTCCGCTGAATAAAAATCCCTTCTATAAAGCTAAGGAAACAGGATAGCAGATGAATAATGCTGTTTCCAACAATTCAAGCAAAGGTATTGTATTTTCAAGATACCAGCTGAGATCCACAGGGCCCCAGGAGAGTTCCAAAATGAACTGGCACATCAGCTCCCCATGCAGAGATTGTCTGTCTGTTTCCCCAAAGCTGTTACTCAGTCCCTATGTCAGGTCTGTCCCATGGAGAGTGCCCATTACACAAGAACATACTAAAATATTAGTTCAGGGGCCAAAAGGGATCATTTAAGCCTGTTGCATATATGAGTCCAAATCTGGCACAATCAATTATCTAGAAGAAAGGACGGAAGGGAGGAAAACAAAGGATGGAAGGAAGGAGGTAGTTTTATTACCCTATTCAAAGTTAAAAAATAACCCAGAGGGGTCAAGGCAAAAGTATAAGATAGCAATACAATAAAACCATTCATGAAAGGGTGCACTGGGATCATCAGAAGTGACCGGAATAGCAAGGAAAGAAGTCCTTGAACAGGTGAGAAGCTTTGGGCTAGACCAACTGGCACTAAAGCAGACCAGGCAAGAATGGAAGGAGGAGGAGCTAAAAGATAGCAAATGGGCAGGAAGGCATGGAAGGTTCAATTTGAAAAGAAAAGTAGCACAGGAGAACAGAAAACATACCTTGTCTGAATGAGTGGGGAGATCTTGTAATTTCATGCTCATGATTGAAGAAGAATTGGTTTTTATACCCTGCTTTTCACTACCCAAAAGAGTCTCAAAGTGGCTTACGATTGCCTTCCCTTCCTCTCCCCACAACAGATAGGTGAGGCTGAGAGAGCTCTGACAGGACTGCACTGTGAGGACAGCTCTAACAGGACTGTGACTAGCCCATGGTCACCCAGCTGGCAGCATTCGGAGAAGTGGGGGATCAAACCTGGCTTGCCAGATTAGAGGATGCTGCTTTTAACCACTACAACAAGCTGGGTCCTGATTCCAGAAGAAAATGCTGGAAAGGAAACCAACAAGTATGGAGTATTGAGGTGCCCTTTTTATATAGTATTATTATTTATTAGATTTGTATACCACCTTCCTGCACAGCTGCTCAGGATGGTGAACATCATAATTAAAATATACAAAATACAAAAATATATTGATTAATTTTTTTTAAAAAAATGCTATAATCTACAACAAATAATAAACATTTAAAACTGTAGTTTGGCTGCTGTCCAGTCAGTTTATTCCAGCTCACCCCAGATGTTCTCCCTTGGGCACCTCTAATGGGGAGTTCTGATCATGCCCAGTAGATGTTACCAGTTCACTGGCCCCAACTAAAAGCTTGGTGGAAGAGCTTCATTTTGTAGACCCTAGAGAACTGTGTCAGCTCCCACAGAGCCTGGAACCCTACGGGAGCTCATTCCACCAAGAAGGGGACAGGGCAGGGATCACTATATGGTTGGAGTTGTACTTAGTGTTGCCTGGGTTTCAATATGTGAGTCCTACTACTGGCCAAATTATATGTAGAGTCAGGATCTACAATGACATTAGGCCAGGCTTTCTCAACCAGGGTTCTGTGAAACCCTGGGTTTTTTTTTAAGGCCTTGGAAGTGTTTCTTGAATGGGTGGGAGTTGATATATATATATTTGTTAAACATTTATCATGTGGGAAGGGGAGGGAGCCCAAATGGGCATGTACACAGCTATGCTTCCCAACCATATCCTGCATGATTATGCCACTTCTGGGGTTTCTTGAAGCCTGAAGAATGTTTCAGGGGGTTCTCAATAGTAAAAAAGTTAAGAAAGGCTGCATTAGGTCAAGGATACAGGCTCTTATTTTCTATTGGTGGGTTTGAATTTGTTGTGAGCAAAGGTAAGCAATCCAAATTTTGTGACATCTTACATACAAACTAAAAAAAAAGCTTTTTAAAATTCCTATAAGGAAGGAGCGTTCTGTGCAAATACAGATGTATTTCAATTTGCACCACCTTCCATTGCAGTCTATATCCCACTGAATTTTTAATCCTATAGGTCACTGGGCCCCCAGGAGCATCCTGAATTGAGAGACTGTAGCAACCAGGCGGAATTAGTGGGAATCACTTCCATGATGAATGGAAGTAAGTGCTGCAAAAGGAAAGGTAGACTAGGATCCAAATCTTTGTATCCAACTCAATATTTTAAATGGCAACAATCTGTTCCCAGTTTTTTCCAGAACTACGCTATAATATAAGACTGGCATCATATTGAAATGAATATACCACTGATTACACAAAATGTCACACAGATTCAACAATACACTAAACCAACAAGAAGCCTATATAAGTCTCGGTGAACTACAGACAGTTTGAGCAGATGTTTGAACTATTATTCTCAGTGGTCAGATGAGAAACACACACACACGCTATGGTGGGAGTGTGACTATGTGAACAATGGGGCTACAAGTCCATGCAAAACAATATAACAGTGATACTTCTATGTATGTAATGCATTTGAAATACAAAAATCATTGGGCCAAAATGGTGCCTAGTATTATACAATTATATTTGTTGTTGCATAATATTTGCTAAAAAGGATGGCAAGTGTGGAATTAACTTTGCTCAGCCTGATACAACTCCTATTCCATTTGGCCCTCACTGCTCTCTGCTGGTGACACTAAAAGCTACTCCTATCCACACCCTCATTCACACAACACTTACTACCATTACAAAGTCTTTTCAATTGCCGTTGTATGAAAAATTACTATTCAGAATAATAAAATCAATTTCAAAACTTTTTGTACTTATTCAGTTCTGTGTTCATACAAGCACATCCAGATGATTCATGACATAAGTCTACACACAGTTTTGCACACACACAAAAGCTAGTTTTTGAAAAGGCCACTGTTTAAAAACCAAAACATACATGCTCCTCCTTAGTGCAGTTTGATGAAAACAATAGGCATTCAGGAACTAGAAATGGTGACAACACCAGATGGATTTTCAAGCAGAAGAGTACACAAAAAATGCAATTGGATAACTATCTCTCACCTGAAGGCTAAAAAGACAATGGGAAAATTGTTTTATGTTTTATTATTTCAGTACCACTGGGAAGCTTCTGTGGTAAGATACCCATTGCTTGGATACCTCTGATGAAAATCTTTAAAGCAATTCTGTCCTCTGATGTCTGGCTTTAATGCATTTCCATCGCAAGCAATTTATACTTTGAAAACCCTTTATCTAGGAGACTCTGAACTCCCATTGTTATGTAAGCCTTCTGTATTTGGAGATAACAGAAATTAATTTTTTGCAAGGATCCAAAGGTCTAGAAACCTGAATATTATTTAAGAGATTTAGCTCTTGGCAAACCTGCTGATTCCCAATCCTTAATTATTGAGCATAATCTTCAGTTGCTTATCAGCAACAAAGGTATAGTTCTGTTAATTAACTTTCTTCAAATAAATATAAAAACTATTGTTTTTTAAAAATGGGATTTAAGTTTACTATGTGTTTTCACATACTTAATGGGTGACTGGTACTGGCCTTGAAAACCAGCAGTTGGTTTTTACTGTATTTACTTATTCCTGTGGATTTTTGTCTTGATAACAGCACAGAAATAGCTACATGGTGTGATCATCCTTTTCATGTTAGTCACTTTGAAAAAAAATATTTATTTTCCTTTGCAAATTACATGGTTGGAGAGTAGGGAGTATCCCTCTTTCTTATTGCAGTCAGTGGGGACTTGGGGTGCTTAGCAAGTCACAAAAAGACATATTCACCTGACAGATTCTCCTCTTCTGCAGACTGTTCACAGTACATTTCTATTAATCAAACAATACTTTAATGAAAAGAATGTTTACAAGAAAACAATTAGGTGTGTATCAACCTAATTTGTCCTGGCATGAAAATAATAAACTCATAGGTTTTCCTGCGAATGGGATGCATGTCGAATTGAAGGACTATCCTTTCATTGCATGACCACCTGTCAAAAAGGAATGTGTTAGCAAAAAGGTGGAGTTTGAATGTGAGGAGATCCCAGAACTCTGGGAGGTAAAAGGGCTCCTATTGAGCATGCCACAACCATCCACAGTGTTGATGGGATGATGTTGCTTTGCTTCTTTCTGGTCCTGTTCTGTAAAAGCAGATCAAATTGACCTCAGAGGAGTGTCAACTTCTGCATGAATTGGCTAGTGTCTTGCATAAATAGAGGCATCATCAGCTCATGTTTCCATGACTGTTCAGGTTCCATACATTTCCTGTCCTTTGGAGTTTCTTGGGATATGGTCTTTTTTAATGTCTCTTCTCTGATAAGAAAGCTCAGAATGCTGACTAGCTTTGCTGGCATTGCAGGATATAGGCTGAGCTGTTCATGTTGACAAATCCCTGCAGCATCTCTTGGGCACAGTGCCACAGAGATTCCGTCTCCCAATCAAGCATTTTCATCTCCATGAACCTGGAGATGACTTGCCACTGCAGAGTCCTCCCTCCAGAACAGCCATTTTCCCCTGGGAAGCTGATCTCTTTAATCTGCAGATGATCTCCAATTCCAGGTGATTTCTAGGCCATACCTGGACGCTGGTGACCCCTAGGTCAGGAATGTTCCTTGAAAAGAAATTCTTAGGGACTGCAGCATTCAAAGTTTCCCTCCCACTTTTCATTACAATATAAGAAAGCTTTCCTGATTCATGGGCAATTACAGTTTTCATTTAGAGAGCAGGCAAAGGTAGCATTCCTGAATTCATGAATGGGCAGGTGTTTAAATTTATTCTTACATGCCCAAGAATTGGAGGGGAGGCACAAGACAGATGTGAACATGAATAAGGCCATTTGAAGTAAAACAATGGACTGCAAAATATGGTGGCCTCCTAGACTCTAATGGTGGCACATGCTGAAGGATGACTGTGGGAGCGAAGGCACACACAGTGGTTAAAGTTAAAAATGGATGCTGCACAAGGGGAACAGACTGACCTTGAAGTCTTAGCCTATACAATATTTTGTGCCCTGTGGGTAAGCCCACAGGGAACCAGGCCATGGTTACATAAATGGTACAGCATGGCACACCTTAAACATTTTAGAAAAGTGAGATGAGTTGCCATGATTCAAGGGAAGCAGATGGGACAGATCCATATTTACAGCAGGGCTCCCTCTTACCGGCATAGCTCCCCCCCCCCCCAATTTCTACCTGGCATATTGCCTGTCCAGTTTGGAACTCTCTGAAAATGTATATGCTTAAAAGGACTTCTTGCATTGCAGCTGGTGTCATTTAGATGTTCTTCAACTAAAACTGGAATGAAAGAAGAACAAAACGTGGTTTGCATATATGCATATCAATGTCTGAGTTTTGTCCCATGAGATAACAAACAGCAGACAAAAATCTGTTCTAAGCCATCATTTCAAATGAATTCTTTGGCTTGGAACACAAGGGGAGCAACTTTTTTGTCTTTTCTCCATACTATAGATGACACATCATTGTACAAAGAGGTTAACTCCTCATGGTTGCAGAGTGCAGAGGGGTTAATTCAAGTGGACAACTTCAGGTCAGAAAATGCCTAGAGAATTGGGGGTGTTGCCTTGGGAAGGTGAGGCTTGAGGAGAGGAGGACATCAGCGAGGTATAATGCCATGGAGTTCACCCACCAAATCAGATATTTTCTGTAGTAGAACTGATCTCTGTTTTTGGCAGATGAGTTGTAATTTGGGAGAATCTCCTGGCCCCACCCAATGATTGATGAAGCACACAATCAATTTCTGCCCGGCTGTTTTTTCTACCCAATCTCTTCCCTCGTCCATTTGTACCTCATTTGCTCCCCAATGTGTCTGGGCAAATAAAAATAAGGCTGTAGGCAATACAACCCAAATAGGGAGTTGCAGATAGGGAAGGAATAAGAAAAGAAAGGGTTGTCTTGCTGCCCATTAGGTCTCCCTTGAAAGTGCCTCCCCCCCATGATTTAGAATGATGCTGGGAAAGAATATTTGCTGAATAATATGTAGTTCCTTCCATTAAGGGCTGTGATGGGTTGGGGGGACAACATTCCAGGGTCTCTGGTCATCCTTTCTGCCTGTGAAGCTGGGCAAGTCATGTGATTTAGTTTCATATGACATTTGGGTTGGGTCTTCCATGGCAGAGTGGGAACTGGAAGCTGGGTCTCCGAGATCCTAGTCCAGCACTCCAACTAGTACATCATGCTGACCGGCCTCACTTTATAACTCTCTTCAAAATTAATACCCGCCTTCTAGGCATTTTTACTCAGAACAAGTGTAATGCATTTCCCCCACTTTTAGAAAAAGGACAAGTACTGTGAAGGTTATTTAAAACAAACTGCAATCAGCAGCAAATTGGAGGCTCCTTGCCTTGTCTGAACTGTTGAGTATTTGTCCAGGCTGCTAACAAGCTCGGTTTGCTGAAAACTGAAGCCTTTAAAAAAAGAAGGTCAACAAAGCAATCACAAAGGGTCAATGCTTTTTATGAGAATCAGACCAACCCAGACTGCCTTGAGAAGGTTTTTTTTCAAAAGCACTGGGGACTACTGGTCACTTTAAGGCTGTTTTACAGCCTCAACCAACAATTCTAATATTGACAGAATGCAAACTGTAAGCAGCAGTACATTTCTTAATGTTTAATTACAGATTATTAAACTTATACCCTTTATATGCACCTGGTGTTTTCTTCCTACCAGACAGTACATTAACTATAGCTGCCTAGTTGACAGACAATAGCAACTTTTTTATTATTATTATTATTATTATTGTAAATCTAGCGCAGCATTACAATTGCCCTGGAATAACCCAAGAATGAGATAAATGACAGTGATCCATAGAATCATTTCTGCCTGGAAAAGGATATTACATATATTTAATTGGATATCAAAATGCTTTTAAATGCCAACAGGCAGATCTCCAGAGTGAAATGGCAAAGAACAATAGTGAGGAAATTTATAATGTGCCTGGTAGGTCTAGTGAGCAAATGCATTTCCACTTGAAATACATCCACATTGGATGTTTTTAAATTGCTTCTGAAAAGGCAGGAAGGGATAGCTATGCACCTGAAGGTACAGATGCATAAGTGAGCCTCAGGGCTTCACACACCCTTTTTTGTGGCATGTAACCCAGGGTTTACACCCAAACATATAGGTAGACATACAACCTTCCCATACAACCTTCCCACATAACCTGTGCCATAAGATCTAGATAGATCATGCACATGGAACATTCATATGTGCATTTATGGACTGCAAGGCACATGTAGAGATACACATATAGCTACAGTTGGTACAGAATGGATATGAATAAACTTTATTGCATTATGCTGTAGGCCATCACAGTTTAAAAGCACATTATTGTATACAAGGTGCCACATCTGGGTTTAAGACTGTCCCAATTATCAACAATTCAGAACAAAGTTAATGCTAAAAATACACCCGGCATTTCAGCTGTTTGAAGGAGCCATGATATTTTTCTGGCAATCAGTTTGGATCTTCCTTGCAGCCAACATCAAGATAGCAACACTTTGTGACGCATAAGGATCCATGTCAGAGAGCAAATATATTAGTTTGTTATTTACTGAAGATAGTTACTTCGGAGTTATTTTATATTTATTTATTATTGCATTTTTATACCACCACTCCCACAAATTGAACAATGTTGAAATTTTTTCCTGAGTTCTCTTTAATTCCAGTCTTTGAGTTCTATCTTTCTGATAATGGTCTCAGCATGCCAATTAAATAGGAAGGGGAAAGAAAAGATCTTTGGTGCACTCCTTTCTCTATTTTGAATCAGTCTGTGTTACCAAATTGCGTACATACAATGGCTTCTTGGTTTGCATAGAGCATCAGTTTGTTCAAATGCACTGGCACCCGCAAACTTTGCAGGGCTTCCCACAATCTGTTGTGGTCCATACAATCAAAAGCTTTCTTGTAGTCAATAAAGCAGATGTAGACATCTTTCTAATATGCTCATGAATTTTACAAAATCCATCACAGGTTTACTATGTGATCACGAGTGCCATGCCCTGGTCAAAAGCCATCTTGAATATCTGATAATTCTCTTTCAATTCTATGTGTTGTTGTATGCTTTTGAGCAGGATCTTACTAGCATGAGAAATAAGGGCTATTGTATGGTAAATGGAACAGTTTGGGGGTGGTATCTTTTCCTAACCACTTCCTGTACACAAAAACACACCTATACACCAGGGAGGTTCGTGAGGCCCATTGTTCTATAACCCACAGATGTTTTTTTTTTCCCCACTAGTGATGTATCCTCCCCTTGTATGTTTGACATTTAATCAGCTGTTTTAATTAACTGTGCATTGCTCTTATAAATCAGTCTGTTGCATTGGGTACCATCTTGCTCTGACATCTCAGAAATACAGAAAAGTAGCTTGCAAATTGTTTCTTACGGCGCAACATGCCATGGAATCAAAAAGGTTCAAACAGCAGCAAAGGGAGCCCTATAATGTTTCATTAAATATGTCCTGACACAGCGTGAGTGGCTGCTGGGTTGAAAAAGCAAAGTTAAACAACAACCCACTTTAGTCCTGACCTCAAGCCAATGACAGGCCTGACATTCTGTATCTCTGCTGGCAAAGTGCATTCCGAAGCCGCAGGGAAAAGCTCAGCGATGTGGTGATTTATAATCATAGCTCTGAACAAATGAAAGCCCGCCATTTTGGACACTGGAGTAAAAACCGGAGCTGGACAATAGGGAACCGAAAACTCATTTGGATACATGGGGAGTTTTAAAATACATCCCTGGGTCTTAAAATCGATCTGGTACCTAATTGGCAGCCAGCACAGAGATCTCAGTGCTGCAACATATGATGACCAGCTATTGTGCATGTTTAAAACCACAGTGGCGGAATTATGGCCAATGTTATTTGTTTCGGGAAGGGAAGACTGAATGAGACCTGCAAGCTGAAAATTATAGTAATTCAGCCTAAAGTGTAACAAAAGCACAAATTAACATTTTGGTATCTCTGCAAGACAAACATTTCAAACTTGCTATATTCCTAAGCTTATAATAGGAATTTAGGTCTTCTAGATACCCAAAGGAAAGCCCCCAGTTAACGTTCACCCCTATATTCAACGCAGATGCAGAATACAGCATTTATCTAAGCTGTGGAGTTGGCAAAAAAGCAGAAAAAAGAACAGATCACTGTTCAGGCACCATGTTAACAGCATTATTAAGCACTGAGACTCGCCTTTTCTATAACTGAGACAATTTTCAGGCATCAAGAGCTGGTCTGCACAAGATAAAGGGGAGCCAGATGCCCCTGTTGAGTCGGCAGTGAAATAATTTTTAAGTATCATTTCTAATAGCTATGCCAACTTTTCAATTGTACCATCCTTATCGTTTCCTTCTTATCTGTTTGTCCACAATACGAAGCCAAATACACAGCAATTGGAGAATATAAGCTTGCAATGATGGCTTCATTACATACAATTTTATACAACAAAAGATAGTGGCAACTAAATTACCCACTCAAGTCTAGACAGCAACATCACGGAATGTTCTTATGGGCTAAAATGTTGGAGTCATCAATTCTTAATCAATCTTCCTAAGGCCAATCACACACACAGCCTCCCTCCCTCCCACACACACAAAGGAGGCAATGTTTGTTTAAATAAGATTCGAAACAGGAAGAACAAACTCTGAGACCAAACCAAGTATGCAAGGGTAGCCAACAAAGTGCACAGAGTAATCCAGCCAATGAAGTAATTTAATCTAGATGCATAAAACATGCTGATAAATTGTAATCAAGGTTGCCCATGATTTCATACATTAAAAAAAATTGCTTTCAAAAGTGGTAAGAGGGCTAAAATTACCTTTTGCTTTCTGTTTTTTCACAGGGATTTCATATCACCTGCACAGGTACACATGAAAGTTATATTTCTAGATCTCCAGGAGCACTGACTGCAAAAATCATGGTGAGAGTGTAGAGAAGATCACCATCATATGGCAAAAACTTACTACCAATAGAAAGAAAGTGATGCTTTGAGTATAAGTTAGACATCATGACATACCTCAACCATCTTTCTAAACATGCAGAAAGTGTGCTAACATCTCATTCAGATATTGATGGATAGATTATGACTCATGTCTTATATTCTAACTAGGAGAAAAGCCAATTTATAAAAATGGGCAGCAGTAGGCCGGGGGAGAAGGCTAGGCGGGCGGGTGCAGCGTCATCGTTGGCTGCAGAGGAGGGCCAGGGTGTGGATTCTGTGGGGCTGGTGGCTCGCGGCCAGGCCTTTCCACGGGTAAGTAGTGGGGTGTGGGCCTCACCAGGGCCGGGGAGAAGGGTGGCAGGGCGATGGCAGCGACGGGCGGCGGTGCGGAGGGCTGGGTGGGCAGTGGCCGTGACATCTGTGGGGGAGGCGGTGACATGAGCAGCAGGTAGTCAGCAGGGCCGCCACATGGACGCGGTGTGCCTGCTGGCTGGGCTGGCGGCATGCGGCGAGGGCCCTCCCCGGGTAAGTGCTGGGGTGTGGGCCTTGCCAGGGCTGGGGAGAAGGGTGGCGAGGTGGTGGCGGTGACGGGCAGTGGCGCAGAGGGCTGGGTGGGAGGCAAGCACGGCGTCTGTGGGGAGGCGGTGGCGTGAGCAGCAGGTAGATAGCAGGGCTGCCGTGTGGACGCGGCGGGCCTGCTGGCAGGGCCGGCAGCATGCGGCAAGGGCCATCCCCTGGTAAGTCCTGGGGCACAGGCCTTCCAAGGGCTGGGGAGAAGGGTCTTGGGGGGTGGTAGTGACATGTGGGGGTGCAAGAGGTATAGGTGGGCAGAGGGAAAGAAGCAGGGCCGCCGCATCTTTGACACGGCAGCCCTGCTTCTTTCACGGGTCGCAGAGCTGTGGGGCCACCCCCATCCATGGTGAAGGTCTCCTGATGTCCGCAGAGAAAGGAGCAGGGCCCCCACGTTGAAGATGTGGTGGCCCTACTCCTTTCTCGCCGGGCAGGACTTACCTTGGTGGGAGCGCAGAGGCGATGATGGCCAACTCCGTGGACAGCCGACTCGCTGGAGCACTCCTCTGAGGATGGGCCAAGTAGCCAATGGGGAGCCGCACTGCGCACGGCTACCCATTGGCCACTTGGCCCTTGAGTGCCCTTCGGAAGGGTGAATCAGGAGCTGCAAAGTGGCTCCTGATTCACCCCTCTGAGTTTTTATCATGGACAGGGCCCGCCCTTTCTGCTCCCCTTTACCCCTTAGTGCTTTATTTTTACTGCTCTGCAGGAGCGGTTTACAAATAGCCACCCATGTCCACATCTCCAGATAGCTAAATCCCTGGATCAGGGCCACAAGGACGATAAACAGCTTTTTTTCAGCAAACATGGTTTTCAAAAAAAATTGATTTTTTAAAAAGTGAATACACAGGATTTGCTGAAAAGCAAATGTAGAGAATGCTCTTTTTTCTTACTTGTGTGGTAATCCCTGGGGTTTCTGGTGGGCTCTTCAGCATCTGGTCTGGGTTTTACTATAGCAGCGGTGGATGCCAGGAACTATTCCAGGCCCTGATGCAGCAGTGGCAGACATCAGGAGCTAATCCAGGCCCTGCCACAGCAACAGTGGATGCCAAGAGTAGAAATGGCCATGAACCAGCTCACGAATCAAAGCTTGTCCCAAATTTTAGCTGGTTTGTGATTCCCAAAGCATCATTTGTGGAAGAGTAACTGGCACAGACTTTTCATGAAGTTTCATGCTGATCATTGAGGTATGTCACAGTTCATGAATGGATATCATAGAATCATGGGTCTCCAGGGTCATCTAGTCCAACCACCTGCAGAATGCAGGAACTCACAACTACCTGCCCACCCACAGTGATCCCAATTTCATGCCTGAGTGATCTCCCCTGTAGTTATGCACCACTGTAGTAATGGCCAAGGCCAATCTCTCCAGAGCACAAGGCAGAACTTTTGGAGACTTGAGGGGGCTGTAAGTGTAGGGGGGATATTTGCCTTGTTGGGGGAGGATCTGCCTGGGTGAAGTTTCCCAGTGAGTTTAGAGTCACTGGCTTGTTCTTCAGCCATTCCATATACACCTGTAAATGCAGTTGTCATTTCCAGAGAGAGCACTGGGAAGAATTTTTTTTTTGGGGGGGGGGGTCTGTGTCAAATATCTTCAGACTTCTATGATATAGGAGTAAAATCATAAGAATAACATCAATAGAATTTAGAAATGTAGTCATAAGTCTCTCATCAGAAGACATTTCCAAAGTAACAATGTAGTTAAAAATGTCTAAGAAGTTTCCAGAACACCCCTGTTGTTACAAATGCTCCCCAAATTGAAGTCTCCAAATATACCAGATTTCTTAGAAGAAGTCGTCACCCAGATGACCTCATCCAGAAGATGAAGTTTCCAAAATGATGAGAACCTAGCCATGAGCCTATTTTGCAGCCTCAATTCTAAGCAGCTTTTTCAACTTCCATAGGTCTTTGTAACAGATCATGAAAATAAATTACACTATATATTTTCTGACTTCTAAAGAATAAGTTCCAAAATGCAGTAAGGTATCAATTAACTATCCCATTGCCACTGGAGGAGACCCCACTTTAGGATTAGGGATACTGCAGATTTCAACCTGAATGCATTCAACAGTCAAACATGCCATGTTCAAAGGTATTGATCATATACAAGTCAATCACCCCATCTGTTTGGTTTGCAATTATCAGCCATGAATGCCTGGCAAGCCTTTTTGTATTGGATACCCCCATCCACCAAAGACACTGCAAATTCAAACTGATCAGCAGCCTTTACTGTCCCTCTCTTGCCTACTCAGACAGTCAACCTGTGATCCTCGAGATGTTCATGGGTTACAATTCCCATGAGCTCCTAACAGCAAACGCTGGCAGGGGCTCATGGGAATTGTAGGCCATGGACATGTGGAGACCACAGGTTGACTACTCCTGCATAGGATTTTATTGAAACACAGCGCTGATTTATGACTGATTTATATGATTCAACTGCAATCTATTTATCTGTTTAAACAACTGCCCACTGAGCTGCACAGCTATGCAGCAAGGGTGAGAAAGTAGTGAAATTCAATATAGCTCAGTGACAGTGAACATGTGCAAAAAGGCAGTTGTGCTGTATTGCATGAGTTGGAATGAGTACAATGAAAGAATACAGCAAACACCAACAAAAAGACTGAGGAACTATTGACCAAATTGTTGAAAAATCAGGCCTGTGTTCATGATCAGAACACAGGACGCAAGCCAAAACTTGTGCTCAAGCATCCTGACTTAAGTCCTTCTAGGAATTATTAAGGATAGTAGCTATTGTTCAACTAGACAAAAAGTAGATAAAATTTATCCCATGGTCCTGAAGGAATTTGAACTGTATCTTCTCTAATAAGGTTATGCAAGAGGTAAAAAGGTAAAGATATCCCCTGTGCAAGCACCGGGTCATGTCTGACTCTTGGGGTGATGCACTCTAGCGTTTTCATGGCAGACTCCATATGGGGTGGTTTGCCAGTGCCTTCCCCAGTCATTACCGTTCACCCCCCAGCAAGCTGGGTACTCATTTTACTGACCTTGGAAGGATGGATGGCTGAGTCAACCTTGAGCCGGCTGCTTGGATCAAATTCCCAGCCTCATGGTCAGAGCTTCAGACAGCATGTTGCTGCCTTACCACTCTGCGCCACAAGAGGCTCTATGCAAACGGTAGGTAAGCCAAATTGGACACCATAGAGGTTAAGCTAGTATCTGATGTTTAACTTTCATATTCTTTTATGTGATTTTATTTTATTTATTTTTACTGTTTTCTGTATTTAATACTTGATATCTAATGATCTATGACCGTAATAATAAATGAACTGAACTGATCTCATGGGCACCCAGTTGGTTTCCAGGGCAAAGTTGAGATTCAAAGCTGGCTTCCCAGCTCCAAATCTGATGCTCTAACCATTACATCATAGTGGTTTTATCTTATTTCTGTACACATTTAAGGCAAATACAGGCTAACTTCTGCAGAGAAGAGAAAGCAGTCAGTTTGATCTATGCAACATTAATAATCTAGTTCATATCCTGCTCCAGTCTAATGGTATTGCAGTGCACACCTGTGCAGAAAAACCCTGTTTAATCCTGAGTTGCTTTGATCACCCCATTATGCATCATCTATATAACAGGATTTTCTTCCTTCTGCTTCATTTCTTTCACAGACTTATAATGCCAGCGAAATGTATTAAGAGATCAATGCAGCTCAATAAATATAGATCAGTCTGTAAAGAAAAACAAGCTATAAAAATTGTTTGTTACTACCACTTACACGAACCATCAAGAACACCTGTTTTTGGAGCTCAAAACAACTGAGAATCTGAGCCATAGTTAAATTTCTTTACTTATTTTATACAGTACTACAAGAAAAAAGTGGATGATCCCAATATCACACAACAAGAGGGGGGGTGGGAGAATATGTCCAATGGCTTAATCAAATAATATTCAAAATATTAACAGAAATAACAGATACTTTTATATTATGGATATTATTTGATTAAGCCATTGGACAGATTCTTATTTCTCTTGTTATTTGATTGTTATGTTATTTTATTATTATTATTTTATTGTTATTTTAAGAAGTACAGCACATGGTAGTTTCACAGGTACAGCCCTAAGCTAATTAGTGCAAATTGTGCACTACAGTCAGGGGAAGGGAAAGGCAACGAGTCATGGACAAGCCTAGCATCCTGCAGCCTGGTACCATCTTCTACACTGAGCCTTTCAGAAGAAAGATTGCTCAGCTGTTTTGGGCTGTCTCTTTAAAGTTTAAATATAATGTACAAGAAAGCCTGAAAAATGGCCCCCCACCACTCTGCTGTTTTCCAGGCTTTCTGTGAACTGCATTCTTTTTCAACAGGGTTTGCTGGGCCACCTACCACGACCTGGTTCCGTTTGTGAATGAACCTCCTGGTTTGATTTGTGGTTTGGGCCAAACCACAAACTAACACGAACCACATTTTTCTGGTTCATGCTCATGCCTAATTATGCAGACAGTCCTAGTCCAGAAGTATTCATTCTTTCTTCCATGGTGGATTTGTCTCATTCATTCAACCTCGTTTGTGAGATTGACTAATTACTATCACTTCAAACATGATGCTTTTGTGTTATCCTTTATATCACTTCTCATTCTTCTTTTGTCCTCTGTACAAACTTGATCTGTACTTGCAGAGTGTAGCACTCTGCAAGGGGCATAGGGATTCAGACAGTCCCTTAGGTATGCTGGGCCCAGATTGCAACTGGCCTTACTTCTCTGTCTGGTACCGTATTTAGGAAGAGCTGCATAACACTGTTTCTATTCCCTGTTGCCCTTATTCCATTCTATTACTGATTTGGGGCCATTTTTACATTGACACCATATTTGTTTCTGTTTCTTTACTGAAAATGTGGTTAAAAACTTCTTCCTTTATTTATTCTCTTTCTGCTATATGTCCTCCCACCATTTGTAAGCAGACTCTAAGCTATAAATACTTTGCTTCTACAAACATAATTGTTCTCAGCTGTTATATTTAATTACTGTTACTTAGCTGTGGCTTGTTCTCAGAACTCACTGCTGGTCAAAGGGCAAAAATATCACATGCATATGTATGCATGCTACCAGGCAGAGGTTTAAATTTTTCCCTGTTAATATTCATATTAGTGAATTGCCCTAGAGGTCAACTGAAGTTCAGACTGTCCTTTGTGTTTCTGGAGGCTGCCAAATGGCTATAACAAGGGGAAGAACAGGGCAATGGAAGCACACTGACTTTCCATACTGGTTAACTGTACAACAGATACCTTTCCCACTCACACCTTGTGTAAGCTTTCTTCTGTTGAAGAGTTGAGCAGGGAGAAAGGAGGCAGAATTAGCTAGACATGAAGACAAAGGATCACAAACATGGACATTTCCCCTTCCTTTGTGGCTGTAGGGAGGGTAGATGGGAAATAGGAGATGGCTTGATTTTAAGTTAACCAAAGATGATGTGATTAGGACTCAGTTGGACAAGAGAGGAAAATAAACTGAAGAGCAATAACATATTCAGATGTCTGTATTCGCCATAGATACTAACTATGTACACTTGACCTTTCCCTGTATTAACTGAACATCTGGGAAGGATAGCAGGATTTTGTGATTTCCCTCATCATGAAGCAAACAAAAATTCGTGTCACCCATTGAAGAATTCTGGGTTGGTTTCAACATCATGTGGAAGCAGCACTAAAACCCGTGAGCAATGTGGTTTTCCAGAGGCAAATACCTTGGGCAGAAACAGTCTCTGCCCTGAATTGCCCTCTAACTTGTCACAAATCTTGGAAATTCCCAGTTACAGTGATTTCATCTGTCAAGGCAGAATCTCATTCAGGGCTGCCCAAAGGGGAAATGTGTGAATTTGGGTTTCCCCCCAATGCCTGCCATTTTGAGGCATATATCTAATGTATCTCATACTAGAAATTGTGAATTCCTTTCAAACTAACAGGAGATTCGGTAAACCATCATTTCTAAAGCCCTGTATCAATTTTATCCATCACACCTATATTTCAAGGTCAATTATTATCAGTAAGCATGGCCTCTTGCTCGCTCTCGGCTGATTTCCTGAGAAACTGTATTCAGTCAAGAAACAGATCAGCAAATGTGTGTCCTACCAAAAGGAATAGGATCTCCAGCAAACTGTATCCTATGGTCTTTTATTATCAGATAAAACAGGCTTAAAAATAATAAATAGCCTTATTTTAACCTCCTTTACCTCCTTAAAATGGAATGAAGTTTTGGGAGTGATGGTAACCCATTTTCAGGCTGCCTGTTCATTAACATGAACATAAATATATCCCACAATGGCAATGCATCAAAGTAGCTGACCTATACTTTATATGAGTTCCATACCAAGGTTGAGAAAGTGCTTTTTTCAGTCTTTTAGGTCGTTTTCTTTAGTTATGAGGAAAATTCTCTTTTCATTGACTATTGCCAAATCTGACTCTCAGCTTCATCTTCGAAAAACAGATACTTTGATGAGATCTCATGTTACATAAGCACATACATATTATGGGGAGAGCACATACAGCAAATTTCTGATATGTGTGTAGATCTGATATGCTGTTCCAGGGCAACTATAAACTTTGGCAATGGGCTGAATTAAGACATGCTGAGCCCCCCAACTATGTCATGTTTAAAAGACCCCATATACATAATCGAAGGGAGTTGTATTTAGAAGCACCTCAAAATCTGGGGCCCTAAATCAGCCATTCTCAATTTTTTTACCATTGAGAACCCCCTGAAACATTCTTCAGGCTTCAAGAAACCCAGAAGTGGTATGACGGTGCAGAATACAGTTGGAATGCATAACACAGGGCCCTTCCCACCCCTTCCAGGCCCATCATTGGCCATTTTGGGAAAAGATGGCTGGGTTTTTTTTAAACAATTTAAAATTATTTTTAAAAAATCTTAAAAATTAATTAGCACTCACCCATTCAGAAAATCCTTCCAGTGCTATCAAGAAACACCAAGGTTTCACAAAACTATGGTTGAGAAAGCCTGCCCTAAACTGTAGCTTACTTAGCCAAGCATTTCTGCTTGGAGAGGAAGGGGGATGATCACAGATAACTTTCTCAAGCAGGTTTTGTTTAGTGCGAGGAGTAGGGTGGCTAGAGCTGGGTTGAGAAATTCCTGAAGACTTAAGGGTGAAGCTGGGGGAGGCCAGGTTTGAGGAGGTCATATAGTCCAACATGGCCATTTTCTCCAGGGGAACTGATCTCTGTTGTCTGGACATTGTAATTCTGGGAAACTGCTAGACCACACCTGGATATTGTCAAGCCTTGAGATGTAGAACTAACAAGAGTTTAGATATACCCAAAGAAATCCTTCTAAAAGTAATTTATCAATGTGCTGTGCGCAACTGGGGGGAAAGGGAAAGGGGGAATTAAAATCCAGAGTAGTCAGCAACTGTACTATAGTTTTAAAAAAAGAAAAGAATTACATATAGCTGTATTTCCAAAAGAACCAATTAATAAGCACTGGAAAGCTGAAAATGTATGATGGCTGTAGCCTAATCATAATTAATGTGCCAGATATATCAGGCCCACCAAGGAATTAGAAGTTCATCTGCCAATTACAGTCAGGGCACAATTCACCAATGTAATATAGGACTAATGGAGACAATTTAACAAAGTTGTCTTTTCTATGCCAATGTTAGACCAAGCTGAATGGAAAGTGAATATTTATAAAGTTCCAAAATAGCTTGCAAACATAAACACTGTCTAATATTGCAGGGAAATCGGACACACAAGTTGATGTGTCAGCCAACATGATGATATAATGACATTTAGGTAAACAAAACACAAAACATTCAACATATCTATAAAATAACTGTGCATTTCGGTGTTTTATGTGCCTATAGAAATCTGATGATCTCTGTTTTAATCACTTTCCCCTAACCCCATTCAAGGTAAACAATAAACATATTAACCACAAGAAGATAAACATTTACTATATTTTATTGATATATGGGTAGATATCAGTAATTTCTAATAACCTTCAATATGCGTAGAATTTGACCTATTTATTAATTTATAGGTATTCCAATTAACGTTCCTGGGGTAATATGTTACTGTCAGTCCACTCAAATGTCTGTTACTCTGAAGTACACTCCAGTGAGTTGAATGGGGCTTCTTCCCAAATGTGGACAGTTTAGTTTGTGACTTAGGCACAAGTTTGGATCGTTGCTTTTATGGCCTGGTCCCCCCCCCCAAAAAACACCCATCACTATCTCGAACATTTGGTTTCCAGCCATTTATTTGCACATAGGTTCATATCAAACTCATTGGGTTTTGTTCATGCAACAGTTCAAAATACATGCACTTTGTAACAAAACAAAACATTTTACTTGCTTCAGCTCTGAAAGCAATAAGTACATTTCACAGTCCAGTGAACCAAGGTGGCTGCATGTGGGACCTGAGGAAAGGTCTGGATTTCAAATATGATCTGAATTAACCAGGATCGGTTCTCCAGCCACACTGGCCAAGGAATATTTTAGGGTGGTACAGTGAAGAAGGAACCAACGCGCCACATAGGCTTGGCTCAGTCCCATCGTTTGTAAGAGGCAATAGAACTGTGCCAATGACAGGTAAGTCATAGAGAGAGAAACAGTGGGGAGGCCATGGCGTAAATCTAGCAACGTCATTGAAAATGTAATGAATTTGGGCTGCCAGGTCTCTCAGTATAGAACTAAACTTTTGCTACTTTTCAGCAGGGCAGTTGGGGGTGGGGGAGTGGGATGTGCACAGAATCACCTTTGTATCAACAGTGTGACATCATTTCTGGGACATACTCAGAGGAGATATCCCACCATTAATGCTACACTCTAACATTCTAGAAAGCTGGACTGTCACATCAACAGTGAGATGTCACTACTGGGTTTGACCTGGAAATGACCCATTATGCACGGGGGGAATAACGCACATTCGGGGTGGAATGGCGGCGACTAAAATCACGGATAACGCACGGTGCTGGCTGCAACCGGCCGCAGCTTCGGTGCATGCCGCTGAAAAAGCATAATCGGTTACTCTGGGTTTTGCCGCCGTTGCGTCCTGTCCCATGCATAACCGCTGTGCGTCGCATCTTCCCCCTCCACGTTTTCCATGTGACCCGAAATCGCCGGTTCGGCGGCCGTGCATAATGGGCCAAAGACATCATACTGTTGGCATAATGGCTCCTCCATGTCTCTGACCTCACTGACTTCTATCCGGTGCCAGTCAGCAGTTGGCAACTATACACTTAATGCTGTTTCACTTGCACAAGTAATATTTATTTGTATATATTTATAAAATTTATATCCTGCCTTTCTGCCTTATCAAGGTCATCGAGGATGCTAAGATTTAACACCAAAACATTATAAAAAACACATCCAGTTACAATCAAGCAAAAATACACCTATAAAACACAAGAAGCCCAATTAAATCTTAGAAAGGAAGAGTCATTGAAGAAACACTATACTGCACAAAAAGTGTTCACCTTCTGGAAGATGGCAGTGATAAAGGTGAATGGAAGCCTGTTGCCACCTGTCTGCCCTCAGAAAGTTGGGAAACCTGAACCAGGGCCTCAGAAAATGATTGCAGTAATTGGGAAGGTTCATAAGGAAGTAGGCAGTCTTTAAAGTATGCTGGTTCCAAGCCAAGCACTATGAGTTGGGGCTAGAAACAAATTGGGAGCTAGTGTAGATAGGCAAAGACTAGAGCAGTGGGGGTCAGGACTTCTTTGGGGGGGTCAAATGACCCTTTCACAGGGGTCACGGCAGCCTTGCAGGGTAGATCAAGATAGAGCATTCATCTGTCTGGAGCAGCGGAAAAGAGCAAAATTGGCACGGTGGGACAAGAGACAGAACTGAAGTGAGAAACCCTGGAAAAAAAACAATTTATATACAATCATGAACAATGGATCTTCACGCCATTGGTCAGTTTCGGTTTAATTTCTGTGAAAGAACACTTGCATAATTGTATGGTTGGGGGTCTGTATTAAAGGGTCACGGTATTAGGAAGGTTGAGAACCACTGGACTAGAGTGATGTGATCCCTATGACCCACTCCTATCAGCAAGAGTACAAGGGCTGCAGCAGATGTGAAATAGCACAGAATGTATAACAGATGGATGAAAAAGTACATTGTACTACTTCTTGTAGTAATGACAAATGGTAATGACTGGGGAAGGCACTGGCAAACGACCCTGTATTGAGTCTGCCATGAAAACGCTAGAGGGCGTCACCCCAAGGGTCAGGCATACCTTTACCTTTACTTTTACTACTTCTTGTACCCAAAGAAAAGACAGTGGGAATATTAACTGCCTTCGCTTAATGCAAGCAGTCAGTGAGGAGTAATTTATCGCTTCTGCTTGCACAAAGATTGTGGAAATTCTCCATCGGATCCACCCCACTGGAGGTACCTTTCCTGGGATGACAAAATATTTTGCCCCTTCCTTGGAACTACACAGTCACATTTGGGGCTTCATGTTTATAGTGTGATTTGCCTAGCCTGTGTTATGTAAGATGCAGCTATGCTAACATTGATGTTCAGTGTGACATTTTAGGTATCTGAACAACTGGGGCACAAATCACTTTTATGTCCAGGTGCTGTGGCATAATTGAGTTATGGATCATGACATCAGTCTTTATGTAAAATGACAGTTTTGGTGTGTGTCATAATTTTTAGTCCTGGGACGCCTCAGTTCCACTGTGAGATTTATTGACTTTAAAATACAATTTTGCAGATTCCTAATCTCCAATTCCTCCCAATACCCAGAAGTCACAGAAATGGATGGCCTTTTCTCTGCTCCTATCAGAATTTCTAGAGCAGGTTTTGATTACCAGGCTTTTTTCTGTTAGTTTACCAACAATGTGAAAATATTCATCCAAGCAGAGATGAGCTTTCTGTTCATATTAAAATGCCTCTCAATGGGAAACCCCAGCAGGGTAATTCCAGTGGAATAATATGTACCCCTCTATTTCAGTTGTCATGAGTGGATATGAATTTAAAATCTCCAGCTGGAATTCAATCAAGCAGAACCAGGCACCAGATGGTTAGTGGTGCTCTAGCCCAACAGATGTGTCCCTGGCTATGCTGCTGCTCTTGATATTTGAATGACAATATTTAAATAGTGTAAATATATAATATTAAAAACCTAACTAGAGTGAGAGGGTGGCACTGGCTAGCCTACTGGGCCTTCTCAATAATACATACAAAACATACCTCACAGATTCAAAACATTATTATGTTTCATTAGATTTGGCTGAAAAAGGCTGTTTGCCTTGCACAGCATACCCTGTGTCAGTCATACGCTACATCTTCCTGTTTCTAATGGTCCTTCTGGGTAATCATCATGCAATGTTTTCCTCCATAGAAAAATAAGGGCACAGTTTCTATTTTAAAGCGGGAGTGATTAGAAAATGAGTCATAATGAATAGATCTTGTAGCAGACCAGCAGGAAATGAAGAGTCATTTCGAAAGTATATAGGGTCTCCTCAGCAGTTCAAAATTATAACATTCTCCCCTACTTCTCACTCAGTCTCCAAACACACCTACTGTTATGTTTAACAAACAGCGTTTAATATATTGCTTGCTTTTCTTTGCCCCAAGACATGAAAAGTCGTGGGTTTTTTTGTAAGGAAGGATCTGTTTGTATTTTCCTTTAGACACAAATAAAAATGTGCCGTGTCCCTAGCAGCAGATGGTTAATTGTGCCATGTTCAGCACCATAACTGGAAGAATAGTAAATAAGTATACTTTCTGTGTACAATATTTTTGTTAAATGCACAAAATTTACACACAGCCTTGAGAAACTGTAAGTATGTTTCTTTGTCCAACCTGGCAAACAGCTACACTATAATAGTATGTGTGTGTGTATCATACAGTACCTAATATACGCTTGCCTACTTAGAAATAAACCAAACAAACTCAGACTTCTCAGCAAACCTGCATAGAACTGAACCAAGTATTTGACTGAAATCCACAAACAAGGAGAGCTAGCCTAGTTGACTGTCGAGGACTATGATAGATTTCTGTTAATGCTTTGTATCTAAGGCTGCATTTGAAAACATTATTTGGTCCAAAATATGGCAGCTGGCTGGATTACTCACTAGAACATGCTCATTTTAGCATATTTCTCAAACTGGTTGTCAGTATGCATCCAGGTACAATGGAAGGGTAGAAGAAGAAGAGTTGGTTCTTATATGCCGCTTTTCCCTACCCGAAGGAGGCTCAAAGCGGCTTACAGTCGCCTCTCCCCTTTCCTCTCCCTGTGGGGTGGGTGAGGCTGAGAGAGCCCTGATATTTCTGATTGGTCAGAACAGTTTTATCAGTGTCGTGGCGAGCCCAAGGTCACCCAGCTGGTTGCATGTGGGGGAGTGCAGAATCGAACCCAGCATGCCAGATTAGAAGTTTGCACTCCTAACCACTACACCAAACTGGTACTGAGTTTGCCTTTAACACTTTAATCAGCTTGGAACCAGGAAACTTGGAGGATGTCCTCCTCTCATATGGGCATGTTTACAATTAGTTCCAACCAGATTTTCCACTAGTAAAAACCAAGAGAGGATGAGCCCTTTACCAACCATAAACACTAAGCTGAGTATCATGGGACCTCAAAGCAATGTGATTTGAGCCTGCAATACAATGCAGAATTGGCTGAAATTGACCAAAACAATTTTGTTTTTAAAGCTGGTTACAACCAACCAATGAATTTGTAGGCTCAAGTTATAAATGTATTTAAATCTGATGATTTAGACACAATAAAATGCAATTTCCAGTTATGATAGCCAAGCAATGCAACTGGGGTCCTTTAAATTCTATTATTGAAACAAGTAGCAACGTTCAAAATCAGCATAACTTTCAAGGTTGGGACAACAAAAATTGAATCCAATAGCACCTTTAAGACCAACAAAGATTTATTCAAGGTGTGAGTTTTCGTGTGCAGGCACACTTCCTCAGATATTTTAGGTATCTGCACAGTGCTGGGGTTAGGAAACCGCAAGCTGTAGCAGCTGTCCAAAAACTTTATTATTGTCATGGATCATGTTTACGAAATGCTCATAAAGTTACAAACAGTTGTGATAAAATAACAGTTGCAAAAATATGTAAAATGGCCCATTATAAGTCAACTTTGACAATTTTATTACTAGACTGGAACACTATTACATTTATTAAAGTGAAACTTATTGAACATAACTTGCTACAAAGAAAGATAAAATAATGATGGGCCATCATGTTAATGTAAAATAATCTCATAATCTTTCCTAAAATACATATTATACACAAAGCAGTAAATAAGTACATAAGACAGTGAGTCCCCAATAATTAGGCAATCCAGAAAGATATGCTTTTTAATGAAACAAGTTATTAATAATAATAATAAAGTAGGAACTATTCTTAAGGACACTTTTAGTATTTAGTCAATTTTTCTCCACCTTTTGGCCTGTGTATATATATTAGTGTAAAGCACTAATTCCGCACACATACACACACAGTCACAAAATTGATTAAATTTGGCTGGCAGCATGAGACCTCTGGTGCTGAAGATGTTGTCAGCATGCTGTGACTCTGGTGATCACCTCCTCGCTACCCCCAATTTTTCTCCTTCCCCTCTCCCCAGTGATCAGTGGCAGGAAGAGCCCGATGGAAGCAGGAGATCCCCTGCCCCCAATAGGGTCATAACTGAAATTGAGCTTTGCTTTGAACATTTGTCTTATAGAGCATATGTGTGTTTAATAGAGCTATGAAAGATTAATTTTATTTCATAGCTAAAGTTCTTATATCTTAATGGGAGAAATGAGAAAACTGTAAGACTTTATATATGGCAAGGTCAGTTCTGAAGACACACCCAATATTTTTAGAATGTCCAAGCTGTTTATTTGAAGCCTGAAGGTATACTATTATTGTAAAAAGAAATAACAGACTTTGGGTGAGCACTTGAATCACCATCAGACTGCATAGCCCTTCATAATAAAGGTCAACAGAAGTAATCAAACATTTAAAAAGAAGACTTGATCATTGTGATAACTTGACCTTGGCATCAGAGGCTCTGTAAGGGTGAAATCCCAGGAAATCCAGAACAAATCTTGTTTACACAAAGTTCTGTTTTTAATTCATTTCTTATATGACACTTCTTAACCTTTCTGTGTATCTCTCTATGGCTAGCAACTGCTAGTGGAAGAGCAAAGAAAAGCAGAATCGAGGAACACCATGGGGAAGAGTATAAGCCTGTTAATAAATGATCAGACAAAATCAACAGTGATTTTTAGTTGCTTCCACTACAAAATTGCATTTACAATTCTCAACTGTAGCAAAATCACTAAAAAAGATGCATGGACAATTATGATGTGATGAAACTCAGGAAGCAGACATTCATAAGCTACTATTGATCATGAGGCATGCAGCCTGAATCATGCAAGCATAACTTGTAGGCTAATAAAAGCTATCAAAAGCTGTGATGAAAGGCAGCTAGACACTGGGCTTCAAAACCTCACACCTGCTGTCCTGTCTGCCAGTTCTTTGTCAAACCAATTCGAAAATGTCTTCATCTGTGGTCAAAACCTTGGATTTGGGTAGTCTGATCTATATAATAAGAAGCCAAAGGTTTGTTTGCTTTTCCTCTTGTATTTGTTCTTTGTATTCTGAGGCTTTTTAAAATAGCACGTGAATACACATGAAACTGACTTCTATAGAGTCAGACCACTGGGCTGTCAAAGTCAGTACTGTTGGCTTGAATTGGTGAGTCAGGGTGTCAGATACAGATATTACCCATTATCTGATCCTTTAACTGGAGATGCCAGGAATGGAATGCGGACCGTTTTGTAAAGCAGCTTTTCTCCTACTAAGTCACACCTTCTCCCATAGCAGTTTATAGGGCCAAATTCTACATGAAATAGAATAGGTAAGTCAAAAGAATAACTTATTCCTAAACTAGACCGAACAGGAAATAATATATATTTCACAAAGACCACAACTAGTGAAGCAGTAGGAGCCTCAATATAAAGTATTTATATATTTCACCTGCACAATTCCACTATTCTTTGGAGGAGTTTAGGGCTGTACACATGTGAGTTATCCATTTTATCCTCTCAGCAACCCTGTGGGCTACAGTAGGCAGTAGCATTGTCTTTGTTGTAAACTGCCTTAGGAGTACATTTGGAAAATGATGACCATAAATGTTCCCCATGTGTGCTATTGTGATTGACTTTACTGTGGTGTGAATCAGCGAAAGGCTCCATTCAGATATCACAAGCAAATTTCATTTGTTCCTGACAGACACAAGCCTAGTTAATTATCAGGCTTGAACATTTCCTCCCTCTTCCCTTTGCTCAGACTGATTCCGCAGTCATGATTTGCCAGCATATTTTCACTGCATCAGTTTCTAATGTAGACTCTGAATTTGCCCCTAGCGTTCTGCTTCTGTGGTTTTCACCCGTCACTGGTCAGGACTCCAATCACAGCATGTGTTTTGCATTCTAGATAGGCAAGTGTGCAGTCCTACCTCCTGTTCTGCCTCCCCCCTTCTTTTTGTATGAGCATGCAAAATAATGCAAATAATGCATACACTGTGACACAATCAAAAAGAAAAGAAAAAAAATGCACCTAACCCCATCCCTCAACTCCCAGGGCACTTGAATTACTCCAAGCAAGCAAGTGGGAGTTCTCTATGTATCTATGTTCTATTTTATTCATGCTGTTATCTGCCTGAAGACACTGAGTGCAGGGTGGGATATAAATCTAAATAAATTCACTGCACAGAGAAACAGGGTCCCCTGCTTGGTCACACTCCATCTTGCAAGGGCAGCCCCACCTGGCCTCATTCTGTCCAACCATCTTGACCAGGCCTTCTGCTCTTTTGTGGACATGAGTGGGGATATCAGCCTCCTGGGATCCCCCAGTATGCATCACCAGAGAACAGAGATGCATTTCACCAAAGAGGGTGGACTCTTGGGCACTGTGCCCCCTTGAGATCTCTGTCCTCCCCAGGCTCCATCCTCAAATCTTCAGGAACTTCCCAACCACGACCGGGCAGCCCTATTCCGCTATCCCCTGCCAGTGGCAACCGTAGGTTCCAGGCAGGCTATGGGCAGCTTCCCTATCCCATGTCTGTGCCCTCTGTCTCTCAGCCCCCTCCTATCCGGTCCTGGCCCAATTACACACAATTTCAATGTGCTTCTGCAGTTGGACTTTCCTGCGCAGAGCAGGATAACCTACTACTAAAGTGCATTATCCAACATGCGCGCAACGAGCCCTGCTTGCAAAAACTTGTCTGCCGCTTCCCCGGCCTCTCTTTGCCGACCTGGAGGGGGAGAGCGAGAGGCGGTGCCTGGCCGGCTGCGCACGGCGAAGAGAAAGGAACCCCGCTGGGTAACGACAAGGCGGCCCCTGATGACAACAGCGGCAGACGCCCAGCCCGGCGGAGCACCCCGCTCCGCCCTGCCGCTCTCCGGCGCGCGCGGCTGACGTCCCTGCGCAGCCGGGAGGCGGCCGAAAGCGAAAGCAATTGGGAGCCGCTACAGGCGTCGAGCGGCGCTAACCATGAGAAACGGCGGCGGCGCGTGCGAGCGGTGGTGGTCGGTCCTGCTGGTGCTGCAGGCGGCCGGGGGCTTGGCCCCATGCAGCGCCGGGGCGTCTGACCTGCCACTGGTCCTCAACACCTGGCCATTCAGGCACGCGACAGAAGCAGGTGCTGTGCTCGTGCGTGGAAGCCGCCTCGGCAAGCCGGTCTTCTCTGGCAACCGCCGCTTGGCCCCATTCCCCCGCATGCTAATCATTTGCTCCAGAGCGCAGAGGAACCGTCCGAACAAAGCAGTCCCGGTCCCTGAGCGCCCCCCTTCCCAAATCATGGCCGGCCTCGGAGGCTGCGATGGTGCAGACGAAGTCAGCGTGGATCAGTAAAGGTCCCCTCCTACAGTGGGCTAGAGGAGATCAGGTTTTGGCTCATCAAGGGAACACCTGTGGGATTTCCCCTTCAGTCTTCTGCCAGGTGCCCCACCTCTTTCAATCGGATTGTGTGCTTCATTTTCATTGCTCGTGGTGGAGAGGAGATGCCCTGCATATATCAGATTACTTCTTAAAGTTATGTTCGAGTATGAGCACTGACAAACAGATTTTAGGGGCAACCCATACTGGCTGTAGCTCAGGGTCCGAGCTGATAGTTGCATCTCCTTTGTCTAGGGCTTTTGACAGCAAAGTCTCTCCTGAATGCACAGCACTGCCTGCTGAAGATTCATTACCTCTTAGTATCTGTTGACCATCCATGCCATTTATACCCTAAGTGAAATAGGGATTCTGATCTATAATACTAATTGTACTTTTTGTAGGGGAGAGAGTTGGTTAGATAGGATTTATTGGAGAAGAGTGCAAAGATGTGCTGGGTAGGGTATGTCCTGGGTCTTGCGCCACGGGGCCTCAGGAACCTCTGGTCAGCTGTGTGGCATAGTTCAGAAGCCTGTTATCAGTGCTTTTTGAAATTTGCTCTGCAGGTAACAATACAAAGGTTTGATAATACAAAGTTTTGATAATAGGGGCTGCTTTCTGGGTATGCCTTCCTGATTCTCCACAGCATTGGGAATACAAACTTCTACCTCAGATTCCTGAATTGGGGTGGGGTCATAGCTCAGGGACAGAGCCTCTGTTTTGCATGTAAAGGTCCAAGGTTCAATCAATCACTGGTATCCTCAGTTGAAAAGATCAGGTGATGTGGAAGAGTCAAGAGCTGCTGCTAGGCAGAACAGAGGTGGCTGACTTTGTTAGGCCTGTGATCTGATTTGATAGAAGGCAAATTCATGTTTTTGTGCCTCCATAGGTAAAAGAAGGTTTTTTTCTTTACCTTATGTATTTTCACAAACTTTTGCATCTGCCAAGTATCTGTCTTGGGTTATGAAGTAAGTTTACAGTCACTAAACGCTCTCAAAAACCCTCACTCTGTAACATTGTAATCCATCATATGAACAGGTTAACATTTTGCTTTTGCCACCATATTTTTAGCAGCCCCTTTTCCTCAGCCTTTAACAGCAACTTGACACACAAGACATATGAAGCATTTCCCATCTCTCATTTCCATGCCAGAAAAGCTTCTCCGTTAGTTTTCTGTGTCTTGTGCTGCTATTAAAGGAGCAAGGCCAGATAAAAAAAAAAAAAGACTAGCAAAAAACCCTGTAGGTTGGCAATGCTATGTGCAGCTTGCTTTTACCTCTAAACAGTAATGAGTTCATTGGAGACTTAAGCCTGTAAAGAAAAATGAGAACAGACACGCTGAGGTCAGACAAATGGCCCATTTAATTCTGTAGCCTATAAATGAACGGCGGTCAGTGCCAGATAGGGTAGGAAAAAATATACAAGAGACAGGGAGATGGCAGAATGTGTCTTTCCTCCCACCTGCTTAAATTCTAGTAGCCTTAGGCTTTAAGGAAGCTTGGAAACTGATATTTTGACCATCATGACTTGTAGGCAGTTGCATGCGAGTGAATAGATGAACGTTGAGGAAGTCTCCTGATCCACCTACACGCCTTCAAATCCGAAGGACATTTTCAGTATTTAGAGCAAACCTACTCTCCCTCCCCTGCAGCTCACTCATCTAGTTTGTGGTGGTGGGGGGGGGAGAACTGAAGACATTTTTAAAATTTATAAATGATTATTTTTATGCATACCTCAGGATTCTTATGTGCCTGGCGATATCATGACCTTGCTTGAAGGGGCCTTTTTGCCGCCATTATGCTACACATTTGACACTGAAGTCTTTATTTCTTTTATTCACTGCATTTTTATATCTTTCTACAAAATATGCTTGGGGCTATGTACACTTTAAAAAAAAACATTAAGCAGAATAACAAAACCACAAAAGTTGTAGCTGTAACTTAAAGCAATAAAACTGTTCCCCTCTATCTTAAATAAACACAATCTAATAGACAATAAAAACAAATAGAGAAACAGAATGATACAAAAGGGGCCAGTAAAAAAATAAAACTAGGTCCAAAATAAAACAATCTTAACCAGTGCTTGGAAGCTCCATAGTGGTGGTGGTACTGGTGGGGAGTGGCTGACTTTGTTTTTTTCTGATGTAGAGAATTCCAGTGTTTCAGGGACACATCCTAAATAGCTACCTCTCATGTGCCCACTAGCTATCCCTCAGAGCTGGCCTGCAGGGGACTTTTCCAGTAATAAGTTTGTAATCCCTTCTTCTAAGACATTCTGAAAGGGACTTAGTTGCAGGGGCATTAACTGTCTGCCCTATCAGCTGAACCTACCCTTTTCTGCCAACAGTGTACTCCTATGTAGACTTACTTGAGTTGATTTCAGTGGACTTAATTTGGGGGATTTGATAGTAATGTGTGTATATATGTTTGTTTACAGTATGAGATTAGCCAGTCACTTTGGGGTTGAGTAGGAATTCTGACGGTGGGGGTCGCCTCTATTTTGCCTTGAAAGACTCCTTTGTTCTGACTGTCTCATACTATAGGCTTTCCAGATGTCCATGGACTACAATTCCAATGAACATTCTGGCAGGGGCTTATGGGAATTGTAGTCCATGGACATCAGGGATGGGGAGGGAGGGAGATGGACTTGATGTCCTGCATCTTTCTATACTGCTTTGGTGTATAAAGATGGGTAAATGGGGGGTGGTTCTATGCCTGGAACCAGGTTGGGATTGCCTATAGGTGCCAACACACGTTGGATACCCTCTAGTCTAAGTATGCTAACAATAAAAGACTGCAGAAACACTTCAAAGGACTTTGTTTCAGTTAACCAATTATGGGAATAAAAGTGGTAGCCCTAATTTCTGCAAGGATTTTGTCCCCATCCCCAGGTTATACAAATAAAGCCAGTTTGGTTAGTGGTTAGGAGTGCGGATTTCTAATCTGGCGAGCCGGGTTCGATTCTGCAATCCCCCACATGCAGCCAACTGGGTGACCTTGGGCTCGCTACAGCACTGATAAAGCTATTCTGACAGAGCAATGATATCAGGGCTCTCTCAGCCTCACCCACCTCACAGGGTGTCTGTTGTGGGGAGAGGAAAGGGAAGGCAGTAATATCAGGGCTCTCTCAGCCTCCCCTCCCTCACAGGGTGTCTGTTGTGGGGAGAGGAAAGGGAAGGTGACTGTAAGCCACTTTGAGACTCCTTAAAGTAGAGAAAAACAGCATATAAGAACCAATTTTCTTCTTCCTCCTCCTTTGAGGGATTATAATTAAATTCTGTTTGTAATTGTTGATTATTCATGAAACTATTTCATGATTCTTTGATGATATGGGATTTTTTTTCAGGTATGGGAGTTGTATTTTAAAGATAGGATTGTTTTATGTTTTCATACAAAATGCCTTATACACCACTCTATGATGGCAGATTCTGTTATTGATTGCAGCTTGGAACACGTTACAGGCAGGGGGCTCTGAACTTGATGCGGTAGAAAAAGGTTGTGGCCAGTGTGAAATTGAGCAGTGCGATGGAAGTGTGGGGTATGGTGGAAGTCCAGATGAACATGGAGAAACAACATTGGATGCGATGATTATGGATGGGTAAGAAATCCATACGGAGAACCCATAAACTCTTCACAGACATGGGAAATCTGGCATGAAATCTGCAGAATCTTTTCTATTTGCTTCAGTGGATCACAGACCGTTCTGACCTGCCATCTTCACCATTTTTTTAATTTGAAGTTTATGAGAGGTTTACTCCTTAATAACTATTTTTATTTCCTTCCAGACTGTCTTTCTCTCTGAGACTTAAGGCATATCACAAAATTATAAAAGCCATGCAATAAAGGGAAACCATGTAAGAATTACCATAAGTAATGCAGTAGGTGGATTAGAAAAAAGCCTTATACAGACAAAATATTACATACAATAAACTACAGCTCTATTCCTATTATAAAAACGCTCTTCAGAACATATCCTTTTTCACATTCTGGGGATTCTTCCTGATTTCCTCAGGCTGTTGCATAATATGGGAGCCATAACAGAGACTGCTAAGACATGAGCCTCCGGGGAGGGCGGTCTATAAATATAATAATAAATAAAATAATAAATGGAAAGCTATCGATGTCGCCCATTGACTGTGTGGTGCTTTCAGAAGACTTTCATCAGATGAGCACAACTGTCACAGCAGGGCATATTGGGAGAGCAGTCCCTTAGAATTCAGTGTTCCCCAACCCCTGATTCGTGGCCCAGTACTGGGCTGTGGAGCCCTCGGTACCAAGCCACATCAGGGGGGAGTGAGGCGTGGGCACCGGTGCGTCACTGGGTGCTCCTCCCTCTCTTCCCCCCCCCCCCAGTGCAGCACTTGCTGTGCCGGGAGCGATTGGCCGCTTTGGTGGCCAAATCGCTCAAGCCTTGGAGAGAGGGAGGTCCGGGGACTGGGGAGGGGAAGAGGGAGAGTGGCCACATGGCAAGCGCCACTCTCCCTCTCCTCCCCCCGGTCCCCAGCCTGAAAAAGGTTGAGGATCACTGCAGATACCTGAAACTAATGACTAAACTGCTAGCATGACATATCTAAGCCACCAGTGCAACATCTGAAGGAAATCCATTACTCAATCCTTTGCTTGAAGCGGGAGAACCAAGCAGATTCACTCCTTGTTCACTTTGTAATATGATTTTGCTCTCAAATACTTGTGTCAAGGGGATAAAAATAAGAGAAACCCAACTCAAATTAGTGTTTTATACCAATGATGATGATACACTGTTGTTTTTCAAAGGTACCAGAACAAAGAGTCCCCAACATATTGGAGCCAGTATAGAAAGCAACCATTGAATGGTGTAAAGTTCAGTGAAACAGTTGGAAGAACTTCAGTCGCTTTTATTTTATGCATTCTGATGCAAAATAAACTTTGTACTTTGATTAAGAACTGCAGACAGAGACTACAATAAAATAATTCCGCAACTTCCTCGGTGCCATGGTACTCTGACACCTGATCTGTCAAGCTGTGAAATAGATGGTACAGCAAATCAAGTATTTAGGATTGTTAATCCCCAGAAATGTAGGGATGTGTTCCATAGAACATTAACACCATATTTTGAAATATTGGTGATGTTTCAGGTGACTGAAAATGCTAGCCTTATCACTTTGGGGTCAAATTAATATACTAGAAAATTATTTAGTAATGTTTGTCACCTCTGAGGGGATGGACTTAGTCCTCAAAGCAATATGCCTACTAATATATCCCCCCACCAATATTTCTCAAAAATGATTCCCATTATCAAACCTTTATGGGGGTGGTGCAGTGGGAAGGGGGAAATGGTAGAAATTGCTAATTTAGTCTGGTTCCAACTCAATGTTTGTTCTTCACAAGCATGTGTTGTTTTGTATTACCTGTTAGTCTTCTCTTTTAAGTATTCTTTGCTGTATGTTTATCTGCCTTTTGGCATTTAGTTTCTGTTCATTTTTGTCTAGCAACACGATGGAAGTTGGGGCCGTTGCAGATCTCAGACGGATAAAAAATGCTATTGGCGTGGCCCGAAAAGTGATACAACACACCAGGCACACCTTACTGGTTGGAGAGTCAGGTAACTTCCCATCTGCTGTTTTGAAAGGATAGTTTTAGATCCAGGCAATGGTGAAAAGCAATGCCTCAGATCTCACCTAAATGAGTTTTAATTCGATCCTGTCAAAATGAATGGAATAAAGTATAGCAAACTAACTGCTTTTAGTGGTAAATAATCATAACTCATTTTAGCTGGATAGCAGTAAACTGAACTTGGTGGCTTATCTTTGCCCTGTTTATTATTCAGACTGACCCTGTGTATGTTTACTCAGACATCGAGTCCCACTGAGTTCACAGTGATTATTCCTCAGACAAGAGCAGTTTGAAGTTGTCGATGGTAAATACAACAAAGACCAAAAGGATGTTGTTGCCAATCTTAAAACTATTTGTTAGGATTTTAGCATTAGATACATATTCTTAAGGTATCTATGGCTGTTAACAATAACACAACTCTTTAAGAGGGAGTAGATATCAAAATAAGTCCCCCAAGGCAGTTTCCTCTGTTCCATACATCTCTGATAGTGTAGACAAAATAAAAATAACTATGTTAAACTTGTTTTGTAAAGCCAGCACAATTTCTTCAGGGGATTCAGGAATAATCACAGGAATCTAAAATATTTTTGGAACCTCCTGCGCCTGTTTGGTAGTGTGATAGTAATTTGAATATTTATCATGACTCATTCAGTTACCTCTTGTAAATGTACATATTTTCTCCTAGCTTGCTAGTCGTATTAAGGAAAGCCAAAACTTCTTATTCCCAAACCATGTAAAATGTTGTCAGTATATCTACTGTGAATAATATGCCGCAAAATGAGAAGCCCCTCTTGTAATGTAATGTACATGTGCAGATATAGACTATAGGAACTGGCCATTGTGATGGACTGAGGTTGATGTTGTTTAGTTTAAAGTGCCTAGCTGCAGTTTCATGTAGTTGGTTCATATCTGAACTAATGGATGTCACGGTCATGCATGTCTGTTATATGATATGTAGAGATGATTGGTTATCACTTTTCTTTCTATCTTCCTCAAAGCCACCATGTTTGCAGAAAGCATGGGATTTCCGAGTGAAGATTTGACTACACAGGGATCTCTTTCAATACATTTAAAGTGGCTTAATCAAAACTGTCAGCCAAACTTCTGGAAGGTATTCTACAACTTTTTTGTACCCCTCTATAGCCCTGGTTGACTGCATTGCTGTTTACAGAAGATTTTTTTCATAAGGTTAAAAATAAAATCAGTTCAGGTGGGTTGCCAGGTTGGTCTGAAGCAACAGAACAAAGTTTGAGTCCAGTGGCAACTTTAAGACCAACACAGTTTGATTCAAGATATAAACTTTCCTGTATCTGAAGGAGCGTTCTTGCACACAAAAACTTGTACTTTGAATCAAATTGTGCTGGCCTTAAAGGTGCCACTGGACTCGAACTTTGTTCTGCTATCAAATAGTATCCCGTTTATACATTCCCCCCTCCCTAAATGTAGCTTTTGTTTGGACTTAGTATGGATGTCTGCAAAATTTTGTTATCTTTGGATATATAATTTGCCATTGGAAGAAAAGGAAGTAAGATGAAATGTTATAGGAGGGATAGCAGTTGTTAAAATTGCAAAGCTTGCAACAGTTGCTGAAGGAACTGAAGAATAAGACGCTTCGCAGGAACTATAGCTTTGAGGGAGCCTTTCACTGAACTACTCCAAAGGAGCTGGGTGTACCTTAAGTAATATTCAGGAGCCTCTTTAATTGTCTGACCACCAGCTCGATCAGCAGTAGCCACTGAAGTTCCTGGCTTCTGAACTTCCATCAGTCATTCTTGCTTTTATAGGCAACAGATGTCATGATAATATGTTACAAAGACAAGTTCTCCCCTTCCCATTTTCTTTCAAGAGTCTTTCCTACTAAGGACTTTCAACTGGATCCCCTTTGGGAACTAACTAAAGCCCGCCACATTCTCCTATTTGTCACTCCCATCCTTCAACATCATACCTTATATCAGTGGTCCCCAACCCCCGGTCTAGGGACCTTTACTGGTCCGTAGATCAGTCGGTACCAGGCCGTGGCTCCTCCTCGGCCTCCTCCCTGGCTGCTGCCTCGGGGGCTACTCTGCCGCCAGATCACCTTTGGTGCTCTCTGTCAGCCGCCATGGCTGGGGCTCCCCCTCGGTGTGGTACTGCGCAACTGCTGCTGGCAGCACTCCCCAGTGGGTTGCGGGAAGAAAGCGGTGCCGGCGAGAAAGCAAGTGGAGCAGGAGCTCAGACGGCGACATCCCTCGGCAAAAGACTACCCCCCCCCCCGGGCCTCAGTAAAATTGTCAAGCGTTGACCAGTCCCCAGTGATAAAAAGGTTGGGGACCACTGCCTTATATGCTTCCCTTTCAGTGTGGAGCCTTCTAGTTGCTTCGTTTACATCCTTTGAAGCCTGGTTGCTTCAAGTTGACTTGCTCAGCATTTGTGAAATGAATGAGAACAGCTTATTTCCCCAGTTATTTGTACATGTATATGATGTGATGCTTCATTTCGATCATCTGGGTTATCCTGTATAAATGCCAGTTCCTTGCAGAAACCAATGTGATGTCATTATCTTACATTATGGCTGCAATCCTAAACTGGCTTCAAATCCATAACTTTCACATATAGTTTAAAATACTAATTTTCAGATCTTAAATTTGACAATTTTCTGTTAGGTTAGCATGTTAAGATGCACAAAAATGCCAAAGGATTAAGTGTGCAACCATTTTATTTCTTTTGATTATATGTTTTCTAAGGAGGAGGCAGAGATGCCAGATGCAATGCGAAAAAACTATGTGTAATCACCCAAGCATAATCTTCTCTTCCTCCGTAACCAGACACACTTGAGCCAAACTGGTAGATAAATCAAAATTTATCACCAGAATCTCCACTGCCATTGTTTCAATCTTGAGTTGGGAGCAAATTGTGATTGTACAGAATAGGTTTCCTTACTTGCTGCCTGCGAAAATGCCACATCTGGGGCTGTTTCCTGCATGTTACTCTGTTGAAATCACAAAGTGTGGAGTGCCCTGTTAAGAAACCAGGATCACTGGAGAGATATTGGAAGTCTAGCAAGGGCAAATTTGAGTTTGTTAAACCACAAAAGTCCTTGTTACTTTAGTTGAGCCACCAATGAAAGGAGAATAAAGGAGTCTTGCAGTTTGCAAAGTGTGCACAGTGGGGAAGTAGTAAGTTGAGTTATGAGGCTTCAATCCTACAAAGACTAGCAGTGTAGCTTTAAATATATGCAAGTTGTCTTATCATAACCAGTAGGGATGCTCGTAAGGCTTGGGAAGAACTGATCTTAAATTACAGCTGTAGGTGGTAAGAAATATTATCATGCTGTTTTTTTTGCACATAGTATTTTATTTCTCTTCTGGCTATTCATTGCAGGACATATTTGCAAATCACATAACAACATGAGATCTGAGAGAGGTTTTTTTGTAACTGAAGTGTTTCAATATTGAGTGTCTCTAAATTGAGATGTATGCCTTTGTCTGTTCTTTGTTTAAAGCTTCGGAACTACAGTAATTTGCTTTCAACAAAACTTTGTTCTTGGCATATATAAGAAGCTTATATTATCCTTTTAGTATGGAAATTGGCTTCTATATTTGACTTACAAAAAGACACAGGTTTGTGAGATGCTTTTGTCTTAAAGATTTAATGTGAATAACACTTTGATTGCAGAATGTTATACCAGATGCTTCAAAATCATGTGGACCATACAAACAAGCCAACGATTTCAGTAAGGAAGAGAATGCCTTGGAGAAAACAGTCCAAGTTCATAATCATGACACGATTGGTATGTTTTTCTTTGTTCCTTATGTCATGCTTGACAGACCTATGATTCTTTGAGATCTGATTAAATTTATGTAATTAGATGTAAGGTACAGATAACTGATTTAGAATATTAATTTCCTGCATATTCCCCCCCCCCTTTGAGGGACTCCACATCGCTTGCAACAATACAACAATACAATTTAAATAAAATAAACAGAAAATAACTAGCTGCACCTTAGGCTGATCCTGGATCTGATGAGCCAAAGTCACAGGGCATAAGCCAAGAACCCTTTGCTTGTTAGGTTAATTGTGCCTGGCTCATACTTCAGACCATGCCTAAACTTTGTACTTGGAGACAGGAAGAGCAAACAAAAGCACAGATATCTTCTCCTACTCTGACTTTCCTGTTCCAGGCCCTTGTGAAATTAGTAGATAGACAAGAGAACGTCAGTGATGCAGTAAAATACGGACTAAGCTGCTCGGGTACTTAGATATTGTGGACACCTTAGCTTACATTTCTCTGTTTAGCTTGAGAATCTGGTCAACTGGTCAACCTGTTTCTTTCATTAATTTAATGCACCAAGAAAAAAAAGTCTTGTGAGGTAGCCATGTTGGTTAGTAGTGGAACAGCTAGAGTCAATTCCAGTAACCCCTTAGAGGCCAGTCAGATTTTGAGGCTCTTAAGCTTTTGAGAGTCACCACCACTGGTGGTCACATGCAACTCTCAGCTCAAAACAGTTCAAAGCATCATGAACAACCTATGCCCGACCTTAATGCTCTTTCTATTGCCCACAGTCTAACCTTAAAGAACTTTTCACCCACAACCATACATTTCCTAACATGGCCAAGGGCTTTGTGTCCAGGACCTGCAACCAACCAAGGTGCTAGCTTTGTCCCCATATTCACGCCCACAACAGTCACCAGAGACATCAACACAAGTTCTGACATCTCAGGTTCATTTACTTTTTCATCTTCCAATGTTACATATGCCATCAGATGTCATCAGTGCCCTTCCACTCTCTACATCAGACAAACAGGTCAGGCCCTACACACAAAACAGTAACGGGTGTAAATCTGTCATTTAAAACAACACCCAAAAGCCAGAGGGAGAACATTTTAATCTTCTGTGATATTCCGTTACTGAACTAACAGTGGCAGTCTTCAAACAGAGAAAAGCTTCAAGGGGAGATTACAATGGGAGGTTGCTGAATTTAAATTCATTCGCAGATTGAATAATGCCTCCTTCCCCCTCCCGGGTTGAATGAAGACACAGGATTGTTATCACACTACAAATGCTTATTTCCTGGCCCAAAACACTTTGCCTCTGCTCTAATCAAGGTAACTGCAATGTGCATTATACCTCTGCACTCTGTGTCCCTTCTTTGCAACACCCCTGCCAACTTCTGACGGGGATATAAGGACTGGACACACACTTTCCTTCTATTGGGGGGGGGGGGTCTGTAACAAAAACTGAGTAAAACATATTGTTCGCTCAAGACTTTCAGTCAGAGGAACATAATGATAAGGAAAGGTAAAACATACTGCAAGAACAAAACAAGATCTAGTTCCATTGCTAGTTTTCAGGCCAGAACTCTGCATCTCTTCTTGCTAAAAGTACATTGAAGTAACTCTTATTATTGAAGAAATCATATCACAGTTACCTAATGCTCTACAGTGACTTGATTCTCAGAGCCTACATTCCCAAACTACTTAGATCTGGCAAATCTTTCCAAATACCAAGATCAGGTTCACATTGGAAACGTTTACTAAAGCCAGGACAGGGAGTTTTCCAGGTTTGGTCTCTGCCATCTGCCCAGCAATTAGATATGGAATTTGCAGAAGCACCTAAGTGGCTTGGGAGCACATCTCCTTGACAGTCACTTAAGGAGACACTTCTAGTGTGATTAAATTTCTCATCACCAAGCAGTTAGCACTTTAAAAATGTCAAATGCTAGAGCTCTTACTAAGGCATGTCCTCATGAACACTCACACCTTGGCAGCTTGCCTGAGCCAGTACTCTTACAACCATAGTTTTCATTTTTTTAGAAATATGACTTGCTGTGAAGGAGAAGGAGCAGGACCTGAACGGGACAATGTAGCATTAATGAGGCATTTTGCCTGCTGCAGGCAGACTGCCCATTTTTGTTCTCCAACAGTAAGAGTGACATTCAGCCAGTTATCCACAGACTTTGCAGAAGAAGACTTTCCAGCATTCTTCCTTTTCCATAGCTCTCTCTGCCTCTCCCCAAAACTTTGTTCCTAGAAGTCAGAGTGCGGTCCTGGCTATTGCTGCCGAGCAAGGTCAGGGCACCCGCAGCAGGCTGGGAGAAGACCCAGCCTCAAGAAGAGTCAGAAGGTGCTGGGGTTAGCAACAACTAACTTCTTGTTGGCAGCTGGCCATCACAATACATCTCCATGACCATTTATGCACTGGAGGTTTCATGCCAGGCTGCAGGCTAGAGTTTTAGTCATGACAGGTTGCCTCACCTCTTCCTGCACCCACACAGGGGAGCATTTGGTCCGGTGTGCCTCATCCGCCCCCGATTCGTGCTCCTGCACGGGAGCTGGGGCAGTGAAGTTCCCAGTGCGTAAATGGGCATTGTGTAGCTCCCAGGGCATCTCCCTTACTCCTTGTTGGCACCATATTGTGTGCTTCTGTGCTCTGATTTCCAAGTTGTGCCTCCTTGGCCTCCCAGCTTCTGTGTAGGATTTCCTTTTAAGTCCCTCCCTGACAGCTGACCTTGCCTGGAAAAATTACGCTGTGCCACCCTGCTAACTCCACGCCACCTCTACAGTCCCGGCCTTATTTTATGAATAAACTTGTCAGATCTCAGAAACTAAACTGGGTCAGCCTGGATAGTATTAGAATGGGAGACCTTGAAGGAATACCAGGGTTGTGATGTGGAAGTTGCTGCTGTTGTTATTGTTGTCAGCCATTCAGTTGTGTCTGACTCTTGGCGTTCCCATGGCACAGCCGCTCCACAATGTTCAATCCCGCATCGCCTCCCTCAGCCATGCAGTGCTATGGCTGGTGTCCATCTGATTTTGTCGAACTACCGTGTTCTTTGTCAGCCTGGTTTCCCTTTTTCACTGACCAATAATCGCTTTCTCCAATGAGTTGGATGGCATGATATGGCCAAAGTAAGTGAAGTAGGCAATGGCACACTACCTCTATTGCCTTGAAAACCGTATGGGGTTGTTGTTAGACATCTGTGACTTGATTGCACTTTCTACCACCAATATGACCAGGTACCTGCTCCCCACATTGTGTGTGTCCAGCCAGAGGTAGCCAGTGGGCCTGCTGACTTTGTCTAGGGCAGAAGCGTCCTCATCCTCCCCTTGAATTGGTTCCAAATACTGACCAGGGCTGACCCTGCTTAGCTTCCAAAATCTGACAATATCAGTTTTGCTTTTTTTTTCTTTTGTAGGCATGATTGTTATTGGTCAGAATGGATGCATTGCTGCAGGGACATCTACAAATGGTGCTGTCCACAAAATCCAGGGGTTTGTATTTGTCATAGTATAATTGTGCATACATTTCGAGAATGTTCTTAATTGAATTGTAAAGCTAACAGTTCCGTGCACTGTGTGTATTTACTCCTCCTATAATAGAGGGACAATTTAGGTTACTACAAAAGAAAGGAATTTTGGAAAACTAGGTTCATGAAGAATCACTAACTTGTTACCCAGCAGCTATTACTTCTTACAACAGTTTATTCTTTAGGACTGCATTGAAGTGAACTGGTATTTGCTAGTAGTTTTTCCAAAAACAGCCTATTTCACATCTAAATCCAACCAAATGTACATTCACAAGCATACTTTAAGCAAGTATGTGCCTTTTACAGACACAGACCTCTCATTTATAGTGGGGAGTCTTACCCACCTAGTTCCCAGAGTTGTCATGAAATGTTTTGATGTAGGTTAATTTTTATAGCAGAAGGAACGTGTCAAATTCAAAATAATGGAATTGTTCCCTGGTACCAAACTTGTCATTAAGTACTGAGACATGGATCTAGTTCTCATTTCTGTGAAGGAGAGTTCAGTAACACAGGTGACTTACAGCTAAACTGGTAAAAAACCCAACACATATATTCAGCTTCATGGAGAATTCATCTTATAAACTGTTTTCTTACATGGGAAATGTCAAAAATTGTACTCATTAACCAAAGACGCTATTAATATTATTTTCCTTCCTCTGGCTTAGACGTGTGGGTGACTCTCCCATAGCTGGAGCTGGAGCATATGCTGATAGTACAGCTGGAGCTGCTGCTGCCACTGGAGATGGTGACATTATGATGCGCTTCTTGCCCAGGTTTTTGATTTTATAATGTTTGGGACAAGACAGCTTTTATATCATTTGGGGGAGATTCTGGGTGAAGAAAGAATTGTGAATTCACTGAGTTCCCAATTAAAATTCAGAAAGTCCTAACATAAAAAATGATAGACAGGCTTGCTTGATTACTGGACTATGGGTTCCCATGCTCATTTTTTGCATTCCAGTCTCTTTCCTCTGCAAAAAGGAGCCGGTGTGATTTTCCAAGCTACAGTGGTGGGTTATTCTATGAAGCAAAATTATTCCTGTGCAGTTGGACACCCTCTATTACGTGCAAGGAATATCTTTGCCAATATGGGGTATCTTTGCCAATATGAGAGTTTTGATTTTAAGAAAGATTTAAATGTCCAATCATGTATAGGAAAGGCTCTTTCCATAGCTGCCATGAGATACAGGTATTTATTTATACCTGGTTATCAGAATGCATGTGTCTTTCTGATGGAAATAATTATTCACAGCAAGTCAGAAGAATAAGTGGATCCAATTTGCAGTTGGAATTCTAGTTTCCTGATACGTTGATTTTTTTTAGCTAAGATTTGACAGTAAATTAACAGTGCGCTCCTGTAACAAAGGTACTCCAGTTTATAGCCACTGAAAGCAATAAACACATGCGACTAAATCTGCAAAATATTGCACTATGAAGTGCCTCAACAAACAATCTTTAAGGCCTCCATTTACAGAGATAATGTCCAGACTTAATAGATTTATTTATTAGTTATTTCTAGACTGCCCCTCCCTGACTGTGGGCTCAGAGCAGTTTACAACATGTAGTTCATATGCAATACATTATAAAACCACAGTTAAAACCATTTAGTATGAGGAATCCTGTCGTTCTGACATTTGTAGAATCAAAATCTTTTTTTCTTAAATGTTCTTGCATTTTTTTTAAAGCTAGTGCAGTACAGCCATTAAGTTATGATGTTAGGACTGGGATATCCTGCCCACCGGGCTGGAGGCAGTTTCCAGGCCAAAACAGGTCTCACCGCAGGGGTTTTAGGGCTTTAAACCAAAGTCAAATTCCAGGGTTCAGTAGCATAGTCTAGAATCATAGTGCAGAAGTAGTCCAAGGTAAAGTAGCAGATTTCCAAGAGCTGAAATAAGGCAGGCAATTGGTAGGCTCATCAGTAGGGTTGCATACAAGATGATCTCACACTGGATATAGGATGATTCCCTACAGGTGTGTTTGGGCCCCAAGTTAGGCTTCTCCTGGCAAGCCAAATTAACTCCTTTATTGATGAGGAGTACTGGGGCATGCCCTCCTGCACCTGGTCCATTCCTCAGCCCTAGCCTTTTCCCTCCTGGGATGCTTTGGGAAACTGTAATGGTCTGGTTGTGAGCAGATCCATACTGGGGCCTCCTAGCCTTAGAGTCTTGCTTGTTTAGGGAGCAGTGTTGATATTGAATCAGGGTCCCTTGGGGAAGAAGCATTGGTAGGTCCATTTCACTAGCAGAGTCTGCCAAAGTGTGGCTTGGGACATGTTGTCATCCTCCTCCAAGGACTCCACTTTCCATACTAACCCTGGACACGGGGAGGGCCCATGACACGGGGAGACCCAAGTTCCAACCCTTACTCAGCCATGAAGCTCACTGGGCAACCTTGGGCACGTCATTGTCTTAAGTTTCAGTCTGAACAGTTTCACAGGGTTGTTGTAAGGATAAAATGGATGACCGAAAAACTCTATATGCCTCTCTGAGCTTCTGGAATAAAAATGTAAGAGTCCCATGAAAGTAAGATTGTTTGTGAAAAAGATTTGTGGAATGGTATGGTGATTCCTTCCTATCTCATCCTTCCTTGTCCTCAAAGAGTAGTTCTCATATATAAATTCCTGTTAAAAGAGCTAGGAGATTCTGCAAAGGGCTCCAGAGAGCACTAGCAATTCCATGAGCTCCCTTTCATAAGTTTTGTTTGTTAATGGAGAAGGTTATAACCATCATTTGCTTGATTGGGGAAGTGGGAACTGGGCCGTGCTTTCTGGGACAGTTTGAGAATGCTTGTCTGTCCATTATTTGAAACCAGCTATCAAGCCGTGGAATATATGAGAGCAGGCATGGAGCCAGCGGTGGCATGCCAGAAAGTTATTTCTAGAATTCAGAAGTATGCTCCATTCTTCTTCGGTGCTGTTATCTGTGCCAACACAAGTGGAAGCTATGGTATGTCTTCAACATTTTCTTCCATTTTCATTTTATGTCCGTGTAAGGTAGCAAAACGTTGATTCCCCATGTATCCTGTGTTTCTCGCATCGGTCGAGGTATGACTATGACTCCTTTGAGAATGTTTAAACAACGTTCATAGCCACCTTGGAAAATAATGTGTGACTGCAATGAGTTCAAAGCACTCGGGAGATCAGTCATGCTGGGTGACTCATTAGCTAGCCACTGGATCAGCCAGAGGTATCATTTTGCTAATCAATATGGCTTATTGGGTTAGGCTGCTTATTTGGAGTTCTTTTATCTTTGATTTCCCACAGTTCTGTGTTTGAAAGATTAGCGATGCAAGGACTCATTACATTCCCTGGTATTAAGACGTAAATTTGAAACAAAATATATTAAACTTTGAATTATATTTTAAGGATATGAGGTCCAGGGAGCTGCTTGGAGGCACGTTCTTCTTCAAAGATTAAAAAAGAGACCTTTAAAAGCAGTCTCAATGCTGAGTTAATTAAGGTTATAAAAGAACAATTACACCATTGTAGTCAAGTTATTAGTGGAATCCTTAGATGTTAAAAAAGACAAGGAGTCAGATTAATGCATCTCTCATAGTTGGCTCTCTTTATTTTCTTATCTTTCCCCTTCCTGCCACAGGTGCTGCCTGCAATAAAGTTCCAGGATTCACACAATTTCATTTCATGGCTTCTAATCCCACTTTGCGGCAACCATCTGAACAAATAGTAGACTGCATTTGACATTGTTTTCTTCTTAATATTTACATAGAATATTTGAAGGAAAAAAAATGAAGCTTTTGAGTGCTTCTATGATTACAAAAATGTTTGCACATTTCCTGTAAATCTAGAGGGGGAGAGATCAATTTGTGCCACGTGGCTACTGATTAAGCTGTTTTTTTCCTTTCTAGTTGCAATAAGTAAATATGAAATGTCTAGGTACAATGTACTAGTTCAGAAAGTGGACAAGGTAATTTGTCAAGATCTGCCAAAGTTACCATCTTAAACAGAACGTAAAGGAATAAGCACCACAATTCAGTCACAAAACAGTTTTTCCTGGGGAGATCAGCTGGCCTTGCTTTCTCTCTATTTGGAATGGTCCCTCTGAAATCGGACACATGTTGCATGTGGTCATTTATGTAGCTAAGTCTAACAGTGAAGTATTGAACAAAACATAGGAGAAAGGACCTAGTTTGGGCAGCATTGTAGTTTTATAATTAATCTCTTAATCTAAGGCTACACAACAAACTATGTTGTTAGATTGATACCACCTTGGTTCAGTGATATAAGAAGGAGCCCATCTGTCAAATGTGTGACTGACAAGGTCACCAAAAATTGGCAAGACTATTGATTAGCTTATTTGAATATTTCATTTTTTTTCCTCACTAAATACTTTTAAGAAATTATAAACACCAATATAAAACTTTCCTTGAACAACAATTTATTGCTCACTTTTAAGGTAAAGGTAAAGGTATCCCTTGTGCAAGCACCGAGTCATGTCTGACCCTTGGAGTGACGCCCTCCAGCATTTTCATGGCAGACTCAATACGGGGTGGTTTGCCAGTGCCTTCCCCAGTCATTACCCTTTACCCCCCAGCAAGCAAGCTGGGTACTCATTTTACCGACCTCAGAAGGATGGAAGGCTGAGTCAACTTTGAGCCGGCTGCTGGGATCGAACTCCCAACCTCATGGTTTCAGACAGCCTTTCAGCCGCTTACCACTCTGCGCCACAAGAGGCTCTTTGCTCACTTTTAGACAGAAACAAATGAAGCACAAGATTTTTCCAGCTTTTTTATTCTCCTTGAATTTCTAATTGTTAGGGTTTTTTGTTCCTTATTATATTTTCTCTAAATCTTGCTATACCACAGTCACTTTAACATTAACTGATGTGTTTAAAGTGCAGTGGATAATCTCAGGCCAGTTACTCTCACTCAGCCTCATGTAGTTTATAGGCTTGTTGTGGCAATAAAAACTGGTAGCTCAAGTAGGATGCATCAAGTGCCTTGAAAATAAAGCAGCACACAAATGTACCAGCTAATCAGTGTGCCATATCAAGTCATTCCTCAGATACATATTATTTTCTTCATGCTTTTTACTCAAGTGAAGCAAAGCATTCTCCCACCAGTCCTTCACTTGGCCATTTCAAATCACAGAAAACAAATTCCAGAAAGTCTTTCAAACCTGCTGCCCTTAAACCTTTAGAATGATGCCCGAGACCAACACATGATCATTCTCATTCAGATGCAAGACCTTGTGATGCACTTCTTACAAATGTTTACCAATAGCTGATGGATCCACATTGCATTCCTCCTGCCATCCTTCCCAGATTTCTGGTGTCTGGGACCAAAATAGATGGTACATGGATATGGGGTATTGGTTTTATTTGTATTATTATATAATGGCCAAAAAGCCAGTTATATATCAAAATACGGTGGGCACTAGGACCCCCCGCCATGGGCAGCCCAGCTGATGACTGGAGAGGCCTTGGTGGGCATTTTTGGGGTGGGGAGGAGGAAGTGCTGCCAGGGACCTCGCTTCTTCCTCCACTGCCTCAAAAAGGCTGGCCGAAGCCTCAGCAGGTTTGTTCAAGCGGCAGGGGGAAGTGCCTGTCGGGAACCCATTCCTCCCTCTATCATCCTAAAAAGACTCAGCAAGGTGTTGGCAGGCATTCTTGGGGCAGTTGCAGGAAGCGCTCATTGAGCATTTTTGGTGTGGTTGGGAAGTGCTGGCAGGGACACGGCTCCTCCCCCTGCCACCCTGGGCAGCCCCACTACAGCCCGGCAAGGCCGCGACTGTACAGGGTGTCAGGAGTGCTGGTAGGGACTGGCTCGACCTCTCCCTACTTCACCCCTGCAGTGCCACCAAGGCTGTGGCCAGGGCTGCTCAGGGTGGGGGGAAGCACTGGCAGGGGCTCCCTCCCTCCTCCCTCCCTACCCCATGGGGCACCCTCCCGCTCACCAGCTGGCACTTATTTCACGGCCAGAGGTGGGACAGCCTTCCTGATTGGCCATTCACTGGACAGATGGCCAACCATGGATGGGAAAGCATACCTGATTTGCTGGCAATGAGTGCCCACTCCTCCCACCCTCTTACTGCTTTATATATATGGAAAGATGGAAAGATTGTAAACTGTCTTATAAACCGTCTCAAGCCTGCTTGTGGGGAGGAGCAGTATATACATTGAATAATAAATAAATAATAAAGTAGTAAGACTTTAATCTCATTAGCCATTTAACTGCTTTCCCACCTTGTGGTGCCTCCATAGCAAATTTCAAATCAAATCAAATACTTTTAATGGCATATACCCCAGCCGATTTAATCCTAAATGGATGTGTTCTGAAATTTGGGGCAAGGCCCCATTACCTGAGTGCCTGTTTCAGCAGATTCCAATGTGGTGCCTGTGGGAGCTAAGACACCAGCCAACACCTTCCCTGGTTCCTGTCAGGTGCTTTCAGAAAGTGGGAATGGCAGGCAAAGCTTTTGCCCAGCATGGCTTCTGATTGGTCACTGGAGAATTGAGTGGCTGTGCAGGTATATAAAAATGTTGCTTTGGCAGCATCTGCTACCACAACCCAAGGATCTTCACTGACTGAAGGTAAACAGCCGCAGCTGTTTAGTGTCTGCACTTCCTGTGGCAGCCATTTTGTTGTTCTGCCCACCACAATGAATCAGAATTCCAAATGTGCTTGCAGACTGATAAAGGTTGGGGACTCGACCTTATTGAATCAGTATTCAACAGAAATATCTACTTGGTGACACACAGCTTTGTTCTCTATCCCACAAATTTAGTGTCAGGTATTTGTGGACACATCCCTTCTGTCTCCATGTATTTCCTCTTTTCCATCAGTATGGAGAGTTGGGTTCTATTATTCCAATTCCCAAACATATATCTGTTCATCCCTGATTAGCATAAATACCCAAATAAGAACATTCATCTTGTTCTGTTTGCCATTATCAACTAACTTTAGCCGGGGTTCATCTACCACTCCATGTTTAGATAATATATTCTTTGGCTGATTCCCTGTCATGTTCTTGTCAATTATATGGAAATCTTTAAATAGCAATTATGTAAAATTATGTCAATTATACTTTAAAAATACTGTTTGATTTTAGGACCTTTCCTTGTGGGTGGAAAGCCCTTCCCTACAGCATCTCTTTTGAAAAAAATGTACGATGTCTGTTCTGTAAATGTTGCTGAGGATGTTAAAGGTCTTTGATCTTCCTTTCAACATGAAAGGCTTATCTGTTCATGAAAGCTAAATATTTAGATTGATAATGACTTATTACTTTTAATGAGAATTTTAATAATGGTTTTGTCATTGGATTCTTGATCTTTAAAGGATGATGCTAAGTACCCCAAACAAAAATAAATCTTCTGCATTTCTGTTTAGAGCTGGAAGCTTCATTTCACATACTAGATGCCAAAGATACATGTAGTATCTCTCTTTTTTGCTGTACACAGATTATGGTATACGAATGAATGTTACATTGGTTTGCCCAGGTGGTAAGATAAGGTTGGAGAGCACATGATTCAACAGAATTGCTGACGCTAACCACAGGTCTAGGTTGGGTTTTTCTCTGGATGGGAGACCTCTGGGGTCTCTCTACAACACTTACAATTTCCGGATTCAGAGTTGTGTAATTGTCCTCATATATTTCTAACAATTGTTAACAGGGTTACAAACCACTAAGGTCTAGCTGCACAAAACAAGCCAGTGATGTAAAAGTATGAATTTTTGTGTCTCAAAGAGAATATTACTAATGACAATGCCACGCATGTTTTGTGTTTGGCAAAATAGCTTAAATGTCATAACTGAAAGTGTGGGTTTATCATATGAATTATGACTCCATGTCATTAATATTACTAGTGATCTAAATCTTAATGTGAATCCACATTGAGGAACATGTCCATCTTTCAGTGGTTGCAATTGTAGTCTTAATATAACATCAGTATTACAGGTACAGGATATTACCAATATTACAGGTACAGGATATCACATAGGCAATAGCTCTTCAGTAAAGGGGTCATCACTGAAGAAGCAATAGAAAGCAGGATTGAATACCTGGGACCCCATTCTGGTTGCAAGACTATTTAGGATTTAATAAATCTCCAGAAGACACAACCTTTTGCCTATTGGTTTTGTTTGCTTTGGGTGTATTTCTACAAGAAACCAACAGAGTTACTTCATTTGGACTGTGTTTTGTGTCTCTTCAGCCACATTTCTAAGCAATCCTTGAAGAAGAGGGCCTCTCAGGGTCTCGATCAGGCAGTTTTTGTCACCCATGATTTCATTGAAAACAATGGATCTATACATGGTAACCTGGATGCTAGCACTGCTTCCCTCCTTGTGATTGCTGGAATGGAAACCTTTTCTGGGTATCTACATTCTATTCACCTTTCAGAATTAATAGCATCTTTTTTTGTATTGACATAGTTTGTCCTGCATTAGACATGTCAAATACAGGGATGGAAAGATTTCAAGTCCAAAATCACTCATATTGTTCCTAATAAGCTGGAAAGCCTTTCAGAGCTTGTCAATTTGCTTGCACAGATTGGATCTATGAGTATCTGACATGCTTCCTTCTAACGTGTTCTATTATTCATATTTTGGTAGAAGCCTAAAATATCTATTGGGTTGCTCTCATGTACGATATACTGTGTTATTTGAAAAAGCAAATGGGAAAAGGAGTTTAATTTGCTTAACAGTAGCAAAAAGCCTTCATTGGGTGTCTTGAAAAACAACCCCCCCCCTTATATTTCATAACAAACATTTTTGAAACAGTCATTTTATACACACCAACAAGCCTTGTAGAGACCGAAGAAAACTGTCATATTTCATGCCAAGGATGTCTTGTCTGTAGCAGAGATCCCCACTGTTCTGATAGCCATTGGTACAATTATATATGGGAACCCTGCAGTGATGCCTTAAAAAAAATACAGTCCAGGGAACAATTGGAGGTCAGCTATGCAGAAAACAAGACAACCTCTTTCATTAAATAAAGGTAAAATGGCAGCGGGCATCAACTGTGAAATGTCCAAGATGACACTTCTTAAAGAAAATATTTTCTTTCAGATCCTCTACAGACATTGAATCTTTAAAATAAGAACAAACCCCAAAGATCAGTTCTTCAGTAAATAAATGCGTTAAGTAATATAAAATTATATCAAGTAATATAAAATCAATGAATGAATCAAATTGGTCACAAAAGTATATCTCGTAGGCATGGCCTGTCCAGTGACAGGTGGACTACTGGGAATCTCCACTGCCCATTCTTCTTCTTTCCACGGTTTTGCATGTTATCTATGTAATAGATACTGAAGTTCTAAAATACAACTGAAACCCAACACATCATTTCAGGAAGGCTATTAAAACAGTCTGACTGGCATCATCCTCACTCTCCTTCCTCTCAAAAATGAAAAACAAAAAAGCAGCTGCCTAGGATATACATGCTACCTTGAAGAAAGAATGCTAGAGGAAAGTGATTTCTCTAACAGCCTTTCTATAGCTGTTTCTCTGTTCCCCAGAAATTGTGTGTAGGTGTGATTGGCCAAATTGAGTGCACTGTGAAGGTCAAAGGATGAATGCAGCATACCTCAGTGAGGTGAGAAGTGTTTGTCTCTTCTACTTTCATTAACTGGGTTTTATTTAGGTGCCTGAAATTCACCTCTTTGCCCCAAGCCTTATTGATCAGCATGGCTTTTAAAGAAGTATAGCTGGTACACTAAACCTGAAGGCAGGAAAGTCTAGTTGTGAGCTTTTCCTTTCCAAATAAAGGGGGAGGGGAAATACCAGCTTAAAGCTTGCTCCTCAATCAGTAGAAGTATTCAATCAACCAAGCTGCCTACAATCACCCAAACAGTCATTCAAGTACCCTTCTCTATTTTTGGTGACTATTCTGTAGTTGTTATTTGAACAATTAAAATGAACAGACCACGCATTATGTTGGTCAAGCCAAGTGAATGCTGTTTGATTAATACTGCCCTTGTGGACACTTGGTTTGCTTTTCTCCTTTTTTTTTTACAGTCAGAGCTAAAATTCAGTCTTCTGTTATTGTTAAGAAAGTGCTATAAGAGATCTCTCAAGAAGTGAGGAAATGAATGTGCAACATGATATGCAATTTAGTGGATTGTGGTGTGCATATTAAATGCAGATAATGCATATTTAATATCATACACGCAAATGCAGTCTCGACCATAGTGCAGCATACGTTACTTTTATAGCATGGGAGATGCATCCCATTGTCCAAAGGACATTTGGGCTGCCTCGTATTTATTAAGGATTTATCTCTGCATTTATTCTATATGTAGTAAAAATGCATCATGTATACTCTTCCCGGACTGGTGTACCGGGTCGAAAGAAACAAGCACTTCTGCTCATGTAAACAGGTCCTTAGTTATGAGTTATGACATTGCTCTATTTCTACTGGCATGTGTACCTGCCTTCACACCTCCCAGACCATCTATATAATAAGAGATGTCTTATCAGGTAAATTCAGTATTCATTTATTGTATTTATCTCACACATTTCTTCCACCATCATGGAACCACAGCAGAGCATGTGGAGTGTCTAGTAAGTCTGCTATCTAAGCACTGTTCAGAGATTTAGAAGAAAAGGTTGGTTTTTATACCCTGCTGTTCATTACCTGAAGGAGTCTCCAAGAGGCTTTCAATTACAGTATTTGCTGGCGTATAAGACTACTTTTCCCCCCTGAAAAACATGCCTCCAAGTGGGGGGGTCGTCCTATACGCCGGGTGCACTTCAGTTGGGATAGACATAGCTGCCCATAGTGGCCCATAGTACTGTAATGTAATGTAACAAACTCTATATTTTGAGTGGAAGTGTTGGGGGGTCGTCTTATACGCCCATTCGTCTTATATGCTGGCAAATACGGTACCTTCCCTTCCTCTCTCCCCAACATACACCCTGTGAGGTAGGTGGAGCTGAGAGAGTTCTGACAGAACTGCTCTGTGAAAACAACTCTAACAGGACTGTGATTGGCCCAAGGTCACCCAGCTAGCTGCATATGGAAGAGTGGGAAAATAAAGCCAGTTTGCCAGATTAGAAGCCATAACCCTTACCCACTATGCCAAACAAGCTCTAATTTACTCCTGGGTCCTACCCACCAATAGAAGCAAGTTTATTAAGATCCTTTCCACACAGTGTTGGCACATCATTTCATAGAAACATGTTAATGTTTCTTGATAAGCTTGATAAGCCAGCAGACTTCTGCAGTTATATGGTTCAAATAGATTATCTGTATATTCCTAACAAGAACGAAGTCTGCTGGCTTATCTCAATGCTATACAACAATTATTTTACTGTCAAGTGTTTTGCACTGCATCACTTGAAATAACTTTGTCCCATTATGAGTTATAATTACAATATACAATAACATTAAAAGTGGGGTTGGGACATATTGCAGTCCCTGGCTGCACAGTTTAAGTATGAAGCAAAAACGTGGCATTTTTACTAGGAAAGATTTGATCAGATTTGATTTCTCCTGTCATGAGAGCGGCCGGAGGGGAAACCACTTCAGCCAAAGATGTCCTTCCTAACTCAGCTGTTAAAGGCCCAGGAACCCTGTCTTGTATTGAACTTGGCAACCTGAGGCTTTTGGCTCCAGCACTGAGAAGCTGCCTAATGAAATCTTCCCATAACTATGATGAGGCAAAAGCTGCAATGAGATCTTTGCAAGAGACTAGAGGTGCATCATCAATTACAAGAAAAAAGCATTTTAAATAGTTCTCTCTCTCCCAACTGAATCCTTGCTTTCAAAGAGAACCGCAATTGACAGCTGACATTCTCTTGCCATGACATTATCTTCTCCCTCCCCAAGCAGCTCCCAGAGCACAAGCCCAAACAAGATGGATGACTGTGTAATTCAGCTAAAAAGCTTCTGTGGGTTCCAGCCATCAGTTTTTCCACCTCCCATCTGTTAGCATCCTGAAATGTGATGTGCACAATTGTTGCCTAACTTGCACTTAACTACACTTACGCTCAAATGGAGCTCTCATGCCACCATTTGGCATTCATCATCTCCTCTGAATTGACATTTAGTATCTGTCTTCTTTTTCTTCCCTCTGATGAACGATGTCAGATTTACATATTAACATGGACAGTATGTGTGTGTGTGTGGGGGGGGAAGCAAGGCAAGCTAATTGCTCGCATGGGCAAGAGAGCTTTGCTGAAGCAATGGAGAGGAGTGTGTATGTCACATGCAAAGCCGGATTGGTGGACAAGCAAATGGACCAGACTCTGCTCTTAGAAACCCTGTTATGGGGCTGTGGGAGTGGACCAGAGCAGAAACAGCTGCTGCACCATACTCTGCCAGGTTTATGCCTTTCCAAAGAGTCATTAAAGGCTCCCAGAGAGAAGGAGAGGCTTGCTGCAGCAACAAAGGAACCAAGTTATCGCTTCCCTTTTATAATGTTTTTGTGCTAATATTGAAGCAGTGGCCGGTGGAGGTCTCTCCTCCGGCCCACTGGAGGATGACTTGCCTTTTTCAAGCTGAAGGACTGGACCCGGGATATATGCTAATTTACCCCTGCAAAATCAACGTAAGACATTAAGTGGTCTTTTGCACCATCAGTACTGTTATGAGCAGACATGGAAAGATGCTGGCCTGCTTAAGGGAAAGGACAGGAGAGGGCAAAAGTTAAAGGAGATGCAAAAAAACAAATGGCAAATATGGGACAGAAACCAGAAAGCTGGATGTCTTTTTAACTCTTTACCATGCTCTTGAATAGCGGCTTCAGAAACAATGCCCAAACCTCAGGGGTAAATGCCGAGGATGAGCCGTCAATCTTGCTCTCGTCTGTAGCTCTGGCTTCAATAGGACTTAACGTTTCTTAAATTGAGCTCAGGCCTGGGCAATTCTGTAAGCTTTATTGACTCTAGCAAGGGCTGCTGAGGGGTTCATAAGCTATCTGTCTCTAATAGGGGGAGATTGCTAGCAATGAGCTGTCGAGAGACTGGCTTTGACCCTGTGTGGCGAGATCAGAGCTGCACTTCATCAACAGCAGCTTTCACTTCTGCTGTAGTCTTCTGCAACCCTCCTCCAAAACATTGTTCCATTAATCCCTAGCAGCACTATGGGGATGGAAGGAGGGTATGTGTGTGTTGTAAAAGGAACAAATCAGCCCAGAAAAGCTCAGTGACTGGAAAGGGAAATTAGGATGTAAACTAGTGTTCCTTCCATCACAGTAATTCTTAATAGTACTTCAGATTTCCCTTTTGAACACTTAAGAAGTTAACATACAAGATTCCTTTTTTTAACTTTCAAAGGGAGAGCTGTTAGAGCATCTTTGTCCCAGTAGCTTTCTGTGAAATCTTATTTGCACTTGTCACGGCATTCATTATGCATCCTAAGTACCACCTTTTTCACGGTCTGAAGATGTGGCTTTTCCATCAAGCTGCAGAACATCATATTCTGTCCCCCTCCCCTTTTTTTGTTTGTGTGTCAGTTTGAAGAAGAATTCTAAGGAAGCTTTCTCCCTGCCTTGTGGCAATGATCAAAGGTATTGCCATCCAAAGTGGCATATGCAACTGTATCCTAAGCGTGGTTTATTGAGGTTGTCTTCTGAGAATGTGAATAAACTTTAGTTTGTCAGTGACTGCCACTGACTTGGTTAACTGTGCTCATACACTCCAGTATCTGCTTCAGGGGAGAAAGCTGTGAGGAGTGCATGAACATGATTATTAAGTAGGAAGCAAACTAAGGATTAGTTGTGATGCCTGAAGGCACGTTACTCCTTTCCCCCCAACAAAAAAAGACGTACAGTATTTGCTGGTGTATAAGACTACTTTTCCCCCCTGAAAAACATGCCTCCAAGTGGGGGGGTCGTCCTATACGCCGGGTGCACTTCAGTTGGGATAGACATAGCTGCCCATAGTGGCCCATAGTACTGTACTGTAATGTAACAAACTCTATATTTTGAGTGGAAATGTTGGAGGGTCATCTTATACGCCCAGTCGTCTTATACGCCGGCAAATACGATACTTAATTTCAAAAACAAGAGAATAACCTATGAGGATCTGTGTATTAGTAGAAATCCCATTTTCTTACTCCTTAATGCTGCCTTTGTAAAGTTTCCAGTTCCCCCAGTGTAGGATCCCCATTCCTCAGCTTTTGTTTCCTGCCACTGCTCAGGGAACAATGGTTATCAGGCCCATTTCTGGGGAAAACCTGGAAGGGAGGTCACACTTCTCTAGGAATTGCTGGAAACTCTAGCTATCCTAGAGATGCATGGCATCACTTGTGGAGTTTTCCCAGAAATGATGCCATGCTGTCATTCATGTCTGCCCCCTTTGGCTATCTTTGGCTTGATTTGCCATCCTGCCCTCTCCCACTTAGGTATGACATCAGTTGTGTTGAGACCACCAGGACCCAGCTGGAGTTTGGCAACCCCAATGAAGTCCAAGTCACTTGCAAAGATAGTTGGTCAACAAATATGTGTTTCATGCTCTACCAGTTACTTCCCATTATTAAACTGGAACATAATTCGAGCCCTACTACTTATCGTTAAGCAGAATGCTTCATTGCTTTGTCTCTTCATCTCCATATCTGTTATAGCTTCACCCTATCCTCATAGTATTGAATTTGTACCTCTCAACTGGATTGCAAGAATCTTTCTAAATATTATCTTTAAATTGTTCCATGTCCTTACCTTTGACATCATAGGACTACATCTATGTAGAGTCTTCATTTCCTTCTGTTTTACCACACTCCACCATGATACTATGCTTTGAATAGCTATAATATTTTATATAGACTTCTGATGCATAGCAAATCTACAAAAATGTTTTATAAATTGTAGTCTTTCAGGCAGAACTGTAGACAAGCCATGTTATTTATACAATAATTGCAGATTAAATGATCAGCCATGGTAGCCCAGCCATTTGTGCTAACTTTAAATTTATATTCTAATGCAGCACATGTATGCTCATTATACTCACTGCTGCCTGCTAATAGGAAATTCCAGGAAATGAGATTGTCTCAGTAGGGTTTGCCTCTTTGGGTTTAAAAGGTAGCTAAAAGTTTTGATTGGATATTTACAATTCTATTTACGGTTATTGTTTTCAAAATGTCATTTTAATGCTGTTCCAAATACTACCAAATTTTGGGGAAGTCAGTTATTTAACAGATTAACAAATAATTAAAACCTTTACTTTAAATTTATTGCATTCTTTTTTCCCAGTGGATTGTTTCCACCATCTACAATGCTCAGGACTATTAAAAGAGAGTCAGATCCTTGCTTTAAATAGGCCTTGGAACAGCTTCTCTTTATGAAAAAGTGTAACTCCTTTAAAAAGTTAGAGAACAATTTCCAGTAAGTCAGTGGGATTGATCCAAACATCCTTCTTCTAACTTGTGGCTCTTTTTCCAGCAGAAGAACCACTGGAATTGGGGAAAGGCTTCTGTGGTAGCATTTGGGCAGTGATGGGGAGGCTCTGAAACAACTGCCTGTTGGACTGGAGCAGGGGTAGTTAAACTGCAGCCCTTCAGATGTCAATGGAATTGTAGTCCATGGACATCTGGAGGCCCGCAGTTTGACCACCCCTGGACTGGAGAACATCCAATTCTCCCACTTTGGCCCCTCCTACGGACTCTTTAAACTCCCTTCAATCAAAGTAAAAAGGGGGACACAGCTTGGTTAGACTTGGTAGCATATGAACTATGAAGTAGGTAGAAATCATTGTTTTGTAGATTTTTGACTAGACAAGACACAGAGATGAACAACAAATGTTTATTTTACAGAAAAGAAAGTCTTTTAGCAGGCTGAATGTGTGAATTGTTTCAGTATATAAAATGAAACTGGCTCTCAATTTCATTCCTAGTTTCCCCCAACAAGAGTCTTTTAAAAATGTATTTACATTATTTCTATTCCATCTTTCTCACAGGGTTTGAAGGCAGATTACACAGAGTGAGTGACCCTCAACAAAATGGGACATTCAGTAATCCATACATTAGGATTTTAACAGTCTGGAACCGCCAGAAGAGCTCCCAAGAATCAGTGAAGGGGCCTTTGTGGCAGCCGGCGAGGGAGTAGAGGAGTGCTGGGAAAGAACACAAAAGGGAGCTCCAGACTCCCAGCCCCGGCAGCCCCTGAAGTTGCACAGTGGTGCGATCTCAACGAGGAGAGGGACTCAGAACTGGTGGGGCCTGGCAACATCATTTTTGGCTCGCAGAGCCACCCAGTGACTGGGTGGTGATGGTCAGCTCCTCTGGGAAAGGAATCCAGGAGGCCTATATCTGTGCACATGCTTCAAGGCCTGCTAATGCAGCTTCCCATCATTTGTGACTCAAAATTTGAGGTTAACCTTTTTGCAGCAGTTTTCACAGTGACATTTTTTGAGTCTTTTGGTGCTGTTAATTTAATCAAACAGGGCAGACCCTGGAATGGGGCGTGGATGTCAAAGGATATTTGGATTGATGGGCAGGAGTTACACATCCACATAAGGCAATCTAAAACAAACCAGATGGGGCAACATAATACTTGTTGAGACTAGGGAGGATTGCCCTTCCTGGTTCAATGCATGAGGGCATACCTTGGAGGGAGGTCGGCTGTGCAAGGGCCACTTTTCATTCATGTTGATGGAAAATGCCATTCCCACTATTAGTTCGTGGCTATATCGAGTTCCAGATTGACAAGTCTTGGTCTCCCAGCAGAGCAATATGGTTCATACTCATTTCGTATAGGGGTTGCCATGCAGGTGGCAGCTAGTGGGTCAACTGTGGAAGGGATCAGGTCCTTAGGTAGATGGCGATCAAATGTGTTTCAAAGATATGTGTGGCCGGAACTCCTTCTCTAATTTCTTGATTTTACAGATTTGGCTGCTGACAGTTTCAGTTATGTGGTTGGCCCTCTTGGGATGGAGAGATTGTCATGGGGCGATTTCTCCTGAGTGAGTGGATCTGGCTAGACAGCAAGTAGACAAAGCAGTGTTCAGGTTCCTGGAAGAGGGAGAAAAATCAGGCACCCAGACATTTATCATGGACAGTGGGCCCTGTTTAGAGAGGATGGAGTGCATTTATCTGAATGGGGAATGGACATATGGCTACATTGAGTGTGCCATGCAATTCTTGAATGGATACGGGTATGAGCAGTGGTGGGAGCGCAGGGAGGCGTATTCCCCCATGCTCTTTGGTGGGTGGTAAGCATGGGATGGATCTGTTTAGGGCAGCCAAGCTTGCATGCTGGCCATCCCATATTTGGGGGACCCAATAAGGGGCTGTGTGGAAGCAGAACCGGATGTTGGGCTTACATTTCTGGGTGGCAGTTGAGACCCAACAGAGGTGGATGCCCAGTGGGTTCTCATCCAATTGCCACCTCCCAGAGGTTAACAGGCCGTTTCGGAAAATACAGGCTGGCTAGCTGGTGGAACTTGTTGAAAGATGCCTGCTGACAAGGGCTGCCTTGCAGTCAGCTGACCACAGGAGGGCAAGATCTGTTCCTAAGCTAAGCCACGCTCATTCAGTTAATAAAAGGCTGTGGCCAGTTTGCACGCCAAAAGATTAAACTGGTGCTGGTGTACTTGTTGAGGTGTGACCAATATTCCCTTGCAAGGCAAAAAACTGAAGCATAGCATAAGCCAGGGGTCTGCAGGAGCTCCAGAGGTCCACGGCCTTTCCTCTCCCACCTTAATGGACTCAACCACGTTAGTCCCCCTCCCCCGAACAGTTTTCTTATGGTTTCTGCAACTGGGAGGGGGTGGAACCTGCATGCCTACTCCTACTTTAAACTGCCTCTTGTCTATCCCTCCTCAAGCTTACCAGTTAATGCAGGTAGTGATGTCAGTTCTGCTGACATGTCATTTCCAGGGGGTTTAGCAGGGAGGTATAGCCACTTCTGAGACTCCTCCAAGCCTGAAAGCACCTCCATGGTCAATAGATTGAAAAAGGCTGTGTTAAGCTATACAAAACTTACCTAATAGGATCCTACTTTTAATAAGCTAGCAGTATAGGTCAGTTCCTAATCATTTATCTATGTTTGTGAGCCATTCTGTGCAGTGTAACCCTGTCACTGGTGCAAAAAATTCCTCTTGAATAATTTTGTTTTGCAAAGTTCGCAGAAACCCAGGAGAAGGTGAGCTTCAGCCAAACACATATAGTCTCATATACTTATTCAAATACAGAGTGTTAGGAAGGAAAGAAAAATCTTCTGAAAGGAGCAGAAGGCCAAAAAAATGCCTATGCATAGATAATCAGAGAAACAATTATGGAATAGAATTAGGGGACTTCACTCCTACAGCCATTTAACATTTGTACATTTAAAACAGGAAAAATTAGATTATGATGCAAAACATCTTCATGAAACAGATGACAATACTCAGACTTGGGTAGTTCTGAATTTCAGTTTTTGGCTTTCATAGTACATCAGTTTTTGTTTTTGTAGCTCTCCCAAACACTCTCAAACATAGTTGACATGCCTAATTAGTTTCAGAGAGAATCATGTGCATTTTGCTTCATCATACTTGTGGTTAGGATTGCTATAATAGTGCTCCACCAGGTGCTTTATGTCTTTAACCACTATATGACAAAGCATGGAAAAGAAGTTATAGGAAAGGCTTCACCTGTTGAATTTCTGCACTTAAATTTTAAAAACCTGGCATGCCCCAATCCAGATACTTGTGTTTGGAGGAGACATTAGTTGATACAAATATTGCCAGCTGAGGCCTTGTCCACAGTCAATTTTTTATTGTGGCCATTTTCACATGTTTTGGATTGCAGTTTAGTAATTGGTTGCTAAAGGATTTTTCCCCATCATTTCAGACAAACCTTTTGGTAATCTGCTGTTAGTAGACTTTATTTACCTATTCCTACAAACCTACTTGTGTCAGGTTAGTAAAACATGGTTGAACTACTTTTGAGTGAAGCTGCTTTCTACCCCTTCATTATGCTTCTGGATTGCTGTGGTGTGCTGTTTAAAATGTCTGTAGCACTTCCTGCAATGCCACTTCTCCCACTCCTACACAATTTTCTGTAGACTTTCCCCCCAATGGTGCCACTACAGCACTGAAGTGCTATATTGGGTGAGCGCTATAGCACTCAACTTAGATTTTTTTTAAACCTCTCCAAGGAAGACTGCATGGTGAAAGTCAGGGCAGGGGAGTGGCAGTTTTAAATGACTGTGGCGCTTCAGAAATGGCTCCTTAACAAAAGTAAATTCACTGTCTCCTGCTCCCCCTTTACTCAAAATCGGACCAACAATAACATCCAATTTAGAGTGGTGATGTGAAAATCTGAGTCAGTCAATAACTCTCTAAGTCACATGGAATACACATACCTCTGACTTCTGCACTGAAAACATCTGAGAATACATAGAGGTGTTTTATTACTGTACTAAGACTATACTGCTTTGAGAAAGAGTTGTGTTCTTTCGTATAACTTAGCACATCAGCAAGGGAATCTTCACTGTCATTCTTGTTTTACAGAGGTTGACAGGTAAGGGTTTACAAGATCTCAAGGTAGAACTTGGATTTAATACAAAGTCTCAAAGTCCAATGCTTTGTGCTACCTTTTTGGAAACAAGAGCTTTCAAAATGGTGTAGTGGAAGGAAAGTGAAAATTCTCTTTCACAAGTTACAGGAAATGCACCTTCAAGGGATCATGCAGATAGTTCAGTGTATATTCCCCTATCCCCTTTTTCAGTGGTGGCACTTCCTTTGAGGTGTCTATTTTAAAAGCTTTTAAGGTCACGCTATCTGTCACGCTAGGAGTCCTTACTTCAAGGCAGTCTCAACTACTTCAACATTACTTCAAAGCACTTAAGGAATAAACAGCACTTCACTGGAATTAAAGTACTGTAACAATTAAATGCTTTAAATTGACCTAGTGAGATCATAAGAGGTCACCTGTGGCTGACCAGGCAAAGGTGAGGTGCTATTTAATTCAGTAGGGGAAGAGGTTCATTCTAACAGACTCTGAGAATAGCAATGTAAGGGATAAGTAGCTATAAAAAGAGCTAGAGAGAGTATTCAATCTTGCATTACCCTGCAACAGGAAACACAAATTGCAACTCAAAAGCAACATATATTCAGACAACATTATAAAATATCTAAACATCCACACAATGTGGATTTTATATCACAAAGTACTGCAGCCTGATTCCTTGAAGCATTGAGCAAAACTAAGTCAATTAACCATTTTAGTTCCAGTGATCTGTTGTCTTATAACTGAATATTTCCTGTAAGAGTAGGTTCTAATCTGTAAAAGTCCTCAAGGCAAAACCTTGCTGAAACCATGGCTACAGGGTCACCTATGGATCTATCATGGATGGCAGAACTAGTTAGATGCACATGAAGTGTTTAGTCTTCGACTCAAACAAGCAGCTTTTAAAGACAGCTTTGTATGAAAACACAAACAAAGGCTCATCAATGCTAGAAATGTTTTATTGAGCATATTAATCTTTCATAACTGAGTGCCGAATGTATTAAAATCTATTCATCTTAAATGCATTGAGACAAGTGATGTTTTTCATAAAAGTTTTATTAGACTAAGAAAAAAGTATTGAAGGACAAATGACACAAACTCTTAACTAAAATATGTTTACTGACAAATCACAGTACATTGTGAGTCAGCTGCGTCAAGTGTGTACACACAATGCCTGCTGACCGTTTCTACAGTTAGAATAAACAAGAAGTAATGAACAGGAACTAGCACAAATAGAAATAGAGATAAAAGAAGTAATGTTCAAATATATAATCTAGACAGATTTGCAATCAGAGAGGGTCATTTGAGCATGACCCTCCTAAAACTTCTCCTGGAGAACTGTACATTACATAGTTTAAGAAGATTAACCTCCAGGCGTGGATTTGAGATGAATCGCTCAGCATCCTGGGATAATCTTCATTCCTGGACCATTTTCTGCCCACTGAAAGAAGTCACACTGTTTATCCTTCCCAAGAGGGCACACAAAGAAATTCTTTCCGTTATTAGGGCCAATCTTCAACACTGTCCTCATAATGCAGCGCTTCCCATGATTGCAGAAAGGAAAATGCAGGTCTGCCCACTGTGGAGAGAAATCATTTTCCCTTTAACACAAGATTCTATAGCCAAATATCTCCTTCAAACAGGTGGGAGGAAACTTTCCTTTAATTCTGATGGGTAGGTGGCAATTAATAAGCATCAAAATAAGCTACCCCACTTTTAAAACAAGTTTGTTTCAATGTCTGACCTCCACTGCTTTGACCTTGTGGAAGATAATTTGATTTCTAGGCTGCCCCTCTCCAAACTGAGATTATACAAATTCCACATACAAAAGATTTCAAAATAGAATCACAAAACTTTACTGTCCGTTCCTTTTCAGGACTGAAGGTCAAATGATACCACTTTTAGTTATTATACATCAAGGGGGAACAGGGAATAATCAAATCGGAGTGAACTGAAAACCAACACACAAAGGGAACTATCCTGATATATTGCCTTGTCAGAAGTTACCAATGCCTATCACAAAACAATGGCATAAATCCTGAGTAAACAAAGAAATGGGTGAGGGAGCCTTCGGGGAGGGTGGTAAATAAATGCATTAAATGCAATAAATAATAAATATATAATAAACAATGGATGCACAAACACAGCCTTCTCTCTAGACAGCAACTAAGCTGTTGTGGCAAAGAATGTCTATGCTGAAAGTAATCGGACTGGACTGTTGTGGATTATAGGAGCTTGTAAGTACAGCCTTGTTCTATACTGCCTTCCAGTTTGCTTCAGGGCCAAATTCAAGGTGCTGATATTGACTTTGAAAGCTTTCTCTGGCTTGGGGCCACCATATTTTAAGGACTGCCTACCTCCATATGAACCTACTCCACCTCTTAAATCATTTTAAGAGGCCCTGCTTTAGGTGCCCCTGACATGCAAGGCTAGACAGGTGGCAACTCAAGGAAGGGCCTCCTCAAACACGGCACTAAAAACTGGGGGGCTTTTTGCACGCCTTCAAAATAGCACAATGGTTGCCAATTGAAAACGCTACTGATTTGCTGTTTTGCACAACGTCGTCGACAATCTGCCACACACCTGAAACCAATATGCAAAAAGCGCTTCCTTGTAGCGCTTTCAGGGAAATCCCCAAAAGTGGATTCACCCTCCGGAAAGCGATACACTCCTGCAACCAATCTGCAACACTAGCGAAAAAGACCTGTGCGTTAACATTGTTGCGGTTTCTACAAAGTCCCTCCCCCTGGCTCTCTTCTCTGATCTTCCGGCGAAGCGATCGCCATTTTTTTTTTCTCCGAGCGAGCGGGGATAAACGCACCAGCGAGCCTCTTTCAGTTTAGAGGCTTCCCCGGCTTCAGTCCCTCCCCTTCAGTCACTAAGCACACTTCAGTCACTAAGCACACTACTAAGCAGTCACTTTATTTTTTACACATTCATTCAGCCGAAAATCGGGCCCGTGAGAGGGGGGGGGGATTTTTTTTTTCACTCGCAGGGAGCGTGGCAACGATCAAACGACAGCTCAAACACACCAGGCAGCTGTATGGGTCTCTCCGTTGCAACGAATTAACACAGATTCGTTACAATGGTTCTGGTTTTTTTTTTTAAAAAAAACCTTTCTTAAAGGGAAAGGGGCTGTTTGGGAGCATGCTAACGGCTGCCCATTGGCTGCTTGACGGCCAGGGGCGGGACGAGCTCGGCAATAGCGCTTCCTTTCTAGCGATTTCTGCCGAGACTGGAAGCCTGTGGGAAACGCTACAAAATGCAACTGGATTCCACTACAAAGGCAGGTATGCATAACGACGAATTCCACTATTTTAAATGGCGATTTTTCATTCAGTGACCAATTTGCTACAAAGATCCCGGTGCGTAAAGCCCCTGGAAATTCCTCCCAAGGGAGATTTGTCTGTTTTCTTCTATTGTTTTCCACCAGTAGGTGAAGGCTTGTCTGTTTGTTTGTTCTCTCACTAATTCTAACTGGCCTTTCTCTCTGTTTATATACAAACAATAAAATATATATGTAGTTTAACATTGTTTTGTCACTCTGGAAACTCTAAGTTGAGTAGCAAAGTGGCATAGAAATGCTTTAAATAAACAAATAGCTACAGGAAGGCAACACTTCTCTGGAAAATACCATAACTGCTTGGCTGAAAAAACATTACTCCAAACTCGCCTTTCCCCAGCTCTTCCACTGAGGCCTGAAGAGCTAAAGCTTGTGCCACTTTCTTGTATCATTTAAATTTTCAACCAACCCAGGCAGGAACCCCTATTATAATTATCTGTAATTATCACTCTGTTGGGGAGGTTTGTTATTTAATTTTCTATACAGTAGTACATTTATTACTGTAAGCCATTAATTTGAGATAGTGGAAAAAAACAACAGCTTGGTAGTAAAAGTCTTCCTTTCTTCTGAACTACACAAAAATATGTTTGGAAAAAGATTCCCCAGTGGCATTCTACCAGCATTTCTACAGGGCCCAAAGCAAGGAGGAGGCAAAGTACCTATTCCTGGGGATTGAGGGACTAATTGTGGTCCAAAATCAGTGTGTGATGGAGTTGATGTGAAGAACAGAAATCAGACAAGATCACTCCTTTTGTGCTAATGGAAAAGGTGGTAGGATACAACCCCGTCATTCCCATCCATAGTCTATTATGTTTGTGAATGACTGACTGAAATCCCGAAGTAGCCATGATTGTTCAAGAAAGTGATGTGTCCCCTTTAAAGAAGTTAGGCCAGTTTGTCATCTCACGTACTTCAAAATAGTCACACCGAGTCTCTCTAGGTAACGGACAAGTGTAAAATTGCCTGCCCTTGTTTTCTCCGTCCTTCCTCACCACACGGAGAATGCAGACACGGTGGTGTTTACTGCAGTGAGGGCTACCAGCATTTAATGTCCGGGACCCATCTGTCATATTAACTGGAGGTGCTCTGTAATGACAGGTTACAAAATAAAACCTGCATAAAGCTAAAGGGATTAGTTACCGCAGAACCATCGCTCCTACCATTCCCCCTGCCACAACTCTCACAAACTCTTTTCATAACAACTATCAATAATGTATCTTAATAAAATACAAGCCCAACCTTGATATTTTATCTGCCCTACTGGTTTTCCTCTACGTAAAATCAAGGACTATATGCTCAACATCCTGGAGAGTAAAATGAAATGCAAGTGACAAATTTAAGTCCCCAAACTTGCCTTGACTCTTATTTTTATAAACTGCACCATTCTAGCATCGCTAGCATAAATTCTGCACTTTTATGTAGTTTAAAGACATCCTGAATTGGCAGCAGCAAGACATACTACAGGCCCAATTCCGTCCAATTATGTTCTTCCCCTCTGGAAAGCTATTACAAGTGTCTTAGACCAGGCCATGGGGATCTCTACCTACTTGTCTGCTTCACAGACAATTTTCCATGCTCTTTGATCAAAACTGCTTTAATGATCCCAATCATATTCCACTGAGGAAGCTGTCTGACTGGCAGAGCAGAAAAGTGTATTTTATGAAGGTGGCAGGGAAGCTTTACTCTCCGATACTACCGTCATTGGGAAAGCTGGAGACCAACTCTGTTCACAATACGAAGGGCATGTTCCTTGACAGCTAATGCTTAAACAAGACTAATTCTCTTCCTGTGACTGTGACTAAGTAGTAGGCAACCTTTGGGCAAGTGTGCAACTCCAAAGCACTAGACAGTGCCATCCTAACACTCACTGTAGAATATATAAAACCTCTCATAGTCTGCTAGTTCACTTCCCTAGGGAGGAGGACACATGGGCAAGATTGACCCAACTACAGGCCCTATCCATGGGGCGCCAGATTCATCATGCTAATCTTCTTCCTTTCGCTTACACTCATCTTGGAGCCTCATCTGAAATGTACAGAACCATTTGTTCAAGTCAATTTTTTTTAAAAGCAGTTGTTCTATCCTCCTGGTTTTAGACTCAGGTAACATGTAGCCCAGCTGATTAAGTTTCTGACATTTATACTGGAGAGAGGTCAAGTCTTCACGAAAAAGTAAATAGATATGTCCGACATTTAAAAAAAATATAAGCAAGCTGATGAGCATTTTAGTTTCCTAGGGCATCATTCAAAATTTGAAGTTGTGAAATTTGGATTCAGTGGACAGAGGGGGTAAATAGCCCAAAGTGATTGTTCCTCTTTGGTTTAGTTGATTACTCTATCGATGATGCTGTACCCATTAATCAACAGTGGGTTAGGAATAGGGCTCATCCTGCATTGACTGACTCCTGAACTCATTTGAGCACTGTCACATGACACACTATTCTCACTTCCTCTTTTCCTTTCTCCATACTTGGGACCCAGATGCCTAGCCACGTTGTTAATCTGTCATAGTGGGCTCCGACCCACTAAAACCTGTGCCACAATTCATTTGTCTTTAAATTGCCACAGTATTTCTTGGTTTTGCTGCAATGGACTAACAGTTATAGCCTGAAATTCAAAAGTGAGATGTAACCCACAAGGAATGCATCTGGACAGGAGTTAACCCTAGGCACCCTTTTAGATAAGCCACTTGGGCAGTGTTCCAAATTCAGCGGCATCTATTGGAAAGTTGATGTAAACGGGTGTTTTAATAAGGGATTTTATATTAATTGTTGTTACCACCACAAGTCATTCCTGAGAGTGGTGAGATAAATATCCAATAAAAAATAAAATTGGGATCTGATGTCTTAACTCAGGCATGTTTTAAGACCTAAAATGTACAATATTCCACTCTAGCCCATTAGTACACACACATGCCAGTATACTAGTCATGCCATGTTACATTGGACCTTGCCATGCATACAATTTGAGTTTTGTCTCACGAACACTTCCTTCTGGCACTCTGCAGCATGTGTAACTAGGAGCTGGTATACATTTTACATGTATTTGATGGAACATCAAATGTCTTGCAAGCAAACCCACATTAAGCTAAAAGTAAATGTTTTTCTATATAGCAATCTTGGGCTTCATGTTTGTGTTTGATTATATGTTTTTTGCAAGAATTGTGCTTAGATCTGGAAACAACAAACCTGCTCGTTAAATTCCCAGTGATAGTCCCAACAGATAAAGATGAGTAATCAATCTTCTGTTTCTTCTCCACTGGCTTTAAAGAATTGTATCGATGGGGAAAGGGTATCGGTGTGCTTACTGCATAGTGGTCGGTGTCGTTGCAATAATTTCTTAAAGAGCCGTGCAGGGAGCTTCCAACTGGAGTTAGGCTCTCGCTTCTATTTTGGTTTAAGAGAGCAAAATCTGTCATAACCAAAGTTGTTGTACCAAACACTGTTTTCCTGTTGATCTTAATTTCCGCTCTGGGTTTTGTGAAGTTGTTACAGTGGTATTTAACCAAGTCAGTTACAACTTCATCATTCGGTGTCTTCCGAACTTAAAATGAAAAAGAACAAAAGCAAGAAAAGAAAGGCATTCCAATTAGTCACTACTTTGGACCACCTCACCCAACACAGTAGTATATGCATTGATGGGGACACAGTAGCCACTGACCAGCTGCTGTGTTGTTCTAATAGCTGCAGGATAATCACCTTGGGTGCAGTCATACAACCATATCTCCAGGATGTGTCCAGCCCAATTCAAGAGGGCTCAGGTCAGAATGAACCTGCAACAAAACCAACCTTCATGCCACATATTGAGAGAGAAAACATAAGTGCATGTGTTGGAATGAAAGCATCTACAGAGAGAGAGAGAGAGGGAGAGGGAGAGGGAGAGAGACCAAACCCTTGTAGGCTCCATCCCCATAACTAATTTCACCTGCCTTCATGAATTAACTGTGCAATCCTAAATGCAATTGCAGCCTATTAAGTACATTGCAGTCAATGACTTAGGATTGTACTAAAGGCCTTGGAAGTGGCAAAAGGAAAGCTAGTGGAAGACTCATAAAAATAATGACAGAACTATTTTGAAAAAAACCAGCACTCTACTTGCCACCTTATTTGTAACGTAAATTTTCAGAGATACTTTACGCGCATTTTTAAAACTTCTTCAGGTGCCAGCCTTTGATAACAGCTTAAAAGCTTCACAACTGGAATGAAAGATGCAGAAAAAGAATATTATCATGATTTTGTTCTAAAGCTCTAAGCTACACTGTTCTTGTTGTACAGGGTCTGCTTCAACTTTTAGGCAAGCAGCTGGGTGCATAAATTCCAGGAGAGAAGTTAATTGGCAAATCTGACTTTCTGAACAGTGTAAGCCTCTAGATTCCTGGGGGCTGGCATTTGAGTGGAAGACAATCAGCCAAGAGCAACTTTTGCAGACACTAGAAAGGCCTGACTGACTGCAGAGACAGTAGTTTGCCTGCCTTGTCTGGCCCACACCCTATGCACCAGAAGGTCTCCATCAGCATGCCTTTTCTTACCCGCTCTTTGGACTTTTGCAGTCCATTCATCTTAAGCATAGTCATGTCTCTGATTGCTTGTCCAATTCCTGCAGTGGTAACATGACAGCTGTTCAGACAACAGCTAACAAGTCCAGAGTGTAAAAGGCTCTGGCATTATTAAGAATTGTATTTATTAGAGGATTTTGTCAAGTGCAGCTTTCAGTTTCCAAGTGATTCAGTGACAGCAGAAGCCACACCTGCTATTGTCTGTTATTCCTTAAGGGGACAGTCAAGCTTCCTTGGCCTGAATGGGTCAGATGGGTCACACAAGTGTTCCCAGATCATGGTGGTGGGGGGGGGGGGGAGGAAAACCTTGCTTTAGCTACATAAGAAAGGGAAAGGGGAGTAGGGCAGAGATATGCAAATGACAGTGCAGACGAGATTAGGGAGGTGAAACATGACAACCAAGAAGGCAAGATGGTATTGAGAAGGTAGCTTGTCAGCTAGACCGATTCTGCTGCAATGGCAGAAGGCAGAGAGAGAGAGACACAGAGGACTAAGACAGAAATGGGGGGGGGCATAATAGACAAGTTTATGCAGCACACAGAAGGCAAGTTAGGACTTCATATAAAAGGAGGGAGAAGTATAGCTGGGGTAGAAGTGGAGCAGAGATTATGACACTACTGCAGCGTATGACAGAATGAAACACAAATCTCCATCAATCGAACTCCTACACTGCACACACCCCCCCCCCCCCAAAAAAGCTGAATGTTCTACCGTTGCCTGGGGGGTTTTCATAACCAGCTTTTAAAAATATAGTTTGGCATTAGAAGTCCCAACTGATTCTTTTTAAAAATCACCATTTTTTTTTATTAGAGGGCTTAAACACTTCTCAGACACACGCAAACTTCCACTGTCTTTGAAATGCCATCAGGGTAGAAGACAGCATTTGTCCCTCCCAGCTATAAAGAAAATAGATTTCTTTCCCCTTTGCAAAATATATTCCATTTCAATTTATGAAACATTTGGTCTGACAATTCAGGAAGTTGCTGAAATAGGCAAAAAGTACAAAAGGTCTAACTGAATAATTCATGCCACATAGGATAGGATGGGATAACAGCTGTGAAAGTATATATTTCAGTTACAAAAGGAACATGCCATTATAGCGCAAACAGTTGTTCCCTAAGACGACATGCTCTGGGACTTGTGATGCAGATTCTAAGAACACACGCATCTGCTCAAGGCTATTTTGCAACCTCTCTCAACACATTGTCTTTCCTCTGATCTTTATTTCCTAGTCTGAAGAATTAAGAGCTATTCTTTTGCCTTCCCCAAAGAAGTGTCTCTTATAATTTAGTTGGGCAGGGACCAATACGTGTAAAATACCAGGCACGCTGCTGCTGATAGAATACCACTTGTATATGGCTGATCATGGGTTTTTTAGAACATGTCCAACTTATACCCCTGAATGTTTAGAGATATTTTTCATGATATTTTACAAGGTGCTGGTAATAGAGTGAGGGTACCTATAGGGCCATGCAAGCTGTGCCCTAATTGCCCTTCAAAATGTATTGGTTTCTTTATAATAAGTTTCAAATTGAAAGGTTAGGCAAGCATTCAAATCATGCATCAGGATCAGAGTGCTAATACACACAATTACTCTAAATACACATTGCCCCGGTACCGTGTTCAACAATCAGTTCCAGGCTATATTACATTGGCAGGCAATCATACAAACTGCATCATTACTTACCTTCGGGCCTTGGAGTCAAGCAAACATCACAGATTTTGACAGAAGGCTTATTTATTAGAGTACAACGCCTACAAGCCCACTCCTCTTCTGATTTCTGAGCCACTTGTTCATTAGAACATGACCCCCCGCTGTATGCCCAGCCAATTAAACTATTTCTCCGTGGCAGTTTGCTGTTCAATGAAGGAAAGAGGGGGAAATGATGTTAACCCTTTGAGAGGTTTGTTCTGAAAGTTGTATTATACCAGGAAAGTATAATGGGGGATAAAAGACTGGACTTTAATAGTTTGGCCATCAGGATGGAAGAAGGATCCATCCTGATGGCTGAATTTCCTAGGAGGTTCTCACTCTGTCCTTTAGACTTGGCCAACTTGAGCTCTTTCAGTTTTGCCACCAACTCATGGGACAGGAACTGAACCACACTACTTTACAAAATGTCAAAGGACATCAGATATTATATTATTAGTTGACTCTGTGATTGAATAGCCTGGTGCCCTAACAACCATCCATGTAAAATGACACAGTGTTGCAGTATTTTCTCTCTCTCAAGTTACAGCTGTTTTATGGTGACCCTGTGGAGTTTTTGAGGCAAGAGACATTCAGAAGTGCTGTTTCTGTGTTGTAACTCTGGATTTCCTTGGTGATCTCCTAACTATTTACCAGAACTGACCCTGCTTTTATTCTAAGATCTGTCAAGATCAGGCTAGCTTTGACAGTTAGTCAGTGTTCCAGTCTTATTTCAAATTCTTCAGCCAACCAAAAGCTGATGGAAGTTATTATCAGTCACCTGCTTCTTCCTACGCAACCTTCTTAAAATGTATTATTCACCTTATCCTTAAAAAAGTTTACCTGACCTTCTACAATTATAACTTAACAATATATCATTCCTTAGACACCCAAATACAACATAAACAAAAGAAATCAAGACTGAAAGTTACACAATTTTATATAATAAAGACAAAACAAACAAAAAATTGGTGATGGAACTGTGTACATAGCAGCTGCTTCAATACATTGGTTTCTGTCCTGTTGGGAATACATACATGCATGGACAACAGCTGGATTTAGCTGTACGTGCCCTTTCATTAGGGAAAGGCTTATGGCTAAGTGGCTCAGTATTTGCTTTGCATTTTAGAAGACTACAATCTCCAGCATTTCCATTTAGAAGGTTTGTATGGCAATCTAACTTGGTATAAGGCAGCTTCGTGTGCCTGTCTCATAGTTCAACCCATGCTTACCACACTACGAACTTAAAGAGTCCAGCAGCATCGTGTTTCCTACAGTGGCCGATCAATACGGGCCATCTTTTGCTAGCCCCTTTGTGGCAATCTGAAAAGCTTGGCCTGTATTGAATGTAGGATCCATCACACGCTGAACCCTATATGGATCCACTCAGCCCACATTCTGAACATGTCTATTTTTGTCATGCTGAAATAAGCCTTTGTTAAAATCCCTTCTGCCTCTGAGATTTAACACAGCTTGGTGATTACATGGGCTGTGCTCTTTTTACAGCTTAACAAATGGAATCACTGCTGACTTTGTATTTTTCATGAGAGAAGTACAGAAAATGATATGCCAGTGTGGCTGCTGCTGGGGCATCTGTTCCCGAGGGTCCTTGTTTTAAAATCAGGACACAGGCACAATCACAATGTTACAAGTGTATGAGATATGTAATGATTCAGTGCAGGGATTTCTCATTATAAAGAAAAGTTCTGCAAATTTACCAGAAAGGGGAGTGAATTAAGCTACCTTAGTTTTGTAAGACTACCATGGGAAAGGAAGTAAGGAGAGCAAAACTACAGTATGTAATTATAACCTGTGGGCTGGATATTGACTGTGTACAGAAAGCAGGAGCATTGGGCAAGGAGTTACTAGCTTCTCAAATCAGCTCTTTCCAAATCCATTTCACATGTCCAAAAATGTCATGGAAGCTCAACAACCTACCCAGGATCCACCAGCTGAGGTTTGCCGTTTTGACACTGGGGGCAGAAGTATGTCATCCTTCTATTCTCTCCTAAACGGCACACTGTAATCTTTTCCCTGCACTGAACACAGTTGGACCGCTTGTATACCTTGTAATGCTTGTATAAGGCCAATCCTGTCTTACGACACTGAAACAAAATAGAAATTATTCATAGGTCTTAGAAGGGTTCCAGTCAAGTTCTAGAGTCCACTGTTGGTTTCCAAGCAGCTGATGGTGGCAGAGTTTAAATACGCAAGGGAAATGTAGAGCAGCAGCTGCTTAAAGAATAAAAGTTTTATTCAAAAGAGAAAGAGAGGAAAGAGATAGTGTTATGGAGAAGAGAGACTCAGGGGTTGTCAACCCCCGGTCCTCAGCCCGGTACCGGGCCGGCAGCGGCCGTGCCTGCCTCCCCCCCCCCACAGCGAGAAGCTCACCAGGCCGCTTTGCTAGCGGCCCGCTAGCTCCTCGCTGCAAGGGGGGGAAGCAAGTGCGGCCGCTGGCATGCTGGCTGATGCAAACGCACATGTGCAGCAGCTCTGCACATGCGTTTTTGCGTGGAGCTGCCATGCGTGTGTGTTTGCCCCCTCCGGTGGGGTGAAAATGCGCATGCGCAGCAGCTTCGTGCACGTGCATTTGCACGCCACTGCCGCACGTGTGCGTTGGCGCCCTGCCGGCGGGCATGGGCCGCCGGCTCTCTCCCACCCCCGGAAGTGGTCCTCAACCAGGAAAAGGTTGGGGACTCACTAACTATTGTTTTTCATCTAAAGGCAAACAGGGAGGAAGTGAGTTCAAAGGAGAAGGAAGTCTCCAGCTGAGCCAATCATGATACAGGAAAAGATTTTAAGAATGCTAGGAAGTTTCTCTGCTACCTCCTCTGATGCCCCCTGTAGGACATTCTTCATATTCTATTGAAACATGCACATTACAGATCTTGTGTATTCCAACAGGTATAAAGAAAAGAGCTTCCTCTAGTCATATGGTAGGATGAGGAAAGATTTAAACATTTATATTATAGCATTTTTCATAGGCCTTTTGTTAAAAGTTTTTCTTCTCTACCTTGTAGAAGAGGAGAGTGAAATCCCGAATCATTTTCACCAAATGATGTGTCTGCTCGTCTGTTAACTGAGAAGCCTAAGATTTAAGAGCAAGATTTAAAAACAGTGAAACATCTCCTAAAATAATGCTTATAGATGCTTCTTAGTCGAAAATATGACTGTGTTTGAAATATACTAACAGCCCAAACTTAAACAGTCACAGTACATGTAATTGGAAAAACAGGTATTTTAAACCATTCAGAATAAACAACTCTACCACAACAACAGTCCATCTTCACATAAAGAGGCCCTGGTGCTTTATGATACTGAAGACCCTGGTTACAATCATGCTATGGCCGCTCCAATTCCCTTTCCCCCCAGATCAATTAAATGCTATATTCAATCGATTTCAAGTATTTCTTGCCAACAAGACAATACAGCAAATACACAGAAACTAAAAGAAGAAAAATATGCCATTTTTCTCGACCCGAAGGAGTCTCAAAGCAGCTTACAATCACCTTCTCTTTCCTCTCTCCACAACAGACACCCTGTGAGATGGGTGAGGCTGAGAGGGCCCTAATATTACTGCTCGGTCAGAACACCTCTATTAGTGCTCTGTCAAGCCCAAGGTCACCCAGCTGGCTGTATGTGGGGGAGGACTGGGGAATTAAACCTGGCTCACCAGATTAGAAGCCACCACTCTTAACCACTACACCAAGCTGGCCAATCATTTCATCTTTTTCAGTTAATAAGTTATTTTTTGGCTTCTATTTTTAGATGAAGATTGCAGTACCCACTTGCTAGGAGAAAGATTAGCAGTAGAACCTGCAAAAGTACAGTCTTTATGCCATCTGGCAGCACAGAACTATTTTTGCCTCATGAAGAGCTCTGGGTGTTTGAAGTCATCTCAACTCGTTTGAAGCACTAAAACTCTTTGCCTAGGAATGATTTTATTGCAATGCATATGGCATAAAGACTCCCGAATCCTCTGCAGGTTTCTACTGCTTCTTCCCCTGTCAATTTAAGGCCCAAAATAAGCCTAAAGGATGAAGTATCTGCTGCAATTGATTCCTAACTGGGTCTCCCAGTGTACCTTATTGAGGAATGTAAGTTCAGTCACACCCTATCATTTTGTTAGATGATCCAAAAAAATTCTGTATCCAGAGATCATTGTGGCAAGGTGAACATGGCCCTTCCCTTCCATCTGCTCTCGGTCTGGAAAGAGGACTGTGTTTCACACATCAACTTTACAGTGATATTTGAACCTCACTGGACTCTTATTTTTTTCCTAAATGAGATGACTTCCTATTGTTTTAATTCCTCTCTCCATATTGCATACTAACACCAACGATAGTCTATGAACCTATGAATCTAACACCAAAGGCCGACAAGACCTAGAAAATCTTTTATTTTTCCCTATGTCAAGCAGCGATGGCATCAGCATCTGTTCACGCACAGCAATAAAAGGTGGAATTCCTTCCAGCAGCAATTGCATCTTTCAATACACAGCTACAATCTTATCTGCTACATATGAACAACAACCTATAGATTGGCCACTAATACAATTCATGCATGATATCTGTGGGGTCCCAAAATATGTGGCTGGTACTACCCCTGGATTGTAACTTGGCCAGCATCCAGTTGAATCTAGGGCTTGGATACAACATTAAAACTCAAAATTAAGTTTGTTTATTTATTATATTTGTATACCACCATCCTCTAAGGTTCTCTGTCACCTTCAGCTTGATGAAGAATTCTGTTGAGCTCAAAAGTTTGCACAATGTTTTGAACCATCTCATATGGCCCTCGAAAAAGGTGTTACATGGATTTTCTTTCTTGTTCAAGGGGAACATGGACCAGATAGACGTTGACCTGCTTAACTTGTAGGATGTTCTATTGATATGTTAAACTTTTAACAAAGTCCAAATTCAATTGCAAGTAGTCTTAAAGACTGTACATACTCTAACACCTGGATGGAGACCACTGTCAAATAGAGCTTCATTCTTTATTATGTTTCCAACTCCAGGTAGGACTGCCTGATCAAGCAACACATCACATAACAGACGGTCCTTCTGCTTCTTTATCTCACTTTCTGCTCTCAAGAAACTAAATTTTGGAGAGCATACATCTAAGTCTTCCATCATCCTAATTTTACATTCACTTTCAGCAGTATCCCTGTAAGACAAAAAGAAAGGAAGAGAAAGAATGCTGTCAAAATATGTCACTGTAAGTTGATAGAAATGTGTCATGCAATTAAAACACTGAACCAGTTATGAGAATGAACAGATAAGTGTTCAAAGGTAACCAATGCTAAGATCAGTGTAGGAGGAAAACCTGCTCATATTTCTAAAGTAGTCACTCTTGTTTTGATGGCTCTATCTCACCCCCCCCCCCCCACCACCACCACCACCACCGGGCTAAAAAAGAATACTGAAAAGATAGTTAAAATGATGCTGTTTCATTTTTCCCCATCAAAAAATATTTAGAAGTGGTGGGAGAAATACTAATGGACATAGCATAGGGGCAGGGAGAAACACCAGAAAAATATACTCTTGCTTTCTGAAGATGCTAGACCTCAGGATCATAATTAAATGGACAGACAACAGCATCATAATATGTATTTATTTACTTAATTTATACCCACAACCTTCTCCATTTTACTTTCACAACCTGTGAGGTTAATTAGGGGAGTTATGGAAGACGCTCTACACCTAACAGTAGAACACCATCTACCTTTTAATGGTTGTACATATATATATATTAAATAACCCACCATCTGTTTCCTTGCAGGAGCTTAGACCAGGTTTCGCCCATATCAAAGCGAAAGGAGTGTTCACATAAAAGAAAACCATAGCTCTCAGAGATGTGATAATTTTCTCCATGTGTTACAATTAATTGCCTGAAATAATGAGATTCTGTCAAGGATAGCAGACTGCTCCAATTAACTGATAAAGACCAAGGTGATGCTAGAGGGGAAATCTTCATTTAAGTAACTTCCCACTTGCAAACTTGCATCATCCTTCCAAATGCTATTGGATGACTACTATTCCGGAGGCAAAGAAATGGCTCAGAGAGGTGGTGCTGACCCCTTTTTCACTGGAGACAAATAGCGTTAAAATATAAAATTCCTCTAAGCTTATCTTTGATGGTACCACAAGAGTCACAAATCTCTCCCAACCTTAGACTGGCTGGTGAAGGAAACTTCTTTTAGACTTTCCCCCTCTCCCAATCTTTAAAAACAAAGATGTTTCATTACTTCAGCAATATAACATCCCTATTTGTATGGTTTATTTACTACCCTCCTTCAACACCCTTACTGATAACAATGGTAATTATGCCTTGTTTGTTAACATTCCAAGAAAAGCCATTGACTTTTATTGGATACTGATGAAAGCTCTAGTGGAAATCATCTGATCCAGCAAGTAAAGCAATATATATTCGATACTGTATGGAGAAGAAAAGTGAATTTCCACAATTATCTGTGTATAAAAGGGATGCTCATTTACACTGAAAACTGTGTGATAATTAAAACAGAATGATTATTTTAGCCTTTAATAAATAAGGTCTTGGCACTGTAATACTTAATATCCTTTGACCTATGTACATGCATGTGTGATATCTATTAAACAAATTAAGTGGACTGCTTGTCTTTAAGCAGGTATTCCCCTTCATTTAGGATACCCTTGGGACTTTAGCACAGCAGTCGTGATATCCCATTTTCTAAGGTGAAAGAGCTCACAGAAAAGGGTACGCTGTTTTACCTAAGTTCCACAGTTGCATCACGGAAACAAACCAGGTCAGCAGTGAGTTGTATTTCCAAGACAGCTGATGCTCCATTTTTGTTTCGACTTGCATCTGAATTGATATGTAGAGAGCCATTCATGCCAAAGTGGATCCTGGAAAAGAAATGTTTCTTGAAGATTTTTTTTTTTTAAACTCATGATTCATAACTTTTTTAATGTTGCAAGAAAAGAAACAGTAACTGCAATATGAAAAGTGGTCTAGGAAAAATACAAGGCTGTACTCCAGCATTTTAAAAATTTAAACATGAGCTTAACTTGCAAATCCTATTGGGTTCGGTTAGGGAAAGCACCTAATTTTGTCTGAATAAAAATACTACATGTCTACATAAAAATACTGGAAAAGCCATTTATCATTTCCCCTTCTTTCTCCTTTTTACTGCCACAACTATCTCTAATATTGAGTTTATCTAATCAATATGTACAGTTATATTTCTACAGTTACTGACACATGCAAACAACCAGATAGAGCAGCATTTCTCAGCTTTTTTACCGTTGCGAAACCCCTGAAACATCCTTCAGGCTTTGAGAAACCACAGAAGAAGTGTGATCATCCAGAATATGGTTAGGAAGTATAGTTGCATACATGCCCACTCAGGCCCATCATTGGCCTTTCTGGGGGTGGGTGGGTCAACATGACTATATATGCCCATAAAAATATATAACAAATAATTAACTCCGACCCATTCAGGAAACCTCTCCAGGACCATCAAGACACCCTGGTTGAGCAAATGAAATTGCTGCTGGGGTTCTTTTGCCACCTCTTTCATCTGCACAACAACCCTGTGCAGTATGCCTCAAGTGTTTTATCTCCACAACAACCTGTGCGGGAGGCCTCAAATATTTCTTTTTCACAATAACCCTGTCAATCCCACCAAATCAGCCATTTCTGGCTGGGAAGCTGATCTTTATAGCCTGGAGATGAGCTGTAATTCCAGGAGATCTCCAGGCCCCCTCTGGAGGTTGGCTACCCTTGGGTTAGAAATATTCCTTGAAGTTTGAAAGTGGGGCCTCAAAAGGGTATAATGCCTCCGCAGCCACCTAACCAGCCACATAGCACCCCCAGCCTATTTCGGGTCAAGAAAACATTGCTGAAAGGAGGTAAGGTTGCCTGATAGGTGTAGGTTTATGTTCTGGATTTCCGCATTTCCTTGGTCTGCTTGAACCTGACTTGGCTCATGACTGTTGTACACAGAGAAACCTCCTCTTAGGGTTGCCAGCTTCAAAGTGAGGTACAAAACCCATACCAAACCATGAGCTAGTGTCCGTTGTATTGCAGCATGCAACGGACTTTACTACTAGTCTCCTATATAATAGAAGTTGGGAAATAGGCAGCCTTGCTATAGAGGAAGAGATTTCACATAACTGCAGTTGCTCTCATTGATGTACGTCCAGGTAAGAACGGACTATTGATCTGTGCATTCTGAAGACCAGGCCACCCATGCTTGAGAAAAGAAATTTCTCATCCATTATCTATCATTTGAAAAAGATACATCAACCAATTGTAAATTGGTTTAGGGCATTTTTTTAAATCAAGGTGATAACCATAGCTATTTTGGAATCTATGCCCTCTTGGTTTTCATCCTTATGTATGCTATATAACAAGACTTAACTGATTTAAGTGGATCACCAAGAAATAAGCCCTCCCCTATAAAGGCACGGTATAAAAGGTATCCTAGGAAAACACAGACTACAATCATCAATAGGTATGCAATCCATAGCATATTGCCATACCATGCCTTAGCTGGCAATCCTAACCCCCCATTTTGAGTGTTGTTTTTAGGATCTGCTCCTAGCCTGAGAACTATTTTATAGATATCACTGCAGTCTGCTGAATATTTTTATGCCCTAGCTTTTATATATTACTCTTATTTATGCCCTGGCTATTTATTCTTTACAATTTGTAACATAGTTAGTTCTTATTATTGTGTTGCATTGTGTGTATGTTTGTTTTGTTTTACTTTGTGAGCACCTTGAATAGACCTCTGAAGGTGCAGCAGATAAATTTTCTAAGACCACAAGCTGATACATTACCTAAAGTTTTATTTTAACAAATACCAGAAGATTGGCACCCATTATAGTTGCAGAAAAAACCTTAAATATACCAAGGCCAGTTTAGCTAACTGTTCAGATATCATATGAGGATTCAGAGGGACTGCAGTACCAGAAATTGGTATGTATACGGTTTCCAGTATCTCTTTACAAACCAGAACTCTGGCTCCCTAAGGTTTCATCTTTTCTTTGCTTTACTATTTCTCATTCCTCAAAAGACTCTAAGACCTGAATGAGAGTCAGTGATAAAAAAAAAATCAAACTGATTTAAATACTTGCTGGGTACAAATTATTCTGCTCACTATTTGGAGCCTCTTAAAATGCTGATTAACTTTTGTGGGGGCAGGAGGGGAAAGACAATTTGATACCTACATAAAAATTGCTCACACTCATCTTGAGTATTTTCCCAAAGGATACAAAAACCATAAGAAGAATATAGGTGATGCTCCAAGCTGAAAAACAGTCATAAATCCTGAGAGGACACTAGGAAGTAATTCAAACTGAAAACTCTACAATAAATTGTAAGAGATGATAGTCCATCTACAAACATCACGCTTCAGATTTCCCAGGCAAACCATACTGTTTTCTTCACCTTTACTTTGGCTTACTAAGCTATCAACTCTCTGTGCCTGTCATGGGGAAGGGAGAGAAGCACTCCTTCCTAAGTCTTTCACATCCTGTTTTACTATCAGAATTCTTTCACATGCAATATTAAAACCTGCCTCAACTACCTTGCCTCTATTAATAGATGTTATTTTACAGCTTGCTTTGCAAGATATATAAGTTGCCTCCATAACTGTTGAATCATCCAGAACTGTTTTTCCTTTGGGAGCAGTCACACCAGGTCTTCTCACCACTTTCCCTATTTGTCACTTAACTCCTTAGATCAGGGGTAGTCAACCTGTGGCCCTCCAGATGTTCATGGACTACAATTCCCATGAGCCCCTGCCAGCATTTGCTGGCTGAGGCTCATGGGAACTGTAGTCCATGGACATCTGGAGGACCACAGGTTGACTACCCCTGCCTTAGATCACAGCCTCCTGAACTGTTTTTTTTCTTTCATACACTACTAAAGCACAAGATCCAGTGTCAGTTTTTGCATTTGTCTAAATCCTGGGTATTTAAGTATTAAATCCAATATTTATATAGAAGGAAATTGACATTGAATGCAAGACAAATTTCCCTTTAAAAGGTTATACATACAAAAACAAAATTTGTATGCGAATGGAAGAGTGCCTCCTCTTTTTCATGACAGTACGTACAGGGAAACTAGCCATCCTTTCAGGTAAACCAAATACAACCTGAGATGGTTCTTTGTGTGGGGCTGTGGCTCAGTGGCAGAGCATCTGCTCGGTATGAAGAAGGTCCCAGGTTCAATCACCAGCATCTCCAATGGAAAGAATCAGGTAATAGATGATGTCATTTTTCATTCTCATTTATTTATATGGTCACAGACCAGGATATAGAACTTAGACATGATAAAACATTAAGATTTTAAAACATGTTGGCCAGGGGGGGGGGGGGGGAGAGAATAAAATTAGTAATTGTAAAAATGTTTAAAGTGTTTGGTTTCCGTCTGGCAGGCTTGAATCGCGTAGGCACAAAATTCCACTATCTGTAGACACTTGAGGCTAGTAGATGATGCGAAAAGCCCCTGCCTGAGACCCTGGAGAGCTGCCACCGGTCTGAGCAGACAATACTGACCTTGATGGACCAAGGGTCTGATTCAGTATAATGTAACTTCCTATGTCCATAAGTTTTTATTTACATTATTTATCAAGTTTTTTTGGGAAAGATGGCCTGGTGTAGTTGGATCTGAGACCTTAAGCAGGTTCAGTACTTGAATGGGAGACTGCAGAGGAAGCCGCTGTAGAGGAAGGCCATAGCAAATCATCTCTGCTTTTCACCGATAGGTGTACCTCTTTCTTACCGCAAAGCTTGCTCTCCAAAGTACATGAAAAGCTCTTTCCCCAGGGTTTGCACGCCACTGTAGACACATCCATTAAGCACACTCAAGACATCTTGACAAGAAATCTTATTTCCAGCTGCCTAGGTGGATAGACAGTTGTTTTAATTATCAAATACGGTAAAACAAAAGAGATTTTAAAAACATAATTTTCACACATTTACTCATATTCAGTTTACGCTAAGATAAGAAGAAATTATTTACACAACCTTAGGAAGGGCTTCATTTGTACCCAATCAATAAATATAAGAACAAGAAGAAAGTTCCCAAACACTGTATGGTATCCAAGTGTGGCCACTAAAGGCTTGCAAGGCAGAAAAGCTAAGAACTGAAATAGCTGGTTAGGTCAGAACAGTTTTATCAGTGCTGTGGCAAGCCCAAGGTCACCCAGCTGGCTGCATGTAGAAGAGGAGTGGGGAATCAAACCTGGCTCACCAGATTAGAAGTCAGAGCTCCTAACCACTACACCAAGCTGACAAGGGTCTGAAAAATATGCAAGAACATAAGAGGCGGCCTGCTGGGTTAAATCGGTGGTTCATCTAGTCCAGAATCTTGTCCCACATGCAGGCCAACCATTTCCTCTGAAGTTCCAACATAAAGGGTATCTCCTGGCACTGGTATTCAGAGGTTTAGCTATGCATGTGGAGGGTCCCTTTAATCACTGCAGTTAGTAACCTCTAATAGACCTACCCTCCATGAATCTGTCTAATGCCCTTTTAAAGCCTTTGACCATAATTACATCAACTGGCTGTGAATATCCCTTTGTCTTTTGTCCTTCCTGAATCTACAGGCTATCAACTGGCTTGGATGCCCTCAAGTTCTAGTAATCTAGGAGACTGAGGGGGGGGGGGAATCTCTTTTTAGCTTTGAACAATGGTTAAGAGAGGCAGATTCTAATCTGGAGAACCCGGTTTGATTCCCCAGTCCACCACATGAAGCCTACTGGCTGACCTTGGGCCAGAACCAGTTTTCTCAGAACTCTCAGCTCCACAAGGTGTCTTGTGGGGAGAAGAAAGGAAGGTTTTGAGATTCTTTACAGTAGAGAAAAGTGGGATATAAAAACCAACCTTGTATCCACTTTCTCTATCCCATGCATGATTTTATAAGGCTTGATCAAGTTGTTGTCATCGCCCCCCTCCCCATCATCTTTTGTAAGCTGAAAATAGCTGACGGAGTTCTGAACATACATTTCCAGTGGGTAACAACGTTGGTCTGAAGCAGTAGAACAAAGTTTGAGTCCAATGGCACCTTTAAGACCAACAAACATCACTATCACGACTATCACTAAATATTATAAAGTTGAAGTTGTGTGCAGCCAACTCACTCTCTACTTGATTGGTCCTGGGAGTCTGCTGCCAATAGGGAGATACCACGCTGCCAGTGAGGGCCAATCAGTTCAAATTGCACTCTGTCAGTGAGGTCCAATCAGTTCAAGTTGCATGCAGACAACTCAGTCCCTACCTGATTGGCCCTCCCTAGAAGTGTGCAGTCAATATGGAGAGAACACTCTGCCAATGAGGGCCAAATTTTGTTGGGCTTAAAGGTGCTACTGGACTCAAACAGTTCAGAACAGCTATTTGTAACTTTTATTTCATGCATACCAGGGCCCCCAGGAGGTAGGGCAGAGGTGGGCTTGCTTTGCTTCAGAAAGGTTCACACATGGTATGTAGAGCTGCCAACCCCAAGTTGGGGAATTCCTGGAGTTTAAAGTTGAAGCCTGGGAGGGAGCTCAACAAGGATGTAAAACCATAGATTCTATACATTGAAGTTGTCATTTTCTTCAAGGGAAATGATCTGTAATCTGAAGATCGGCTGTAATTCTAGAAATACTCCACCCTCAACCTGGAGGTCAGCAACCATAACCTGGGACCAATGTGCAGTAAGATTACCAAAACATTATGTGAGTTCCTTTAAAGCACTTAAGCCATTCTTGTCACCTGCTACAAATGAACTAAGCCCAGTGTGGGAGATGAACATTTTATTTGTATCATACACTTTTACAAAGCAAGGTAAGCTAGATGTACCTTGGGAGAAAAAAGCAGGCCTGGTTAAAAGTTCTGTTACTTGATACAACAAAATTCTTCTCCTTAAGATTGTCACCCCCCCGGCCTTAGAGCAACCATGTGCTCAAAGCATTACTGAAAGGGGCTTGGATTTCAGATGAGCGACAAAATGGAAAGCAACAGGAAACATATCTAGTAATGGCTTCTCCTATTAAGCAAAGTGCAATTTATTTAATGACATGAGCATCTGAAGGCCACTTTCACGTTAATTTTTCATTACAAGAATGGCTTACACATGAAAACTGTTCAAGCTTTAAAAATTATTTGGGATTTACACCAGTGTCTATTCAGAAGTGAGACACTGATGTGCTAAGATGATTCCACATAGCCATGTCTAAATCTTTCCCATTGTACAGTTTCATTTTGTTATTTTGAGACGCAACTGACTACAAAAAAATGTACCAGAGAACCATTAACAATGTGAAAAAGTTCCCTTTCTTCACATACAATCCAGCTGAATTAAAGATATGAGATAGAAATGGGTAATATATTGCGGATTCCTTCTGAAATGACAAACTGACTCTGCCTGTCTGTTTATTCTCCTTGTGCTCCATGTTTCCTGCTGGCCCAGATCCAAATTTACAGCTGGCTGCTTCTTTGTAAATGGCTTCGAGCTGACAAAAGATGAAGCAGCCAATTACATCCATCAAGGCAAATGACGTTTGTTAATCCGTATAAAACAAGTAATTGCAATCAATACAGAGAGAAGAGGACTGGAAATTTGGCACCTGAACTCTTAATGACTGTATACTTTGGATATAGAATAGCGCCCTGGGCCTGGAGGATCTCTGTTTCTCTATCTGTTCTCGTCTCATGACTGAAATAATAAACCATGATAATTAACCACAGCCTCATAGACAAAATAGTGTTTTGACATTTTGTAACACAATAACCAGCTTTAGCTTACACAGAATATCTAAACGGCACCTTTCAAGTGGGGCCATCAGCTGAACACAATTTTAAAAGAAACTTTTCATATAAAATTATTGTGGTTTAAATAATAACATGGCTTCAAAGGATTTGTTATGCATTTGCCACACAGCTATAAATATGCTGACAGGGTTTATGAATTCACTTACTTATTTCACAATAAAGAGTAAGTAATTGAAGGGACTAAGGTTGCTGTTTTCTCAATCACTAATTTGCTTTTAAAAGTTTTAAATGTCTGAAATAAATCGGGTGTTAACTAAAGGTCACAGTGTGAATGGCACTTATTTTCAATATATGGCAATGGCCCACTGTTGGCCACATGGAATCACCCAGTAGACTTCCTTCACCCTTCAGACTTCCTTCACATATTGTTTTTCTACAGGCAGGATGCCCACATCAGCGTCAATTTGAATAGTTCGGACACAGGCTGATGTTGTTCATTGGGAATGAATATTCCAATTAGTGTCCCCCCTCCCCAGGCAATGGCAATTGTGTCTTTCCAAAGGCTCTTTTAACCAGGCTGGCATCACTTGTTCTCTACCAAGAAAGAATCTGCTCACTAGTTGCACATCTTGGCTTACCCGGCACCTGACAACTTCACTATTTTTTCAGTCCTGCCCAGTCCAGGAAGTTCATCCAAGCCTTGATGGGGAATAACGTATAAGTAACATAATGAAACAAAAAAAGTTTATTTTGATAAAGGTGTCAACCAGGGAGTGTGAAGCATGCTGTGTTGGCAGCAGCTGCCAGGCCCAAGTCTACGTGAAAGCCAAAAGATCATGTACGACTGCATGACCGACTGCACTAAAGCAAGGACGTCATCTGTTTAGAAAATTAGGGATTTGTGAGAAACATGCCAATTGCTACATGTTTAGAATTGGGTGTGTAAGAGCACTATGAAATAGCATAATCCAGAAATAATTCTCCTCATGTAATCTACTAATACAGACCAGTCCCAATTTAAGACCATGTCAAAGCACAATGTCTGCTGTTGTTTTGCTATTATTTAGCTTGACTGATGCACAGCTGTATGTCTGCTTGAAAAAGAATAATAATTACAGTGCTGTCAATAAGGCAGCATAATGGAAGTGCAAGAGCAAACATGTTAAAAGACTTGGGATCTGCAATATACTGTGCACAATTCAAAAGGATATGAAGAATATCCTAGAAGGGGCATCGGAGGAGATATTTTTCAAATGATCACCCTACTATGTCCTTCTGGGTGCATTTGGAGACTTCCTGCTACTTTGAGCATACTTCCTGCCTGCTTGCTTCCTGAACCGACTGAATGAAAACAACAGAACACTGAGTCAGACTTAAGACTACCTCTCTCCTCTTTCTATACAAAGTTATTTCTCTTTTGAAGAAAACATTTGTATTCTTTTATAAGCTACCTGTTGCTCTGCCATCTTTGCATACTTAAACTCTGCCAACAAAAAAGACTGCTAATTTTAACATTGCAGTTCCTTTTCCAGGGATACATAATGGCCCCTTCTATCACTGTTTACTACCAGCAGGCAAAGGCTCCTTGTATGGCTTTCCCTCAATGACTCCTGCCTTATGTCTGAATTTGTTGTCTGGTATTTTAAAATATTTTAAGCTCTGTTTTTAAATTAGTTTTATGATGATCTACTTGTATTATGCTTGTTTTAATGGTTAGCCACCTTGACAGTCCAAAGTGGATAGAAAGGTGGGATACAAAGGGTGCAAATAAAATAATTAAAATGTGAATGTTGATGTGCTGCCAATAATTGACTAGGCACGCCGAAAGATGGGCATTATATGCAAGCTTGCAAACCAAAACAGAGCCCTCTGTGCATTTTTCCTAGCTGGAAATAGTAGAAATGACAGAGCCTGATGCTAGGACACTTTGAGGATTATGTTGCCTGTAATGAAGTTTCCTTGCCTACATTTGAACAAAGGCAGGAGGGAGAAAAACCCCTTCTCCATCTACCCACCCCACCAATCAGGAATGCAGACTTGGCTCTTCACAGCTCATTAACCCAAGCTGCTCATTTATATTCCAACATCTTTTCTCCTATAAAGTTCCACAAGCCCCAACAGAGTAATTTTATGCTGGCAACACAAGTGATCAAAACTTGTAGAGAAATTGCATGCTGTGTACATGGAAAGCAAGGGGGGGAAATCCCCTTGTCCTGCTCATTCACACCAACAGCAGGCCTCATTAGTATATTTTTAAGCAAACAAACAAGTCCGTTCACCCAGTAAAAATTATTTTCCTTCTGTGGGCCAATTTCAGCATGTGATCTCTCCCTGGATGGTATATTTCCTAATGACAGTTGCTCTATGGTGGGTATTGTCTAACAGGCTTCCTTCTAATAAATAATATTTTTAGAATTTGCCATCTTTCTAATTAGGCAAAGTGACTTGAGGACACTTTCCTCATTATTTCTTACACGTGTTAGATGTTTGCCGGAGCTGCACCAACTCTTCAAATTAATCAGACTTGTTATGGTTGATTTATTATGTTAATGACAAGAATATATTACAGATTGTTGGTTGTTTCTTTTAAAGTGTGTTGTGGGGAGGGGAGACACAAACAGCTGCCAGAAACCTCTTCAAGCTCACGATTTACTGACGAGATGATTGTGCCCGTTATGCCAACATCATGTCAATCAGTCATACTTTTTGCAATTCTAACATGCCAAAAATTCTTGCATGCAAATCAAGGACTATCTAACTGGGCATCCTTGCATTATATCAGAGCTTTGGGAACAGAGTCAACAGCATTACAAAGTATGGTGTATATTCTTTGAGCTGCAAAACTGATGCGTCAATGTGCTGTAGTAAGTCTTAATTCATTTAGGACCCATTAACAAACACCATGCCAACACTGAAATTACTTGATTTTTTAAAAGTCAGAATGCAGGTCTACGTCTATAATTACAAGGGATTATCTTTGATAGTGGTCTCAGCCATTCAGGACCTGGGACCTAGAACTACATGGGCACGACATCAAAATTAGGAACCAGGAAGAAGGGAAGTCAGTATTATGAGCTTAACCTTATAAAGGCCATGAGCATGTGTAGCAAAAGAGAGAGAGGAACAGGAGAGACAAGCTGGGAGCCATACTGAAAGAACAGGCCCGGCATCAAGGTTAAGGAGGAATTATTTTGACCTTGTCTTTCAGGAGCAGGAGGCATAGCGAAATATAGTCCAAAATGGGCAGTTCTAGAGAGGCTTGCAACCATGGGTTGAATACTACAGATGTTAGTGACATTAGCAGAAAGAACTGTAGACTCACTATTGCTAACAATCTACTTTAAAGAGCATTATTTGGTGCTTCAATAAAACAGAATGTAAGAGGTGCAGTGCCAAATCTGACCAGAGATCAAAACAGTTCTGCAACCTATGGTGCACAACAGCCAGCCAGCTGCCACCCACAGGGCGTGGAGAACAAGGCCTCTCTTCCTTGTTTCCTCCTAGCAACAGCATTCAGAAGTTCAACGCCCTTGGACAAGGAGGTACTCTTTACTCATCATGATTAGTAGCCAATTGATGGATTTATCTCCCATGAATCTGGCGGATCCCCTTTTAAAGCCATCTATGTTAATATATAGTCATTAATAAAAAGCAATCACAGAAGGCCTGCATCCTGCTATGACAAGAGCAGCATTTCAAAATTAATTTTCAAGGTGAGAAATTACAAAACCTGAGGGATTTAAACCAGTAATCTGATAGTATCTAAAGCAGCTAAAGTAATAGGTCTGCTCAACAGTTATTTCATCATCTAAAAAAATCCTCCTTGAATGACTGTAAAGTAAACGAGACTTTGCTAGATTCTCCTCCTCCACAGATATTAGTTTCACAAAACTAGTCAGACTGTGGTGTCAATCCTTGCTGGTCTTGGGAATGGTCACTGTATTCTTCTTTATCCAGATGGCATTTCAGGTCATTCGACCAGGCTTCTCATAATTGCTGTCTCTACATTGCTGTGTGCTGTACTAAAGGTATCTGAAGAATAACACTTTCTGCCTTTGATAAATCAGTATTTAAATGTAATATTGATTAATCTAGTATGACAAATTAATTATATAAAAATATGCCACAAGAAATGAATTTTGACTGTACTCTGGGACTCCCCCCCCCCCCACACACACACACCTCTTTTAGAGTACTCCCCCCACCCCCAATTGGCTTCAACTAGGTATGGCCTGGAAATCAATTGATTTCAAAACTACAAAGACTGTTCCCAGGAGAAAATGACTGGGCGGCAGGGGGGATATTTTCATGGCATTACACCCCTTTAAGGTCCCTACTCTTCCCAAACCCTGCCTTTTCTAGGTTCCACCCTGTTTCCAGGAATTCCCAAACCTGTGTTGGCAACCCTCGTTTAGCACCTGCATTTGAATTACATGTGATGTAATAGGCAAAACGTGCACAACTTCTTCTCCTCTCCAGCAAAGTCCGGGAGTCACAACGGTTGGCAAACAACCCTTTCCTCTGCTGGAGCCACCGCAGCGGGGCTGCTGCTGCCTAGCACGATTGTTTGCCTTTACACCGGTGTCAGCTGCTACTCACTGAGCTGGTGGCAAAGGAGACGGCGGCAGCTCGGAGCGCGGTTCCTCGCACGCTCTTCACTACCTGGCCCAGAGCTACGCGAGCGCGGAGCCTCTGGCCGTCCAGCGTGCAGCCTGGACCCTCAACCATCCTTGCGGAAGAAGGACCCGGCGCGTTTTGAGCAGCCGCGAGCAACGCAAGAATCCTGGCGAATGGAAAGAAGGCGCGGCTGGCTTCGTTTAAATTTGGCGCCTGGGAGACGCGGCTGGTGCTGCTCCGCCCAAGCACGTCCGCTTCTGGCCTTTGTCTCTCCGGCTGCGGGAGACTGAAAAAGCGCGTAAACTGGAGGGCTTAAGCTGGAGCCGGGGCGAAGGTCGGGGTGGGGATAAATAAACTTTGTCCTGCCCGGCCACCTGGGTGGACTCCGGCGGCTGAGAAGCGCAGCCCTCTCCAGGAGAAGTGAGGCGGAGTAGTATCGACTTCGCCGCCTCGGTGAGGACGAGCAGCCCTGCCCCTTGCGGGAGAAGTGAGGCTGGATGGGATGGGTCAGGCTTTTCCTTGATTAGGGCAGTGGGAAGCTGGGCGGCCACGTCCCTATTTTTTTATTTATCAATCATAGGCCGTGCAAAGTGTAGCCAGGAGTTCCGAGGGTAGTCAGGCAGCCTGGCCCCAGATTGTTTTGCCGGTTCCTGCCTCCCTGTCATGACCCCCGTGCTCCTTGGATGAACTGTCTCCTGAATACTTGAAGGTCTAGCCCAGGGAAGCCTTGCTTTGCTACCAGACCAGGAGAGATGGCAGCCCAGTCAGTCACCTCTGACAACCTGACCCATCTGCGGAGACAGAGGCTCGGCAAGGTGGCCCGGCCCTCCCTGCAGCAAAGCTGTACAGAGCAGGATTGGCCGTTCTCTGAGCCTGGCGTGGCCATGGCAGGGTGCTGGATCAGGGCTGTGACTCTGAGTAGGGGGACTGGTGAATACCGGGCTGTTGGGCTACTCTTACTCATGGTCTTAATGACCCCTCTACCCATGGTTGAGGCAAAAGGCCCATGTTCTTTTCAATTCCTATGTTTGATCCAGGACACTGGGAGTTCATTTCAGCTCTTTATTGTGACCCCAACATGATAGTACAAAGATGCAAAACCTGAGTTGAAGAAACCCTCAATCAACTCCAACCTATACAAAAGCTGCACAATATAGCTTCCTGCCAGTGTGTGCTATTGGTCAGTTTCACTTTAAACTGTCTAGATCCAGCAGGCAGGATCTAGCTGTGCATTGGTCAATTACAATGCAGGTTTACAATCTTGCCTCCACCAGAACTATAGGCACAACATCTTAATGATGACTTCTTGCTTCCTAAGTTTTGTGAGCAGGGTTTCATTATGCAGTGGAGAGTTGGCATTCTTGTTTCTACTTAAACAGCAGTTCAGTAGCATTTTAAAGACTAACATAATTTATTCCAGCATTAGTTTGTATGATTCAGCTCTCTTCATCAGATGCATGATGTACACCTCTATAAGCAGAGACAGTTATTACACTTAAATCTACAAATAGCAGACACAGAATCAACTGCTGTGTATTGAGGTAGAATGAGGCTGATATTAAAGATACAGGAGTTAGCTGACTCAATTTACTTCATTCACAGTGAAGATGTTTTTTCCATTTTAGCAGTGTGTGAAGATTAGAGAGCAATCCAAGGATATTCGTAATGGTAAATTAATTCCAAAAGCAACAGTAGCCTCAAGTGTTTATTGGGACTAACTAAGCAGTTACAAAGATGATAAAGCTTTTCAATTCATGACAGGCTGGAGGGAAGCTGGGGGGGGGGGGAAGGAACAACCCAGATATAGCATGGGAAGCTTCAGATTTTAGCATTTGAAAGGATGGAAGAGATGTTACCCATATTTACAATGTATTCAGGTAATTAAACAAGGGATAGTATATGCAAGTCCATATAGGGACTGCATATGCCAATCCAAAGACACATTCAGAGTTTATGGGTCCCTTGTTAAAAGTAATATTTCATGAGTTGTCCTATACCATCATCTGAACAACAAGATGTAAAAATTGCAATCATAATACATGTTCCGAACATCATAAGGGGAACTATAATCATCTGGAAAAAGCATAAACTTTTATTTTTATTTCCCTTTATAATCTGCCTTTCTTACTGCGTTACAAGTGTGCAAGAGCTATTCAATCAGCAAGCTGATTATACAATATGGTAACATTTGAATAACAACATTTGAATCTAACAGCAAGGATTCCTACTAAACAAAACTGTGATTTAGATACCTGTTGTATTGCATACTGAAGGGTCCAGGCCTGGCATTCAGCAAGATGGCTGAATCATGTCTGACAACCATACCTGGAACCCCCAGCAGATACCTCCAGAAAACAGTCAGCAATGTTATTTCTGTCCTGTCTTTCAGTCCAGAAGGATTCTCGAGATTTTATTCCTCCCTCCTCCAAGGAGCTCAGGCTGGCGCACATATTTGTCTCCACCTCTGTTATATGTGGTCTCAACCAGAGCCAGGGTCTTTTTGGTCCTGGCCCCAACCTGATGGAATGAGTTCCCTGAAGAGCTGCGAGCTCCTCAGGAGCTTCCACAATTCCAAGGGGCTTGGAAAACAGAGCTCTGCTGTCAGGCTTTTTTCTCCGTTCTGTGAACTTACTGCCTGTCAACTTCATTGAATGTTGCTGAGTTCTTGTATTGCAGGAGAGAAAAATGTCCACTTTGATGAGGGGCACTCAAGAGTCTCCATGGGCCCTCAGACCAACATTCCTTTTGGGCACTTATCACACAGTACAGACCCAGCCATAACCTAGACCAGAACCAGCTTGGTGTAGTGGTTAGGAGTGCGAACTTCTAATCTGGTGAGCTGGGTTTTATTCCTTGCTTCCCCACATGCAGCCAGTTGAGTGACCTTGGGCTCACCACAGCACTGATAAAGCTGTTCTGACTGAGCAGTAATAGCAGGGCTCTCTCAGCCCCACCTCCCTCGCAGGGTGTCTGTTGTGGGGGGAGGAAAGGGAAGGCAATTGTAAGCCACTCTGAGACTCCAGGTAGAGAAAAACAGCAAATAAGAACCAACTCTTCTTCCTTTTCTTCTTTCTCAATCAGGGGTTTCTTGACAGCCCTGGAAAGATTTCCCAAATGGATGGGAGTTAATTTTTAATTTTTTAAATTGTTAAACATTTATTGGATGATATGACCATATATGAACCTGCCCACCCCCTCCCAAAATGCCCAATGATGGGCCTGGAAAGGGTGGAAAGTGGTGGGGTCCTGGGTGGGCATGTGCACAGCTATGCTTCCAAACCATATCCTGCATCATTTTGCCACTTGTGGGATTTCTCACAATGTGAAGAATGTTTCGGGGGTTTCTCAATGGTAAAAAAGTTGAGAAAGGCTGACCTAGACCCATCATAAAAATATGCTACATGAGTTGCATGGTTCCTTTAGTCCCCTGGAGTGATCAGGACCACTAGAACTTTGCTTCCCTGGAACCTTCTGTTCTTCCCTTCATAATTTTTTAAATCTCTATCATGTCACTACTTTAGAAGAAATCTGTTTTGTTGGATTACGTAAGTCTTTTGAGCCATACCACTATGGGATGACTCTTCAGGTCTACTCAGAAATAACTCCCATTAAGTGTAGCTTACTTTCAGGAAAACATCTTTAGAATTTCAGGCTATGTGACATGGTATGTCAGCCTGTCTCCCCAATATACACATACTGCCAGTCCATAATTAGCAGAATACCTAGCCACAGTGATCCATGTGATAGTCACCTCCAAGCAGGGCTGGTTTATCCATGTAGCACATGTTACTGAATTAACGTGATATGGACATGATAGCCCTCTTTAAGTATTTAAAAGGTTGTCACTTGGAGGAGGGTAGGATGCTGTTTCCATTGGCTGCAGAGGAAAGGACGCGCAGTAATGGGTTTAAACTACAAGTACAACGATATAGGCTAGATATCAGAAAAAAAAATCACAGTCAGAGTAGTTCAGCAGTGGAATAGGCTGCCTAAGGAGGTGGTGAACTCCCCCTCACTGACAGTCTTCAAGCAAAGGTTGGATACACACTTTTCTTGGATGCTTTAGGATGCTCTGGGCTGATCCTGCATTGAGCTGGGGGTTGGACTAGATGGCCTGTGTGGCCTCTTCCAACTCTATGATTCTATGATTCTGTTGTGGTTAGTGGTTGAGAAGGATCTAGAAGATCGAGGCTTGAATCCCTAATCTTCCAGAGAAACTGACTAGGTGACTTTGGGCCAGTCACATATGCTGAGCCTCATCTGCCTCCCAGGGTTGTTGTGAGGATAAAATGGAGGAGAGGAGACTAATGGAAACCATTTTGGATCCTCACCAGGGGAAAGGTAGGGCATAAATGAATTCAAGATATTTTCATTGTTTAAAAAAAGTGCTTCATCGGCCTGGAAGTTTGTCTGAAGGACAGTTCCCACATCCCACAAGTGTGCAGGTTTATCCATCTAGTGAGGTATAAAAGTGAACTGCGGATGTGTGGACCCCCCCCCCTCTGGATTATGTATGATCCGTCTGCTGCAAGAAAATAGGTGGAAGAATTCTGCATACAGAACAGATGCTTAACCCTCCTCTTAACACATTAAACTAGAGTAAAATATTATTTAATTGGTAGTATAGTGGAACATTTTGAATCACGGGAACTTATTTTGTTAGATCTCTACTGTAGATCTGCCAATCAGCATATTAGAGAAGGCTAGAATGGAAGTCCAAAGTAAGTGATGGTTATACTGAGGAATTCTCACATTTCTGCTTCCTCCAGATGCCAGGATTCCAGGTGCCTCCTTGCAAGCCTTTATCAGCTGCTTGCATATGTGCAGCACTTCATTTTAATTAGCCTCAAGATCCAAGTCTCTGATGGAATAGCAGGGGTCCCTAATTATCTTCACAAACTAGTGATCTGCCCAGAAAATGAGGAATGAATAAGGCATTAGGCAGTCAGAGGCCAGTGGTACAATCAAGGAGGGAAAAAAATGAAAAATTGAGAGATAAAGAAATCGGGTTTTTTCAGTGACTTGTCAGATTTCAAATTAGCTCTAACAATCTTTGTGTTTTTTTTAAATGGTTGATTTTAAATATTTCATGTCTGTCCTTTCAACATTTATATACATAACATGTGCATATGTTGTCTGAGATAGCTTTTGATCTTGTTGGTCAATATTTAAATCATTTATTTAACCATTATCATTTCCCCCAAAATGTCGTTATTCCTAACATGTGACTTAGTGCTGTTAATCTGATAGTAAAAAAAGGTAAAGGTATCCCCTGTGCAAGCACCGGGTTATGTCTGACCCTTGGGGTGACGCCCTCTAGCATTTTCATGGCAGACTCAATACGGGGTGGTTTGCCAGTGCCTTCCCCAGTGCCTTCCCCAGTCATTACCGTTTACCAGCAAGCCAGGTACTCATTTTACCGACCACGGAAGGATGGAAGGCTGTGTCAACCTTGAGCCGGCTGCTGGGATCGAACTCCCAGCCTCATGGTCAAAGCTTCAGATAGCATGTCGCTGCCTTACCACTCTGCGCCACAAGAGGCTCATGTTAATCTGATAGAATACTGTGTCTGCATATATGGCATATATGGCAGGAGAACAGGTAAGTTAAAAAAGAAAAACCACATTAAGAGTTAATCTGGTAGAATACTCTTAATGTGGTTTTTCTTTTTTAACTTACCTGTTCTCCTGCCATATATGCATGGTAGACACAGTAATGAGCTTGCACAGATTTGTTCTGATTTAGGCTGCATTTGTGATAATTGGTCTTGTCGCCTAGCATACCGCATTATCTGATTCCATGTCCTTTGTTGAATACAATACTAAGCACTGATGCTGTGGGATCATCATAAGTTGGATGGTCCTCATAGGTAATGATTACTACTCAAGATATATCTATTGTTATATCCCTTGGGAATATTATGAAGCTAGATTGTTTCAAGGCCTCATCACCTGCTGCTTCTATCTTTTGAAACTGACCTTTTCTCACTGTTGGATTACTGGCCTCTTCTCCTCAATTCCCGAATACCACTGGGAATATCAGATAGTTCACAGTATGAGTTTCCAGTTATTGGCTTACTTTTTTTTCTCCCCTGAGAGTACCTTATAGTGCTGAATAGCTTCTGGAACTAAAATGAATTTGAATTGAAGTTCAAAAGTGCATGTTTTAAATATCAAAATTCCAAGATACCAGGACTGATTTTTTTAATGTAAATTTAGATTTACAACTTTATATTTTAAGACATTTTCAGCACCCAGAGTTGATGGAGTTTGGTCAAAATTTAAATATTAGTGACTGGGCTCTAAATTTGTCATCCTGACAAAACTGATTGGACTAAAAAGTTGTGGTAATGGGTCCTTCCTTGGAGTAGCAAGCCTATATGTGCTCCCTCACTCCTTTCAATTCACCCTGGTTGGATGGAAAATAGTAATCTATAGCTACCACTCCAGGTATGGGGTGTTCTTGGGGGGAGGAGTCGGTGTAGTTGTTAGGAGCTTGGTATAGTGGTTAGGAGCATGGACTTCTAATCTGGTGAGCTGGCTTTGATTCCCCACTTCCCCACATGCAGCAAGCTGGGTAACCTTGGGCTCACCATGGTCCTGAGAAAGCTGTTCTGACCAAGCAGTGATATCAGGGCTCTTTCAGCCTCACCCACCTTACAGGGTGTCTGTTGTGGGGACAGGAAAGGGAAGGTGATTGTAAGATGCCTTGAGACTCCTGGTAGAAAAAAAGCAGCATATAAGAACCAACTCTTTTTCTTCTTCTTTACTAGGGAAAACCTGGATGATCCCCTGCCAATTTCCCATAATTCCATTGGCAGCACTTCCTTTATTGAGAGAAGAGTACTACCTGGATTTGCTTGAGATGTGAAGCGCTTCAGAAAAGTTTTTAAAGCTATATTAAAATTGTATCCACTTAATTGCATTAAAATTCTTGTTGTAGCAAAAGTTGGAAATAACTGGCATGGAAGGAACTATGTTCTACAGTGATGGAAGACTTGTGTAGAATGTTATGATGAAAGCGACTGGTGGTTTTTCAGGAAGCTTATGCAATGTGATGCAATGCTCTTTACAGAAACTTCCAGGGCAACTGGTTAGTTTGTGCTGAGAGAGGACCATTTGTGTCTGCAAAGTACACTCTTCAAAGAGAAATCCCTCTTTAAGAGACAAATAAGTGGAATCAATGCCTATTATCTTTAAAGAGTGAGTTTTGGAAAAAAAGACATTCTGCTTCCCATAACAATGCTAGATTGAAGACCTCTCAGTTAAAGCTGTCACAGCTATGCACACTCACACTATGGGTAAAATACAATCAATTATGCTGCAATGAAGAGGAAGTAAAGAGTGAAGAGGAACTAAAGAGCCTGTTGATGCGGGTGAAGGAGGAGAGTGCAAAAGTTGGCTTGAAACTCAACATCAAGAAAACAAAGATCATGGCATCCGGCCCTCTCAATTCCTGGCGAATAGATGGGGAAGAAATAGAGATAGTGACAGATTTTATTTTCCTGGGCTCCAAGATCACTGCAGATGGGGACTGCAGCAAAGAAATTAAAAGACGCTTGCTCCTGGGGAGGAAAGCTATGGCAAATCTAGACAGCATCCTAAAAAGCAGAGACATCACCCTGCCAACAAAAGTGCGTTTAGTCAAGGCTATGGTCTTCCCAGTTGCAATGTATGGCTGCGAAAGTTGGACCATAAGGAAGGCCGAGCATCAAAGAATTGAGGCTTTTGAATTCTGGTGCTGGAGAAGACTCTTGCGAGTCCCTTGGACTGCAAGGCGAACAAACAGGTCAGTCCTAGAGGAGATCAACCCTGACTGCTCTTTAGAAGGCCAGATCCTGAAGATGAAACTCAAATACTTTGGCCACCTCATGAGAAGGAAGGACTCCCTGGAGAAGAGCCTAATGCTGGGAGCTATCGAGGGCAAAAGAAGAAGGGGATGACAGAGAATGAGGTGGCTGGATGGAGTCACTGAAGCAGTAGGTGCAAACTTAAATGGACTCCGGGGAATGGTAGAGGACAGGAAGGCCTGGAGGATCATTGTCCATGGGGTCGCGATGGGTCGGACACGACTTTGCACATAACAACAACAACAATGCTGAAATACATGAAAATATCTGTTTTTCTGGGATTTCAAGTGTTCAGAAGATAGAAGATGAAGAGCAGTGAAAATAACCTATGTACAGTAGCCATTGGTTTTCCTGCTATGTTGGATATGGCAGGAGGGGACATCTCATTCTAACAGAAACTGCACTACTATAAGAAAGAATTGGAGCAATTAAACATGACAAGGTTGAGTATTTTAAAAGGCTTTCAGAAAAGGGCTGTGTTAAAGATCTGCCTATCTGATGGGTGATAATTATAAATAGAAAATGTAGATTTGTTTTAAATATAAAAAGCCCCATTTAAAAAAGAATGAAATCTCTGGCCTTTTAAATCATCGGTATTTGCAGACTGGACTTGACAAAGGCCATGAATGATCTCATAAGCCACTAAGGTTCAAAGCTGCATTACTGATAATGAAGCTTAAAAGGCTTTGCTGTTCTTTATGTAATCAAAAGTAACATATTGCAGTCCAATACTGCATCAGTAAACAGTCTGAACTCTATCAATAATCCCTTTAAAATGTCTGACATCATACCCGGCTACTGTAAAAGAAGCCAGGAAGGTGGAGGAATTGCTCAGGTAATTTTCGATTGGCTTCATTTTCACTCCCAAGCCAATCCTGTAATTGCATAGCAGTTGAACTTCTATTTTGCAAAAACAGAAGTGACAGTGTTCTTCATCTCAGGCCCTTCAGTACCAATCAGTAGCAAGATCTCTAGCAGACTTAAAACAGTCAAGCTAATACATACAAAATAGATGAGGTCATACATCTTCCTTTGTATCTAAATGTTAACATTTAGGCAAAGAGAGAGGCTTTCAGAGAACCAAAACAAACAAAAACCAGCCCTTTTTATTTTTTTAACAAAGCTGGGCAAGCACAGACCTGTTTCTGTGCCATGTGTAGCACTCACATGAGTACCTTTATTCCATTATGCCGGTAGCTTGCAGGGTGAACTTGGCCTTCGATGATCAACTGAGCAGAAGTCTGGTTCATTCAGTTTCTCCCACTCCTGATGGTGGGAGGATCAGTACATGAACCACAAATTTGTGAAATCAGATTCAAAGTGAAGGCCATCAGTGATGGAGAAAAGTGCTTCCTTTGCTTCTTGGCTGTTTCATTTGACAATCAGCACTACTGTCAGCTGTATGTTTGAACCAGGGTTCTGTTATCTTGTCCTTGTGATCCGAAAACATGAATGCTTAACGGTTCCTTTATGGCCTGCCAGCAGACTGCATAGGTGGATGTGCTAGTTTCAGCATTCTTTTTTTGATGTCTACTCCCTCCATTCATACTCTCCTATACCGGTGCTTTCATCTTTCTTTTGTTCCTTTGGCCCACTTCCCTCTCCTTCTTCCCCCATTTGTCTCTTGCTTCTCCATTCCTAAGATCCCAAGTTGGTCTGTTTTTCCTCCCCACATCACTTCTTCCCTTCTCAAACACCTGTATCCATCTTCCCTACTTACTGCATTTTCCCCAGTCCTTTCTTGGGACCCTGATTCTGCCTGCTGCCTCCTTTAGTTCTGGGCTTTTTCTCATTTCAACTACACTTGCTCTTTCTTGCTTTGTGATATCTGAACTGTTCAGCTGATGGTAGCCAGAGAAATCTAGTCCCAGTTCTTCTGTCACAACAGGTAATCAGATAGTTGCTGCCAGTGTCTTCCTAACCATTCTGGCATTTCTCAGTAAATGAATCACACTTTTAAGTAGCAACTGTTATAGTCTTGCAATTATCAATAGACATTCGCTTAGTTTTTCTAATTTTTTAAGGAAGCCCTTGTACTTGAACACCCTTGTTATGTTCTAGCATCAGGTGACAGATACCTGGTTGTCTTTAAACTTTGTGGTCAGTCTAGAAGCAAATTTGAAGTAATCCCATTTCATGTCCTAAATAAATAACCTTCGACTCACAGCACTGTTATTCAGAGATTTACTCCCTCTGTAGATAGGAGTTTCTCCTCCATGAATCTGTCTAACCCTCTTTTAAAGCCTCTTTTAAAGTTATTATTTTTGTTTTCAAGGACGAAGAATTCATGTTTTACCTATACCTTAAAACTGAATCTCTTTGGTAGACAGTATGCATTCTTTTTAGGGATTCCATACTTCATGTGTTTGCTTAAGGATTCAACTCAATACATTGTATAGAATACCTCTGCTTAAAAACTGACCTTAGACTTGTTCCATACACTTGATTTCTAATTTTCTTGGCAGTTTATCCAAATATATTGGAATTGGTTTGGGCATGGTTCTACTCATCAACCCATTCCTGTGCATTTTCACAGTTGTAGTCAGTTTAGTTTCCCCCTATCTTTATACAGCTGTCGCTGTATATAAACATAAAAGGCTAAGGCCTAAGTGGGTGGAGAGTGGGCAGGGCCAGTCTGGGTGAGGGCCCATTTGGAAGGCGCAAAGCGCCTTCCAATTGGGCCCTTACCAGGACAGACCAGAGTTCCAGCCAGTCGGGCGCCCCAAAGTCAAAGTTCTGACAGGGCCCAGCCCAGCCAGGGACAATCTGGAGACAGTCTGCCACTGACCACTTCAGGGAGAGGAGGTCAGTAGGGCTGCCAAGGGGGATGAGAACGGAGGCTTGGACAGGCTGTGCCAGCCCATTTCGCCCAAAGGCTGTCCTATGCCATGTCCAACTGTAAATTGCCTCAGAACACTGACAGAGCTGGCAGGAGGCTGGTAAGTGCTCTCCCTCCCTACCCCCTCCCTTCAGGACTGCTGGGAAGGAGCCTTTAACAGCCCCTGAATGAGGGGAGGGAGGTATTTCCAAGAGTAATGCAGGGGAGTCTGAGGGCATGGGAGTGGTACTTCCTTCTGAGGGGGGGAACCTTCCCCTTCTGCCAAACAGTTGGCTGACAGGGAGGCCACAGAAAAGCCCCTTCTCACTTAAAATACTTCTCTAGCTGGGGGTTAGACACAGCCAAGCCATGTGTATTTCTTCTTTGCAACTCTCTGCAGATTTGTGGCCACTGCACTGCATTATTCTTCAGACAAAACTGGATGCTTTTGCAGAGACATGTTTCATCTGCACAACAACACTGCAGTAGGCCTCAAGTCTTTCAATTAAAGAACAACCTGTGTGGGAAGCCTTAAATGTTTCTTCTCAACCACAACCCTGTCCAAAGTAGCCCTTTCTGCATGGGGATAGGATCTTTATACTCTGCAGATGAGCTGTAATTCCAGAAGCTCTCCAGGCCCCACCTGGAGGTTGGATACCCCTGGGTTGGAAATATTCCTGGAGGTTTGGAGGTGGGATTTCAAAATTGTACAATGCCTCAGAGTCCAGCCTTCAAAAGAACTGCTTTTCCCCTGCAATTGGGAGGGAGTGGTGCAGGTGTGTCCCTCCTGGCCTATGGGCTATAGCCAGCCCTTACCAGCAACTATATTCTGGGGTGCAGACAGACAGAACAGCATCAGTCTTGTGAGTCTGGAAAGTGCAGGAAGATCTAAATAAATATTTACAGCCTGAAACTGTAAATAGTGAACAAGTAAATGGCTGGAGAGACATGGGAACTGAATGACTTTTTTCAACCTTGACCTGGCAAATAAAAAAACAGTATAAAAAACCTTACGAAGGTCAAGACTGCTGTGCACAGAGAGACTTCCTCTTAGGGTTGCCAGTTTCCATGTGAGGCTCTCTACCCCACCTCCCTCATGGGGAGTCTGCTATGAGGAGAGGAAGGGAAGACATTTGGAAAATGTTTTGAGACACTTGAAGCCTGCTGGGTCAGTGCGGCCCATCCTCAGTTCTCTCAGACCTCACAGCCGTACATGTCTCACAGGTTGTCTATTGTGGGGAGACAAAAAGGTGTTTGTAAACCTCTTTGAGAGTAAAAAACAGGGTACAAAAATCCAGTTCTTCTAAGGAGCAACCATGAAAGAAGCATGTGGCCACATAACATTTTATCAACAGTGAAAAAATGGAGACAGAAGGAACAGAGCGGACACCTGTGTATTGTGACTACCCCATGTGTATTAGGGCAGGGGGACATTTCGGTGCCTGTGGCCTAATTCACACAAGAAGGGAAATGACGCAGAACTGGGAGGAATTGGTTGCTATGTAATCTTTCCCTAAGAAGAGTCTCCAGTCTGATTTTCCCTTCACATATCTGAAGACATGGCTCTGGAAAGCTCATCTATAACCCCTATGCCACAATTCCCAAAGGTCAGTCCTCTCCCACACTCAACGAATATTGCAAAACCACAGGTTCTTGACACCCATATCTCCACACCCATGCCCTCATTTGCCACCATGCCACCACAACCTCCCACACAATACACTCATTCAACTCCATGCCCTTACAGACTGGACAACTGCTCCCTTTCCTCTTCCCACTGCCAAGCTCTAGCACCCATTGTATTCTTGGATACAACAGGCTTTGCCCCTAGCAGCTTAGTGGATTTTCAAGGGACATTGCTGGTGTCACAGCACATTCCTTATTTTGAAAAGGCTGTAAAATAGTTAAGTAGGTCCTCCAAATTCCCACTTCATATTTTTTTTTTTAAAGTCTGGTGCCTTCCTTGCAGATAAATGACTTTTCAGTTATATCAACCTGAGGTGAGGCACTAAAGACTTTTTAAAATGAAAGCTGGGGATGCAGAGAGCCTGCTTAAACTATTGATATAATACAATATCCATATAACAATATTATAAGACCTTTAATATAATACTGAAACCAGTCATGGTCAGGGCAAAGAGACAGAAGGGGGGTGATTTGATGACGACAACAGTCCAATCACTGAGAACCAATGGAAACATTGTAAGGAAAAAGCTGACACAAAATTGGCTTCCCCAAACAAGATTGGGATAGAAGTGCTAGAAGTGCTGGGGCATGAAAACAATGAATCAAAAACTAAAGGCATGCATAGATCTGTGCATCAATCAGAATAAACCAAAGCAGTATGGGGACAGAATCAATGGAAAGGAACCCATTTGGAAAAGACCTTAGTCTTTCAAGTGCAAAATATAAAAGCTTCATGGAAGGATTTATACAGTTCAATGTCAACAATGTGGATTTTCTGAATTGTAGCCAGAGGCCAATGAGGAGTTTGTAAAGTTTTTAAATAATTGGCACAATGTGCCTGTGCAGTTAATACACCTAAGCAGGTGGGTTGGCTTGTTGTTCATCAGCTGTATCTTCCAAGTAATTTTCAAGCAAACAGTCGTGATAAATTGAGCTGCAAAAGGATGTCTACTGAGGTTCCATGGGGAGCAGCGTTAGTGATGGTCTTATTTAACATGTTCATTAATGATCTGGAAGAGAGATTAGACAGCACATTCATTAAACTGGCATATGCTTTGGAGAAATATCAAGAAGATAAAGTTCCCAGACAGATTATAAACATGAACATAAAACTGTGAGGTAGCAATTTCCTAATCTCATTTTTTGAGATATGTTTGCTATAAAATATATGCACCCAGGTCTAAAATTCCTAGGACCTTCAAATTCATGCGTGCTCCTGTGCATGCACAAAAATCCTGAGACCTTGGTTTCCCCATTTTCTAAAGTCATAAGTGTTAAGAATTGCCCTGGTAGCTGAAGTGAATGGCATGCATCTTGTGGAGAGCAAAGTTCTACATGTTCAGAGGCATGCATTGGGAAACGATACAGCAGCATGTGTGAAATAAATGAGTTTCTTCATCCCCCCAAAATCTTGGGATTTGACAACAATGCCATGCAACATTTCTACTATATTTTCTCTTTTTTTACTGAATAATTTCAAATCCTTTAGTAGAGAAAACATCAAAGGAACTCAGCAGGAGCTGTCTCTGTTTAGCCTAGCAGCCCGATCCAATGCATATTGACTTTGAAATATGTTCCAGCAAGCTTACTTGCATCTATGGGACTAATTTGCAGGCTTTAATTTACATATATGGTGTCCAAAATAAAAAGCAGGTTTTAATTTTTGTTTTGTTTTGTATAGGAGGCATAAATTGTGCTGGGCATCCTGCACAGAAATAACTACAGTCCTCTCCCTGAAGCAGGTGGGGATTTTCCCTCCCACTCCCACTATTCTTATTTGTCTCTACTGGAGCTGTACGTGTTTGGCAGCTCTGAAAATCAGACTCATGTAGCCTTCAAGATAGGAGACAAAGCTTCCTGGCTGCTTCCAAGTCATGAATATATGGAATATGTGAGTCCCATGTACACACTGACAGATAACATGAGAGGCTTAATAAAAAAAACTTTTTTTTAAGCATATTCTCTGCAGGGAAAAAAAAATCTATCACCTAGACACAGAGCTCTGGTATATTGCAGTTTTAATGTGCACTGTCTATATTTTGCTCAGAGTAACAAATGGTCTTTGCAAATAAAAGTACAAAATCCACATCCTCCAGAGTGAGCTAACATTCAAGAGTGTATCAGTTGCAAGTGATATTACACTTCTTACACTGTGCTTGGGAACCTACTGCTGGTTTTGCTATGAGCACACGCTCAAGATGATGCAGCAGCGCTCTCGAGAGGAAGTGAGCATTATAGCAGCCTTTAAATAAGCCAGGAAAGACAGCAAGCAGGCTCCGGAGCCAGTGAATCTGTCAAGCAGGGGAGAAAGCAAAGAGGTGACAGGCTGGGTGGCAAGAGAAAAATGGCAGAATGTACAGTGAGTTAATGATGCCAGCAGTTTTAGCATTTGAGCAGGTAAGGAGTGCTAAGACAAGGTGGTATCTAGTGATTTATAGGAGGAGGAGGACAGGCAATGCAGTCTTTATAAGGTGCGGATTTGAGGGCATGAAGAAATCCAGTTTAAGGTTCTTTGTTGCTGTCCACCAGTGTAATATTCTCAAGCTACCAAGTTTGTTGCTTGGTGTGTGTGTATTTGAAATGATGGGCAGCACACTTCAATAAAAAAATTCTCTCATCTTGTTGATATAACTCATACACTGCTCTTATAAGCAATATTTCAGTGAGTCGCTATTAAACAAGCACAGGAAACACAATGCTGATTCCTAACTCTGTTCTATCACTTATTAATATTTCTTATGGTCAGAATAATCCGCAGGATTTTGCCCTAGAGCAGGCTTTCTCAGCCAGGGTTTCATGAAACCTGGGGGTTTCTTGGCAGCCCTGAAAGGGTTTCCTATATGGGTGGGAGTTTGTTAAACATTTATCGGGTGATATGATGATATATGGTCATGTTGAGCTCCCCTCTTAAAATGGCCAGCAATGGGCACTGGTGGGGGTAGGAAGGGCATGTACACAGCTATGCTTCCCAACCATATTCTACACAATTGCACCACTTCTGGTGTTTCTCAAAACCTGAAAAAAAATGTCTCAGGGGTTCCTCAACAGAAAATTGCAGAGAACAGCTGCTCTAGAGTGTCCATCCGTTCTGTGTCCCGAATCTTAGCTGCCAACTCCTTACCTTGTTTAAATGTTTAAAGTGAATATAAACATAAGTCTGGGCAAGCTATAAGAGTTTTCCTTTGAATAGAGTACCCCACTATAACCCACACAGACGCTCAAACGCACACACCCCTTTAGAAAAAAACAAAATGTTAGAACACTGAGAATATCAGGTTTGGTCTGCTTTTGAAAAAGCTACCCCATCATGGTTGTAAATGTATATGAGAGCAAGGAACATGTTCTGTGTATGTTTAAGCACTGAGTAAGGCATCAATGTTTCCCAGTTGATTTATACCACTTCTGAAGTGCCACACATTGCAAGAAAAATTTATCCAGCCCAGTCTTGAATAATTTTGTGCATTTCTAGTTTCCATGGGGTAGAGGAGGTAGAAAAAACTGTGGCAGGAGAATTTGAGCACAAAAAATTAAAATTGTTCAAGAAAACCCCTTCTCACTGTGGTGGTTTCCCTTTTTATCTGAAAAGACATGCTCTAACTACAATTACACATGCTCTCAGGTAATATTACCATATATGGTCATGGCAACCCCCCCCCCCATGGTCAATGATGGGCCTGGAAAGGGAGAGAAGGGGAGATGTGTACACAACCAGGTGGGCATGTACACAGCCATGCTTCCCAACCATATTCTGCATGATTGCATCACTGCTGGGGTTTCTTGAAGCCTGAAGAATGTTTCAGAGATTTCTCAACAGTAAAAATATTGAGAAAGGCTGAAGTCATGTGATATCGGCACCCTCTTTAATTGATGTTCAGTGCAAAGATACTTTGATCCAGCTTCCTCACGGGGGACTGTGGCACACCTCGGCTGTTTGTAAGGAGAAATTCTGTGGTCATGTTTTCTTAAAGGATTTGTTTGTTTTAAAAAGAGGCTGCTGAAGAATTGTGAAGTGTCAAATCAAATCCAGAATTCTCAGGATCAGCGTAATCAGACTAGGCAAAGTATATATTTGCTCAGGGAAACATCTGTTAAAGAATCTCTCCTGAGTGTCATCCACAAGATGGCAAGTTTTACTGCTGTAACTATGTTTTCTTTGTTGATGGGTCTATGAACCCGCACAACATTTTACATTGCTTCACTTTAATGATCAGTTTCCTAAAAAGGTAACTGCCTGTTTGTATAAAAATGATGGAGCAATTTCTTAAAGGCCTTTTAATGTATTATAGAGTGATGTATAAGATGTTTAAATAACATCTCTGGCTGTTCTCTCACCTCCTAGGGCAGACATACATAGCCTCTGTAGCTGTACTGTGGGTAGGTTGCCTATATGCCTAGAGCCAGACGTGGCCAAACTCTTGAATGATTAACAGTACAATCCTAATAAAAGGTATGCCAGTGTAATTTAATTGATTTCAATTTATTTAGAAAAGAACACCTGTTTGAGACTGACTGTTTCAAGCAGAGGGACAGGAAGTATGTGAGCTTCCACAGCCTGGAAGCAAAAAGATTCCCAGTCAGTGATTTGAGATTCTCTTGTAGGGAGTATTTAGGACTGCCCACCTTGAGATGGTGCCTGGGGATCTCCTGGGATTACAACTCATCTGCAGGTGACAGAGATCTTTTCACCATGAGGGAAATGGCCATTTTGAAAGGTGGACATTACACCCCGCTGAAAGGTCTCCCCAAACCCCACCCTCCTCAAGCTGAATTTCCCAAATCTCCAAGTATTTCCCAACCTGGAACTGGTAAGCCTTGGAATATGTGAGTCTCCAGCCCTATTATTTATGTACTTAATTATATAAAACATCTAATCCCTCCTTATCTCTATGAACTCAAAGTGCCGAATAATGTATCCACCTGAGTGCAAAGACACAGTTATAAATGAACAGCAAGATTAAAATATTGATTGAAATACACAAATCGTAAATTAAACAAATGCCCATGATCAGAGCAAGTACAGCCAAATCCACTGAATCTGTTCAGCCTCCAACAAATGCTGGAGCAAGACTGTTTTACAGGCATTCCTAAATGTATCACATAGCAAAAGAAAAAGTAAAAAAAGCCAGGGAGGCAGATGAATTGCCACAAGCATTCACCAATGAGTACCTTTTCAGTGGCACCCTACCACTGTTATTCCTGATAAAATTCATGGTTCAGGATTACACATTATATGAACCTTCCCTTGTTGCTCTGTCCCCCTTCTGTTCTGCTGTTCATGCTGCCAGCCTGGATGTCTTTGCCTGTTATTCTCTTTCTTGCTCCTCTTCTCTCTCCTCTGTTCTCTCAGATGCCTCATTCAGAGATTTCTGTCTCTGCCAGCAACACACTCTCCATTCTCCTTCTGATCAGCTTCTGGGCAATCATAATGCTTCTCTTCTTCTCGATTGGGATGTGAGTGTCCTGCATAGTGCAGGGGGTTGAACTAGATGACCCATGAGGTACCTTCTAACTCTATTATTCTATGATTCTATGATTCTTCTCCTCCCTTTTCTCCTGGCCTTATTCAGTTGACCTTGGAAGGCCTGGTTGTGTCTGATCTTCCTCCTACTCCTACTTCAAATTTGATCTTGCCCTCTGCAATCTCTTTCCTCCATTGCTCTTTTTGTTAAAACATGCAAGATCTCTAGCTCGTGCGACTGAACAGAATATGACGAGTGTACTATGGGGGGCATTGGAGGAGACATGTATTTAGCATAATTAGATTAGACATTTCTTGGATTTTTCATATATCTTCTTCCATGTCCATATTGCTTCTTTGAGCATATATTCTCACTGTTTGCCCCCAGAACAGAAGAATGTATGCAGCACAGAACAGTTAAATAGTCAGAACTCTCTCTCCTCTCTTCCTATACAATAAAACTTACCCGACAATAAAACAATTTTATTCTTTAAGCAACTTGGTACTCCCTCCTCTTTGCATACTAAAACTCTACAAACACTTTTGTCATCTCTTTCAGGGAAACCACAGATATATCCATACTTATATTCTTCTTGAACTAGTTATGGATGAACACATTTACCTTAACATGGTCCCTTCCACTAAGATTTCTTTTTATTACTGTCTTCTGTATTCCCTATTTTTCCATATTTTACAGCATTGCAGATTATACAATTTGCCTTCCTTTCTTCCTTGTCTATCAGTGTATCAAATCTTGATTGATTTAATTTAATTAATAGAACTAAATAAAGATTGATTTACTTCAGTTTCCCCAAGCGTACACCTGTACGTAGAGATTTAGACTCTTACTATTAGAACTGAGAAGTGTATGTGTAAAGACCATATGTGCATCGTCTGAGTGTAACAGAGTGGATACAGGAACTGTATACCTTCCATGTTGGCATATGTTTCACAAGCCAGGATGCTTTCTTGCCCTGAATGTTTTCTTTTATTTAGCAATGATTATAATTCTCAAAGGATTTTTTAAACCATTGATTCCATAGACCATTACTATTGTTCTCAGATAAATGTTCTGGCCTACTTCTGTGGCCTGTCTGCTTTTTACTGCCCTGCTTGGTCAACTTTGAATAGAATGAAGTTTTCTGTGCCCTGACTCAAATTAAAAGCATAGTCTTTCATTTGATTCTCAGCTAAAATTCATCTTTGGGCAAAAAAAGATGTTTAAGGTGCTATAACAAGGGAGTTTATTCCCAGTGACCTTTACGGTAGATTCCAGATATCTCCCTGTTGTTTCCCTGTTGATTCTTAACACAATCTATCCAGAGTACAAGATTCTGGAACACTTCTTAAGAACATGCCCCCCCCCCACCTCGGTCAACCAAGTTCTGATGAACAGGATTAAATTAAAAATAGCACATGTGCCATCCTTTTCCTCAGACAGTGAAAGCGTGCCAAATGCTTTTTGCCATTCTACTGTACTGAAATATATAAGCCATTTCATTTTTGCTCTTTGTCTGCAAAATATTGATTCATGGTGGTCAAATTTATCCTGCAAAGAGCATAGCAGCAGAACAAAACAAGAGTCCTAATTTATCCTCTTCTGCAAAAGCAAATAAAATGACAGATCCCACATGTAACTCTTTTAATTTCATTGGACTTGCATTAGGGATCACTTTGGCCCCTTTTCCCTGTGCTCAGTGCCAACCTACACTTGCTGATTCCTTTATTAAGTTAATTGTTTGGGTCATCAATCTGTGTCAAGGAAGCTTTCAGAGTGCTTGATGAGATTTCAAGCATCAAGCTGTGAGGCATTAAAAAATGATAAATTTACATCCAGGTAAAACTGTGCCCTTCAGCTTCAATAATGAATCACCATTTTGTTTACAAATGAGGATTCAGCTTGAGACATGGCAAGTACAGGCAGTTTTAAAGGAAAAGCTACATTACTGTCGTAAATGATCTTAGAACTCCAGGCAGATAGCACAGCAAGGAGAGGTGGAATGGATTGACACAATTACTCTCTTCTGTAGGGAATTATGGATGTATTTTTGAATGGATAGTGTCTGAGCCATATTTAAACATTGATAACGAGGCCTATTATGTTTGGATGTTTTCCGTTCCTTCTACCATGCATGTCCATTAGGTTTTCTTTGTCATTCTGTACTGATTTCCTCCCTGCAGCATTTAGTTTGCCTCATGGTCACTGTTTCTTCAAGTTTACTGAGCATGCTTATGTGCCAATTTTCCCTTGTTCCACTTCCAAGATGAAAATAATTCAAAAGCAAACAGATTCCCTTGAAGTTCCCCAACACCCCTTAGGCACCCCTCAAAGTTCACTTCCCTGCCCACACTGAGGTTGTTCTGCTCACTTTGCACCTTCCACCCTTCTCCCCTTTCATTAGTGCATAATCTCCATGCCCCCCTCATTTTTATGTACTTGAGTAGCGATCCCCAACCTGTGGGCCGCGGACCACATGTGGTCCTTTGACTAATTGGAGGTGGGCCCCGAAGGACCCTTCTCCCCCCCCCCCCGGCCCTTTACTTCATCCCCCCCGGCCCTTTACAACACCCATCACTCCCAGATGATGTCTCCCATCACTCCCAGATGGGACTATCTCGTTGCAGAGAAACAAGCTCAGGGTTCCCATTGATTTGTCATTGTCATGAGTTAAAATTTCCATGAAAATAAAATGTTCCTTATGTTCATTGTTGTGGCGTGTCTGTATCTTGTTTTGAAGGGATGTTTAAATATTACCATAGCGACCAGAGTCAGAGAGCGTTAGGACAGTGGTTGAGAGTAGAGGAGTAAACTACCCCCCCACACCGGGCCTCAGTAAAAGGCGTTGAGTGGTCCCCGGTGAGTAGTCCCTGGCGTTGAGTGGTCCCCGGTGATAGAAAGGTTGGGGACTACTGTACTTGAGTATCCACTATCACTAGTCTAATATCGCTGAATTAAAAAATAAAACTACAAGGGAAAAGTTAGAAGGAGCTGTGTGAGGTTTAGTTCCCTGCTGGTATTGACAGGGGGATTGGAAAGGAGGCAAATGGCAGAGTCTCCAGTGTAAAACAAAAACAAAATTCAGTTCTGCATGCAAAAAAATAAAGAAGAGGGATTGTCACTGCCAAATGAAATTGACGTGAATTGTAAAGAGAGACAGATTTTGGATGGAAAGCCTAAAGCTTTGAAAACATTTCCCCCTATAGTTTGTTGCCAAAAATGCACATGTGTCCAAGTGTTGCAGTGGGGAATTGCTTTGCGAGAGGTTGGTAACGTAGCCAATGGATCATTGGCCAATATTTACGAGGTAACTGAACCCTGTAGAACTCAAGGCAGACAACAGGTAGTTATAGTAAAATAATGAACAATTTTTATTAGAAAGAAAATAATAAAAATAAATAGACAAACATATATCAGGCACACTAACAGTCAATTGGATAGGAATTCAAAAAGGGAAGAGGGTTGCAGTAGGTATATTTACCAGTCCTGAAGAGTATAGAGGTGACATGACCAGCCAGCAGCGTGAAGGGTGATCTGAGTGAATCCAGATGCACACTTTGGCTTGGCAAAGCCAGAGTTTTTATATCTTTTTGAGAGGAGGGGACCGTGCTTGGCTCATGTTGGTGGCATGATAAGGGCATAGTGAGCACATGATGGAATTTTCCAGGAGCGATGAGTTGGGAAATGGCCTAGCTGGGTCTGGAGATGGGTGCTGATGAGCTTAAAAGAAAGGGAACTATCATGTCTCAATAGGTCTAGCTGTTGGAGTAGTGGAGCTATTTCGTTTAGTCAAGGCTATGGTATTTCCAGTTGCAATGTATGGCTGCGAAAGTTGGACCATAAGAAAGGCTGAGCGTCAAAGGCTTTTGAATTCTGGTGCTGGAGAAGACTCTTGCGAGTCCCTTGGACTGCAAGGCGAACAAACCAGTCAGTCCTAGAGGAGATCAGCCCTGACTGCTCCTTAGAAGGCCAGATCCTGAAGATGAAACTCAAATACTTTGGCCACCTCATGAGAAGGACGGACTCCCTGGAGAAGAGCCTAATGCTGGGATTGGTTGAGGGCAAAAGAAGAAGGGGACGACAGAGAATGAGGTGGCTGGATGGAGTCACTGAAGCAGTAGGTGCAAACTTAAATGGACTCCAGGGAAAGGTAGAGGACAGGAAGGCCTGGAGGATCATTGTCCATGGGGCCGTGATGGGTCGGACACGACTTCGCACCTAACAACAACAACAACCACAACAACAAAGAGTTATTTTTCCTGGCTTAGAGTGACTCATTGGTGAGAGACAAAGGAGATTGCCTAGACGCCTCCAGGCAAACTTGACTCTGATGGCCATTCGATCAGCAATACAATGGTGGGGGGGGGGGAGAGGAAGGCAAGATGTGTCATGTCGAATCTGTGGCTTGGAACAAGTTAGGAGAGAAGATGGGGTCTGGCCCAACTGGGTCTTGGCAGACTTCAGCAGTGTTTTGGCACAAGCCTGGATGATTGAGGGGTGCCACTGCTTGTTGGGGACAGTATGCCAGTCTATTGACATGGGTCCTGCCACACATAACAAGTGTTATAGTGAACAATGTTTTTTTTTTAATGGGAGGGGGCATTTTGGCAGTCTTTGGAAGCTTAACATTAAAATGGCAGCTGAGCCACATGGACCTTCTGCCAACCACTGTTCTTAAGATACACTTTAGAGTGATCCATGTGGAGGAAAGAGTGCCATCCACCAAGGGCAGACTCTTAAAAAATGGCCAAGATCACAACCAGTGCGCAAGATAATGAAAACCATGCAATAGCCAGGAAAATTACTTTTGCAGTCGTACAAGGACATTGCTGGAAAAGCCCCCCATTTGTTTCAGTTTAGTGGGATATGACTAAAGATTTCTGCCAGAGGACTCCTTCCCCATACAAATTGCAGCCCCATGCAAGACACGGTGGAGTTGCAGCCCACTTTGCACAGGCACACATAGACACCTTGCCAACAAACACGGCTTGCGATGCCAGTGTTAGTGGGTTATACTATACATTCTGTACACTCAACATGTTCCTCCATATTATGAGATTGTGTGACACTCTCCTATTTTTCCCCGGTGGCCAGTAGTAACACAAGAGAGAATCCCTTACTGATCAGCAATATAGAAAAGGAGGGCTTTGAGGCTGCTTGTGAGTGGGGTTTTTTTGTGGGGTTTTCATCCTGTTCAGTTTTAGCATTGTTTTTTCCTTCCTGGCCTGCATTCCTTTCATTCAATGAACTAATGCTAAAATGCATATGTAAAATTTGAACCATGAGGATTTAACTGGCACCATGGTACAGGTGTGATAGGGCAACTGCGTCGTTTTTAAAGAAAAACTTTAGACACCTCCCCCAACATGCTACAAGTGATGTTTTACCCTGATTTAGAAAAAGTTTTTAAACATTGCAGCTGTAGAATAAATACACCAACGGAAAAAAGAATGGTGCGTAAGGTAGGCACAGAATTTGAAATCAAGATTAAAAACTGTGTACGCATAATCGGCCTTAAAATGCCTTTAGTGGAAATATTTTAACTGCACTATTTTTATAGATGTTCATTATTACTTGGAATATAATTAAAAGAGCCTTTATGACCCACAGTTAATACTTGTTCCAGTATGGAAATGGAAATTTCTGTATTTTCATCTGCCTTTAATGGGCCAACAATGATCATTTGGTACAGTAATAATGTTTTGGTCCAAAGCAGGGTTTTATGGTTAGTCCTAAAACTAAACATTATTTTGGAATTTTGCTCAATAGTATTGTGGTACAAGTGTTCGGTCTGTTTCTCACTGATGGACCAGCAGTCATGGTCTCTTGGACTAGATATATACATCCCTTGAGCTGTTTACATGGCCAACAATGCAATCATAAACAGAGCTATATCCTTCTTAATCCATTGAAGTTACTTTGCTTAGCCTTGCACTGCAAGGGATTGACAAAAACCATTATACTCGTAATTTATTCCTGGTGTTATTTAACCATGTGTATGAGATCTAAACAGTGCTACTGACATTGGATTTAGTATTGAATTAAACTATACAAATTGCAGGTAGTCATGCATTTTACCTGTTGTCCTTGACTTGTATAATAGAACAATTATTTTATTTGGCCTTGGCTTGTAGAATAGAGCAATAATTACTTCCTTGGTATTTCAATTCAGATATTTAACTATTTTATGTACGGTTTTGTTAGCAAGAAACTAATAGTACAATCCAAAGCAGAGTTACATACTTCTAGGTTCGTTGAATTTAGTATCCTTAGAAGGTTGTAACTCTGTTTTGGATTGTACTATAAACATGGCTAAGTCTTAATCGAATTTTATAAAAAATGAGAAAGCAAAAAGATACATATAAAACCAAAAAAAGAGAAGAAGACAATTACTTGGAAACATAGCAAGGTGAGAACATGGAGTGGAATTATATATATGATATATGATGTTATGATGTGTATAACAATGTAAATATTACAGTGACCATTATACTTATAAAATCATTAACTATATTACACCAGTAATATAAACTCCAGTCCAGGTGTTCATGTTGAGTAGACTACCTATAGATATAGACTCAACATTAACATATCAAGTACATTCAAACATTTTTTTCCCCAAAATAATCTGGTGTTACAAGGCTTTTTGATAATTTTAACTGAAATATTAATTATTCTAGTAATGCAATAATGCCCTAGTAGTTAATGTATTGGCAGATTTTCACTGCTTTTCTTCAATTGGGAACCCAGCCTTTAGTAGGATACTAGTTATTTCTGACATAGTGTTGGAGAGAAAACATTGTTGGTTGTTGACAGTAGCAACTCTGTCTAGGTGCTGTTAGGCTGCTGACCATATGGATGAAGGTGGGGCATGACCAACTCCACCACACATAGGAGGAGAAGACAACACTCTGGTCTTCTGTGAGCTACAAAAAGGAACCAGCCTTAATGCTTTACCCCCACCCCTTTTACTGTGCCTTATTCCACTTGTCAGCCTTTACTAACCAGTTTAGTTTTCTCTGGTAACGTGGTTTACTTTGGACTTTGAGGCAGAAGACAATGATAGAGATGAACAGACAACACTCTCTGTTGAGGAGATTACATAGTTTGGGTGCCATGACCAAGAATGCCAAACCTTGTTCCTGACCTTAAAGCATTTGTGAAGTGTTTCTTAGCATCCTGTATTAAAACCACCAGCTTTGCTTTGCATTATCTTCTGAAGATCAGACAGTGTTTAATCAGTGAAGGTTAGATGGTTTTCAAGCAGCAAGGCCAGGATTTTCATGATGTTATTCTTGCCCCGGTTGGATATTCTTCATATGCTTTTGAATCATGCACACTACAGATCTTGCCTATTCCACCATTTATTACATGCATCTCTTACATCAACAAAACCGGTTTTAGATTGGGAAATATTTTAAGCTAGCAACTATGCTTATTTGTTCAAATGCTTCTTTTCTAGAGGCAAACACTTTGTATAACCGCCATATGTGGTAGACAATTATCCTGATTGATCATTCTTTCCATAGGGTTTCCACAAATCATTGTCACTGTTATTTTGCCTGTGCCTGTACTGGTCTCTCACAGTGCAAGTAATTCACAGAGAATGTATTTATTGCAACCGCATATTTACTATCCAACTGACTTGTATGTGTTACAGAGAGACAGAGGGCGATGAATTTGCTGCTTTGTTTGCTACTATTCTATTTCACTAATGTGAGGTTTTCACCTAGTGCAGGGGTCCCCAACCCCCAGTCTGCGGCCCGGTACCGGTCTGCGGCCCGGTACCGGGCCGCAGCCGCAAAGGCCATCGTACTGGGCCGCCAGCAGCCGCGCCTGCCTCCCCCCCTGCAGCGAGAGGGGGGGAAAGAGGCCGGCGCGGTAGCGACGCTAATGCGCACACGCTGAACTGCCGCGCATGCATGTTTGCGCCCCCCTGGTGGCCAAAACGCACATGCGTGGCAAGTCTGCGCATGCGTGTTAGCGCCACCTGGTGGCCAAAACGCGCATGCATGGCAGTTCCGCGCATGCACGTTTTTGAGCAACTGCAGCAGCCGGGCCGCTGGCTCTCCCCCACCCCCGGAGGCGGTCCCCGACCAGATGAAGGTTGGGGACCGCTGACCTAGTGTGAATTCTGGAGTAATTCTGTTTGTTAATTCTGTACTCTGTCTCTGTGTTAGTGTAACTGCCTTGTGAGTTACTGAGATTATTTAGTAGTCTCTTTCTGGTTGTCACTCACCACAGTGTGAACATAGCCAATAAAGTGATTATTCCCTTGTTGTCCACCTAACACTCAAAGTTACTATCTGAACAATGAGAGAGCAATGGGAAGTTGTACCATGGCAGGGATGGTTACATTACCTACTTTTCTTTGTTACCAAAGTGAAATGTTTTCCTTGGGAGCCAGTGAGATCTAGTAGATAGAACATCAGACTAGAGTTTCAGATTCAAATCTGTCATAAAGTTCAATGGAGAACATTAGACCTATCATTAAGCCTCAGTCTGACCTACCTCACAGGATTGTTGTGAGCATAAAATGAGGAAGAGAAACCCATGATTGCCTCTCTGAGCTCCTTGCAGGAAAGGCAGGATAAATAGGTGATAGATGGAAGTGCCAAACATTAGCATCTGTACCTGGTGTGTAATTCTGACTGACTTTGAAACAGTCCTGCCTGAACATGCAAGTGGGAATGTGGTCTATAAAACTTGGACCTTCTCTCCTGTCTACCTGAAACTCAGTAGGGAGTAGCCTAAATATATATGCTGAAATCTGTTCTTCACAAAAGGAGATGAAAAATAAGCTAATGCAATAACAAATGCAACAAAATGAATGGATTTTTTAAAATGAGTACTATATGAAAAAAACTATCCATAATCTATGATGAGGTTCTACGAGGCAGGAACTGCATACTGATGCCTTTATTGTCAGCAGAGTTCTATCTGGCAGCCGAAACACTCATGCACAAATGCAGAGACATTATATAGGCCCCTGTAGAGGCATAGCCTGTGGTCGGCAGGATGATGGTGGATATTGGGGACCAGTGTACCCTGGTGTTATAGGCTGCGGTCATGGAAGGGATATAGATTTTTTTACCTACCTTCAAGGACTATTTTCCCCCCATTTTATGGTGTTTTATTCTTTTACTGTAAACTGCCACGAGCCAGACTGGTTTCAGAAATGGCGGTGGATAAATCCAACAAACAAACAAATGAAACATGTGACAGAGCAATATGAATGTCTTTTCAGTGTATTCAAAATGTTGTGTGAAATAAGTGATATGTTCATATGCATGTCTGCTTGATTTCTGAGGATCAGATGCATGTTATGTATGTGGGATGTCTGCAGTGATGAATGTGTTAACTAGCCCCCCACCATTTCCTACAATTCCACAAGCATGTGATCTGACAGCTTTTACATCCCATCCTTCCCCTGAGTCCTAATTATTTGTTTGCCTTCAATCTGATATGCACACTAATTCATTCCAATTTTTGATGAAATATACAAGGTTAAAATGAAAAATAAACATAGTTTATGAATTTTCTATAACTGCATTTCTTATGATACACTAGAGTTGGGTGATAAGTGGACAATTAGGGCATTTAATTACATGTTTCTTAGGTTAGAAAATAAATGAACGTCCAAAGAACAGCTGTAGCGCCCTTTGAAACATGCCATCTTTGCTTTATTGCATTTTCTTCAAAATCTTTTGGTAAAATATTTGCATTACTTGCTGTGATATCAAATAAAATATTTAAGTGGGTAATTAAGCAAAAAGAAATCTCACTGTAAAGAAGCTTTAATCAGTCATTACAACAGCGGTAGTCCATTGAAACAATGACTGGTGTAATATAGAGAGACATTTATTGGCTGAGAGGAACTGAGTACAGACATTTACAGTTGCATTGTCAGGGATTCTTTAATTTAGCAAACAGCACTGTTGGCAAAGAATTCCCTGGCAGGGATATGGAAAAAGCACAAGGCAGCCATAGATATATATATCAAGGGGAGTCAACCTGTGGTCCTCCAGATGTCCATGGACTACAATTCCCATGAGCCCCTGCCATGGACATCTGGAGGACCACAGATTGACTACCCTTGCTCTATATAATTGACTATATATTCAACTGTATTGGGACCACGAATGTCAACAGAGAAGTCCAGGAATCTCCGGATCATTTTATTTGTATGGTTGTTTCTACTTAGATCTAATCAATGTTTTCTGTCTCATGAAAAGTTCTCAGAACTAGATTTTGTGATATATATTATTATAGGACTAGATTTAAAGCCCATTTCACATTCAAATGAAATGGGCGCTAGCTGGCATATCGGCTCCTGATTCGCTCCTCAGAGTTTTTATCCCGGACAGGGCCCGCCCTAACTCCTCCCCGACAGCCCATGTGTATATATATATGTATATGTATATGTATATGTATATGTATATGTATATGTATATGTATATGTATATGTATATGTGGTATATATATGTGGTATATGGTATATGGTATATGGTATATGCTATATATTAGTTCATTTCATATGTAATACGTATATTAGTATTATGTTACATTAGATTTAGGACAAAAAGTTACGGACAATGCTTACCATTTTAAGAAAACTGACTTCAACAGATTTAGAAAGGTCTGATTACCCATTTGCAACACTTCCTGTTTCTCATGTCACCAAAGGTTATGTGAAGTTGCCTTATTAAACCAGAGCATTAGTCCTCCAAATCTGTTTTGATGGGCATGAATTATCAAAGTCTTAAGCAGTGCTTTCCCCCATCTTGGCTACCTCAGATCCCTTTAGTTGAAAATACCAGAAAATAAACATAGCATGTATTGTTCTGTCTGTGGGTCATGGCTCATAATGATATAAGATGATTACCACATAAAGCAGGGATAGTCAAACTGTGGTACTCCAGATGTCCATGGACTACAATTCCGATGAGCCCCTGCCAGCAAACGCTGGTGGGGCTCATAGGAATTGTAGTCCCTGGACATCTGGAGGGCCGCAGTTTGACTCCCCTGACATAAAGCTTGTGGCCCTCGTGATATGGCGGCTAAGAGCGGCACACTGTAATCTGGACAACCCAGTTCGATTCCTCACTCCTTCTCCATGGGAATCCTGCTGGGTGTCCTTGGGCTAGTCACAGTTAGAACTCTCTCAGCCCCACCTACTTCACAGGTGTCTGTTGTAAGGAGAGGAGAGAAAGGTGATTGCAAGCTGGATATAAAACGTACTCTTTTTTTCTTATCTGATACTGAATCAGACCACTCATCGAACTATAACTTTCTATTCAGGCTGGCAATGTCTCTCCAAGATCTCACACAACGTCTCTGGCAACATAGGTATATTGTGCAGGCAAGGACTGTGATATGGATACCCACCTCCCAGTCATTGCCCGGCCTGAAGAAAAGATGATGTTCTTGACTCTGCTATCTTAAATCATTTTTCAGTGAAAAGGCCAGGGAGGGAATCAGAGATCTCCATACAGTATATGTGCACAACACTATGCTGTGACCTTTCTTGAAAAGACCTGATTATTACCCAGTCATCACGGCTGGTATATACAAGTCCATTCTTTAGCTTTGTTTTTAAAAGCTTTGTGTGAGGGATTGTGCTGCAGTATAATCCTACAATGCTTGCTATGCATGTCAACCTGAGCAGTACCTCTCAAGCAATATTACTGGACTCCTGGAATTCTATATCTATTCAGATGACACCTGAATTCTTATTTGTAAAGTGCAGGCAGTTCATTGGTCTATCGGGTTGCTAAATGATTTAGAGAATGCTCATAAGCAAGTCCCTATTTGATTCAGTGGGGCTCACTTCCAGGAAAGTGTTCTTTGGATTGAAGCCTTAATATATTTGCCATGGCTCTGTACCAGTTAATTACCCACAGATCACAGAGCATCGCATTTTGAAGAGCTTCAGTCTATAACTTCATCTTCCATAGAAAGTAATAAAAAAGAAAAGTAATGGCACCAGCGGCTGTGCAGAGGGAGCTCCTGCTTCATATTTGGAAGTCCTTTCTAAAGAAAAAGTTTCAGACTCCATGGAAAGCAACCCTAGCAGCGTAACAGTCGTACACTGAAGCAGCTGCAACAGGCCAGTTAGCAAGGCTACAGCTTCTGTCTGCCTCAGGATTAAAGATCAGCAAGATTCAGCTCTGTAGCACGTAGAAGCAAGGAGACTTTTGTCAATTTCTTTTTTAAAGCAATATTAAGCAAAATACTGCTTAAAAATGTAAGCTTTTGTGAGATCTCAGCATTCTTTCTCTTAAGAAACTTTTAACATACACACCACATAATTTTTACCTTTTTTTTTCTTCTACAAGCCTAGAGATGCCCCCAGGGTCTAGAAAAAGCCCCCCTATCGATACGTGGCCTTGTTTGGGTGATTTTTTTTTTAATGTACGTCTCTTGGCCATGTTCAGAATTAGATACAACTACCGGAGACTCCAAATAAAATGCTGTGTACTGTATTGTAGACTAGCGATCCCCAACCTGTGGGCTGCGGACCACATGTGGTCCATCGACTAACTGGAGGTGAGCCGCGAATGACGCCTTCTCTCCCCCCCCCCCCCCGGCCCTTTACTTCATCCACGATCCGGCAGGCGCAAATGGGACAAGCTCAGGGTTCCCATTGATTTGTCATTGTCATGAGTAAAAATGTCCATGAAAATAAAATGTTCTTTATGTTCATTGTTGTGGCGTGTCTGTATCTTATTTTGAAGGAATGTTTAAACATTACCATAGCGATCAGAGTCAGAGAGCGTTAGGACAGTGGGCCTCAGTAAAATTGTCAAGCGTTGAGTGGTCCCCGGTGATAAAAAGGTTGGGGACCACTGTTGTAGACTATAGTCTGGCCGGTCAAAGTTGGTGGGAGGCAGCTACGGAGGTGTGGGGGTTGAGACAAGGAGGCTTCTTTTCACCCTGCCTCCATTGCCACCTTTTCAGCTGCTCTTCTTAAGCTTTCTTACCGACTTCTAAGTAGTCAGACTGCAGGGAGAAGAAGTGCTGGAGAGGGGGATTGGGAACTAGAATCCTCCTGACCCACCCACATACCCACCTCTGTCTCCAGCACTGATCCCTTCAGTCTGTCCAGTTAGAAGCCAGCAGGGAAGTTTTTTGCAGGCAGCTGAAGCTATGGAGGCATGCAGGTTGGAGAGGAGGCTTCCTCACTGCACCATTGATGATGGCCACCTGGTCTGCTAAGGCTTGTCCCCTCAACTCCTAACACAGGCAAGCCCCAAGCAGTTTACAGCCTCCGCTGTTAGGCCACTAAGGCCTGTCTCCCCCTCCCCACAACCAATTGACACTTGCAGACCCTGCATGCCTCCTTTCCTTCCCCCCTCAATGGACTGCACGCCCCTCACAAGTCCCAAGTGCCAAACCCTCCAAGGCGTGTTCCCCTGACACTCCAGCAACACTACTGAGCCCTTGTGCAGCTCCTGACCTGCACTGCCAGGCTGCTAATGCTTCTTCCCCCTCTCTTCAGGCCTGTTGAGGATTGCCCGCCCACCCTGCAAGCCCCACACAGCTCCACAGTACCCACCAAGGCTTCCTGCTGCTGCCCAACACAGGGGGAGGAAGTAGGACTGCTGTCTGTGCTTGTGCAGATGTTTTTGTTTGTTTAACCCCCGCCAATCTTTGCAGATTGTTCTGCAAACTTGGAAAACCCCTCCCCAAAATGATTGCCCCTGTCTTAAAGCAGGCACTGTTGCATCTACTGCTAAATAAACCTTTTTGGAACCCAGGAGCTACTGCCCAGTCTAACTACTGCCCAGTCTAAAATCACCCACATTGAGCAAGATAATGAGTGTTAGCTGGGTATCTCCAGGGATTCCTGAATGAAGCAGATGGTTTGAATCTGTTCTAGTCTGGTTTCAAACCTCATGATGGAACTGAAATGACCTTGGATTTCCTGGTGGATTACTTGTGCTGGGAGATGGGTATGGGGAGTATGACCCTGCTAATTCTCTTGGACCTCTCAATGGCTTTCTTTACCACTAATCATGGTAACCTTCTGGATCGCCTGTTAGAATTGGGACTGGGAGGCATCATTTTGCAGCCATTTCAATGCTTCCACAAAGGTATGCTTCAGAGTGTGGTGACAGGATGCTGCTTCTCTGCTTCTTGATCTCTGGCCCCTGGGTCCTGCAAGATACTGTCTTGTCATTCATGCTTTTAACATCTATGTTAAAAGCCAGGTTGGTGTAGTAGTTAGGAGTTTGGACTTCTAATCTAGACAGCCGGATTTGATTCTGCACTTCCCCACATGCAGCCAACTGCGTGACCTTTAGCTTGCCACAGCACTAAGAAAGCTGTTCTGACCGAGCAGTAATATCAGGACTCTCTCAACCTCACCTCCCTCACAGGGTGTCTGTTGTGAGGAGAGAAAAGGAAAGGCGAATGTAAGCTGCTTTGAGATTCCTTTGGGTAGAGAAAAGCTCTACCCAAGAAGAGTATAAGAACCAACTCTTCTTCTTCTATGTGAAGCTTCTAGGAGTGGTCACGCAGGAATTTGAGCTGAGTTGGCAACCAATATGTGGATGAAACAGAGGTCCATTCCACATGACTTTAAAGTAGCAGAAGGGTTGCAAATTTTACACGCTACTAATATGCAGTTCCGCAAGACGTCGCACACAATCTGCCACATTCCTGAAACAGTCCCACAAAAAGCGATTCATTGTAGCGCTTAAAGGGAAATTGGGAAAAGTGGATTCACCCTCCGAAAAGCACTACACTCTTGCAAACAATCTGCAACACTAGCAAAAAAGACCTGTGCATTCCCATTGTTGCGGTTCCAGCAAAGTCCCTCCCCCTGGCTCTCTCCTCCGAACTTCCGGCGAAGCGATCTCCATTTTTTTTTCTCAGAGCAAGCAGAAAGCAACGAACCGGTGAGCCTTCATTCACCCAGTGAGGCTTCTCCGGCTACAGTCCCTCCACAGAAGTGCTTTAAAGCTCCCCTAAGTCCCCAAGTACAACACAGCCCTGTTTGCAAGTTCCCTTTCTTTTCGGCCGAAAATCGCGCCCATGCAGGGGGGGATTTTTTTTTCACTCGGGGGAGCGTGGCAACAATGACTCGCCAGCTCACATGCCAGCTGCCAGCTAGATGGGTCTATTCATTAGGAAGAATCAAGGCATATTCGTTGCAACGTGGTTTTTTTTTTAAACTTTTCTTAAAGGGAAAGGGGCTTTCCCGGAACATGATAACAACCGCCCATTGGCTGTTCGTTTGACTGATGGCCAGGGGCAGGACAAAACACAGGAAAAATCGCTTCCTGTTTAGCGATTTTTGAACGACCGGAAACCTGTGGGAAACGAATGAAACGCTACTGGATTCCACTAAAGAAGCAGGTATGCGTAATGCCGAGATTGCAGTTTTAAAAATAGCATTTCCGCTTTGCGGGACCAATTGGCAACATTGGTCCTTGTGCGGAAACACCCTGAGTTCTACTCCTATATGAACCTATTCAACTTCTTTAGCCATCTTCAGAGAACTTCTTTTGGGTGCCCCTACTAGACAGTTCTAGTTTAGAGCCTCTTGTGGTGCAGAGTGGTAAGGCAGCTGTCTGAAAGCTTTGCCCATGAGGCTGGGAGTTCAATCCCAGCAGCCGGCTCAAGGTTGACTCAGCCTTCCATCCTTCCGAGGTCGGTAAAATGAGTACCCAGCTTGCTGGGGGGTAAACGGTAATGACTGGGGAAGGCACTGGCAAACCACCCCGTATTGAGTCTGCCATGAAAACGCTAGAGGGCGTCACCCCAAGGGTCAGACATGACCTGGTGCTTGCACAGGGGATACCTTTACCTTTACCTTTACTAGACAGTTCACAACACAAGAAAGGGCCTTCTGCACTGTGATACCAAAACTTTGGAACTCTGCCCTCCCCACCAGGAGATCAGTCTGTTTCTCTCTATTGTTGTCTTTTGCCACAGTTAGTCTTTTGTTTTGTTTGGTGTTGTTTCACTATCTCTTATTAGCCTACTTCCTTTATATTTTATTCAATTAACTTAAATATTGTGTGGAAGCAACATCAAGGGAAGGCCTTGGCCTCTATGCCTTGTTGTTGGCTATTCAGAGGAACTGGATGGCCACTGTATGAGATAAGATGCTGGACTAGATGGACCATTGTTCTGATCCAGCTCGGCTCTTCTTATATATTTATAATACTTTTAAATGTTTGAAATATTCACCAGTTTAAAGGTAAAGGTAAAAAGGTATCCCCTGTGCAAGCACCGGGTCATGTCTGACCCTTGGGGTGATGCCCTCTAGAGCAGTGGTCCCCAACCTTTTTGTCACTGGTCAACACGACAATTTTACTGATGCCCGGGGGGGGGGGGTAGTCTTTTGCCAAGGAACGTCGCTTCTGATGCCTGAGCCCCTGCTCCGCTTGCTTTCCCAACAGCGCACCTGACTTCCTGCCACCCATTGGGGGGCGCTGCCAGCAGCAGCTGCGCAGTGCCATGCCAAGGGGGAGCCCCAGCCATGGTGGCTGCTGGAGAGCACCAAAGGTGAGTGGCAGGGCAGCCCCCGAGGCAGAAGCCAGGGAGGAGGACGAGGAAGAGCTGCGGCCCGGTACCGACTGATCCACGGACTGGTACTGGTCCCCGGACCGGGGGTTGGGGACCACTGCTCTAGAGTACATCATAAACCCAGGACTGCAACATGAAAGGCAGTGAACAATGACCGGCACACATCCAAGCTTAAACATGTTCCTACTACAGGGATGTTGTCGGTGTGAAACCTTTCATGGCACACTATACCTCTCTGAGGAAGGGGTAACTTTACTTTCCCATGGCCACCATATGTGGCAAGGGGGAGAAAAGAATTCTTATGAGCTACCTTGGGGAAATGGTCAGTACATCTTTGAAGTGAGTCCCATGTCATTAGATGGGTCTTACTCTCAGGACGTGTCCTTGGATTGCAGTACATTGCTCCTATTTGGGCAATGAAATCAATAAACATAAATAACAAAGCTTTAAAAAGCCCACCAGTTTTCACTCTCTTTAAGAAATTCAGCCATGATTTCATCTTCCAACAGGCCTTTCCCCTTTTCATATGCCTAATATGCAAACTGATCTCTTTTGGGGAGACTGGGGGCCATACAGCAGATCAGTGATGAAAATGACTACCTGACTGACTTCAGGCAGGTCCAGGGACAGCACAAGTATCTATGAAAGGAAGAACCAGGATGAGACCAACCTTCTCCTCCCCCACTTCCTTTCTTATACTACTTCCCAGCTGGGCTGCTAAGGGTGCAAGGATCAGACTGAAACTGCTGTTTTAGTGGCTTCCCACGTGCTACTGCATGAAGTTAAGCATGTCTAGGCCACTGAAATTGATGGGTTTAAGGATGCTTTATTCGGCTTCCAAAGAAATCAATATCTAGTCATCTTTCTCAACTTTCTCTTCTTTATACAGTCTTGCCTTATAAAGAAATGCTTCTTGATAGCCAATGTTTATCTTAATAGCGATAAACAAGTTATACAGATGAGACAACATAACAAGCTGCTAATTCATTATTTCTGGGATCTGAATAGTGGAGAATCCTGGGGTGAGAATGTTTACACTACTGCCCAAAAGGAACATTTTGGACAAGTTGGTTATATTAGCAGAGTTAATTGGCAAATATGACCTTGAGTCCCTTCAGTCTAATTACACCAGTCTCTGAATTCCATGAAAAAGCAGCATCTGTGCAAGGCACAGCTGGAAGGAGAGTATTTCACAAACAGCTGACTTGCCCTCTTTAACGAAGGATTAAAAACCTGTTATTTAAAAAATCATTATGATGAACAGAAGCTTTCCCCTCCTGTAAACTGTCGGCATGGTCTGCTTACTCTCTCCTCTCTCAAGAGTGTTTGGAGATAATGGAAACATGTAAATCTTAATCTTCAAAAAAGCGATGCCAGAGAAGAGCTGCCTCATTATTGGGGGATAATGATTCTGAGCCTGCTATCAGTTACAAGAGACATTGTCCCCAGGGTGATTTCAGATTCACTCCAAGTGCAACATGTTTATAACTACTCCTTGAAACTAATGTGTGTGTCTAGGTTTTCTACTAATTATGGCAATCTTGAAAATATTTTTCCCCCAAACACAGTGGCATCTTGCTTAAACCATTCTTCACTCAGTGGCTACAGTTCTGGTATAAGGGTAGATAATCCTGGTTGTCCCATTGTTGTGGGTCAGCCACAGGCCAATGGGGACTCCTCAGAAGAAGAGTTGAGCACTTAGAGCTTGGCCCAAGCAGAATCCCAACAGGATGAGAGGGCAGGGCAAGCTGCTCAAGAATCACAGCTGGAAGAGCCTGCAGAAGCACCTCAGCCTTGTAGCCCACCCAGCCTCTCAGCCTAGGACTAGCTGGATGAGCTCAACTGGTCACTTGCAGAACAATGCAGGCAGCATCTCAGAAGTGACTTGCAGACTAAGAGGCACAGCACATGGTTACTGGTTTGATGTTGCCTGCTTGACCGTTTATGCACTGGAGGTTTCATGCTGGGCTCTAGACTGGAGATTTAGTCGTGGCAGGTTGCTCCACCTCTTCCTGCACCCACATGGGGGAGCATTTGGCCTGGTCCACCTCATCCACTCCCTATCTGTGCTCCTGATCAGGGGGTGGGGCAGTGAAGTTCCCAGTGCATAAACGGTCCTTGAGAGCCAGCTTGGTGTAGTGATTAGGAGTGTGAGCTTCTAATCTGGTGAGCCGGGTTTGATTCCATGCTCCCCCAGTGACCAACTGGGTGACCTTAGGCTTGACACAGCACTGAGAAAGCTGTTCTGACTGAGCAGTAATATCAGGGCTCTCTCAGCCTCACAGGTGTCTATTGTGGAGAGAGGAAAGGGAAGGCGAATGTAAGCTGCTTTGAGACTCCTTTGGGTAGAGAAAAGCGGCATATAAGAACCAAGTCTTCTTTTTTTCTTCTGATTGATGAGTCTTCTCAGGATGAGAGCTAGCATCTGTGTGAAGAAATATTTAAGGGCTGCTTTGTCAGCAGGCAGATGTTCAGGAAAGTGCTGATGGAAGTGGCAGACCAAGTAGTAACTGGACAGAAACAGTGACAGGAGTGCTTGGATGGGTGAAGCAGCAGCCAAAGAAGAGGATAGAAGTGACTGTTGTAGTCTCTGTCACATTGTGGGGTAAGAGTAGCCACTGTTTTACCCCCCTGCCCCCTACTGTCACTGCTACCTCTTTGTGTAAAATCTCCCTCATGAGGATTGCCTGAAGTCAACCTCTCAGGGAAGTTGCCAAGTGTCCAGGCAGGAGGGTAAGCACTTGTGCAGGCCTTTAATACTTCTGCAAAGCCCAAACTTGGTACAAAATCTTGGTACACTAAGAAAAACAGAAATTCTAACTACTTACAATATATAGTTTAACTGGTCATTGCAGGGTGCTCTGTCCCTGATGCATTTGCAGCCTCTTTAGCATTATTCTCCTCTGTCATCCTTCATAATAAAACACGCACTCCAAAGAGTTTCCAGACATAGAGCTCAACAAACAAATAAGCAGCTATGCTATTTAGACCCATGTGTGTGCAAGGTTCTTCAGCCAATCCAGGTGAAAGCCTCAGGGCCCAAGTCTACTAATGATGGATCTGCCAGTTCAGAGCCATTACCACATCAATGGACTAGCATAGTATCCTTCCTAGTTGAAAAAGGATGTTCACTATCTGGCAAAATGTACCTTCTCTCCTTCTTTCTAGCCACAGTGATGTATGGACCATTTTTCATCACTGCAACTGTCAAGGCATCTCTCGTATCCTTGTCCCTCATTTCATCATAGTGACAATAGGAAGGGGGGGGGGAATAAAGCAGGGGCTAGGGGAGGAGCACATTTCCTCTATATTTCCTCAAGGGTCACCAGCTTGTAACTCTTAATGCCAAAATGGTTGATCTCAATCAGTCAGCAAGGCAGAAAATATGGGCCATGCACAGATAAAGAAGGAGTACTTGCATGCTTTGAGAAATCTCCAGATATGCAGGACAAAAGTACTTTGCATATTAAAAAGAGCACACACTTCCAAAAGTGAGGATATTCATTTTCCTTCAAGAATCATTAGTGATGGGGGGGGGGGAAGGTTAGAATATAATTTCCTCACTTAATTAGGTGAGGAAATTGAAATCAAAAGAAAAACAACCCTCCTCTCATCATAATCCTGCCAGCTGACCTCTCTTCCATGTCATCTTAATCCCCATAGCATTCCCTCTAACAGCTTGTCTCCACCCTTCTTTCTCCATCACGTCTTCTTTCTTAAGAACAGTGGGTACTGCAGCTGTTTACACTAGGAAGCACTAGGATTTAATGTATATGGAATTTGCCTCTCTCCGTGCCTTTTCTGCCTCTTTTTGGAGTTCATAAAATCAGCCTCATTATTTAGAAATGTCTCCTTTTCTTTTTCTAAGTGTCAACCCAAAAGATATAAACAAGGAAGAGGCAGAGTGAACAGCACCATATGTTTGTGGTTCCCGAGTAGCAGCTTCATCTTGTTGGGATGCGTTCAAGAAGATACCTGAATCATAAGATGGCAGAGCCAGAACTCGCAGTCGGGCTTCTCTGCCTGAAATAGTTTAGCATTGCCTTTAAAAGTGCCTTGCTCTGCTCTGACAAATTTTCACTTTAGAAACTGCTTGCTCCAATTAATATTTTTGATACAGCTATTTTCTCTGTCAGCAAAATTGAAAACTTTACAATGCACATCTAAACTGATTTTCACCCATTTTAAAGCCAATGATTCCAATGGATTTTGAATGGCTTGACTTTGCCTAGTATAGCAATTTTTTGCTACCAAGTCACAGTTCACGTATGGCAAGAGACATTCAGACATGGTTTGCCATTGCCTACCTCTGGCATAGCAACCCTGGTGTTTCTTGGTGGTCTCCCATCTAAATACTGACCAAGGCTAACCCTGTTTAGTTTCCAAGATCTGATGAGATCAAGCTGACCTGTGCGATCCAGGTTGGGGCACTGAGCTGCTAGACTCCTAAAGATCAATGATAGCTTAGAGAGCCATCTAGTATAGAGAACAAGTTATACTCAAGTGAGGCCTAGTTTATTCAGCAGGGCTTACTACTAAGAAAATGTTCTAAGGATTCCTGCCTTCATGAAACAAACAAATCTAGTGAATGGCCCTTGGCCTAAGTCTGATTTGTCTTCTCTTCTATGAGTTATGCTTAGTCTAGAAGTTATCTATTTGACCTGATGGGGATCCCTTTTAGAAAGGGTCTCAGAAGTGATTGAGAGGAGGTCTCTATAATTTAGAAGAATCTCAGCTTTTGTTGAAAGGGAGAGGAGCTCCAAACTATACAAAAAGGTTTGTTATCATTTAATTGAAGAAGGAACCAACTCCCATCTCTTCCTAGAGTTTGATTGTAGTGGTCTGTTAGGGTGATAACCCAAGGACTCCCTTCCCACCCCGAGCCTCTTAATTCAAGTTAATGACTCCATCATACCAGGGATTGATGCTGACTTTCCATGGTCTACAAAGAACTCTTAATTTCTCATGAAATCTTGCCATGTAAAAGGCACTGCTAAACCAAAAAAAGGAACAAAACCCAACCTTAACAGGAAGGAACTCAAAAGTTAAGCTGAACAATAAAAATAATGTAAAACTTGTTAATTATTTATTATAGTGCACAATTAAAAACAGAATCCTTTTTGGAGACCAATTCCTTCGTTATGTCCCTAAAGTCACCACTCTTCGCTACCATTAAGTTCTGTACTCAGAGTGTAATCTCATGTGCGTCAGAAAAAGCTAAACTCAACCATTCAGCTACACATTATAGAGTTCTGTATAGGTATATATAGAGTGTATTATTATAATCTTGACCACTGAGGAAGACCAGCAAGGGTCGAAACACGTTTGGTCCTTGGTTCTATATGCTGTTAGTTCGGTATAGTTTTTAAGAAGTTTTTATTCTGTTTTTAATTGTGCACTATAATAAATAATTAACAAGTTTTACATTATTTTTATTGTTCATGTAAAAGGCACACCAGAAATCTTGCCATGTAAAAGGCACACTATCTAAATGCAAGCCAGACCTCTATCTCCTTAGGTTCGTCTTGCTACAAATGGAGGCTGGGTCTAAATCACATACCAACAACCCAAGAACATTGAGTCTTTGTTGGACAACCATCTGGTCTTTCTGCTTTGCCAGCCTGTTCTGTTCAAACTTGTTGGTTTCTTCTTATTTACTTGGCTAGGTATTCCTAGGCTCCTCTGGTGGCATGTTTAGCCTTTATAGGTTTTGAGGCTTCCAAAATATTAGCACATTACTACTATTACTGCTTAGTGCATGTAGAGTACTTGGGCCTATATGACCTATTGGACCCTGTTGATAGGAGGCATAAATCTTTGCAATTTTTTATTCATGTTTTCAGATATAACACAGTCCTTATGCTCCTGGCCAGACAAACAAATAAGGCAACATAAGATAATCTTTTGCTTTGGAAAGTCTTCCACTGGAAACAGTGATCCAGGTGGAAGAAAAATAGCTGGAAGCAGTGTTCAACAACTGCTGTGCATGAAATTATGCAAGCTCTTGCACAAGCAGATCATCTTCTTTGGATGTCAATTCACATTCCAAACACAATGCTCCAGCATAAGATGTTAAACAGCCCTTTTAAAAAAGATCTTTGGATCTATTCCAGTAATGGGAAACAACCATAAAGCAAGTGAAAAATGACCCAGTTGTTTTCTTTAGTTGCTGCTCCTGAGGGTTTTTTTTTAATCCCAGACTTTCACAATGTTCACAAGTGGAAGGAAGAAAGAATAATGATAATGCGCCTTTCAAAGAGAGCTTGGTGTTGGCAATCTTTAAAATCTTTTTTAAAGTACACCATGACATTTTAGAGAACATTTTCAAATAGGTAAACAAATGAAGAAGCTATCATTTATGCAGAGAATCCATATACCTCAAAGAGGTTATTTCATATATTGCAATTTGCATAATCAGCACCTGTTTTAGGAGGGATCTGAAGAAGGGGGGCCAGCATGGTGCCAGGGGTCTGATCTGTAAAATCATATGGGATAAGAAGTGTCATGCAGCTGTTGATTTTTTTTGTCAGTGAAATCTTGCCATCCCTTTCATGTTTATTTGTTTTTAAATGGGTCATTAACTCTGAGCCATTGGCTTCTGGATTTTTGAAGATTTGTGCTTCCAACTTATGGTGATCCTATACATTTATGACCTCCAAAATATCCTGTCCTCAACAGCCTTGCTCGGGTCTTGCAAAATCATGGCCTTGACTTCTTTGGTTGAGTCAATCCAGGTCAGTCTGTGGGTGATGTTTTTGTTTTTCATATTTGTTGGCATATTCTTATTAAAATTTTGGTTGACTATATTTCTGTAGCTTGAAATTGCTCTACTGCTATCCTGTCTACTCCTGGAGATGTACTGTTTCTACTCAGTTGTTTTGAGTGAAGAATACTGAAATTGTAGGTTCTTCAAAAGATTCTTCTTTGAATGGTGTCCTTGCATCAGTAGGTAGGTATACAGGCTATAATTAAGGAAGCAGACAATGCAATGGGTCATAGAACGTTAGTAAGTGGCAATAAATGTACGATTTCTGGCATCTTCCAACCTGCCACTGTCATGTGGCAGAAAATGTGTTGCAATTTGGATGACACATCATACTACTTGAACACAAAGACACTAAGCTCTATGTGTTACTGGATTGGAATGCTTCTTTTCCTAGATAGGAAGCAACTAAAAGAATGTATTTATCTTGCTAGGGATTAATCCTTTAAAGAAGAATGAAGTAGGAGTCCAGTGAAGCCAGCTTGGTGTAGTAATTAAGAGTAGCAGCTTCTAAACTACGAAGCTGGGTTTGATGCCCTGCTTCTCCATATGCAGCCAGCTGGGTAACCTTTAGCTAGTCACAGTCCAGAATCCAAAGGAGAGGGATATTTCCTCTACCAAGCCTCATATCCCTCAAACATGTCATCCCTTTCCCCTGCAGCCTGGCTTTACTCTTCCTTGGCTTTTCCTTGATGGGTCTGCCCTAGCTTCATTTTTAAAGGTCTCCCTGGTAGTGTGCCTTTTGGGTGACAGGTCCTCATGAGACACAGAGGGGGCCTAAGAATGCCTAGGCTAGCAGCCTTCTTTTCTGCTCTTCCACATGATATACTCTGCACTGTGTGCTTCGCTGATACTTCTCTTGTAGTCAGATAAGTCAGGTCACATTCTTGGGATTGGAGCTACATCCGTGGTGGTCATGGTACCCAAGCTGTGCCTAGTAACTGCTCCTGAGGTTGGATGTATCGTGTCTTCTGTCTACTGTGCTGAGCTTGGCTGTGTGCGACTGAGTGGTGGTAGGGATGCTATTCCCTGCCTGGGGACCCCTCCCACATTTTACAGTTCATCTACAGGGGACAGAGATCAGTCCTCCTGGAAAAAATAGCTGCTTTGGAGGGTGGACTCCATAGCACTATATTCCACTGAGGTCCCTCCCTGCCCTAAATCCCACCCACTCACAGCTCCACCCCCAAATTCTCTAGGTATTACATTATGTTGAAGCAGGCAATGGTAAACCACCTCTGAACGTCTCTCGTCTTGGAAAGACAGCTATGATTTGACAGTACTTTCCACCACCAGGTGTGTTTGAATATATAGTCATTCAGGTGGATGTAGGCAGATAAAAAGTTTAATTTACTTGAAGCCAAAGAGATTTATTTGCTTGAAAATGCTTGTCATGGGAGATTATTTATGTGCATGTGTAGGTCTTGTATATTGTAGCTGATTGTGAGAATTCCATATGGAGCAAAGGACAGGTTTTTCTTCAGTCTTTGGCAAAAGAGTGAGTGGCTACTATTCACTTACGTGTGAGAAAATAAAGGTTTGTACTATCAGCATGGGTTCTCAAACTAGTCCCTTCCACTGGCAACACTAACCTTTGAAATCTGGCCTTCTTTGCCCCATCTTTGATCTGTCTGACAGAATGTTAGGAGGTAGAATGTAATATTGAGATATTACATGATAGAGATGGATGATGCTGAAAATATTTGCAGGGAGGATCTAATGCCCCGCCCCACCCCCATGTGCCAGATTGCTAATTACATCTTTTTGTACCTCTTGCAAAGAAACATTCGCAAGAAAAGGTGGTGCTGAACTGTCTGAAGTATCCTGCTCTTTCTCACTTTAATATACATTTTAAAAAAATGCTTGGCCTTTCCTATTACCCTAAATCACCTGAGAGGAAACCACTGAACTTTCCTGTGTTCATTCCTTAGAAAATGAAATCTACTCTGTAGCTATGGTGAATGTTACACTGTTGCTGACATTTTGCCTTGGCATTTTGCTCTACCACTAGAAAAGCTGGGACAAATAATTTTGATAAATGTTCAAGCACTCAGAGAGTATTCTTTCCCAAAGAAAAACGATAGTTAGAAAACACATATTTTCACCAGGAGAGACAAATGACTTAAGAAACTTCAGATTTTCATATCAGAGGAAACTTGAGAAACTAGCAAGCATATGTAACTTTGCTAATGTGAACAAGCAGGAAAAAAAAACTACCTTATTTTAAGCTATGTATCAATACTCTTCCCTCTGGACACTGGGACTGTAAAGTGACCCTGTTGGAATCTCTGCATATAAGACAAACTTTAAAACATTAAAGCCACAGGAAATGTATAGAAAAAATCATGGAACTGGCATACAAGAAGCAAAGTGCCTGGAATTTTGTCTTCTGGTAACATGTGATGCCCTAACCCAGGGAAGACCTAAATGCAGGACTATTAAATGAACCTTGCATAAAGGAGGGTAAGTCTAGGAATATCAGCCTGTAGGATTTATCACAAAGTTCAGCTTGTGGGTGATCCAGCCATTGAACATTGGATGTTTGTTTACGAACCTGTTTGTGACAAAGTTCGCAGCATCCATGGATCCCACAGCATCCTTACCAGATAGCTATTGCTATTCATATTATACAAAGTAAGGATGTAGTGCCCTGGCTTGGATAGTCCAGACTGGGTTGATCTCATCATATCTCAGAATGGAAGCAGCCTGGGACACCACCAAGGAATCGTCTATTCACTACACAGAGGTAGTCAATAGTGAACAACTTCTGAATGTCTCCTGCCTGGATAACCTTACAAGTTGGCTGTGAATCTACAATTCGATATCCCTTTCTACCCTCACACATGCCCTGGAGACTGAAATGGCTTATAGTCAAAAACTTTGGAGCACTATTGTATAGCAATCATTCCACACAATTCACACTTTCTTTTCTTTTTGATGCATAATAGTAAAACGTCAATACATTTCAAGCAATCCTAGGAAAAACTAAAACTATCTTTCAGTAGCAAGTGTGTATCCTGATGTCCTCGAAGGAAAAAGGAAGATTTCAGAACTGCAAATTTCCGTACAGCAAAAGGCCCCCAAAATGCTAATGTAAGGGCCGCTTTGAACAGAGTGACCCAATAATTCCCTGATGTATGTGTGGAATTCTCTTTAGAAGAAGAGTCATTTGACCTTGTGTCTCCACTGGTGACCTCCTATTCATGTGCAGATTGAGATGTGCACTTCCTCTTAAGCTGGGGATGTCTCTGGGCATCTTCATCCATGGGATTGCTCGAGGAGATGGACTCTGCTGAGGAATGAGGGCTCTTGGCTCTGCCTGCACTGATGTTGAGGATTGACTGCCCATATGATCAGAATGCTCAGAAATGTGCTGAAATGTCTGCAATCCCCAGCAGGATGGTTGAGTTATCAATAATTGAGGTTACAAGAGGGGCTTGGGTGGAGGCACCTTTGATGGGTTGCTGCATCCAGACTTTGCAGGCATCAATGCAGCAACAGCTGAAATGGAACCAGGATTTTTAGAGAGCGGAAGCCTCCTACAGATCTCCCATCACATCTACAACAATCTTGACAACTTTGGGTAAGTCCTGGCACTTTTGTGATACACAACTATCTGACCCCATCACCCCTGCAGGTGAACAAGGGGCACCTGGCGAATCTATTAGGGAGGGAAAATTCGAATGTTAACTGCATTGGTAATAATGAAGCATAACATGCTGTCATTCATTCCCCTGAGTGCTATGTTATCTTGGCTGAAGAGACAGATATTCCTTCACCATCACAAACCTGTAAAATAGAGTTTGAATAGATTATCTATGTATTTGAACGAAATATACAGTCAATAGCTCTTTGTGGTCAATTTGTTTCAATTTGGTAATACAACAAAGTTGTTTGATCCTTTGATTGTTTTTCTATAGGAATGTCCCATGAAATCCAATATAGATTACAGCATCTGTCGTTTCATTGGAAATTCATGGCCTGAAAAGCTGCCAAATCTACCTCTGGAAACAAATTCTGCAAGGAGATTGGGAATCTTTGCAGCAACCCTACTTTAGTGATACAGCCCCCCCCCCCCAATGATAATCAAGCTTTTATAATAAGCCTTTTTTCAGTTGTTCTGCTGTCATTGATAGACTTCAGGCTTTCTCTCAGGATACTGCCAAAATGCTCCACTCCTATCCTGTTACATTGACAGTAGTAAATGGCTGAACTTTTAAAATAAGAGCAAGCTGCACTGTAAGTCAGATTCCATATGATTAACTTAAAAGGGAAGGGGGAACAAATGTTGAACTGTAAGAAAATGAAAGTCTAAGAATGTCTTCCTTTTTTATATATTACAACTAAGACGTGCTCTTGTAACAACTGGGAACAATCTGTCCTCACCAGTTGTTACATAAAAAAACCCTGAAAGATAAATTCGATCTTGTTTTCATGAGACAGGTATTATTCACAGTTCCTAGAATCTTGAAAATTGTGAATACTAATGGTCAGTATCAAAAGGGAAGTTTGCAAAGTGAATAGTACCAAGGGAGGTTTTTAATTCCCAACCCACACCTCAAATAACAGAAAACTTACATCAAAATGCTGAGAGAACTCACATCCAGAGAGAAATCTTGCTTGTATGCTTGTATGGTGGGGATACCCCATCTGAAAGAATGTAATCAGACAATGGACATACACCATATTTCTCAGAAATATTGTCCATTTGACTGTGGTGTTAGGAAAATGTCCTAGTTTACTGAAATTAAACAAAGACAGATACTTGTTTAGAATGCTTTCACTGCAGCCAATAAATATATGTCGTCACTATGGTTGCAAAAACAAATACCCGCTATTGGAATGTAGTTAACAAGCATGAAAGAATTAAACTACATGGAAAGACTTACTGACTGTATTATCTTAACTGAGCTTTTGGATGCAGGATAGAGCAAGTAAAATGAATTGATTAAAAACAAATCACTGATACAAAGCCATAACAATTGGCTAAATCGTCAAAGCACTGGAGCCAATATTTACAACTGGATTGCTTCAGTCCCACCATATGCCTCAAGGAGCAAATTCCTTTCCCAACATTGAGTCCAAGTTGTATGGCTAAACTTGAAGGTCACACAGTGTATCAGTGGATTGGAGCCCAAGTCTCTGGTGTTGTGCTATTTGCATGGTGTGTGTTTTAAAATGATTTAAAAAGTAATATGGATAATACTATTGATTAGTGAGCTAAAGGAAACACGCACATACACAGTTAACAATTCTGAACATTTTTGTTAAATATTATTGTTACCAAATCAGTCTGAAATACTGAGTTTCTTCAAAAGAACTATTTTTGTTAGATAATATTTTGGAAAGAAAAAATGTATAGGGAGTTTAAATAATTATGTATTTTGAAATGAGCATTGGATCAAATTCTGAAAACTGTAAGAAAAATGCATTTTGGCTACCTTTGATTTTCAGCATTAAGTAAAATGAAGTTTCATGTTCATATATCACAGAGGTAGCAAAACGAGAGGCCAAATCATGAAGCCTCACAAGTTAGTTAGTCCTCCTTGACTTGGCCTGGAATTTGACAATTTGGAAATTATTCCAATTAACTTATATGGCAGGAAGAAAACTGCTGTTCTCACCAATGGTATCATAGACAATTAGCAGATTTGGCCTCTACGAATGGTGACTCTGAGATCAATGCTTTGGTGTTCATCATACATATCACAGATGTGAAGAATGACACATGGAGGCATCTGTATGGTAATGGTAAAGCTGAACCCTTATCTTTGGGAGCCTGATGGGGTGGTGGAAGAGTATGCATAGAGACACATTGCCTGTATTTTTGCATGTGTATATCACACACATACCAGGCTGCCAACATGATATCAACATTTTGTGCCAATCTGTAGCAGCAGAAGCCTCCTAAAGAATTCCTACAAGGCTGCAGAGGATACTCAGCTCTATATCACACATCCAAAGGATTCCAGAGAGGCTATAGAAACTGTGAATTAGTGCCTGAAGACAGTTTGGGAATATGTGAGGGATATTAAGATGAACCTTAATCCCAACAAAATTGTTATTTTATTGGTGGGTAGAAGGATTGATTCAAGAATTGATGGAGATGGGATTCCCTTGAAGGAGTAGATTTGTAGCTGCAGAGTGCTGCTGGTTCAGGCCTCCTGTTGGATGGATAGGTGGTAATGGTGGCTGGGAGCACCTTTTACCAGCCATGGCTGGTTGTCAGCTACAGCCTTTCCTGGACAAAAAGGTCTGGCTACTGTTGTGCATGCCTAGATAGATTAGACAGCTGCAATGTGTTCTGTGTGGACCTTTGAAGTGTGTGGGCCTTTGAAGAATATCCAAAGGCAACAGTTACTACAGAATTCTGCAGCCAGAATGCTGACTGGTATTGGTCACTGGGACCTACACTGGCTCCTAGCTTGCTTTGCACAATTAAAGATCCTTGAGATCCTTGAGATCAGCATACATTACAGACCATCTGTTCCCGTATTAACCTATTCAAAACCTACGTTATCTTCAGGGGTACTGATTTGGGTGCCCCTACCATCTGAGGCTAGACAGGGTGGCAAGACCCTCTCTGTCCTTACACGTGGACAGCCTTCTGGCAGCATACAGAGCCCCCTCCACATGACGTAGCCAACACCCCAAGGCTGTCCAGTAGCTGGATCACAGTTTTTTAAAATCGTGATTTCAGGAATCCAGGAAACTGGATTTATCACCCTAAATCACAAATCACAGGTGAGCAACCAATGAGTAACCAAGGAAAAGACTGTATGGAGGGGGAAACACATGATAATCTTGGCAGCTTTGTACTGCCCTTGCTCCCACCCTCCCTCCTCCAGCTCCGAGTAATTTTTTTCATGACACGGTCCATGTTGCAGCATGACTGCAAACCTACATTATCCAAGAAGAAATACAATCTTCTTTAAAGTGTCCATGGTCTTCTTGAGATCAGGTAGGTAAAACACAGCCCTTTTTCTGTTTTCTGATGGTGGGAAATGAGCTGGGAAAGGGGGATATCTGGCAACCTCCTCCTGATCATACAGGGGTCTGTGCAGCTTGATTTAAAGCCAACCATTAGCACAAAATGTCTTCTTGGGCTCCAGGGACAATGTGCAGCATCTCAGAAATTCACCCAGACAGAAGTAAAATGCAAAAAACATTAGAATTCCAAAAAAAAAGGGGGGGATGCTGTATCATTCTGTTTTTTCCCCATAGCAACAGGGCAGCATTAATTTTATTTAAAATGCATCTGTATTGTGGCATTGCCAGATAGCAATACAGAATGGCCTTAAAAAAATTGGGGGGCTGGAGAGGGAAGGAAGTTTCAGTCCACAAGAGAACTGTTGTGCTCTGATTGAGAAGCCAAGGAGCAGACAGAGAAGTTTGGTTTGTTTTCCCTTGCAGCTTCATCAGGAAGCAAGAAGCCTTGATGGGGCAAAGGGAAAACACAGGAGGGATTTCCCGGTGAGGAGGGCTGCAAACACGAGGTTTACCATCCTGCATTTACCAGAAGGAAGCCACTCGCATTTTATCCCTCCATGCAGAAATGGCCATGCAGTTCTCTTTCCAAAGAAATTAATCTATATTCTTCTATCATTGACTTCTGCCAGTAGGTGAGGACTTTGTTTCATTTGCTTCCTTCTCGTTTATGTGTTCAGTTAATTGTTGTTTTAATATTTTATTATGCACCTATATGTTGGTGTGTGTGTGCATTTTTAAAGCTTGTTTTAGTGCTTTATTTGCCAGTTTTGTAAGCCTAACCTCGTGGACAGGTGGCATAAGATGGCTTGAAATAAATAATGAATAATGCTACATCTTACAATCACTGCATTTCAAGTCACATGGTTTACAGCATAGGGTTTTGTGGTGGTCAAATAGGATCCCTTCTTCTCTTTTTCACAAGTGGAAAAGCTAGTTGGGTCCAACCCATGGTTTTGTGTTATGTCTGAACCAACCACTAAGAGAAATTGGCTATGGCAAGAAAAGGTGGGGAAGATGAACAAGATAGTGGCAGCTTCATAATAACTTTTAATGAATCGCTGATAACAAAAGTCCATATAAAATGTAACATTAATTATGTCTTTTAGCAAAGGAAAAGGTCTGAAAGATGCCCATGGCATGTTAATCAATGGCTCCTTCCATCATTTAGCTTTGCTTTGCTTTTTCTTCTACATGATTGTTTCTATTTTTGTAACCCTATAAAGAAATGTAACCAGCTTGCTATAGCTTGAATTGAATTTTTTTTCACATGACAACATTTCTATAAGTTTCATCTTTTTTCCCTTTTCATCTATCATAAAAATCTAATATATATTCTCTTCCCTCCCTTTCCAGAATGCTGCATTCTTTTATTTTGAAAAGAAGTATGAGGATATATATAACTTGTTTTCTTATCACCTTTAAAAATAGGTAAAGGTTAAAAGAGGAGAAATATTTCAGGAACAGTCATTTCCCTGTGAACATTAAGAAAATATCTTCTGCATGTGCCCGAAGTGTGTGTGTGTGTGTTGTGTGTTCATGTGGAAGCCATCCTCCTACACCACTGAAACCTACAGAAGGATTTCCCTTCAATTACCATGTCACTTCCTAAATCAATGTTTATTAGATTATGTTTTAAATGTCATGTGGTTATAACACAGATATTATCAAGTGTGCTTACCTCTTCTTTTCGTTTCATCTGTCTTCTGCCAATGATCTTGAAAGCAGCAAACAGCTGTCCGGTGATTAGTATGATTCTGGGAAAATCTGAGTCATGTTTTATGGCCACTATGCCTTTACAAGGGTAGTATTCAAACCTTAGCTCATTGTGGACTTATCTCCTCAAGATTTCTATCATGCAAGTCAAATAGAGTCATCCACTTTATTATTATTATTATTTTCAACCAGTGGTCATTTTCCAAGATAGTTCTGGAAAGCAGGCTGACCTTATTGCACTGATACAAGGCTTTTCCACATTGAATTGTCAAAGGCCGGAGTCAACTGGTTTTTTTTTTTCAGGGTCTGTGTAGCTGTGGTCTGGTAGTTTTAGTCTTTGACTTTTGCCAGTAACTGTGGCTGGTGTCTTCAGCAGTAGGATGCATCAAGATGGGAATCTCTCTGTGCCAAATTGATTTTTTCCCCATCATGTTTAGCCCCATACTGCTTCAGTTTATCCCTTGACTCTACATGCCATACTATGATTGTGCCTTCAGCAGGGAGCTTGGAGCAATTTTGCCCCATCATAATTTTTGGCGGTAATAAAAAAGCAGGAGTTGAAATGGTTGGGAAGCATTCTACCCCCAAATTTCTGCTGGCTGTGGCTTTTCACATCTAGCAAAAATTAGAAGGTGAAATGCCTCTCAACCATTTCATACCCATCTTCTTCCTGGCTGTGGCTTTCTGTTTGCTGTAAAAAGCTGTGGCCAGCAAAAAGCTGGAGGTGAAATTTCTCCCAACCATTACGACCGACCGTTTATGGCCTGGGAACTTCACTGCCCCAGCTCCCGTGCAGAAGCACAAATTGGGGGCAGATGAGGTGCCCTGGGTCAAATGTTCCCCCATGTGTGTGCAGGAAGAGGTGGGGCAACCTGCTATAACTAAAACTCCAGCCTGCACCCCAGCATGAAACCTCCAGTGTGTAAACGGTTTACAACCCCTTTCCAAAAGGGAGTAGAAAGCAGTGGTTTAAATGGATCCAAATCAATTAAACCAAACACCTGAGTGGTATGGAGCTCAGTGTCACAGCTGGTTCTTTTGTGAAGAGCAGCAAGCAGGGTTTAAATGGCTGTTAAAATCATGTTTTCTGCTCTTCACGAATCGCAATAAACCACTATGAGCTGCATCAAAATTTGTGGAAGTTTGTGGCGGCTCTTCTGTTTATGAACATTGCTTTGTTAACCATCAACCAGTTGAAATTTATGATGAAATTTAGTTTGTCAGGCCGTTTGTCATGACAGTTCATAATAGCATGCACCTGAGCCCCTGGAAAGGGCAGTTTATAAATGTAATAAATAAATAAAATCTGTCTACAGGGCAGCCTGTAGTGGGATTTATATGTGACTACAATCTTCAGCATGTTCACTGTAAACCAGCTTGGTAAGTATCAGAGCAATCCTTAGAAGAGTTACACTTTTCTATGGACATATACTTTAGTAGATTTAGAAGTTTGTAGCTCTGCTTAATATTGCATGGTAGGTATCAGTTTAAACCCACTATTTGTCAGAAATACATTGTATATCTGTTGGTATTAGCTATTTATGTATTTATATATTTTATATAGCCTTTTGTGGTGCAGAGTGGTAAGGCAGCAGACATGCAGTCTGAAGCTCTGCCCATGAGGCTGGGAGTTCAATCCCAGCAGCCGGCTCAAGGTTGACTCAGCCTTCCATCCTTCCAAGGTCGGTAAAATGAGTACCCAGCTTGCTGGGGGGTAAACGGTAATGACTGGGGAAGGCATTGGCAAACCACCCCGTATTGAGTCTGCCATGCAAACGCTGGAGGGTGTCACCCCAAGGGTCAGGCATGACCTGGTGCTTGTACAAGGGATACCTTTACCTTTATATTTTATATGCTGACTGTAGAGATCTGTTCAGGGCAGGTAAAAAAACCAGAACCCATTAAACTATAATAAAACTAACCAAATCAATATTTTAAAAACCACTGTACAGTCTAAAATAGATCCAGAAAATAGTCCTTAGGCTAGAAACAGACCATAAAATAAGAGATAAAACCCTAAAAAGAGGAAAATAAATGTTTTGGTCTGGGAATTCAAACAGTAAATTATGTACCAGGGGAGCCTCAATGTCCAAGGTGGACATTTTCCTTTCTCTATCTGTGAAATGGGAATAATAATACCATGCACAAAGTGTTGATTTGAAAGATAACTGGGAGCATTTATAAAACAGTTCACTCATGTTGCTTTAATATTTATTTATTCATTCTCTTTGTTCTTAGCCATGATTTCTCATTGAAACCAAAGGTAACTACAAGCAATTCAGGTGGCATGAGATATGATGTAGAACCATAGAAGTATACAGCTGAAAGGGATTCCTTCTAGATCAACACCCTGCACAATTGAGGAGATTCAGATCTATTTCCCCCTCCCCTTTCTCCACTCTCCCGAAGACTCTGCTCTATTCACAGAGGAAGGGGAAAAAACACAATCTGATCTGGAGGAAAATTCCTTCATGAGCCCAAACTGCAACATAACCCTGGGCATATAAGAGAGGACCACAAGGGCAGAGGACTACAAAGGCTTATTCCTTCCTGTTCTCTCACTCATGATCTGCCTAAATTCATAGTGAGTCATAGAATCAGCACTGATGTCAGATGGCCATCTAGTCTCTGCTTCAAAACCTCCAAAGAAGGTGGGTACACTTTCCAAGGAAGCTTGCTGCATTAGGAATTGCCCTGTCAGGAAGTTCTTCCTAAGGTTTATCCAAAAACTCTTGCTTTAATTTCAGTTTTTTGGTTTTGGACCAAACTTCTGGGGCAACAGAAAAACAATGTTGCTTCATCCTCTGTCTTGATTCATTGAGAGCCAGCATGGTGTAGTGGTTAAGAGTGGCAATTTCTAATCTGGAGCACTGGGTTTGATTCCCAAATCCTCAACATGCAACCGGTTGGGTGACCTTGGGCTGGTCACAGTCCTGTTAGAAATGTTCTCATAGAGCAGTTCTGTCAGGCTCTATCAACCCCATTTATCTCACAGGGTCTTTGTTGTGGGGAGAGGAAGATAATGTGATTGTAAGCTGCTATGACCGATTATGCACAGCGGCGGCATATTCCCCTGGCACACATGTTCCTCCTGCACAACTCCAGGGCAGAAAGGTTCTACTGCGCCTCACCGCTGCCACTGTGTGGGGGGGGCACAAAGGGGACAGGGGGCTTCCCTGCATGATGGTAGGATAGCAGCATGGTGGGATAGTGCCATGGAGTTGAACAGGACATATCACATCCCTGCTAGGATACTATAGGGGGGGGGAGCCAGGCTTGGAAGGCCCAGCTCTTCCTTGTATTCATGGATCTGGTTCGGCATGGGTGCTAACGGTGGCTGCATTCCCTTACTGCAGGGCAACGAATGCCCGAAAGAGGACCAGGGCCAGGAGGGGACCTGGCTGATGGTGACATTATGAGTCAGTGGGAATTTGCCCCACTGTTGTGTGAGTGCCACCCCGACTTATCCCTCCTGTGCATAATTAGTCTATGAGACTCCTTCAGGTAGTGAAAAGCAGGGTATATATATATAAAAAAATTTTCTCTATATGACAGCCCTTCAAATACTTGAAGATGATTATCATATCACTTGTCAGGTGTCTCACCTCTAGGCTAAACATACCCAGCTCCTTCAAACTGATCTCATAGGACTTCGTCTCAAGCTCCTTCACTATCCTAGTTGACCTCCTCTGGACAAGTTCCATGTTATCAACATACTTCTTAAACTGTAGTACTTAGAACTGAACATGCTACTTGAGGGTGGGTCAGAAGTAGGATGAGGCAGACTGTAGATAAAAACAGCAATGCATTTCTAGAAGTGTTCTATCGCTAGACACATTCTGCTAAAAATAAAGGTGGTGGCATGCTGGAAGGATCAGATGGGGAGGAGAGAGAAGGTGGAAGTATAGGTTGTGTGAGCAGTGATTAGCAAAAGGTTGGATGTGTCTGTGGGAGTTGAGGGACAGCAGTGACCTGGGGTAGGGAGGCCAAAGGGAGTACTACACATTGACATAAAGGTGTTTCCCCAAAACATGGGGAAAAGGAGATGAGAAATCAAAAGGAGGAAAACATGAGAAAATGAAAAACAGGGATGCAGTTGGAGGCTGGAACTGATATAAACCACACATGCATAAGAGGCCCAAGTGTTCAGTGCAATAATATTAGGATTACAGAATTTGAAAACAATACAAAACACAACCAACAACCCAACCTGCCAAGGGAATGGTATGCTATAATGCAGAAGGAGGATTATAAAGACAGAAGATAATACAAGACCAAGGCAATGCATACGATAAATATTGCTGTAGAATCCTATTCCCTTATAAGAGCATTCACCTATTCCAAAAGACTATAAAACATAATGTTTATATAAAAATATAATTTATGAAATGCCTATAATAAAAATGTGTTATTCATGCTTGGCTGAATTGTGGGGTGAATTAGTCTAGTATTAAGTCATTTAAGTAGTTCTGTATAATATTCTTCTAAGGGGAGTTGAGAAATGTGTAGTAAGAAGAGGAAGAGGAAGAGGAGGAAGAAGAGGGAGAAGGAAGAAGGAAGAAGAAGAGTTGGTTCTTAAATACCGCTTTTCTCTACCGGATGGAGTCTCAAAGCAGCTTACAATCACCTTCCCTTTCCTCTCCCCACAATAGACGCCCTATGAGGTAGGTTAGGCTGAGAGAGCCCTGATATTACTGCTTGGTCAGAACAGCTTTATCTGTGCTGTGGTGAGCCCATGAAAAACAAATTCGATCTCGTTTTCATGAGACAGGTATTATTCACAGTTCCTAGAATCTTGAAAATTGTGGATACTAATGGTTAGTATCAAAAAGGAAGTTTGCAAAGTGCATAGTACCAAGGGAGGTTTTTAATTCCCAACCCACACCTCAAATAACAGAAAACGTACATCAAAATGCTGATAGAACTCACACCCAGCTGGCAACATGTGGAGGAGTGGAGAATCAAACCTGGCTTGACAGATTAGGGGGCTTTTTGCACGGCTTCAAAATCGCACAATGGTTGCCAATTGGAAACGCTATTGATTTGCCATAACGCACGACGTCGTAGACAATCTGCAACACTCCTGAAACCGATCAGCAAAAAGCGCTTCGTTGTAGTGCTTTCAGGGGAATCCCAAAAAGTGGATTCACCCTCCGGAAAGCGCTACACTCTTGCAAACAATCTGCAACACTAGCGATAAAGACCTGTGCGTTAACATTGTTGCGGTTTCTTCAAAGTCCCTCCTCCTGAGCCTGTCCTCCAAACTTCCGGCGAAGCGATCGCCATTTTTTTTTCTCCGAGCGAGCGGGGATAAACGCACCAGCGAGCCTCTTTCTGTTTAGAGGCTTCCCTGGCTTCAGTCCTTCACCTTTAGTCACTAAGCACAAACCACATAAAAGCCCGTTTGCTGAAATAAAGTCCCTTTATTTTTTACACATTAATTCAGCCGAAAATCGGGCCCGTGAGAGGGGGGGGGGATTTTTTTTTAATCACTCGAGGCAGCGTGGCAACGATCATACGATCAAACGACAGCTCACATTAGGCAGCTGGATGGGTCTCTCCGTTGCAACGAATCTACACAGATTCGTTACAATGGGTCTGTTTTTTTTTTTTAAACCTTTCTTAAAGGGAAAGGGGCTGTTTGGGAGCATGCTAATGGCTGTCCATTGGCTGCTTGACGGCCAGGGGCGGGACGAGCTTGGAAATAGCGCTTCCTTTTCTGCCGAGACCGGAAGCTGTGGGAAACGCTACAAAACGCAACTGGATTCCACTACAAAGGCAGGTATGCATAACGACGAATTCCACTATTTTAAATGGCGATTTTTCGTTCAGTGACCAATTTGCAACAAAGATCCCGGTGCGTAAAGCCCCTAGAAGTCGGTGCTCCTAACCACTACACCAAGCTGGCTCTTTAAAAGGTTGAAATATCTTCATGGCAGATAAAATACATAAAATAAGCTTTTAAAACCACTTTCTACTAAACATTAGGCACAGAAATGATTAGTAAGGAAAACAACAGTTCTTCAGTTTGAAAAAAATGGGGGACAATGTGCCACTGCTGGTCAATAGCTTGTTTCTCCTATTTTTCAAACTTTAAAAAAAAAGTGTATTGGGTTTTAAGGCAAGTAAAGGGCCAACAGGAAGTAGTTTCATGCCATATAGCTAGCTGTCCACATGAGCAGTCATGACTTTTTCCTGGGCTTTACTGACATGGACAAATGTACCTATCAACTAAGCGATCACTCATAGAGTTGGCAGCAAGAGACTAAGGAAATGGATGGCAGCAATTCCTGTCATTGCTATGGCACTTTTTACTCAGCTGCTGAGATCACTGGAAATGCTGCCAGCCATTTTCTTGATCACCCAGTTCATCTATTATACCTGTCTGTACGAATGTGTATCTTGGCTTGCCTTAGAGCAATCAGATACATGGTTAAAAGCTAACACTACAATACGATTAATTCATTAATTATAGAAGAGCTTGGAGCAGTAGCGAGCACATTAACAAAGGCAGGTTTTCCTGTGGGGGCTTGCTCTTGTGGCACATTCTCATACTGGGCTCCCTCACTGTCAGCGGCAGGAGCTGAGGCCACATCACTGACTTCAGGATCCCTTTTTTAGTCTGTGTGTGATTTAATGTAGGCCAATTGGCTAATGAAGGATTATAGTCCTTCCTGTATTTAGACAATCTGTGAATCATAAAAAGCTGAGTCTATAAATGCAAATTATAGGACTTGTTTCATGTGTCAGGGCTCAAATTAAAGCACTGCCAAAAAATTTCTTTTAGAGTTTTTATTATTTTTTTTAAATCTCATTTGGCTCCAGCCTGGTTTCCCTTCCAGTTCACCTCAACCCCCATTTTCAGTGTAGTGAAGAAAGCGAAATGGGGTGGGAGCTCAGTTAGAGGACAGGGAAACAACTCTCTCTGGATGCTCCCATACCTCCAAGACATTTTTGTAAAAAACTTCAATATATTTTTCCCTGACAGCCATAATTTGCAAGGCTCTTATCAGTGGGAGCCAAGAATCTGAAAGCCTGCAGGAGAGCTTGGATTAGATCCATGAGTTAGACTATGGGTTGAATCCAGCCAGCTTTCCCACTGAGTCTTGCCCAATTCCTTTGTGTACTGCAGTCACCACACCACATTGGCATTGTTACATGCTGGTCCCACGATTGTCAACCTTTGGAGTGATCAGATGGGAACTCAGCTTCCTTTACCACCAGCAGAATTTTAGTTCTCCCCTTTTAGTTCTCCTCTGTCAATCAGCATCTTGGTTGGTATGCTTTTTAACTCTTTAGAGCAGGGGTAGTCAAACTGCAGCTTTCCAGATGCCCATGGACTAGATGCCCATGGACTGCAGCTTTCCAGATGCCCAGCATTTGCTGGTGGGGGCTCATGGGAATTGTAGTCCATGGACATCTGGAGGGCCGCAGTTTGACTACCCCTGCTTTAGAGAAACACCAAACAAGATTGTTACTTTCCTTGCATCACTATACAAGTGGCTAAGAGATGTCATGTCTGATCCATTACCTAAATCTAATTGTCTTCTCCCCTCCCCCCAAAAAAATTAGTTTCCTATCCTCATCAATTCTAAACAACCACTTTACCACAGAGCTCTGGGAGATATGTCATTAACTGAACCACAAATGTAACTGTGTGGCCACAACAAAGAGACCAGGGAGTTTCTTTGAAAACTACTTGGATTACCTCTGCTATGGATGAAATGAGACGCAAAACCCATTATTCACATCTGCAGTTTTGCTTAAATGTAACAAAAATGACCAAGCTCTTTATTTTGCTAGCAATTATGTTTCCCTAAATTACTAAAGCCTGGAAATAAAAGAGCTATTAGGTGCCTGAAGGCGACGATTAGAAAAGCTTCAACTTGATATCACCATCCTGCCTGAAACTCTTTAAGGAATGCTGAAAAGTGGCTGGATATAGGCTAGAATTCCATGGGGTATACCTTGCTGTGACCAAGAGGAAGAAGTAGGAACACACTCAAACACTTACCTTGAATAAAACATTGTTTGTCTTAAAGGTACCACTGGGATCAAACTTTATTCTCGGGGGGGGGGGGGTAGTCTTTTTTCTGGAAATAGGGTGAATGGGGATATAACCTGCTTAAACTTCCAGCTGAATGGAGATGGGTTTGACCAACTCCAAGAAATGGCAAGATGAATGGCTATTTGGATGAACTGGAGCATAAAAGTTTGATATGGGGACCCTAAGCTGATTAGAGAAAAGGGTACAGAATGAGCAACTGGGACTGTACTCTCAGCTCTGCGACAAGCAAAGGTCAATCAACTCAGCTGGGGCAAGAAGGTTTAAAATACCTGGCCACCCTGTCAGAAGTGTTCCAGCCAGGATGAAGAATATGGGGGCAATTGAATGGAATCTGTATTTACTACAGTCTGTGTTTGAGATGTTTTCATTTTGAGGAGTGAATGCCAAGATAACAGTAAAGATCACATAAAGGTTCATAGAAGAATTGTTTCTTATACTCCACTTGTCACTGCCTGAGGGAGTCTCAAAGCAGCTTACAATTGCCTTCCCTTCTTCTCTCCACAACAGACATCCTGTGAAGTAGATGGGGCTGAGAGAGCTCTGAGAGAACTGTTCTGTGAAAACAGCTCTAACAGGATTGTGACTAGCCCAAGATCACTCAGCTGGCTGCATGTGAAGAAGCAGGGAATCAAACCCAGCTTTCCAGATCAGAGACTGCTGCTCTTAAACACTATGCCAAACTAGCTCTATTATTCATTTGTTTTCTTTGTTCTAAAATAATCTGCTGTTATGCTGAAATGACTGCCAACCATTTCATCTATTGATTTTGTTCCCTCTTCCTTCAAAGTGCAAAGAAGCAAAGCCAGTTGGTGGCTGGAAGCCATTTCGGTAGTCCATCTAGCTTCCAGGTGCTTGGGGGGGGGGTGTTTACCTCAACTCTGGATGCATCTTGGAGTAAACTCTGATTCTGGCTCTCAACCTGAGAATGGTTTTTGAAAACTGTTAACAGGCATTCAGACCTGTTAACGCTACCTGACCCATCTGGATGGAAGTTCTTTACCCAGTCCAGAGTCAGAAAGTCTTCTCCCCTTATCAGACCATGGACTTTATCTACAAGCACCGTAGAACTTGCATTGCACACACTTCAATGTGCAGCTCATGTTTTGGCAGTAACCATCCATTTTGCCCTTCCTGGCAATTTGGAAAATGAAAATATGTCACTGCTTTATAGGCCGTTTTGTGCATGTTGTGACTTTCCCAGAGCATTTGGGACCTTCAAAGCTAGGGGACAAACTGAAAAAAAATCTGGTTCAATTTAATGTTTATGGTATGCCCAGTTCATAAACAACAAACCATCACAAAGTTTTAGGAACAAAATGAACCAGTTTGGTTGGTGAGGTGAGATGATTTAATGCCCCCCCCCCACGGCATGCTAGATAAACCAAACTTGTAAGGGATTTCTTGCTGATTCTCCTCTACTTGTCTTCCAAGTATGGTGAAGACTGGATTTATAGGGTCCACCAAAGAAGATGTCCCCAGCAAAAGAGTTTCTGGGGAAATACGAGGTGCAGGCTCAAATGGTTCAGGAGTGTATAGAACAGATCCTGTGCAAGCTAAAGACATTAAAGTCACAGGGAACTTCCCCAGATGCTTGTCTACATATCCTCCAAGTTCCACCCCACCGTTTGCTTTGAAGTTTGACAAACACTTTGATTGAGCAGAGACAGTTTGTCTGGAAATGTATCCATTCATTAACTGCCATTAACATCTTGAAAGTTAATGAAAAGTTAGTGCTACTTGACCTGCCATAAACTTCACTTCGTGTACTGTGAACCAGCCAAAATTCATAATGAACTTCAGTTTGTGAGCCAGTTCATGCTCATCCCTATGACAAACCCTACACTATACCAAACAGAGTACCACCAGAGAAACAGAGATGACAGGATAGAAATGTAGGGAGGCTAAATTGAACTTTAAATGGACTCCAGGGAATGGTAGAGGACAGGAAAGCCTGGAGGATCATTGTCCATGGGGTCATGATGGGTCAGACACAACTTTGCACCTAACAACAACAACAAAGTTGAACTTACTTAGTGGACCATACATGGCAGGCAGAGAGAATTCACACTATCAAGAAAAGAAAGGCAAGTGCCTACAATTTCCACCTTGGTAAAAAACAAAAAACAAAAACTGAATATACTTTATTCCTGAAAAGAGCCTCTTGTGGCGCAGAGTGGTAAGGCAGCAGACATACAGTCTGAAAGCTCTGCCCATGAGGCTGGGAGTTCGATCCCAGCAGCCGGCTGAAGGTTGACTCAGCCTTCCATCCTTCCGAGGTCGGTAAAATGAGTACCCAGCTTGCTGGGGGGTAAACGGTAATGACTGGGGAAGGCACTGGCAAACCACCCCGTATTGAGTCTGCCATGAAAACTCTGAAGGGCGTCACCCCAAGGGTCAGACATGACCTGGTGCTTGCACAGGGGATACCTTTACCTTTTACCTGAAAATGTTAAAAAGGCTAGCCTTTATGGAAAGAGAGGGATAAGAACAGAGATGTACATTTCTAGAGATTTTGAAGCAATGGGAATAAAACCTCCAAGTTTGCTGCCAAGTTTCTATGGAAAAAGAATAAAAAGGGTTTTTTTTAAAAAAGGGGGGGAACTGAAGTATAAACAATACTGTTTTCCATATCAATATTAAGCTTACTTTACTAATTTGAAATCATTCATATGCATCCAGTATAGCATAGCAAATAAAATTGTGCTGTTTGGTGTATTTATGAAAACTTTAAATATATTAAATATCTTAGTTCAGTTCAAATTGTGGCTTGAAGTACTTCAATATATATCTTCCACCAGCAGGGAAAAGAGAGATAAAATCAAAAGCATGAAATAAAAATCATTACCTTCACAATAGGCAAAAATAACTGTATAGTTTTTGGATAAAACTTGTTCTTTCAACGCAGACAGCATTATTTGGAAACAATCTCCTGGGCCTGGATATCAAAGGCAATCGAGGGATTAACGGACACACCAGACTGATCCCATTTTGCCAATTGTCTGGTGAAGAGTATGTCTCCAGCCGAAAAGGTCACAGTATTAACAACTCTCAGTAAATCTGGAGATTGAGCAATCATTATAATATATTATTATTCCCTATGGTGATGAATCATGTGGCATGTCATAGTAATTGTGGACAGAACTAGCCATTTTGTTTGAAAAATACATCCTTGGGAACAGAATCATCTTAAGAAGCAGCAATCCTATGCACACTTCCCTGGGAACACGGCCCATTGAATAAAATGGGATTTCCTTCTAAGTAAACCTGCAGAGGACTGCTCCCATCGTCACCTAGCCCTCGTTTGAATACTTTACTTCCATACAATATACTCACTAGCATATGCTTTCTTGTAGTCATATTCTCTCACTTCTGCTACTGCATTTGCAAGCGTCATTTCACAGTCATGGCTCTACGAAGACCGCCTCACAGATGGCCTAGCACCAGACCAATCGCTTAGATCCGTCTATGCTAAACCCACTCCGAACAATTTGCGCCCCCCGAATTTATGTTCTTTAAAAGCCATCCAATTAAAGACTGAAGTGGTGCAAAAGGGAGTTAAGCAAACTAAAAGGAAGGCGCAAAGCATCAGCGATGTAGCAATACAAAGACTCCGCAAAGGGCAAGAAAAAGGGATGGCAGTGCTGTTTATAACCCAATGCAATATCCTGTTCATTAAAGAAAAAATGTCTCCACTGCCCCATTCCATTAAAAGTGCAAGCATTAAGAAGCATTATAGTTTTGCATGGTGCTGAGCACTATTAATAATTTGTCTGAGTGGGAAGTTTTAAAATGGGAAATAAAAGGACCCACTTGACTGCTTCCAGTGAGAAATAATTAACCTCTGGGAATGTTTTTCTCCTTTTGTCTTTCTGACTGCTGCTGTGAGAATTTCATTTGGGATAAGAGCAGTCTGGCCTCCAGTTAAGGACAAAGCCTGGAACGAGAGGTGAATAACCAAGCAAACTTTCATAAAGTACATTTACTGGCTGAGCAGCCTTTTAGAAAGCGGGCCTAGAGAGTCTAATTAAAACTGCCTGTGAAGGCCCCTTTGCTGAGAGCCCAAGGAATGTCATGGAAGAACTCCAAACTGCTTATCAGCCTATTCAGCAATTACTAGACACTTGCTGTACATCATTAACAACTCCCCCAGATCTCAGTTTAAGTGATAACACCCAAGGAGGAATCCGACCTGTCGTATTTTCTGTTCTATCCCCCATCTGTTTCATCAGTTTTATTTTGTTAAGCTGATGGCGAAATACCACTTTATTCTTCATAGCAGCCTTGGCCAATATACGAGAAAGGGTCAGAATTTAAACCACGGAGTCCAAAAAACAGAGGAAAAACACTTTCTAAACAAGGGGAAATCTGAAGTAATAATGGCTTTTGGAGGGTCACAAATATGAGGTCTTAATGCATACACTTTCAGAAGAATAAATCAAATGTGTGAAGGCAGCAAAATGGATTGGGGCTTTAGCTCTGGGGAGTTGGAAGCTATTTCCTACAAGGCAGTTTTGCAGGGGCTGTTTTAGTGGCGAAAACATACACCAAAGTTAAGCTCCCATTTCTCTGCTGCCTTAGTTAGATCAGGTTCCCCTCAGCTGCTTTTTAGGGTCTAATTATTTTAAGAGCCATTATTTCTACTTCTGGAAAAGATAGGAAGGGCTTCAGGTCAAAATGATTAGGCGGGGGAATATGGGACCTGAATGGACAAAACCCATATAGGACATGGGCTTGTGTGAGCAAGAGAAATGAGTAAGATTGTGTGGAAAAAAGTCCTGGCTGGATCTAACACTACATAACATGACATTCACGAGGCAAGCTATGGCACCAACATAGTTTGAAATATAGTGTGACATATCTTGTGGCTCTTTAACCTGTCATGGAATTCCTCTATGTGATATGAAAGAATGGATTCAAATGAGTAGCTGTGATGGTCTGAAGTAGCACAATAAAATCAGAGTCCAGTAGCACCTTTAAGACCAACAAAGATTTATTCAGGGCATGAGCTTTCGAGTGCATGCAGTCTTTGTCAGACGATGATCTCCTTACATGACAGGGAATATATAGCAAAAATCAATTATGTTACATCAGTAGGCTGTGTCACAACCAAATTCAGTCAATGATAACCCTGAATAAATCTTTGTTGGTCTTAAAGGTACTACTAGACTCTGATTTTAATATGAAAGAATGGTACATGGCCTTGTCTTACACAGTACTGGAATGATTTAGAAGTGGTTCAAATGGTCTCTGTACGGGGAAGCTAATGTGTAGTGCTTTAGGAAAATGCCCCAGAATACTTATTTCTACAAGCTGTCTTCTTCCCTTTCATGATTTCAAAGCTTGATTGAGCCTGTAGCTGAATATGTATAGACAACTGCTTTCACTTTACCTCCTCTCCTCAAGATGCTTGACAAACACTTACCAGTTTTCATCAGTAGCAAATGGACATAAAAGCAAAGCAACCAGCATTGTGAGTCACTCTCTGCATCTAGTTGCTCAGCAGCCTTCCATGCTGAATACTTTAGCCACTTCCAAAATGAGTCAGCTTCATGCTGGCAATCTGGAAGTGAAAAGCTGCCTTTCATCATACTCATTTCCTGGACATGCAGTGTTCTTCCCTCCACAGGAAAAAACCACTGCCTTAATCAGAAATGACTCAACTTTGCCTCCTGTTGTATGAGCATGGCTGGATGACATTGAGAAGAATAGAGGTGAGAGTTCACTCTTAAAGCACCCAGATTGGATGGTCAAATAGTGCAGGGAGGTCAAGAGTCATGCGTTCCCATGTGCTGGAATCTACTTGGACCAAGAATTTTTTGTCCGCAACGTACATCAGAGGACTATTATAGTGGCATGTGACAATATTGTGCAACTGCTTCAGTTTTATTCTTGGGTACACTTTACAGTGATGGCTTCATCATATGATTGGGACATTTTGTTCTTGCATAAGCATTCAGCACTTATCAGTGATGGGAAGGCAAGACACCTGTGATGAACAGATATTTCGCAATTTCCTTAAGCACAACCAAAGCGTATGATCTTCTCGAAAGGCAAAACTCTAGCATGTATTGTTTTGAGATCTAAAATGATGAGATTCATCTAGACATTTCAGAGAGATATTTTTACATTTAAATCTGAAAACTAGGCTTTCCTTATCTTTCTAGACCAACCGAGGCAATCTATCATCCTCCAAGTGGCTATGGAATTAGCCCCTGTAGTTTTGTTTCAAAAGTTGCACGGAGTCAATTTCTAGCAAATCGCCTGATGATTTTGCTGTCGTTTGGTAATCAGTTAGTAGGAAATTTCTTTCAGTTATAATTTCAAAGTTAGGCCCCTGAGGGAAACATAACATTTCTCCATCCGATTTCAGGAACATATGCATTGCTTGTTCAGGCGCGTTATGTTAACAGAAATAATTTGTATTAAAGAAACATTTAAAAAACTTTTTCCCTCTTGCTCAAGCCAGCTAAGACTCAAAGATACAGATTATGTGTTTGTTTCTATGTTACAGAGTTATTAACCACTTTGTACAAAATATGCAGCCTCAATCTCAGCCAGTAAAACCATTATGCCTGCGTTGTTCGGATACATTGCAATGGTGTTAAAAAGGACACAGAAGTCTTTTACATTACAGTAGACTGTGGTTAAGAGCCTCTTGTGGCGCAGAGTGGTAAGGCAGCAGATATGCCGTCTGAAAGCTCTGCCCATGAGGCTGGGAGTTCGATCCCAGCAGCCGGCTCAAGGTTGACTCAGCCTTCCATCCTTCTGAGGTTGATAAAATGAGTACCCAGCTTGCGGGGGGGGGGGGGGGGTAAACGGAAATGACTGGGAAGGCACTGGCAAACTGCCCCGTATTGAGTCTGCCATGAAAATGCTAGAGAGCATCACCCCAAGAGTCAGACATGACCTGGTGCTTGCACAGAGGATACCTTTACCTTTTAGACTGTGGTTACAAGAGTGGAGAACCCTTAACATAGTCAGAGTCCAGTAGCATCTATAAGACCCACAGACTTTTATTCAAGGTGTAAGCTTCTGTGTGCATGCATACTTCTTCAGAGACAATGAAATGGAAATTAACCCATACATAAAGGTAGAGGATAAGCAGTAAAGCATACAGCATAATGAAGAAGAAGGACCAAACAGGAATAACAAGTTTCGTTTAAACTTTATAAGGTCTCCATTTGTTTGGGTTTAAATCCGAGGGAAACATAATGAAGGAAATAAATATGTCAGAATTGGAGATTAATAGACAGATATATCCTTAACTGTGGATGATGAGGGTAATTAACTGAGACCCTGCCATTACACTCCATTTATTTCCTGTCAAGCATGGAAGTGACCTTACAGCATCTTCTTCTTTGAAGTGGTACAATTGGCTATTTAGAGCTATCTCCCTTTCCCCAGACCAGAGAAATACATTCCAGTCCTCCTTTCCAAATTACATTATATTCTACTGTTTATTAAATTACAATCTACTATTCTAATCTATAAAAAATAAAATAAAGAGGATGTATAGGCCTTCTGGAGGATTGTTAAGACTGCAAATGTAAGGGCTGAATGAGTTTAGCATATGTAGTGAGATAAGAAACCAATATCCCTGTTAAGTCCTGGGAGTTGTATTTCTAAATATATAACTAATGTATTTTGGTAGGAGGAAAGGTGACTCAGTCTCATCTGATCCTAGAAGCTAACCAGGGTTGGTATTCGGATGGGGGGCAATCAAGGATATCTCTGCAGGCAATAGTGAACTATTTCTGCTTCTCCTTGCCTTGAAAAACCCCTAACTGGAATTGCCATAATTTGATTGAGACTTGATGTCATTAATGCATGCAATGCATTTTAATAAGTCACTAGAAAATGTGGTCTTGCTATTAGAAATGCAAAATTAAGGAATGATGTCTTTGACCCAGTTGGGAAAGAGCTTTTGGTTCTCTGTGTTGTATATTATTTTGTGGAATTGCAAATAATTTTTGAGGCCAAAACTGAGAGCAAATTAGTTGCTGTGCAAAGCTGTGTTCCCATCCTGTCCATGTCAGTGTACTGTGTCTCATCATAAAGCTAATAGTCAACTGCCCACCCAGAATACAAGTGTCAAACAAGCACATGTTGCTGCAGCTGGTATACGGTGCTGGTTCCTTATGGCTTTCATGGGAACATTGTCTCTCCTGATATGTGTACCAAATTAGATCAGTTGATGTGCTTCATAATTTTGCCAGCTATAAACGTTCGGCACATAGAAATCAAATGATCAGAGCTGTTTCACATGATCCTGTTAAATATCAATACAATCCTGATCACTGAGCTTAAAATATTTCTGGTAAGTTATTGAATGTTCTTTCGACAAATTCTGACAGGCAAAGAAATGTTATTAAATAGAGTTCATAGCCTTGTTTTGTTGAGCCAAATATTTGTGTCTTTTAGTTCAATGTTTTTGGACATTGTTCTTTTGGATTTAACCAAAGAGTAGCTTTAGAAGCAGTCTGAAGTAAACGCTGAAGAAATCATCTTGTGTTTTGTGCTCCCATTTGTTACTTCACAAAGAGTACTGTTTCTACAATGAATATTTATGAGAGCACAACGCAGGGGAAAATGCTCTTTTTTCTTGCTTTTTTTTTTACACAAACTTTTCCAGCTTTCAAAGAAATTTCCATCTGCTTGTTTGGACTTTGGAAACCAAGTATATGAGGGATTCTTTTTCTTGTTTTTAAATTCCTGTCCCAGGGGAAATTCTTCATAACAATTGATACATAATTGTTTTTCTACATGTTTTAAAGACTTGTGGTCCTTGGCCACTTTAGACTTATCCATCTGCAGATTGTGCATGAACAATGATAAAAATCATGGAGTAGACAGAACATGATTTTGCAGCTGACTTCAATTACAGTATTTTGGTGCCTCCAGCTTGTGTTCTATGGTGAATTGGTCTTCTGTGTGTGTGTGCTGAATTACAGATACCACTGGTTTGTTACCCGGTTGGATATGAAAATTGCCTATGGAAGCCTATTTATTTACAGTACAGTTCTAAACAGAGTTACACCCTCCCAGGTCTATTGTCTTGTATGTGATTCTGCTTAGGGCTGCACTGTCCATTACCTTTCATGATATTTCTAGAATTCTCTGCCTTCAATCCTCTTACTGGAATTTTCCATACAAAATTTCTTGGTCTTCTTTTGGAAGTGATCCATACTTTCATCCTCTGTTCTTAGACCAAGGTCTTGAACAATAAAATGAACACTAAAACTTGAAAACTAAAACAAAACCCATGTATAAAAACATATCACTTCCACACTTCTCTGCAGCCTCTAGAAATCAGGCAACAAAATAAATACATTTGGAATTAGACTTTTGCTCTAATGTCACTAATGTCAACCCTAATATCGCTCTAATATTGACTCCTTTGTTAGGTCCCTCAGGGTGCATTTATCTCCCCCACACTCTTCAACATCTTTATGTGCCCTCTGGCACAGCTGGCATGGAGCACTAGGCTGGGTTGTCATCAATATGCCGATGACACCCAGCTGTATCTCCTCATGGATGGCCGTCCAGATTCCCCCCTGGAACCATTTGGCAGATGTTTGGAAGCCATTGCTGGATGGTTGGAGCAGAGCTGCCTCAAACTTAAGCCCTCCAAGACGGAGTTCCTGTGGTTGGGTGGTTGGGGGATGGGCCAGGAAGTGTGCTTGCCCACCCTGGCAGGGATGCGACTTACAACTGGACCCCAGGCCAGGAACTATTGATACCTCATTAACTCTAGAGGCACAGCTCAAAAAAATTGCTTGCCAGGCATTTTTCCACCTTCACCAGGCATGGCTACTAGTGCCCTACCTATCCTCTGAACACCTTGCTATGGTGATCCATGTGACAGTCACCTCCAGAATAGATTTCTGCAACTCACTCTATGTGGGCCTGCCCTTGACCTTGATCTGGAAATTGCAGCTGGTCCAAAATGCAGCTGCTAGGGTCCTCACAGGGTCATCTTGGAAGGTCCATATCAAGCCTGTGCTGAGGCAGTTGCATTGGTTGACAGTTGTTGCCCAAATCTGGTTCAAGGCTCTGTTTTGACATTTAAGGCCCTCTGTAGTCTGGAACCCACACATCTGAGGGACCACCTTTTGCCCTATGTCCCCCACAGAACTTTATGCTCTGTGGGTACCCACTTGCTGGTTGTCCCTGGCCCCAGGGAAGCATGCTTGGCCTCAACCAGGGCCAGGACCTTTTTGATCCTGGCCTCCACCTGGTGGCTTGAGCTCCCTGAGGAGCTGCAGGCCTTGCAGGAGCTTTCGGCATTCCACAGGGCCTGCAAAATGGAGCTCTTCCTCTAGGTTTATGGTTGTGGCTGACATGGCAAGAAGAACTGCTGGGCCTCCCAGTGCTAAGAAGTAGATTCAAATGGGTAGCTGTGTTGGTCTGAAGTAGCACAATAAAATCAGAGGTCTAAGTGATACAGCATTTTATCATCTATGGAACACATAAGGACACTTCAGGAGATAATGTATGAGAGAGTCCACTAACTAAAGGCGGCAAGTAAATAATCAAATGGAAAAGGGGATCCTTAGGAGACAACCCAGTGATAACATTGAAAAGGGGCAGTTGAATCATTAATGCATAAAGGTCCTATGTAACTTTGGGCTAACCAAGGACTCTAAATAAGAAACCCCCTAGTGCCACTCTCTGCCCCCAACCTTGAAGTACAGTCTATCATTTATTTATAGACTGCCCTTCCCTGGCAGCTCAAGGCAGGTAACAAATTTTTAATTATTACATTAAAATCCATAACAGATCCCTTAAACAAGTTCCAACCTGCCTCCTTCTTATAATAGGAGGATTGATATGAATCAGGGTTTCAGACTGTGGTCAAAATTTGGCTGGTGTTTTGAACCATGAGGCCAGGATTTCAACACCATTTTAGGCTTAGCCATAGGCCTGGAAGAACAATTCTATTTTGTAGGTCCTGAGGAACTGTCCAAGGTCCCACAGGATTCTGAATTCACCAGGGAGAGCATTCCACCTGGCCAAGACCAGGATCAAAACCCTGATCCTGGTTGAGGCGCGTTTGATATATTTGGGGCTGGGGATTGTAAGCAAATTTTACTCCCTAAATCTTAAGTTATCTGGGGAGGAAGTGGCCCTGTAGGCAGAAGGGTCCCAGATCACTTAGGACTTTCAATGTAATGGCCAAAGCCTTGAACTTGACTTGGTCTTCAGTCTGGAACCAGTGCAGCTGGGTGAGCACAGGTCAAATATATGCTCTCCACTGAGTCCCCATTAGAACCCATGCTGTTGCATTATGGACCCGTTGAAGTTTCTGGAGCAACCTCAAGAGTAGCCCTGCAGAGAGCAAGTTGAATTCTAGTTCTGAGGTCTAGCGTGGAGGTAATAGTTGCATGGATCACTGTGGGCCTTGCTAGGTAAGGTGCTAGTTGCCATGCCTGGTGAAGGAGGAGTCCAAGATCATGCCCAGGCTCTTGATGTGGGTCAAAGCTGTTAATTAGAGCCTGACACAAGCTAGGAGTTGCACAGGCTCACCTGAAGCATGTCATCCCAGCCAGAGGACCTCCAACTAAGTTGGATTTAACTTCAGCCAGTATCACTTGGGTCTGTCCAACATGGTCTCCAGACAGCTGGCCAATGCATTTGGGGTTGTCCATCAACAGATACAGTTGGATGTCATCTGCATACTGATGACAATGCAGCCCCAAACTCTAGACCAATTGGAAAATGAGGTGCATGTAGATGTTAAATAACATTGAGAAGAGGTTCTGTCCCCTAGTGCCACTCTCTGCCCCCAACCTTGAAGTACATCCTCAAATCAACTAGACATTGGACAAGCAGCCCATGACTGACAGTGTTGAATGCTGCTAGCAGGTTTCATAATAACAGTAGTGCCAACCCAGCTAAATCCAGTTGACTTTGGAGCTCATCTGTGAGATTGGAAGCCAGCAGCTCTGTGAAGACCAGTTTACTGAGGTCTAACCTTCACTAGGCCAAGATATGAAGGGAAAGAGCTGCAGCATTCTCACTATCGAATTATCAAGGAAGAGCACTTGTCCCAGGGAATGGAGCTCATGAATTTGGGTTCAGAGTCTGAGTAAAGCCGCAGGGCCAATAGGGAAAACAGAGCCTTTCCTGACCCTGTCATGCTTACAGAGATGGTCTTCCTCTTTTTGTGACCATCGCATTCATTATACTTTTTGGCAAAGAAGTCTAAAATATGTCCTATTTCAGACTGTAACTTCAGTATATTTCTCTCAGTTGCAAGCAGCAGAAGAGTGGTCTTGTATTGAAAGTCCCTTAAGAGTTCTTACAGGCTTTTTATATTGGGTGGGTTTAAATATTGTCTGCTATTGAAGCTCTCAATCTGTTATTCCTTACTTCTACATTGTGTAAAATAAATTTTGATATATCAAGTGCTGTCAGCTCCCGTGGAGCCCACTCCATGTTACAGTTTCCTTTTACTCCAAGTAAGAAGGAAGAAAATATCTGTGGCAACAGAACTCACATCAAGCGAACTGAAAGGATCTCCCAACTTTGTAAATTAACTGATGGCAGCTATTTAAAGAAAGAAAGAACAAAAAAATATTGTTGTTACTCCACATCGGCATTATTCTGATAATGACATTATTCTTATAATTATCCTTATAATGGAACCAGCTTAGCGTAGTGGTTAGGAGCACCGATTTATAATCTGGCGAGGCAGGTTTGATTCCACACTCCTCCACAGGTAGCCAGCTGGGTGACCTTGGGCTCACCACAGTGCTGATAAAGCTGTTCTGACCAAGCAGTAATATCAGGGCTCTCTCAGCCTCACTTACCTCACAGGTACTCCTTTGGGTAGAGAAAAGTGACATAGATGAACCAACTCTTCTTCTTTTTCTACAAATGAAAGTGAAAAGAGGCTTGAACAAAGGTCCAGAAGTTCATGAATCCAGCAGAGTTAACTATACAGAAATGTGCATACAAAAGGAATAGAGCTTTCTCCTGGTCACAGTGACAGAGCTGTACCAAGATTACCCACAATTTTATGTGAAGCTGATACCTGCAAATTATGCACATTAGATATATTTGCATGTGTTTACCTATTTGAAATCATGATCCTCCAAGTCTGAAAACACGGAATATGCTCATCTGAATTCCTGACTACTGGAAATCCTTCAGGACTTTATGTTCAAGCTCCAGAGAGCAGGTGTTTCAAAGACAGTTTGGGCTATCTTTGCAGTGATAGGTACTAGAAACATACTTTCTTAACAAAAGCAAAAACAAAACTGTGTAAGATGGTGGTGAATATCCACTCTTCCCCGAACTTTATGGATCTGGTCTTCCCCAGTTCGGCCTCCTGTTGCAGCCCACTGAGTTCTCTCCCTGATTTTGTTCTTGTTCTTGATGATGAAGTTGCTCTCCAGGCCCACTGGTATATTGCGCTTCTCTTATATTGTTCATTTTGCCTCTGCTCTACTTCCTCTTTCCCTTTGCTTCTGCCCCAGGCCTCCTTTGAAGTCTTAACTGCTTGAGCTGATGCCTCCATCTCTGCTATTGGCCTGATAAGGACCACTGTTAGTTTGCAGAGGAAATACAAGGCAATAAAAATGTGCTGCTGTATCTCACCTAGGGAGACATGATCCCTTAATAAATAAATGCTGGCATGTTCAGAGACTCTTTTAATGATGATTGAATAAACTTTAAAGTTTTAGTTTATTACTAGAAATAAAGCTTTCATAGTGGATGCACTGCACACTGTGAGCCCCTTTGAGCTTTCAGTTGCTACGTGGGGTTTCATATGGAAAATACTTTCATTTTTCATAAGGTTAAAAGCACTTTTCTTAAGTGAATTCAGTTTTCATAAAAGGAATCTCCCTAGTCTGAGATGAAGCCAATAAATGTAAAGGTCAGTTATTTATGGCATCTTCAGTTCTTTGGTTTGGACCTAGTAGTCTCTCTCTCTCTCTCTCTCTCTCTCTCTGTTTGGGTTTTTCTCTCAACAAATGGTTCTCTTTTTACAATTAAAACCAAGAGGTAAGTGAGGAGGCAAGCAGGCGACAAGGCTGGTCACAAAGGCTGTAAGATCAAAGGAAAGACTCAGATTGCCAAAGTGTTGGGCTAAATCAGGTCAAATTGCTGGAGTTCCATCACCTTCCCTATCACAAGTGAGTGTAATAAATCAGGTGCTAATTACAACCAGTATTAGCAAGAGCATAAGTTGAAATCTTGCAGAGTTACCTATATCTCCTCAGTCCTGCAAAGGCTGTGCCAAGGTAATAATGCACAACAAATGCTTTTGTTCCAGTGGACTATTTGGAGAAGCAGCAGATCAGGAATTTGATTTTATGGGCAGCAGCAACAAAAAGAAGCCAAAGAATGGAATCAATTATTATCTTGAATTTATCTCCACATTGTTCCTTCCTCCAGTCATAAAACAAAATGTTGAAATAAACCCAGACATCAAAATACCATAAAAACACTGCTAGGGTACTAATATTCTTATACTTGTGTGTATCACCTACAAAGAACAGTACAGGAGTTGAGGGAGAAAGAAAGAAAGAAAAATAGTAGTGCAAAAACTACAGTCCTAACCAGACTTAACATCCTTCTAAGTCCATTGATATCAATTGGTTGGACCTGACCAGCTTTTCCACTGGTGAAAAAGGGAAAAATTGGGCCCCCTTTGACCCCTCAAAAAGGCTATGATGGGGATCACAGGATATGCATGGATGAAAGTTGTATTGGATGAGGGATGTACTAATGAGGGGGTGAGACAGAGCAGAAAAAACTGCTAAATACAACACTATAGGTTTAGAAAAGTATAACTCTGTTTAGGCTTGTACTGTAAATTCCCTGGATCCCATATTTCCATGAATGGAGTTTCTAAACCCTAGAAGATGATTCTCATGGTTCTTTGGGGATCTTCAGGGTCACTGAGAGGGGTGATAGGGTGGAGCTTCAGCAAGAAGAGACGATGTGATAGAAGAGCTGGGTTTTTTTGTACCCTGATTTTTACTACCCAAAGGAGGCTATTCCCACTCTGGCACCAGGTTTTGATCCATCCACAGAACTTGATTCACTCATGTAACAGAGTCTGGGTTGATTTTGGCTCAGATCCCCACATTGTAACTTATACTGTTCTTATATTGTTCCCCTTTTCAGGAGCAGTGTATGAGAGGGATGCCTGGAAAGCAAAGCTCATTTCTATGAACTAATTTCATTCATGGAAAGGTTGAAGCCAGCCTCTAATTCCCAGACTTAAACTGAGTGATAACTTATTTTAACAGAGTTATTACTTTTTGCCTGTTTATGGTTAGTTCATGATGCATTGTATTTGCATGTACATGGGAAGTGTGCATTATTTCACACTGGATAACTGCAAAGTGTTGTTAATTTATAGCTTGTTACATTTTTATTAAAACTGCAATTCATTTATTTACTTCATTTATAGTCTGTGTTTTTTATAGAGACTCATAAATTCAGCTAAAACCCCCACTAATGTCTGTATTTAAAATGTTCCCTAACTAAGAAGCATAAATGCCATGCCTTTTAAGATGGTTCTTTAAAAAAAAAACAAGAACTTCCTCTAAGGGATCAGGTGAGTCTTCAGTGAACCTTTTAGTTCACCACTCCTTTAAATGTTTTAATTATTTGAAAGCTTAGCTACTCATATGAGATATAGCTGTTCTTGAAGATCTCCACTGGGGACAAAAGAAGAGTACAAACATCTGTATAAATAAATATCCCACACATGATCTACCACATCTAAAAATATCTACTACATTATGTCAGTCTGATCACCTGTAGAACCAGCATTCTGGTGATCAGTCCCTGGGTGGACATTTTACAAACAAATAGTTCAATTCAGGTGGTAAATTAATATGTGCCTTGCAGACACCATATGTCTGTGGCTGCTATCACATCTTTGTCCTTCAGATCCCAAATATCTTCCTTGAACAACTATCCAAACAGGCGGGGAAAGCTGGATTGGCTTAAAATGCTGGCTCCCCTACTAGAACTTGCTCTCAGACGAATATCTTTGGCATCCTAAACAGCCAGCAATCCACCTGGGCAGCTGTAAAGTGGTCTAATGGGTGAAATAAATAAGATAAGTGAATGTCAAGCCTGTGTCAATACTTTGCTGATGTACTTAGAACATAAGAGCTCAGCTAGATCAGATCAATGATCTATAACAGTGGTCCCCAACCTTTTTATCACCAGGGACTGATCAATGCTTGACAATTTTACTGAGGCCTGGGGGGGTCTTTTGCCGAGGGATGTCGCTGCCACCTGAGCCCCTGCTCCACTTGTTTTCCTGCCGGTACCCCTGACTTCCTGCCGCCCGCTGGGGGGCGCTGCCAGCAGCAGCTGGCCCCAGCCATGGTGGCCACTGGAGATCATCAAAGGTGAGCTGGTGGCAGAGTGGCAGGGCAGGCCCCAAGGTGGCAGCCAAGGAGGAGGACCAGGAGGAGACACAGCCCGGTTCCGACTGATCCACAGACCAGTACCGGTCCCCAGCCCAGGGATTGGGGACCAATGATCTATATGAACATAAGAGAAGCCATGTGGATCAGGCCAGTGGCCCATCCAGCCCAACACTCTGTGTCAAACAGCAGCAAAACCCAGGTGCCATCTGGAAGTTCATCAGTAGGGCTAGAATTCCAGAAGCTCTCCCACTGTTGCCCTCCAAACTCCAAGAATGTGCAGTAGTGTTCCATCTATAACCTGTGGCTAATAGCCACTGATGGATCTCTGCTGTTTATATGTTTATCCAGTCCCCTCTTGGTGAAGCTGCCTATGCTTGTAGTCACGACCACTCCTGGGGCAGTGAATTCCAGGTGTTAGTTACTCTTTGGGTGAAGAAGTACTTCCTTTTCTAAGCCTACTGCTCACAAATGTCATTGAGTGCCCTCAATTTCTTGTATTGGGAGTAATGGAGAAAAGAGAGGAAAGTACTTCTTTCTCAACTTTCTCTATCCCTTGCATACATTTGTAAACCTCCATCATGCCACCCCTCAATTGTCAATTCTCCAAGCTAAAAACCATTTTAGCTTTCTTTTCATAGGGGAGGTGTTCCATCTCCTTAATTATTTTAGTTGACCTTTTCTGAACCTTTTCCAGTAATATAATATCCTTTTTGAGGTATGGTGACCAGAACTGTACACCTTCTAGTCAAACATCTTGTTTTCCACAGTGACTAACCTGATGCTCCAGAAGAATTGCGAGCAGGGACACAGAAGCCAAACTCTCCCTGTTTTGTTGCACCTGAGCAAGATTATTCCACTCAGCTGTTGTGGCTGAAAGACATTGGTAGACTTTTCCATCATGACTTAGCCTAATCCCCTTCTAGAGCTACTTAAGTGGGTGGCCATTGTGATGTTCTGAAGATAATTACGCATTATATGAAGTAATCATGTACATCAGCCCATTCACATGTAGGGTAAGCATGCCAAAGACAAGTGGCCCAGTATGATAACTCTACTTGTGAATAGGCCAACTAGCATGGGACGTGCACTGATTGACACTTGATGGAATGTTTCTGGAACATTTATACAGGCAAGTGATTTCCCTGTGTCTATTATCATGTCTGTTTTCACCCCAAAGCTGTATGCCAGAGAAACAGCCAAACTTCTGCTCTCTTTTATTAAACAGCGTGAGGACCATATAATTTATCCCCCCCCAATTCCAGCCCCAGTCTAGAGGATTGATTGAGAGTGAATGGCCAGCAATCAAGTGTATGTGAACAGCCAATATGGCAGTATATCAACTTTTAAGTTATGTTTGCCTATATGCCAAGTTATCAAAAAATAAAAGAAAAACAGCAATAAGAGTTCTCTGCTGTCAAGTTCAGTAACACAAGACTGATTCACGAATATTGTAATTTTCAACAGAATTGATTATTTTAACATATACCCTTTCTAAAGTGAGAAACAGCTTCTGTCTTCATTAAAGAGCTGGATTTTTAAGAATGTAAACACAAATTAATCTTCCGTAGACATGAGAATGAATAAACCCAGACATGACAGAACTGTAACTAGTACTGTTTGCAGCCTGCTCTTGAATTTGCCATGCCAGCAATTAAGTGTTTAGGATCAAGCATAATAGCTAACATGGCTTTATGCAGCAATTGCAGAAGGATGTGTTGTGACACTCAGCAAATGTTCACCATATGGTGCCAGAGAACTACATGATAATAAGTATGACAAATGTAGTATTCTGATTGGACATTATATGCTTTGTGCATGACATATCTGCTTCCTATCCAGTTTTGTTCCCAATTAAAAAGGCACTTTGAATATGTAAAAATGTCCAAGTTTGTGGGTTCTTAAAAAAAAATTGTCAAAATGTATGCTCTTTTAGATTGGATCTTTATTATGCTGGTACATGTGTATTGATCAGTAATTGAGCCAAAGCTTTTTATTATATGGAATAGTTTGTTCTTTAACAGTAGAAAACACCAAACATAATTCTAATCACAATTTTTCAAAAGATATTCATGTGCTTTTGATTATGTCAGAGCATGGGTAGTGTGTAATATTTGTATGAACTCTTTGAAAACAATTAATTAAAGGGGAAATAGCATCTACACTTGGATGCTTATTCTAGGGTGCATGTGTATCAGATCCCCCCTCCCCAGAGTTCCTGATCTTGCACATGATACAAATGTGGTTCTTGATCTAGCAAAGCAATACATGTGCAGAAATCTGTTTGCATACAGATTTCCTTAGCTGGACTTGGATTATTTAATGTAATATTTATACTTTTTTTTACAGTCCTTGGGTTTTTTTTTTCATGAACGAAGTACTCCTTGTAGACTTGACAAATAGACTACTTCAGAGTCAATTTCTTTTCAGGGGTCGTTTTTCAAAATGCAGTATGCCTCCCTGATATTATACTGTCTAATGTATCCAATTTTTGTCTCCAGATGTACCATTTATCTGACATTACTCACATATTATTTCAGTCCAAGATCTCTTAAACTTGTTTTCTCCAGAATTAACAAGTTTAAGATTATGAAAAGACTTGGGTAAATTATACAAAATATACAGTTATGAAATATTAAATTTATTCCCTAAACAGTGATCCATATAGTTTTTGCTTATCAGATGAACAGTCAGAAATATAAACTTAAGTGTCTTTTTTAATGTCAATAAAAAGTCTTTAGATTTTTAAAACTAATCATGCAGAATTGCAAAGAACATACACAAATTACAAGGAAAACAAAGTGAAAAAGGAAGGAGAGGAGTAATTTTGACTTGGTTTTTGAAACCTCTACAGAATATTTTCTCATAAATATTATAATAAATTATTTTCTACAGTTGGGATGGGATATAACATCTAATGAAAATACTTGTTATCATGACCATTTCCGCACAGAGATGGACAATGCAAACCGATTCCTGCTTGCAAATGTACAGGCCACTGAAAAACCTGTGTTAGGGAAACTCAGAAGAAAGCAAAGCCTGCCACCCAACCATGGCACAACCAGACACAGTGCCCTGTAAGGCCCAACCTTCTTCTCTGGCCCCCTCTCACACCTTGGTTAGGCCCCCTCTCACACTTTGATATGGATTTTAACCATGACTACACCTAGACTTGAGAGCTACATACCAGTAACTAGAATCTGTGACTAGGTGGTGAGATACCACCACAAACTTGAGAAAAAAATTGTGAACTCCATGACTGAACTCTGAATCAGGCAAGTTAGGTGTAATTGCTTCATTTCTGACATACCAACTCATGACAAGATAGTCCCAGATCCCTCCACATTTGAACCTGATGCATACTAGGTTTCACTTGCTCATTCATTCATTTTGTATTTATTTAGCTTCCTGCATATTCCTCCTTTTATCCCATCTGGGGCCCAAAGATTCTCTGTTTTAGACTCACAACAACCCTGCAATATAGGTTAGGCTGAAATATTCTGTCAGACCTAAGGTTTCCCAGCAAGTTTCCTTGGTAGAGTAGGAATTTGAATTCAGGCCTACCAGATCCTAGCCTGACACTATAGCATAACTATCAAATGTCACAAGATGATTCTTATAGAAATCAGAATTTGAATGTCAAAGGGTGTCTGTCATTTTCAGGAAAGAGGCAGTATGTGAGATTTTGTTCTGTTGTTTTTTAATTGTAATGTAAGTCACCTTGAGTCATGTGAAAGTAAAAACATCACCTTTGAAAATATGACTTTAAGACACTGACATGCAGCCAACCGCTGCAGTTCCTCCAATGGAAAAGTAATTTGTATTTGTTTTAGAGGGCAATATAAACACCCCCTTTCCCCCCTGTGCTGTTCCTAAAGGTCCATGACCCCAAACACCAATGGGGTGGGGAGCTCAGTGGACTGCAGCAGGAGTGGGATGTAGGATTGTTCCATTAAGAAATTCCCATGGATATACGCCACTGTTTGTAGAGTGACAACTGAATCCCAGTTGTAATCACTGTCAAAATTCACATTGATTTAAGAGAGGGGGAAATGAGGTTCATGGCCTTGATTTCTTTATAACCAGACAACATCATCATAGAAGAACAGTCATTTTGCTTTCATCTTTTGTTTTGGTGGGAACCTCCAAGTATATATAAATTTATATCGTTGGTTGTTTTGTGTTCAGTTGCTGGTTTTCAGTGAAAAAGCTGTATTTTAGAAAAGAACATATTTGAGTCCCCTCAATTCAAATGAAAACTCAAGTATGCTCTTTTTAAAAAAAATACAGCTTTTTCACTGAAAACCAGCAACTGAACACAGAACAACTATTTAATATAGAGCATATTAACCCATGAAGGTTGGGAGCAACTCATCAGGAGCAATCCTGTCCCCTTCCCTTCTGTTCCTTGGAAACATATTCAAACATTAGGGGATATTATAGATTTATTTTTAGATTTATTGATACAAGCGTTTTTTCTTACCACTTCTTTGTTACAAGGAGAGCCCTACAGCAGGCATTTTCATTGGTGGTTCTGTTGATCTGGAACTCCTCTTTGCTTTATTACTTTTCCAAGGCTGAATGGCCTCAGTTCCAAATCAACATTGCCACCTAAGGTTGCCGGGCCATGCCTACCAAGGGGGAGAAGCTGGCGGGGGGAGGGCAGGGCAGGGGGCACATGCAATGATGTCACTTTCAGGAAAAATCAGAAATTACAACTCTTATTAAAACATGGTAGACTATGTGCTCTGCAAATAAAAAACATAATGTCTGAGCAACAAAAGTTATATTAAGGTGTATGTCAGAAATGCATGAAATAATAATATGGAGGCACATCATGGAAGGGAGATCTGTACTTAATGTTTCCTCAGTGTCAGCCTTAATCAGGTACTCTCGTTGCACATAGTCTCAGTTACTGAGTGAAACAGACTGAACCGATCAGCACTCCAGAACACAGAGCACGTATCTACTTTATTATTTCCAGATGATTGCTTGCCCAATGTTTCCCTGCAAGCTTCAATGTAATGATCAGTTCCTACATCACCTTTTCTTACTTCAATGGGGGAAAAATCCAGATTGTGGTAAATATGTAGTCTAAAGTGAAATATGTTCAAGAAACATTTACCCACATTTGTAGGCTTATCTTGGGATCTCTTTCCAGTGTTTCAGTCTTTATACTTTCATGCTACATATTAGATGGTAATTAGGTCACGGGTTGGATTCCTTATCTTTATATGATTACTGTAAGCAAAATTTGACTGGCTCTGCATTTATAAATGACCTGAGACATACATTAAGTTTTTCCTAGTTCATTTTCACTTATCTCCAATAGCTACATAGGGCAGGGAATTGCCTTGTTTAAGTGATGCATTAAGCATATGTAGTCCTGGGGAAATACAGTGACGTGTTCAAGGCAATATCTGTTTTTTGCTTGTTTGTTAGAACAATTTTAGTTCAAACATGTGTGTGTGTGTGTGTTTCACAGCTATCAAATCAGCCAAAAGCACACAGAGAAAAGTCCTGTGCCTCATGTAAACCTAGGCTGGAATTCTTCCACATTAGAAACTATTAGAAAACATGGAACCAAATTTTTTTCGTAGCTCATTAAGAAGAATCAAGAAATTATGGGAAATAGATGTTTTAACAGAATAAATAGCCACAAGCAGAAACTGGTAATTTCTAGTCCCAGCAGTCAATGTTAAATTCAAGCTTTTGAAGGAAGGGTTGGTCAACTGGGTACACACTATTTACAAGCTTTAGAGTCTCTGATCTTAGTACTGGCCCTTTGGCATGACTGGGGAGTTCATTGCCCAGCCTGCTTGATTACCCACATACTTTAGGAAGATTTCCTTGAGGCTTATGGGAGGTTGGAAGTTGGGAAGAATTTCAGAAAAATATAATGCCATAAAGTACACCCACTCTATGCAGGGAAACTGATATATGTAGTCTAGAGTCGTAATTCTGGGAGATCTCCAGGCCCTACTTGGGGACTGGAGCCTTACACTCTGTATCTGAGATTGGAGTACCAGGATAATAGGTACAGAGACATATATTCTGCCAAGACCTGAGGTTAGACACTGTGACCCTGCCTGTGATGAATTCACTTTCCTGATGAGAGACAGCACAGCAACCAGTCTTATCAACCGGCATTCCTTTCCCTTCTCTTCCTTCACATTTCACCATTGGCATCATTTTGGTATTTTAGCCTTCTGCTTAGTATGATTGTACAGGTCTCTTGAGACATTCAGAGTAACTCCTTTTCTGGCCACTGACCCTTATTGTGACCTTTTACAAATCAGTCCAACACTTTCACAGTTTTGTATTTTGAACAGTCATGCTCACAGTGAGTACAGTGCAAGAAAATCCTTACTAGATTGCATCTCTCTTTCTCTCTCTGAATAGCTGAATTTCTTCTTCCATGTTTATAAGTCAGAGAACAGTATGGAAATGGATGGAAGGCCAGGGAAGGGAACTGATCATCATAGCTGGGAATTCAGAGCACTACAGTGAGTGCATATTTCATAACTTAATCCCCCTCATAGTCTATGAATCTTTATCACATCTTCTTGATTTATTTCATAACAGTTAGGGGACCTAAATCCTTAGTTAAAAGAAGGGGTATGATTGTAAGAGTATGAGAGAAGTCAATTTACCATCATCAAAAGTGACAAGGGATACCCACATTTCTTCAAAGTTCTCTAGAACCTACCTTTATTTATCAAAAATATGCTGCACATTGACAGCTAAATTGCCAGGCCAGCATTTACACTTGGGGATAAAAGAGGGACTTTGCAATATGGATGATGAAATTATTTAGAACAAGGGATGTTGCATAGGCCTTCACTCCGTTAGCCAAACTAGAACCTGATAGTGACACATCCGTGAAGCAGAATCGGGTCTTCACCCTAGAATGGATGTTATTATTTTATTTTATTATTTCATATTCTTTTATTTATTTGCTCACTTAGTTTTTTATACAGCCATTTTAACCATTTTTAAAACAATTTAAAACATGACCAGGAAGGAGATTAATAATGGAATGTCAAATGAAATGAAAAGGTCTCTTTACCTGTTGGAGAGAGAAAATGGGGGAGGGGGAAAGAGATAAACATCCTGGGGGAAGAAATTACACAATTTAGGGGCCACATTCAAGAAAACTGTTTCTTGTTTGCTACCTGTCTGGCCTCAGGAAGGGGACACCCAAAGCAAGATGACCATAGTGGACGGATAGGTTCAAATAAGAGTAGGCAGATTAAAAATGCAATCCTAGTCCTAAAAAGAGTTATGCCTTTCTAAAACAATGGAATCCAATTGCAATTTTAAAAACTTTCGATCCTGATTAATACAAATGTTCCCTGCTTGAGTCTGAGTTGTGAATACAGTCATATCTAGGTTTGTCCCAATATAGTGTTTTGATCTCATTTATGACATGCTTTCTACATGGCAACCATTCAATAAAATGCCACTCCCCTTGTAATGAATTCAACAATTGTCTTCAATTAGTTTTATTTTAGAAGACAAAAAATGTTAAGCATGTAGCTAATTCTTTCCCTTTTTTTGCCCGGTGGGAAAGACTCTAATACGTTTGTTAGAAATCTGTAACTGATAATCTCCAGATGGATGCTGGAGTTCTCCTGGATTTATAAATGATCTCTAGACTCCAGAGATCAGCTCCTCTGGAGAAAATGGTAACTTCAGAGGTGGAATCTGTGACATCCCTGCTGAACTCTGTTCCAAACTCTATCCTCCCCAGCCTCAGCATCCTAATCTCCAGGGAATTTCTAGCCCAAAACTGGCAACCCTAAACAAGTCCAAATACAAAATATCAATGGATCCACATATTACAATGTCAGTATTGATGTGTGTTTCAAAAAATCCGCATTCAGATAACATGCTGTTAATTTAAAAATGCAGAAACAATGGCATTCATTTTTGATTTATTTATTCTACTGGCCAGGGATTCTGGTTGGCATCATTTGGGTATGGAAATAGGGTTACTGTGGGTGGAAAGGTAGTTATGAATTTCCTGCATTCTGCAGGGGGTTAGGCTAGATGACCTTGTATGGACCTCCCAACCCTATGATTCTATGATTCTACTTAAATTACCTACATTACCAAGTGCTTGAGAACCAGTGTTTTGTACTGGCTAAGAATGGTGAACTGTAGTCTGGAGAACTATGTTTGATTCTTTACTCCTTCACATGAAGCCTGCTGGGTGACAAGAAGAAGAAGAAGAAGAAGAAGAAGAAGAAGAAGAAGAAGAAGAAGAAGAAGAAGAAGAAGAAGAAGAAGAAGAAGAAGAAGAAGAAGAAGAAGAAGAAGAAGAAGAGTTGGTTCTTATATGCTGCTTTTTTCTGCCCGAAGGATTCTCAAAGCAGCTTACAGTCACCTTTCCTTTCCTCTCCCCACAACAGACACCCTGTGAGGTGGGTGAGGCTGAGAGAGCCCTGATATCACTGCTCACTCAGAACAGTTTTATCAGTGTTGTGGCGAGCCCAAGGTCACCCTGCTGGCTGCATGTGGGGTAGTGCAGAATCAAACCCAGCTTGCCAGATTAGATGTATGCACTCCTAACCACTACACCAAGCTGGCTCTGGGGCCAGTTACAGTTCTCGCAGAATTCTCTCAGCCCACCTACCTCAAAAGGGGACTGTTATGGAGAGAGGAAGGGAAAGTAATTGTAACCTGCTCTGATACAACTTAAGGTAAGGAAAAGCAAGGTATGAAAACCAACTCTTCTTCTACTTCAGACTGATAGATAATTCTTATTGTCCTCAAATATCACCCCACACCAAAACCTAGAATTTTCTTCTGTATGTGTTATTCTAGTAAGAATTTTTAACATGGCTCAATTCACTCATGTTGTCTGCTGGTAAACAGGCCCTTTCCCTCAGTTCTCTGCTCCAAATTAGCACACCCAAAGCATGTTTCCCCCTCCCCTTACAAACAAGCCAGGACTTTCTTACAAACATTTGTGTGCAATGTGCAGATAGACTTTTAGCTTAAGTACCAGTTAGTAGCAAGCTTATCCTGCTCTGTAAGCCAGTGACCTTTATTTGCAGGTCAATTGAAAAAAAATGTCTCAGAACATTTATCGCTGATTTGTACTTTCCGTTGAAAAACCTCCTAATTAAATCGGTTTCAGTTGCTTTGGTACTGCAGCAAGTGTGGCTTGGCGGTCTGCTTTCATTTATTCTAAAAATGACAGTAAGTGTGGGGTGGTTTTCTAATGTTTCAGAGATAATTCACTGCAGGAAAATCCCGTCCATTTGTTCAGAGCAAGATTCTTGGCATTCTTTTTCCAGAAGCTTAATTTGCTCTAGAAAATCCTGCAGGATTTCTCTTCTCTTTTGACCTCTCCTCCTTTTCCAGTTGTCCATTTATGCATAATATGTTATTATTTGTCTAATTCCTGGACCAACTCAGGAGTAATTTAGCATCCTTGAAACAAACTTGAGATTGAATAGCATGAAACCTGGAGAGAAATTGAAAGGCTTATCATATCCTGTGATCTTCTTTTATATAAGTTGTTGTCTTATGGTTACTTCTTCACTTGCCCACTTATAGGGGTAATGACTTTGTCATATTTTGATGCATATTTGGATGACAAATTACTTTAAACATAAATGTAGCATTGTTATGATAGGTTCATATTCAATAGACACTTAAACTACGAGAACACCCGGTTCAAAGGCCAGTGGCATAAAAATCAGCATCTCAAATGATAATGCTATCCTAAACAAAACCACACTCTTCTAAGACCATTGACTTAAATCTACATAGAAGGGGATAACTCTGTTTAGGATTGCATTGTCAATTTATTTCATATCTGTAGGCTTAGGTTGGTGTAACTGTGCATAAGATTATGGATATAGGAAGAGTCCTGCTGGATCAGACCAGTGTTCCTTCTGGTCCAGCATGCATGTTTCATACAGTAACCACCCAGTTCCTCTGAGGATCCCATAATAGGGCATAGAAGTTGAGGGCTTCCCCTAATGTTGCCTCGTGACACTGGTATTCAGAGGTTTACTGGTTCTCTTTAGTCACCATGGCTAGTAACTACTTATAGACCTAACCTCCATAAACCTGTCTAACCCCCTTAGAAAGCTTTCTGTGTCTGTAGCCATCACTATATCCTTTGTCTGCAAATTCTACATTTTAATCACTCATTGTGTAGTAAAGTATTTCCTCTTGTGCATCCTGAATCTACTGCCCTCCAGTAGATTCAGAGCATGCCCTCAGTTCTAGAAATTCTAAAGGGAGAAAAGTTCACCCTATTCATAGTTTTATAAACCTCTATCATGTCCCCCCCTTAGTAATCTTAGTAATTTTCTAAAGTGAAAAGTTCCAGACTCTTCAGACTTCCCTCATTGGGAAGGTGGTCTAACCCCATAATCATCTTGGGTGCACTCTCATCTGCTTTTTTACAGCTCCTCTTAGAGATACAGTGACCAGAACTGCACACAGCCTTCTAAATGAGACTACACAGGCATTATAATATTGGCTGTTTTATTTTCAGTCCCTTCCTAATAAACTCAAACATAGATTTTGCCTTTTTCACTGCTGGAACACAGTTGGTCGACAGTTTTATTGAGCTACCTACTATGACTCCAAGATCTCTTTCCTTCTCATTCTCAGCAAAGGTTGCCAGGAATTGGCCCAGACAGTCCAGAATTTTCACTGACTGTTGGTGGGAATTTCTTTTCAGTCCCTGCCAAAAAAAGAAACAGTCAGTGAAAATGGCAGACTGTCCAAGTCAACCAGCCACCTTACCGAGCCCAAACAGAGAGAAGCACACTGTCTGTACTTGGAGGAAAAGGTAGCAAGCCCCTGGGTGAAGCTGCAGCCATTGCTGCTTCATGCTTGGACTAGGCACTTTTATGGCAACCAGCATGCTTCTTTCTGTTTGGGCGTGGATGAGATGGCAGAGAGAAGTGCTTGGCTGGGTGCTCCTCCCAGGACAAGCATCATGCTTCACACTGTTTGCAGCTGGCAGAGGCTCAGCATGTCCAAAGTCTTTTCAAACCCTCTGGCAACTCTAGGGGCCGTGAGAACTGTGACTCAGCAGACACATGCTTGACAGAGACCTCATCCAGCCAGAATCCCCATTCATTACACCATCTGAGGAGCTTCATCAAGCTTTATCAATGGGGTGTTTTTGCATGGGCTAAATGTTGCTGAATGTATGATAAGCAGCTAGACAGGGTCAAAGTTTTGCTGTGTGAGAAGATATGTGTGTGTTTACAGGCAGTTCTCTATCCAATACTATCCAATACTGCCTGTTGATGGTGGGTAAATAGTCGTCCCCCCCACCACCACACACACAAACATACAGTAGTTAATAAATAAACACACATTCAAGAGAAGTCAGTAGAATTTGTTGGAGGTCCCTGGCCTGAAGGAGATTTGACTGGCCTTGACCAGGGCTAAGGCCTTTTCGATCCTGGCCCCAACCTGGTGGAGTAAGCTCCCAGGAGAGCTGAAGGCCCTGACAGAGCTTTCTCAGTTCTGCAGGGCCTGCAAGACAGAGCTCTTCCACCATGTCTTGGGTTGAGGCCCTGGTGGGCTAGACCTGGGCCCCTCGCTGGCTAGCCGGGTCACCAGGCACTCCTAGAATTGCCCCCAAGTCACTGTGCCATCATAGGGTCTGTTACATCGGGGGTGGGTGGGATCTTTTGCTGCATGGGGGTGGTGTTATGCTAGGTGTTATGTTATGTGAGTGGTGGGTTAGAAATAAAATAATAGTAATAAAAAATGAAGGATCATCAGATCACTGTTTTAAGAGAACTCCGGATTCAGGATTAGAGATGAATCAAGCATCCATTTAAAATAAATTTCAGACAGGCAGTTGTGTGGGGAAATGTCGCATCAGGGTTACTATTCAAATGGAAAGCAGAAGTCTCTTTTGGAAAGCAAGTGTGGGTGCAGCTGAGGTGAAGGCAAATGCTACTCCCACTGCCACTTTGTGTCATCTTGCTGCTCTAAGCACTTCATTTAAAAAAATAAAAAAATAAATCTTAAATTTGGTCTGCAATATCATGAGAATATCTGAAATTGTCTGAGAATATCATGAAATTGGGAAGATTTCACCACCTGCTTGAAGTTTTGTAGGCAGTCTCCATTAGGCAAAGGGGACATGGAGAATTTGACGGTGTAGCAAACCCTTGTCATTTAGAGCAGTGGTCCCCAACCTTTTTATTACTGGGGACTGGTCAACGCTTGACAATTTTACTGATGCCCGGGGGGAGTAGTCTTTTGCTGAGGGACGTTGCCGCCACCTGGCCCCCTGCTCTGCTTGCTTTCCTGCTGGTGCCCCTGACTTCCCGCTGCCCGCTGGGGTGCTGCTAGCTGCGTAGTGGCACACCGAGGGGGAGCCCCAATCATGGCAGCTGCTGGAGAACACCAAAGGTGAGCAGGCAGCAGAGTGGCAGGGCAGCCCCCAAGGCAGCAGCCGGGGAGGAGGAGGAGCCGCGACCCGGTACCGACTGATCCACGAACCAGGAGCGGTCTTTGGACCGGGGGTTGGGGACCGCTGATTTAGAGAACATCACTATGCCATCCAACCCCAGGCCATTTTCAGTTCAGAATACTGTGCTGCAAAAGGACGGAGGTTAACTCAATGCATTTAATCCTGCTGTAGAGGAATAGTAGCACAGATCTGTTTACACCCTCTTGATTAAATTTAGCTCAGCTTGCAGTGTATTACACTAAAAATGTTCCGGTTTGGCAACAAAGACCGGTTTGCAAGGCAACAGAATAACATTATCGTCTTCTATGATTCTAAGAAATGTAAAATATTTTTATAAATATTAAAAAGCTTGGCTTTGTTTCTTTTTCCCAAGGGATGCTTTGTTTCTGAAGTGTTAATAAAATAACGGAATCTGGCAGACGAAACACAGCCAGTTTGAACATCGATGATAGAAATCCTAGGCGTGAGTTCTCGTTCATAGCCAGGTAGAGTCTTAAAGAGCTGGCTAGCACAGAGCATGACTGCTGGAGAAAGGAATTGACACCACAAGCATTTCCAAAGTATTGTATTGTTCTTGCTTTATGTAAATATTCCAAATCTAAAACAGAAAGTTTATGCAAAAGATGCCAAATCTGTCTTTGTACATATTCTATTCCCTGTTATTTGAAGAGTGCTCTGTTTTTCTCCTTAATGACACTGAAAATCAGTCCAAGGAGAAGGAGCCAAATGTGCAACTTGTCATTAGTGACAATGGTGTGGTCTGTGTACAATTAGTTATTTTTGTCATAGTGTTTTGAACTACAGTAACGGAGAAAGACCTGTCAAAAAATGCTCTGCGGATCCTTAGCTTCAAGAATGAGGGCCAAACTCTACATTTCTTTTATAAAAATAGTCGAGTCCAGGGTCTTGGGTTCCCTGCAGTCACACAGCCCTTGTGCGAAATGGCTATTAAAAAATAAAGCAGGGCCCATTTAGATTTGGAACACCTCCGGGGGGGGGGGGGCTCTTGCCTAGTTGTTTTCTGCATCAAAACAGTGTTGGTGGGAGTTACATCCCTGTTTTCACTGTTCCACATATTTTGTCCATTTGGAGCAGGAGCATCAGGGAAATAACTCCCTGGCACTGTTTCAACATGGAAAATGGCTGAGGGGAAGGCAGGAGCCCTTCCTGTTCCCACAATGACTCTCTGAGCCCAAACTGTTTTTTTTAATAGCCATTCCCCTCAGCTACTGTTTGGCTGCCAGAAACCTTGACCAATCTCTTCTTTAAAAAGAGACTGTCTGGTTTGGCCTGCCCTGAACTTCATGGCCCAGGGAAGATCTCAGAAGCTAAGCAGGGTCATCTATGTTTAGTACTTGAACCCCCCCAAAAGCCAGGGTTGCTGTGCAGAGTAGGCAATGGCAAACCACCTCTGCTTGCCTTTTGCCTTGAAGACACTAAGGGTCACCATAAATTGGCTGTCACTTGGTAGTACATTTCACCAGTTTGGTCCTGAGAATTCATTCTACTGAGAATGAAGTTCACTTTGCAATTTGTACGCCCTTGTCCAGTTTTCATTCATTTCAATGGAGTTTTCAAGAGGAAACTTCCTGGCAGATTCTAATCTTTTGTTTCAAAGCTAATCATAGAAGATCCTAATAATAACTCCAAGATTTGTAGATCAGAATTTGGAAAAGGTACTTTAATAAGCTGAGTAAAAAAAAAAAAAGGCTTTAATAATCTATATCCACATCCCAAATTGTACACCTTTTTCCCATTAAAGGTGCATTTGAAGGCTGTAAGAAAGCCCTTGGGAATATGAAGCTTTCTGTTGGTAGAAAGTGTTTGTATCACAAAACAATATTAGAAAAAGAAACAGATTTCATGTCCTTCCTTTTCTCCACCTGACTTATGTTTCTAAACCTGGAGTCATTTCATTCCATATGCCATATACTTGGAGTCAAGCTATGATACCGTGCTCTCATTGGATACTGAGAGGTTTTTTTTGGGGGGGGGGGGTACTGTCATGTTATGATGGAGATTTGTGTGGATCTCAAGGGGACCAGTGGCTGTTTAACCTGTCTATTCATTAAAAATTGCTACAAAGAGAATCCTACATGATTCAGATTCTCCAATGTGGTCACGCTGCTTGGATTTCTTCAGTTTTCAGTAGCCTTCCACAGATGCCAAAACTTAAATAGCAAAACAGTGGGTAGATGCAACTTGATTGGAGTTCAAGGGCAAGCAAGTACACCCATTTGAACACAAAATGTGAGCACAGTATTTTCCTTCCAATCCCTTGACAACCAGATAGCAAATCACATTGAATGTGTTTGAAATTATAGCTAATCTGCAATAAATCTAGTCAGATCCATGTTGACAGTAAACACTGTCTTTTCAACAAAGGTAGACTGCTGTATTCACTTTATTAACATAGTCTGCTTCAAAAGCCAGTGAAAAATGATTAAAGGCATGACTTGTCTTCACTCCAGTGCAAGGCTGGGTCTTTTTCAAGATATGCCATGAAAAAAGGGGGATTGTCTTACATTTACATACAGGTTACAGTAATGTCAAGTAATTATGTTTGTGTGTGGATAATGTTGTTAAGGGGGTCATCTTACATTTAAGGTCATCTTTCCTGTGAGTAAATACAGTAGTTTGCTATTGGCAAAATTATTTCACCAATAAAACTGGGGGCAGGGAATATTCAGTTCTGTTACATGTGAGGCTGTAAATACTCCATGTTTACAAGAATGCGTCCATTTTTATCTATGAAATTTAGAAGAAGACAAAGAGTTGGTTCTTATATGCTGCTTTTCTCTACCAGGAGTCTCAAAGCAGTTTACAATCGCCTTCCCTTTCCTCTCCCCACAACAGACACCCTGTGAGGTAGGCTGAGAGAGTCCTGATATTACTGCTCGGTCAGGATAGCTTTATCGGTGCTGTGGCGAGCCCAAGGTCATCCAGCTGGCTTCATGTGGGAGAGCAGGGAATCAAACCCAGCTCACCAGAGTAGAAGTCTACAATCCAAACCACTACACCAAGCCCCCCCCCATCACTTCTATCTACCATACTTTTCAATGTCTTTTTGTGTGTTTTAGCAGACTTTTCTGTTTACTTTCTCTTACTGAGAAGTTGGCTGTGATACTAGTTATGGAAATGCAGGAGTTCAAAAACAATGAAGGAGACTACAATGACAACTGACAAATAATTGAGAGTCGTATGTCCCCCATAACATTTAGCTAGAAAGTGACCCTTGGTGAATAATGGTGAATAATGGTGAATAATGGTGAATCAAAATTACAAAAGTGCTTTTGTGTCCCCACTAAAACTAGGGAGAGGGGGAGGTAGCTATTATAGAACTTTACAGATTTTATATCTCCAACACCCAGAAAAATTAACTGATCAGGATAATATCATTTGCCATATATTTGACTTGGGGTTATATTAAATGAGTATTTTATTTTCTCATTACTACTTAATTTATGGTCCATGCTTTTCATTGCATATTAAGATGAATCACAGTTTTTAACAAATTACAATAAAAACAGGATAACACATAATTTTAAAAAATGCAATAAAATTGAATTACAAATTGGGATGGGTATGAATTGGAAAATTCTAGTTTGGTTCAGTTCGGAGTTTTGGTCCAATACAGCGTTTTCATGAACCAAAAACATGAACTAAACCTAGCCCAAAACCATTAAATGAATTGTTTCATTTGAGGTGGGTCTTTTTCATAGAAAAATACTACAAAAATGGCTGCCAGCCATTTCAGGTTAATAGCAGACAGGAACACCCATCTTGCTGTCAGACTAAAATAGCTGCAAGCCTTTTCAGTGATCAGTTTCACTCCATCCTACTTAGTAGCAGGTGAAATGAAATGAACTGCTAAAATGCCTGCCACTTGGAAGGTAAGGAAGTGAAATGGAAGGTTTAAAGGGCTGCCAGCCATTTAAAACTTACAGCTGACAGGCACATCCATCTGCTGTCAGCACGTCCATCTGCTATCAGCCATCTTAGTGGTCCATTTCACTTCCCCCCACTTCAAAGAAGGAAGCAGTGAGTTCAATCACTGAAATGGCCTTTTATTCTGACAATATGGCATGCCCATCCATCTACTGTCAGCATAAAATGGCTGCCAGACAACCCCCTGAACTGGACAAAGGCCCAGAAAATGATCAAGGGGAGGGGAATGAAGAAGTTTCATTGTTTCCCCCTCCATACTCTTTTGGCTTGCAGGGGGATACCGACCACCTAATGAGGACACTGACAACCATAATTTGGCATAAAATGTTTGGCCACAGCCTTTATTCAACATTGAGTGTGGCAATCACGGGGAAAGAAACTTGCCGTCTTGTGGTCAGCCGACCACAAGACAGCCAATCACAGCCTGCTCCTCAAGTGTGTTTCATTGGCTATCCAGCCCGAAATCCTGGACATAATTGCAGGCTGAAAGAGGGGGGGCAACATGGAGTGACCCCTCTGGGCATCAGCCCCTGCGGGTTTCTCCTGCCCCCCAGAAATGCTAGCCTTCAATCAGGCACTGCATCTGCACAATAATACATCCCAACATCTAACAAACATTCCAACAATTCATAAACAGAGAGGGAGGTTGCCCTGAGGGAGAAAAGAGGCCGAGCAACATCAGACCATCCTTTTAACAGATACCTGGCTCGGCTACGTCCCCCATCACTGTGCCAATGCAGGTGCTGCCTAGATGATGCCAGTGCTGGGAGTTCTCTCCCAGCAGCCAGGTCCCTGTCGGCGTTCCTCCCCCGCAGCAGCAATGGCCTCTTTAGATAAGTCTTGAGGGCTTTTTCTTGCTTGGAGTTTTATGTTGAACTCCCCTCTACCTCCCACTTCACGCTGCAATTAGCCAGATAGGAAAGAAAATGAATAAGGACAGGTGACTGTCATCCTTCCCTGGCTTATGCTAAGACAGTGGGTGGTTAAAATGAAATTAGCATTCATGAAACCTCAGTGACGTAGCTCTTTCCATGAGGGCAAAAAAGTCCTATTGTCTAGGACTTTTTGGAACATTAGCCCCTAACATTCTCAGGCTAAATTTGAAAGGTTTTCCCCCCAAGTAGAATGTATCAGATTTCCAATAAGATTCTTGATGTTTCATCTGTATCTGTTTTCTGTCTTGGCTAAAGAAATCACCCAGCACCCTGTCACCAAGCTTACAACCTTTGAATCGTCTTGAACTGCTATATCATCTCTGCCTTACAAACTCAGGCAAAATCTAAGTCTCGATAACTTCTCTAAAGCATCCCAAAAAGTATCCTTTCCCTGCATCCCTGCATAGTAAGTTTTTGGGCAAGGTTGTCATCACTCTTGTATTTTAACTGCTTTATCAGCAGTTCTACCATCTGTGACTTTTACATCAGATTTTATAGTCATTTTGAAGCACCTGGTACAGTTTTCAGTCACAAGATGTAAACTGGCAACATTGGCAGAATGTCCATAGCTATATTTCCTACCATTTGACCCTATTTTAGTTCTGAGTTGGCAAATGGCAGTCATTCCACCTGCTACAAATCACTGCCCCCTCCAAACAAACAAACAAACAAACAAAAAACCCTTACCCAGTATAAAGTTTTCTCTGTATTATACTACAAATCTTCAATGTAAACTGCCCTGAGCTACAAGGGAGGGTGGTATATATAAATGTAATAAAATAAAATAAATAATAAAATATTTTTCTGTAATATCCAGAAGTCTACCCAATATATTATTATGATTTAATGGTATCAGAATCTAGAGGAGCAGTTATAGCCTAGGATTTATTTATTACTCTGTTTAGCCTGGATCTATCTTGGCAAGCTGCTATGAAAGGCTCTATCAGGGCTCATGTTCCTTTCTTTGTTTTAAATGGTTTCTTCTGAATAAAGCTATAGTTTGTTTACTTAAGATGACCCTCAGCATATTCCTGAGTGTCTCCAGCATCTGACACTTTCCTGGCAAAGGTCCTGGAAGTGTGTCTCGAGTTGTTGCGACAATAGCAGAACACATTCAAATCTTTTTTAAATGTACAGTGATCCCCCCCCCACACACACACACACACAGTAACCTTTGGAGGTTATCCTGGCGTAAATATAGTTGTGGCTTGTGTAAAGACAAAGAAAGATTTTTATGTCTTACTAGTGATAGATTCATAGACTGCCCTGCTTGAAAAGAGTCTGGAAGTGCCAATTCCATAACTCAGCATAAGGACTAGGATTTGCTAGCTAGGGCAGATTGTAGGCACTGGGTTGCATCTGTGCTGAAAGACCTATACTGGCAGTATAATGGACATCCTAAAATTTGCAAAGGCTCAAGTGTCTGGGATTGTAGTCCCCTAGAGGACTCCGTTAGAATGAATAACTCACACCCATTTTGCACTGGATCATCCTGGCATACTTAATCTCATTTGGACAGTCCGGTTTATCATGGAGGTTCAAAGTCAGGGTTCAGAAAGCAGGGGTTTAAAGGGACCATTTTAAAGCATTCGTAAGTGTCTTCTGCATCTCAACAGCATTAATCTAGAGGCTCTTAGGAGTTATTGAGCGGTAATAACTGGTTCCCAGGGTATTTTCCAGGGAACCCTTGGTCTGAGGGAGTTTCCCAGTAAAGAAAGACCCTATTTTCCCCTTTCTAGCATAACAGGCAGCCTGGCTGTTTTGATCCCAAGCTGGCTTTGCCCTAGGACCTAGACATTTAGTGGACAGCTTCCTCCAGATAATTCTATTAAACAGCATCTATGTTGATTGTTATAAGCAAGGACTGGCAAGTGTTACTTTTGGACAGGAAAAGACTTGTTTGGTCCCGGCTGGCCTGAGTTACATATGTACATGCTGTTAAAGTTCAAACAAATTTGGCGGCTTTTAGGTTGCCAGATCCCCCCTGGCCACTGGTAAGGATGGGAGCATTGGGTTGCCAACTCTAGTGTGGGCAATTCCTGGAGATTTGGGGGAGGATGCCTGGGGAGGAGAGGGACCTCAGTAGGCCACAGTGTCATATAGTGAACCCTCCAAAGCATCCATTTTCTGGTTTTGATCATCTGTAATAGCGGAAGATCACCAGTTCCCTCCTGATGGCTGCCATCCCCAGGTGACCCCAGCAAAAGGCTTCCAAGGCAAGAGAGAATCAGATGTGATTTGCCATTGCCTCTGCAGAGCCTTCCTCAATGGTCTTGCATCTGATTCCACGTAGTTTCTGAGATTTGATGAGATTTAGCTATATCATACCACTTTCCTTACTTGCTTGCATGAGGATAGGGAAAAGTCACTATTTCTACCAACATCAGTAACATGAAAGCTGGGTGCGAGTTACCCTGTTCACATTATTGCTTCTTTTTTTTTCATTTATTGGGGGATGAAGGAGTCCTGCCTCTCAAGAACAGTTTGGCTTTCCTACAGTCCAAAAGCATTGCTGTTACCAGGAATGGACATGGAGATAAGATCTAGGGCTCTTGTAGATGAGCCTGCATGACTTTCCAGAAGAAAGAGGCCAAAAAGTATTATGTAATCAGATGTGCATCAAAGATCGGAATGGGAAGATCTCTGGGCTTGCATTTTAACAATTACAGTATGCTTTAAGTAATCATAGTGAAATGAATCTTAGGCCCCCAAAGATTTTGTATTCTGGGTACTTGTGACATGTTTCTTCTTTTTCCCCTCACTGTGTGAACTCGTGAAGTGAGCAATGTTCAACAAAGCACCCATACAGATGTCAGTTTTCAATATCTCTGCAGTTTCAGGCGAATACTTCAAAATAGTGACAAGTCTCAGATTATTCTAGTGCTGGAGATAGGAGGACGCCTTAAACTGAACAAAATTAATGCCCCAATGATGCACGTAAAACTTATATATGGTTATCTTTATAGAATCAGGCATTTGCTATTTGGCAAGTTTTCTGTCTCTTTCTGTGGGCCAGACCATCTTAAGCTTTGAGAATCCAGCAAGAGATTAAGTGCAAGCATATGGACATGAACAAACTGCTCGGTTCTCAGGAAAGAATTCAGAAGGCCATTTTTACAATGTACATACTGTGAGCCAGCCAGTTTCTCTCCTCAGCTTCCTTGTAATTTTAATGGGTATGTATTAGGTCTAATCAAAGAAGAATTTGAACCTTACCCTATTCTAATATAGTCCATTCATTTTCCATGATGTCAGTGAATACAGAAGTACATATGTGGGAATATCTCGATGCAGTGCTTTGAAAGCATGCATGTAATGTTGACTTTTGGAGTACTAGGTAAATCAGACAAGAGAGAAGGTGGACGTGGGCCTACGTGGTTGGTGCCTTTGGGGTACGGCCTTAGACCTGGATAGCTGGGCTCTCTTCCATAACGAGGTACTTTGATCAACTACTGCCTCTCAGCTTTAGAGCTTTAATTTATAGAAAGAATTTTTTTTATTAATGACAAGGATGCTGTGAGAATAAAGATGCTAAGTTTTGTAATGCACATCAAAAGTGCAGGAGGAATAATGAATGGTAATGATATGAAACTTGTACCCCCCCCCCAATGCATATTGAGTATTTATATTGTGTAAGTTCTGACTGAAACACATCTAGAAAGAATCTCAGTGTTATAGAGACTGGCATAAAAGTGAAATGGCTTATTGTACAATCCTAGAACCTTCTAAATCCTTTGAAGTCAATGGTTTTAGGAAGGTATAACTCAGTTTAGGATTACACTGTTGGATTCTTATCTAGATGAGCTTTTCTCTCAGCATTATTTGGGCATATCATCTGCAAATGAGAAATAGTGATTAAAATGCAAATCACTTTTACGAAGCAATTAAAAAACTCTAAAATGTTCTATTGTTAATACACAAAATGAAGTGTTTACAATATAGCTGGTGTATGCCAAAAGTTAAGAAAAGCAAGAGAGGTTATAGGGTGCATTTATACTAGAACATTGGTGTTATGGCTGGAAAACTTCAGAGTGGGACATCTCTGCAGTTAGTTCTATTGTTTTTGTTAGTGCAGAAGACTGGCATGAAGAAGAGGAAGAACAGTTGATTCTTATATGCTGCTTTTCTCTATCCAAAGGAGGTTCAAAGTGGCTTACAGTTGCCTTCCCTTTCCTCTCCCCACAACAGACACCTTGTGAGGTGGGTGAGGCTGAGAGAGCCCTGATATCACTGCTCAGTCTGAACAGTTTTATCAGGGCCGTGGTCGCCCAGCTGGTTGCATGTGGGGGAGTGAAGAATCAAACCCAGCATGCCAGATTAGAATTCCACAAAACCTAACCACTACACCAAACTGGCTCTCCCATGAGCTATGAGATTCTTCAAAAATTGCTCACCAGGCTGTCATTCCCAACCTCACTCTGTGAAATGATGTTTTTTCGGTTCACTCCCTGGTATATATCTTACTGGTCTAATATTTTCAAGGTCACCTCTCCCAGTACATGCTCTGCACACTAGGTAGTCACAAGGTTGGCTATTGGTGAGCTCTTCTTTTTGAGAGGTGCATTTGACCTCTGTAAGGCACAGAATGATGTGTAGCTGTTCCAGCTTCTGAAATGGTCTGGCAGAGGAGGTTCAGCAAGCATCTTTTCTTGAAAGACTTTGAAAATTATATAAGGTAGTATTTCTATGTGTGCCTTCAGAAACTGAAATGGATATACTGCATGAGTGGGTTGAACTGGAAGTTTAGGAATGGTTTCTCATCCTTGAGGCAAATGAATCTCTATTTTGGGGTTTGGGATGCAAAGGTACAGATTTTAGTGATCAGGGATGAGACTCTTAGCTGGTCAATTTGGAGATTTGTTAATTACTATGTGCATTGATAGCAATGATTTAAAAAAACTGTTCAATTTGTATGAGGCTCCCCTTTTGCTGGGACAGGTCTTCCAGGGTCAGATGGTCGCCACTGGCCTTGGAATGTGAAGGAGAAGGAGTACTGGTATACTGGTCCTCTTCCTTTCCTTGCTTGCTCTTACCCTCTCACTTGTGCTGGGTGTTCCTTGGCCTGTTCCTTGGCCTAGACTGGAAGCCTTTCATTTTATATGATGATCTCACTAGACATCCCCCCTGGCTGGTGGCCCATTCTAACCATTGCACTGCCCTTCCTCAAAAACAATTAAAAGAAGGGGGCCATACACCATTTCCCTGGGCTACCACTACTCCATTCCTTTCTCCATGACACTAAAAGGTATAGTTTTCCCCTTCTGACCTTCACATTGTCTTCACATGGGGTTGGCCCTGCTGTAACCCTGCAAATATTAGGCCAGAAAGGCTTTTTCTAGACTGGTCAGTTCCCTACCAGTTGATAGGCTGCCAGTTGATAGGCTGGCTCCCCCACTTCTGCTTATGCCTTCCATTAAGCCAGATCACATGAGGCCTCTTCTTGGTTCATGAGGCCCTTGACCAGCCAATACTAACTGATGACACAACTGGCGACCATGTCAGGTACAGCCAAGGCCAAATTTCTGCAGCCACCATCTCCTGATTCTCATGAAAGGACTCTCCTGAAAGGACTCTTCCCCCTTCCCCAGTTGAGACCCCTTGGTTAACAGGGTGCCTCTTTTATTTGGACTTTTAGAAAAGTGCCAGCAGGGCTGAAACCTAAGAAGTTTCATCAAGGCACCTGAGTACAGCCATAGCATTAGAAAATCCCAAGGAAGGGGAAAGGTGTGCTGGAATTATGCAATCTTCTCCGGCTAAAGTTGCAAATTTGTTCTCAAGAACAAAAAACACTACTAAGCTCCAAGGTAGGCCTCATACAATCATATCCCTAACTCCAAGGGATACTTCATCAAGACAATGTGAATCATTTACAGCTAGAGCATATTGGGCTTAAGTATCACTAATCCAATCCAGCCATTGATAAAGGTAGCCTAACATTTGATCCACCCACGATGGACCATTAGGAGACACTTGAACCCATCATTCACTCCCAGTTCTTTGTCAATATGCTAAAACTGTCCAATGATCACACCCTCTTCTAATGTCAGGTATTTCCCTACTAATCTTCCTGACAGATTTTGACAGCAGTTACCTTCAAGCTGCCCAGTCAAATTCAAGGTTCATATCTTGGACAATCATATTCCTGGAACATTTCATGTCTAGCTATGAGACCCCCCCCCCCAAAATAAAAGACCACCCAATTCAGTGGAAAGTGTGCCAGATTCTTTCAGTCATGTGAACACCCCTGCAGCTATTTCATGGGCTCCTTTTGATGTGTCTGCCCCTGGATCTTTCCAGTCTTCAAGCTCTGGATTGAATATTACTTCTTTACAGCGTTTTACCAGAGTATGTTTATGAACTGATAGCAGATACCAGTCTCCACTCACCAGAATTGTGTTAAACTATAAATACGCCAGTTAATTACTTTTACCATAATTAAGAAGAAATGGAATGCCCTGCAAAATGAATGTGTGGGACAAAAAAAGACAAGAATGAGAGTAGGTGCACTTTGTGAAACCATCCTTTCTGCTTGAATCCTAGCTTCTCTCCCGTGATTTGACATCCCTGAATTGTCTGAGATGCACACAGAGTTGAGGAGTATTTGATGTTGCCCTGGCACTTTTTTGTGTATCAATGGAAAGAACTGTGAAAAGAATGTATATTATGTGGAGAAGGGGATTAATGTCAGTGGCTAAATCTTAAGGCTCTAAGCCTCTCCAACAAAAGAGTAGAATTCACGCAGCTTGGCTTCCTTAATGTTTTTATAAGGTAGGCATCTGATCTATGAGGCACACATTATCCTTCAGTAAATCCAGAACACTTGAAAACCATTTCAGCTTGAGAGCAGCAGTTCAGAATCCAGAGAATGGTAGGCTGCATGTCAGAGAATATGGCACTGAACAAGCTGAAAATCACAAGCATTCAGCCCTTTTGTAGGAGCCATAAAAATGATCTGAGCGAGGGCTTGATTTAAGTACCACTAACAGGCTTAAACTCTTACCAAGCCATGCCTACCCATATTGTTGACCTTTTACAACCATGTCAGTTGCAGTCTTTGAAATGGCAGACAAATTGGCCAGTATTTCTGTCATTTCAATGAAATGTTTTGTCCTTTTGCCACACTTTTGAGATAGAGTACAGCAGAGAACTTGAACTGATGCTCAGTTTGGGTTATTTTTATTGTTATCGAAGGCTTGAGAAAAGGAGAATAGCACCAAAGAACCAGGAAAGAATAGAGGGAGAAGCTAGTTAGAAAATATTGAGTTATTATTTCTTGAAATTTGTCCAGAAAGTTTCAAAATGGATGTTTTTGAAGGAGGGAGACCCCTCTCACATTTTACCCAACAAAGAGGCAAGGGAAAACGAGTCGAACTCTCCCCCAGCTAGTCAATCACAGCAAGCCACCAATCACAGCACAGCCCCAAAATTAATTTTTAAGTGCACTTTCACATTGCTATGTGGTAACACAACATTAAAGCATTTTAAATAAAAAAATGACACTTCTGCATTGCTATGGAGAAACTCCTTGTTGGGTTTCATGTTGTTTTGGTCCCTATTTATGTTGTGAGCCTTGTGAGAGGCTGAACATGGTGACTGGACCCTGAAGAGTGATTGTGTATAAACAGTAAGTCTTAAAAACAAAGAGCACAGATGCCTAGCTGACCAGGAGAGGGATGCTTCATCATGTGCCCCCCCCCCCTTCCCTGTTCATTCTCCACAGTCAGAAAACACAAACAGGACTGTTTTTTTTTTTTTAATTTTAACTCAAGCAAAGTAGCTTTGTGGTCCTGCAGCAACATGGACTGTGCCATTAAAAAAAAAATCTTGAGCAGGAACTGGAAAGGGGAGGATGGGCAAAATGCTGCAGGGACTGTTGCATGTTTCTCCCTCCACTCAGGCTTGCCTCTGGTTGCTCCCTGATGTGAAGCACGATACTAAATGACAAATTAAATTTTGGTAATTTCCCTCATCTTGAGACAAATCTGGCCAAAACTTGAGCTAATCCCTGGACAGCTTCAGGTTGGTGATGACATCATGTGGAAGTAACACTAAAACGTGCCAGCAACCAAAGACTGTCCAGGGGAAGATTCCTTGTGCAGAATTGGTCCTGTTTTCTGCTCTTCACAGAAACAGTGTTGGCTGCCCTGCGGAAAGCAGCAGTAAGAAGAAAGTATGGCTCATGAACCCATAAAAATCAGTTTGGTTCTTGAGCCAATCTTTCAGTTTGTGTAGGTTCATGGTTTAATTCATTGTTCAGCCATGAATTATGAACTGAGCCTCAAACATGAGGTTCATACCCATCCCTAAAGTTTACAGTAAAATGAGCAATAAAGTTATTTCCTTTTTCCCTATCACCATGATTGCCTAAAACTTCATTAATGTGTTGCCAGGCTCTTCATGCTGTCTTGCTGGGCCCCTGAAGCAGCAAAACAATAAAGAAATTCATACTAGCTTTATGATCATTCTTATGCTGACTTTTACTATAAAAGTTTAGGTATCTGTATTTCCTGTCAGGTACCTGAGGAACTTCAATATTAAAATTCTGTTTGGGGAGAAACTCCATCCTTGTTGTGAAATAGGTACCAAAATGTTGGGATAAACTTACAAGGGGGGTATGTTTAGAAGATGGGAAGGATGTACTGTTCTAAAACCAAAAAGTGTGGAAAGCTAGCCTGCCTAAAACCATGACTTTTGAAGAAGCCAGCATTTTCAAAATCACTTTGAAACTTTGATAAACCTGTTTTTACTAATGAGGCAGGAAGATAGCAGTCTACTATGTAAAGTTGCAGACTGCTAGCAAACAATCTGGATATTGACTTCTATGGGCATAGACTGAAACTAGACATTACAATTGGTAACAGGTCAGATTCCCTGCATTTACACATAAACTATGGGGAATTGCCTTTTAAAGAACCACAGGGGCCCAATTTGGCTCATGAAAATAGTGGGGTGGGGAGGTGAAAGTCACTCCTCGCCCTGGACCCAAACAGAAGTTGACCCCTGAAGCCTTTTTAAACACAGTTCCCTGCAGTTCCTATGTGATTACAGGGCCATGAATTGTGTCATGAGAATGTGAGTCAGATCCAACTCATTAATAGCTGGAATGTCTAGCATGAGTCTTAGCAGAGTGTAAGTCTGCAAGAGCCCGTGTTGATGATTGCTGAATATACTCTGCATATGTGACTCAATGTGGCTCATCTATATGCAATTTCTACATATGAAACTATGGTTTAGAAATCTTTTAACTCTATAAAGAGAATGACACGATTAACAGTAGCATCTTGTCTCTTCAGATGAATCAACATTACATGGTATATGACTCAGAAGGCGGTATATATTTAAAATAAGATTGCTAGACTTGCTGAAATGTATGAAACTGGCTGGTAGAAGGTGTGAAAGATAAAGCAAGAAAAAAGAGCACAAAGTACATAAACCTAAAACTACACAGTAGTAGTTTGCAGGAAAGAGGAAAGCAGAGAAGGGGTATCGAATCCTCTCTTCAGAGTTGTAGGCAAGCATCAAAGTTGAATCAGTTTGGTGTAGTGGCTAGGAGTGCAGACTTCTAATCTGGCAAGCCAGGTTTGAATCTGCGTTCCCCCACATGCAGCCAGCTGGGTGACCTTGGGCTTGCCACAGCACTGAGAAAACTGCTCTGACCGAGCAGGAATATCAGGGCTCTCTCAGCCTCACCTCCCCCACAGGGTGTCTGTTGTGGGGAGAGGAAAGGGAAGGTGACTATAAGCTGGTTTGAGCCTCCTTCGGGGTAGAGAAAAGCGGCATATAATAACCAATTCTTCTTCTTCTTCTTTATCAATAAGAAACACTAGTCCATGGTACTTTGGCCATCAAACTGGTTCTAGTTTTAGAGTTCAAGGGAATTTTGAGTAATGGAATGAGAACTACTTGCCACAATCTAACAAAATTAGACCCAAGTACCACTGAAATTAATTACACCTTCAATAGCAGTATAATCTGATACATGCTACTCAGATGTAAATCCCACTGTATTCAGTGAAATTTACAGGCTGGCAAATATGTGTAGGACTGAGCCTAAGTCTCATTCTGTTGTTTTCCATAAAACTTGCAATGCAGTCCTAAAGCCCAGGACTTAGCCTCACTGAGTAGACCTGAATAGTCTTCTCAGTAGGATTGCTCTCTTAATCATATCTAACCTTTATTGCACTATGCTCAATCACTGTTGTATGTTGTGTACATGTGAAGGAATGATTGTGTATATGAGAGAGAAAACTGGCCTATGAGCAGGGTGGCCTTAGTGATTCTGGGCTACAAAGCAAAAATCAGTGGTGTGGCCTCAAATTACTAGGGCAACCACATGCTATAGTCTCTGCATCCCTGCAGCTTCTCTAGAGTCCCTGGCAGTGCAGGTGGGGGAGGGAGGGCAAGGATAGAAGCTCTGACTGCACATTCCTTGCTGTGTGGCCTCTCTGATCAGGCAGCAGTGCCCTAGGCAGCAATCATTTTAAGGAGGTGGAAGCCCTTCTCCCTTCCCTCATGGCATCTTCTGTCCTGAGCCCTGTCCAGGGGAGATGACTAAAGTGGGATTATGTCTTAATGATTGTCCAGCCAGCCTGCTCTTAATCCTTCTTCTCTAAGCATGGTGTATTGGTTAAAAGGGGCAGAATCTGAAGAGCCCTACTCCTCCACATGCAGCCAGCTTGGAATTCTCATAGTTCTCCCAGAGCTGTTCTCAGAGAGCTTTTTCAGTCCCACCTACTTCACAGAGTATCTGTCAGGGGGAGAGGAAGTGAAAGGTTTTGTAAGCCACTTTGGGAGTCCTTTGGGTAGTGAAAAGCAGGGTATAAAAAACAGCTCATCTTCTTGATGGGTGGCAGAATGATCCCAGCAAGAACTACATGAGAATTAGTTTTGTTGGTGCTGCACCTGTCATTGAAGAACTATTTTCCATGAAAGTAATTTTGGCTTCAGTAGGCTAAGAAGGGTACAAATCTGTTTAAAATTGCCCTGTAAGAATGGTTAACATTGATTTGAATGGCTGAAGTAATTTCTGGGGTAAGAAAAGTTTCTGAATTGGTTTACGTGTTGAAACCACAATTGTGAACAAGATCTCCCATAGGCACTTTTCCAATTAACATGAATATACTGTGAGGAAAGCCTGGTTGTTTCTCATGCTGAGTGCTTAAAAAAAAAAAAAGCATGTTACTGATCCAAGTTTAAGGTTGCTATTATAATACTTACCTTCCCCCATTCTAGGGTTTGATACATGTATTATAGATTAGACTTGATAGGGCTCTTCCTATTTTACAACCTTCTTCGGTTTCTCTAGTCTCTCACACACATACATGGGTGGATTTCTGTTGATTAGAAGACCATTAATATATGCTACAGTACAATACACAAAACCATTAATTATTTTTCCTTAACCTTACTGGGTCATATTCCATCTCTGCCTCTTTCACAGAGTCTGTTTAGCCAAATGTACAGAGTGATACAGTACAGATTTAACTATTATTTCTGTATTTATTCAATTTATAATCCACTTTTCTTCTTGGACACAAGGTGCATTACACAATAGTGCTCAATAACCCCCCTTCCCCCCAAAAAAACACTTTAAACACCACAATCACAAGATGGTAGGCAGGGCCCAAGCCGTGGATGGCCTTGAAGGGCAAAACTAAAACCTTGAATTTGATCCTGGCCCTGTCCAATGCTTCTTCCCTTGAGAAGAAAAGATGGAAGGAGCCTAAGGAAGCCAAGTTGGCTCCACAAACAGTTATCAAATGATTTGAGGAATAAAAAAGAGTCATTTAGGAAATGGAAGGAAGGCCTTATTACCAAGGATGAGTATAAACAACCAATAATTGTAGAGGGAATGTTAGGAAAGCTAAAGCTCAATATGAGCTTAGGTTAGCAAGAAATGCTAAAAATAACAAAAAAAGGCTTCTTTAGTTATATTTCAAGCAAGAAAAAGAATAGGGACACCATAGGACCACTTCAAGGACAAGAAAGTGAAATTATAATAGATGATGAAGAGAGGGCTGAACTGCTTAACTCCTATTTGTCCTCAGTCTTCTCTTGTGACAGAAATAGTGATCAATGTGGCAAAAACGTAACACAACACGGGGAACGGGAATGGTGGCCTAGGATCACTGTTGAAGCAGTCCACAAACACCTAGTTTCTTTAAATGAAACAAAGTCTTCTTGGCCAGGTGAACTGCATCCAAGGGTACTAAAAGAACTTGCAGATGTCATCTCTGAACCTCTGTCCATTATTTTTGACACTTCTTGGAGAACAAGTGAGGTGCCAGATGATTGGAGGCGGGCAAATATTGTCCCCATCTTCAAGAAAGTGAAAAAGGAGGATCTGGGTAATTATCGACCCCTCAGCTTGACATCTGTAGCTGGCAAAATTTTGGAACAAATAATCAAACACTCGGTCCTTGAGCAGCTGGAACTGAGAGCTGTGATTTCTAAGATTCAGCACGGGTTTCGCAAGAACAAGTCATGTCAGACCAACCTTATCTCTTTTTTCGAGAAAGTGACTACCTTGCTGAATCAGGGGAATACTGTGGACATAGTTTATCTGGATTTCAGTAAAGCTTTTGATAAGGTTCCACATGATATTCTTGTTCACAAGTTGGTAATATGCAGTATGGATCCTAATTCTGTCAGGTGGATCAATAACTTGTTGACAGATCGTACCCAGAGGTTAATGGTTCAGCATCTCTTTTGAAAAAGAGTGACAAGTGGATTACCCCAAGGATCTGTCCTGGGGCCTGTGTTGCTCAAGATATATATAAATGATTTGGATGAGGGATTAGAGGGGATACTTATTAAATTTGCAGATGATACTAAACTTTGAGGGGTAGCAAACACAACTGAAGACAGCAGCAGAATACAGGATGATCTTGATCTTGATAGGCTCAAGAAGTGGGCTAAACTGAATAAAATGAAGTTCAATAGGGACAAATGTAAAGTTCTGCATTTAGATAAGAAAAACCAAACACACCAATATAAGATGGGGGGAGACTTGTCTTGGCAGTAGCATGTGCGAAAGTCTTAGTAGACCATACATTTTGGGCTGTATCAAATGGAGTATCGTGTCCAGATCGCAGGAGGTGATGGTCCCACTATACTCTGCTTTGGTTCGGCCTCACTTGGAGTACTGTGTTCAGTTTTGGGCACCCAGTTGTAGAGGGATGTTGGCAAACTGGAACATGTCCAGAGGAGGGCAACAAAGATGGTGAGGGATTTGGAGACCAAGACATATGAATAAAGGTTGGGGGAGCTTTATCTGTTTAGCCTAGATAGGAGGCGACTGAGAGGGGATCTGATAAAGTATTTAAAAGGGTGCCATATGGAGGATGGAGCAGAATTGTTCTCTCTTGCCCCAGTGGGACAGACCAGAATGAATGGGATGAAATTAATTCAAAAGAAGTTCCATCTAAACATCCGGAAGAAGTTCCTGACAGTTAGAGAGGTTTCTCAGTGGAACAGGCATCCTCGGGAGGTGGTGGGTTCTCTATCTTTGGAAAATTTTAAACAGATGCTTGAGAGCCATCTGACCGAGAGGCTGATTCTGTGAATGCAAAGGGGTGGCAGGTTACAGTAGATGAGCGGTTGGGATGTGAGTGTCCTGCATAGTGCAGGGGGTTGGACTAGATGACCCATGAGGTCACTTCCAACTCTAATATTCTATGATTCTATGATTCTATGCAGCTGCCTCAGCACAGGCTAGATGTTGGTCCTCCAAGATGAGGACTGTAATAAAAAAAATTGATTGATGTAAATGAAATTGTGAACTAAAGTATTTGATTTGGTACTCTGTGCTTAGTATTTAAGGTAGTTTTCCGCTATGTTCTCACATCCTTATATTTATTTTTAATATTAAAAGTACATGATTAAGACCTTTGACATGTTATTTCACATAAAGCTTTACCATGAAAATTAGTTTTCTATATTCCAAAGTTGTACACAATATTGTGAAAAGATGAGCAATAGTTCATCTTTATGAACTTATGGACAGAGATATATGGATTCTGAATGTAATCATGGAACATGATGGATAGTCATCATAATGAATAATGCATGCAGTCCTCTTCACAATGCAGGAGAATGTCTGTTACAAATTAGCACATCACACTTTTGATGGTCTCAAAATATCACCTGTTGTGACCTTACCCAGTTGACATACAACACATTTTCTCACCATTCCCACCATCAATTGCGTCCTTCTTTTTTGCTGGATGAACACTGGACTCACTGGTGGTGATGAAGCCATATTTTTGCATTGTTTCCACCACTATATCATAGGCTTTCAAATGTGCTCTGTAGCAAGATCTCATCAGATTCACTCTAATACTACCGTCATTGCTGCAATCCTCTTCAGGTTACTCAGTTGTAGAAGAAACCAAGGCATGTACTGTAGTCTTGAAGGCCCATTTCCCACAATACATTTGAGGGTGGGAAAGTGAATTCCTGGAATCTGGAGTTTCTGGCTCCAACACTGGTTTGGCAGAAATGTAATCATGCTCTGAAAATCTCCAAGAGCATTCTGGAATTTTTCAAACAGAGGTTAGAATATATATAAGAACACCCAAATATAGTTTTTAACATTTATATTTTAGGCATCTTTTTCATCATCTACCTCTGAAAACTTTATTTTGTTTTATTAAATATTTATACCAATGGAGACCCAATGTAACTTACCACATTGTTCTTCTCTCCTTCCTTTTATCACTACAAAAATCCTGTGAGGTGATTTAGGCAGAAAGTGAGTGTTGTCCACTAAACTTCCACGTCAGAGTAGAAACCTGTGTCTCTCAAATGTGTCTTTCAACTCCTTGTCCAGTACTTTAACCACAACATTAGTTCCCAACCGTTTTGGTATGGCGACCCATAGGTCCAAATTCACTTTGTATAGTGACCCATCCCAGGCTGGCTCAAGTTTTTTATATTTGTGCCACAGGCAAACTATGACTTAGGCACCCATCTGTTCCAGCATTCAATTTTCTTTAGGAGTTTTGAGAGACCAATAACCATCACACAAAGGGTGTAGCTGCCCCCACTTAGAATCCTAAGCAAGTGGGAGTTCATCTTCTCCTCCTCTGCCAGCTGGGCCAGAGCTGGTGTTTGAAGTGGCATGTGCTGGGTTGAGGATATACACAAAGATGGCAGATGGCAATGAAGAAGTCAGGGTTGTTGGCAGAGATTAGATATGCAAAGTGGTGTTTAGCAACATGCTGCTTAAAAGAATAAAATAGCTTTATTAAGAAGAGAAACAAACTTTATAAATAAACAGTACAGAGAGACCTAATGGTTTTATTCAGTCTGTTCTGGAGGAAAGCAGAGAGGAAATATGCTCAAAGGAGCAGGAAGTCTCCAATAGAGCCAATAAGGAAACCAGAGGAGATAATTTTTTAAAAATATCAGGAATTTTCCATCTCCTCTGATGCCCACTATAAGATATTCTTCATATGCTCTTGAATTATGCATAGATCTTGCATACTCCAACAGGAACAAGGAGCTCAGTGCAGTTTATCTCTCTCAACGGGCAGAGGGCATTAAGGCACTGCAGGGGATTGGATAAGAGGTTGAACTGCTGAAGGAGCAGCACCAAAACAAAACCTCTGATTTTTCCCCAGGAATGCTGATCAGCTCCCACCTGCTCCCCAGCCACTGCTACCACCCCTTCTTTCAGCTGCTACCATGAAATAGTCACCAGGCAGCATCCTCCACCCCATTGGCACAAAGAGGGATGACAGGATAAGTGTATTAAAAAGTGATAAAGAGGAAAGAAAGAGAAGGGTGAAATTATAGGAGCTGCCATTTTGGAGGGCTAGCCTGGACTTACTTTCAGAGTCTTCATGCCCCACCTTTTTACCCCAAACCCCAAGCTAGGAAACACTGCACTACACAACACTGGCTGTTGGACTCTTTCCACCTTGTTTTCTGAGGTGCTTTGTCATTAGAAATGTAAGTTCTTATCTCATAACATGCTGTTTATGCTCTGTCCAGTGACTCCAGGATTAAAGTATATTTTAATGAAAATTGCATTATACAGGATTTAGGTAGAAAAAAATATTTGATTATGGTCTAAATTTGGCTTCCTAATCAATGGTCAGGAGGGGGGTCACATAGTCCAATCGCATCAGATCTCGATAGCTAAGTAGAATTGGTTGTTGGAAGGGTGACCACCAAGGAAAGGTAGTTCTGCTTCTCACTTGTTTTGAAAGCCCCTTGCTGGGATCACCATAAGTCAATTGCAACTTCACACACACACAAACACACACAAACTTTCAATGGCAAATTTAACCATGAAGTAACTGATGCTCTTAGTAACATTCAAGACGTTTTTATTTCAGTCATGAGGAATGCCGGCTTCTACTAGCATACAGCTATAATCTGTTTTAAGTAGAGTGATGCTTGAATGCTTGATGATCTCTTTCTTGTCTTTCAAGATAAACAGGTACTGTAATGGAGCAGTGAAGAAGACACTCCACACTAAGTAGTGATGTTTATTCAATTTATATCACTTGATTTAGAGAAGCTTGGGGAGCACATGACATCAAAGGCAAGCGCTTTTAGTACTAGTGGGAAGAGTTAATACGGTGTCTGATGATTTTATAATCAGTTTGCTTTGTTAATGGGCTGAAACTGATAAGTATTTTTTTTCAGATTTAATTTTATGGTAAACGGGAAGGGTCCCTTTTTCTTCTATTCCTGCCTTGTCTGTTTACATATACAATTCTTGCATTGGAGATCGTGTAATATAATAGGCTTGATTGTCCTACAGCTGATTTTTAACTTGACTAAAAAAATAATCCTGAGACAGAAGACCAGTACCAGGTTTCTGAAAGGGGAAGGGAGACAAAGATGTGAGGAGCAAGTCTGTGAGCAAGCTATTCTTGGAAATATTCAAGATTAAAATACAAAAATAATATTTATTGTGCCTGTTTACCTCTCATATTATGCAGTCCAGGTCCTACATATCTGAAGGACCACCTCTCTGAATGTGTCCTCTGAAGAGCACTACAATCGAATAATTCCAACTTGCTGGTGGTCCCTGGCTCCAAAGGCATGTGTCTGGTCTCAACCAGAGCCAGGGCCTTCTCAGCTCTGGACCTAGCCTGGTGGAATGAGCTGTCAGCAAATTTCTAGGCCCTATCAGAGATGTCAAAGTTACTAAGGACCAGGCATATAGTTGAGGCCAACACAAAAAGTGGTGAAGACTTACCTCCAGCTGCCATTGATGCTGCGGAGGAGCCAGGCAGTTAGGTGGACACACTGGGGTGATGGGTCTGGCAGCATGCAGGGTAGGGAGGTGTAGGCCCAGGGGTGCCTTAGAAGGTGTCACATGCAAGGGGACCAGCCTCTTTTGATGAACTGCCACCAGAATAGCTTCCTACCTACCCAGTTATGTTGGCTAATGTTGTTTATGCTTAAATGGCCACTGTCAAATGTTTTTGAATTGCATTTCATCACAGCTGGTAGTTAGACATGGGATGGAACCTGCTTGGAGGGAATTTGGTCTGCAGATCATACTTCCCAGGCTGACCTGGCTGGGGAGGCATGGATCTTGCAGTGCCAGGTAGCCTGGGCTGAGACCAAGAGAGCTGGATGTCTCTCCTTGGCACTCTAGGGTTTACAGTGTTGGTTGGTCTGGGGTGGGTCCAAGGGAAGTCTGTGCTTCCTCTTGGCACCCTGAATGGGACACTTCCCTACAGTGGGAATTTAGTGGCAAGGGGACCCATGTTTCCAGTGGGGGAACTGGGTGGGCCCCAGGGTGCCACTGGACACTTCCTTTGGGTGGCAAGGGGATATGTGTCACTGGCTGGAAACCCAGGTGGGCCCCAGGGTGCCACCGGGGTCTGCGTTCTTGTGGGCAGTCGACTGCAAGTCAAGCTCTCTCTCCCACACTGCACCAACACTCCTGTGGAGTTAATAAAGCTTTGGCCTTGTTTAAGCCAATGGTGGAGGAGACCAAGTTGCCCTCCTGCAAGTCATTGCACACTATAACACCAAAACCTCCCTCCCACCTCTCTACCTCCCCACCTCCACCACTGGAGTCTGGTTATTCAGATCTAAAACTCAATTTGAACATGAAGTTTTAGTATGATCACGAAGCATCTATATTTTATACAGAAATTGGTTTTATCTATTTATTGTTTTAAATTATGGATGGATGGATGTTTACACATTGTCAGCCACCCTGAGACTGTTGTAAGAGTGGGGTGGCCTACAAATCCAATAAATAAATTCATTAATAGTAATTTGTTGCATTCAAAGATGCTATTCTATGAGTGCGAGAGCACTAACATAAATTTGATGGCACTTTCTCTTCTGGAAGAGGTAGACAATTTTTCCCCATTTTCCAATCCTCTGCTGTTATAGTCCTCTGTTTTGCTTCCCATGCTGTTATTGAGGATTCCAAGCCCCCCCCCCCAGCAGGGGGCTTAGCAGGAAGTGGCAACTGATTAAATTCCATTGTTACAGGCTTGTCTCTGATTTGGAAGTCCCCAGTGTTATCAACATATTGCCTCTGGTTGGTTTTTTTCATGTGTTTGTTTTTACCAGTTACAATGATGGTCCCTATTGCATAAGGCTCCTGAGTTATGCTTAAGCATAGCTACTGCAGAGAAGTATTTACCTGTAGTTTGGAACATAGTATTATATGAACCTTCCCTATGGCCCATTGACTTTAGATTACAGCTGGCTGCATCTGACTGATCTGTTTTGCAGCCAGATCTATTTTCATTCCAGTGCCTACAATAATTCAGCATTATAGTTACGTGGATTTATTTCCTGACTAGGGGCCAAGCTCATTGCATTCAGGAAAACAACAGGCGCTAGATTGGGGGTGGGATGGAAGAACTTTGCGGATGGCCTCCCCCACACACACACGTCCCGCCAGACCTGGAAAGGCTGCAGGCAGCTGTTAGGGCACTCACCAGCAGGGGCAGCTCTCACACAGCAGGGATCTACAGGCCCTGAGCCTTGGAGGGAAGTAAAAGGTGGAGGGGGTGGTCAGGGCTGGGGATCGAAGGCGATTGGCTGGCTGCTGGACAGACAGGCAAGCCTGTTGGAGGAGGAGGCACTGGGGGCAGGATAGCCGCCCTGAGTGGGTGTTAAGCGCTGAGTGGCACTTAAGCCATGAGACACGCTCCTCCTCCAAGGCCTTACCAGAAATATTAAGTGAAACAGATTTGAGCCTACCCACAGTTAGTGGCATGGAAATCTCATGAAGCTCAAAGGGACTTATATATACCGACAGTGTGCAGGATTATATGGCATTTATACTTTATCCCTAGCTTTCCAATGAAATGGCTTTCTGGAAGCAAAGCAATGAAAATAGCCAGAAATGAAGATTTCGGATGGATGAACCACCCTTATGATCCACTGTGCTGTCAAACAATGGGATAAGATCAGTCACCATGGCTGCAAACATTAACACCTTTACCTTGGAGTAAGTCCTATTTGACTCAATGAAATTTACTTCTAAGTAAATGGCTAGGATTAAAAGGTGACACTTGCACTTTCCTGGGAGTAAGGCCTTTTCTGTTTCTTTGGGATTTATCTTTGAATACACATGCATAGGATAGCTCCATCAGTATTCTAGCTTGCTGGGCTTGATTGCCTTGCCAAGTACTTTCAGAACCATGCACTGGTGCAGTATTGTTAGTGTTCTGAGTCAGCAGCAAACACAGCAAAAGACCTACTATGGAAAACAAGACAATTTGTGGGCAAGATAACTGCAGGATAATGGGAGAACTGACAGTACAAGCTGCCCCTGTGACTATATCATTGCAAGTCTGCAGGACTTCACTTCTAAATTGGAACAGAATATACAATTGCAAACTTGTGGCTGAGCTTGCATATTTTTGTCTTTCACTCTACCAGACAAAAATTAAGAATCTGCATAAAGAAATGGGTGTGCATTAAAGAAAGGCACTTTCTTGGTCCTCATAGCATAGCTATTTAGAGACTGAAGTTATGGGAAACCAGTCTTTATGAGAAATACATTGAAATCATCTCTTTTCGTCCTTATGGAAGTGACCTCTTGCTCTTCTTTTTGTCTTTGTTGACAACTACATAGAGATAATTTTAACATGTTTTGATGGCCATTTTGTAAAGTATGTAATGAAAGTGCCAAATCTGTAGTCATTTCTCTTTCAGGGGGAGGGGGTTGCTGTTTTAATCTGGCTCACATTTAAGAAGTAGTTTTATAGGAAGATTGTGTTCTATCGTGAAGATCATTCTATTGTATTTTATATTGGGTGTGTGTGCGTGCGTGCTAATGTGTAACACTTCAGGTACTTTTGAAATAGCTGAAATGATCTATAAATAGAATAAGCACACTCATGTGTCGTTTGCAACAACATGCCACAGGACAAAACCCAGGAGAGAGACTCTAGTTTTGAAGGGCAGAAATGTATCTATCAAATGGGTGTGATGAATTTTCCCATCAAGCTGCAAGTTGTTGCTGTTTTGTATTGAGATAATTTATAAAGGGATACTAAATGTTCTGACCAATGTCCCAAATTATTGGTTTGAGAGATTTCTCTATGCATGTTAATGGTTCTGTTTTTCTGGATGCATTAATGCCACTCTACACAAGTTACTGGCATGGAATAAGGCTGCATGAGCATGAACAAAAGCAATGTGAATTTCCTCCTAAGAAGCTGGACCTTTTCAACATTACATATACTGCATGCACTTATTGATGGCTCTTTTCCAGAAGTCCATTAGTTTTCTGGAGAAGAATACCGTGTTAATGCAACTGAACTTTATGATGTGATATTGTAGAGCACGTAAGGATTCAAAGGCTTGGAGAAAACAGGAACCCTCAAGCTATGCTGTTACTGTAATATCCTCCATCCTTTTTTAAATATAATGGAAATGGTTCCATTTCAGAATCAATATGTCCACATAACTTCTAGAAAAATGGGAAGTCTCATTCCCCCTTCTCCTTTAAAAGTATGAAAAAGAAAAAGAAAGAAAAAGAATTGCATTGCACATTTTTATAGTTTATACCTACAAACACCTGTGTCCTTAAAGATCCATATGGGAAACTGCAATTTAAACATTGTGTTAATGTAATGTACCTTTAAAGAAAAACTATGATGAGACCACAAATATATTCTGTGTATTTCCTTTAGAAACCAAGGTCTCATACTCTCATTGAAATGTGCTAAGACTCAGATAGCTTTGTTGATTTGAAGCAGCAGAACAAAATCCAAGTCTAATGGTACCTTTAAGAACAACAAGGTGTATTCATGATATAAGCTTTTGTGTGCATGGACACTTTTTCAGTCACATTGAAATGGAAGTTACCAGTCTCTACATTCAAGGATCAAACTGGAATAACAAGCTTAATTTATATGGTCACCATTTGGGTTTAATTCTATTTTTATTTCATTCCTGGAATAGTAGATTGTAATGTAATGAAGAATAGAATGTAATTTTTAATGGTAGATTGGAATGTAGTTCTCTGGTTTGGGGACAGAGAAGATACATTACACAACCAATCACACCACCTCAAAGAAGAGAACCCTGCACTGTTGCCTCCATACTTGAGAGAAGATGGACAGAAGGTCTTAGTTGACTACTCTCAGCATTCCATGGCTGTGAAGGTTATATCTGCCCATCAATTTCTAGTTCTGGTAATTTATTTCCTTTACTATGCCTCCCCCCCCCCCAGAACTGAACCCAAACAAATGGTATCCATATAAAATAAGTTTGTTATCCAAGATTGGTCCTTGCATCTTTATTATACCTTTATTATATTGTATGCTAATTTGCTGCTCACCCTCTATGTATATGTATGGATCAGTACCTTCCATATCAGTGTATCTAATGAAGTACATGTGTACATGAAAGCTTATACCTTGAATGAAATGTGATAAGTTCATTTTGGATTGCATCATATGTGGCTCAGGAATGCTTTCCATAGCTTCAGTCTGTGATATTGCTGTGAAGTTTAAAGTCATAACCTAGGATGGAATGGCTGATTATGTAGGTCTTTCCAACCCAACTGTCTCATTCTGGCCTAGGCTGTAGTAGGAAAGACTATCCTTATTGTTTATGATATTTATATACCTCCTTTGTGGCTCAGGGCTATGGCTTTGGGGGGGGGGAGAGAATTAGGGTGGTCATCCATCAGGAGGAAGAGCTGTGTGTCACCCCAACCTCTGGACCAGATGAGCAAGGGGCATGCAAAGATGTTAAATATCCATGCAATTAGTGCTGAGCCTTCAAACATTACAGCATGGGATTTGCAGTGGTAATGTATGAAGGAGCACAGTTATGAGCTTACTGGCTACTGTTGTAAAGCATTCTGAAACAATGTGCTAAAAGCTAGTTCTAAAGGTAAAGGTATCCTCTGTACAAGCACTGAGTCATGTCTGACCTTTGAGGTGATGCCCTCTAGCGTTTTCATAGGGTGGTTTGCCAGTGCCTGGCCAGTCATTACCGTTTTACCCCCCAGAAAGCTGGGTACTCATTTTACCAACCTCAGAAGGATGGAAGCTAGTTCTAGATGATAGCAATATAAGCATTTATGTAGAGCTGTGGCTTTCAAACTGTGCTCTGGAGAACAGGGTGTAAACTGCACGGAGCTTTTATTCCAAGCCCGCTACACAGAATGCGATTTCCGTTTTGATTTGGGTTGATTTAAATTTTCTTTCTGCAGCAAGAAGGATTGATCCGGAGTGACCCTACCTTTATTGTGCGATATCTTGGAGTGCTCAATATATTTAAAAATCACATTGTTTTGAATCTGGGCTCTCCTCCGTGGTAGGGAACCCATGATTGGCCACAGGTGGTCATGTGATAAGCCTGCTTTAAAGGAGAAGCCCCTAATATCTCTCAACTTCTGTTGGTCTTGGATTTTTTTTCTGCCTTATCCTTTTACCCCCCCCCCTTCAAGAAAAGAAAGGATTTTTTCCTCCCTCCTCTGACTTCTTGGATCCTCTCCCCCCTTCAAGAAAGCAGAGAGTCTCCATTTCCCTCCCCCCCTCTTCTGAGCCTCCCTAACCATGTGCAGAAGACTTTCCTGTTTCAATAGGGAGGGGGAGGGAGAAGACTCGAGTTCAAAGTGATCTGAATTCAACAGGATTGACAATGGAATAAACAAAGTAAGTGCAGACTCTGCCCTGGTTTCTTCATAATTATGCCATTGAGGAACTAGTCCAGGACCTAGGTAGTATTATGATAAGGGATATTAATATTGGATGTATAGAAACTGTCGATTACTATACTTATTCTAGTGTCTGGTAAGGTTGAATATACTTGGATGACTTGGTGATGAAACCTGTGCTTGCAAAAGCTCACAGAAGGAGTTTTCAGGACGGTTCTTTTTCTCCTCCCTTTGAGTTTGTTGTATATATTAACAGTATTATCAGATGACTTTGTGAGATTGGGTTGTCACAGAGAGACACATATCCAGGGAAGCCAACCTCCAGGTGGGGCCTGAAGATCTTCCAGAAATACTACTGATTTCTAGAGATCAGTTCTCCTGGAGAAAAATGGCTGCTTTGGAAGGTAGACTCTATAGCATTATACTCTTCTCTCCCCAAATCCCACCCTTCCCATGTTTTACCAGCTTGGTGTAGTGGCTACGAGTGCTGACTTGTAATCTGGCAAGGCGGGTTTGTGACCAGCCAACTGGGTGACCTTGGGCTTCCCACAGCACTGATAAATCTGACCAAGAAGTGCTATCTCAGACTCATCTACCTCACAGGGTGTCTGTTGTGGGAAAAGCAAAGGGAAACCACTTTGAAACTCCTTCTGGTAGAGAAAAATGTCATATAAGAACCCACTCTTCTTCCAGATTTATTCTAATGCTAGTATTTATGAGTCAATGTAGTGGATCACAAATTGTGTCTGCATCCATAAGGCCAGTGAATTGGTGTTAAAAGCTGTAAACAATAGAAAGGTAGATGACTTAGTTAGATGTTTCAAAGGGAGGCCAGATTACAACAGAAGTCAGTCAAATGACCCACCAATCCAGGCAGTTTCTGTCTCCACTGAAGTGGAGTACAGAGTTCCCTGAATCAAAATTGTGGCCCAAGTAAATTCATTCTTTGGTCCAGTTTAGTGTTTCCTTATATGAAGCAAGCTGTTCCAAAACAGTCAAAGAAGAGGTTCCCATCGAATTATGTGGATTTTGGATTAGGGAATCAGTATCGTCCCTTCTCTCCTCAACATGGTATGGAAATAATCTTTCTGTTCCCTTCTATTGACTTTGGCAGAAAACAATCACATTATGGCTTCTACTCAAAAAGCAAGCATAAGTCTAGCATAGTCTAAACTGATGAGACATCTCATGGTTTTAATCTTGCTGGATGCTTACTGATTTACAACTATTATTTATAAGGTAATAGCATCTGCCATGTTATTGAATGTAAAAATGGTTTCCAAATCTGCAAGGAGGTTTTCATTTTAACGTTTAGTTTATAGCTCTATTTCTCCAAAGAGGTTGATGATGAATGTAAATTCTTCCATCAGTTGCTTCTTTATAGGAAGATGGAATTCTGGTTCCCTCTGCTCCTTTCCTTCCCCCATCGCCTTCACATTAGTGTGATTGAACGCTTGGCAGAAACAAGGCAACATCCATAAATTTTCACCAATTGCCCAAATCGAAGCTATGCAGATCTGAGGAACATAATGGCAGGCAGTGCATTAGCTGAACTAATATTGGTACAATCTGACAGTCTCGTTGTAGCAATAATTGTCATCAGCATGGCCTGATCTTGGCACAAGACATACAAATGTTTAAAAAGAGTCCTTAATGCATTGTGACTGCCTCACAGGCGCACAGATGCAGCCCTTGTGTTCGCTGGAATGCCGATAGGCCTTTAAGTAATGACAACACTAAATGTGTTTTTTAAAACCAATGCAGAGAGAAAACAGACTTTTCTAAACCAGATTATAGATTGACAATCAGGAACCAGTAAGGACTTCAGGGAGGCATGTCATTTCCCCATCCTTGCTATTTCAACTTCCCTTTCTCTGGAAGCCCTCATAGCCTCTCCTTTTTCTGCTTCTTTCTCTCCTTCCCACCCTACCTTCATCCACCGCCTATCATCAGATTTCTCTGTCTCTCTGCTCCCCCCACCCCCACTAGCCACATATGTCTGCCTTACTGATAGAACCCATCTTGGAATGCTGTGATTACCAAACAGCAGATACTGAGAGAATTGGTTGTTAAAGCTGCAGGTGCTCCTTTTATCATTCCTGGGTTTCTTCTTTATAGGAAGATGGAATTCTGGTTCCCTCTGCTCCTTGTTTTGTAAAACAGATTTCACTGACCTAGAGCTGTTTTCAGGTTTATAGAAAGATGTGTCTTGTCCATTCACCGCTCCAGTCACCCCATTTAAGTATCCTCAGATTTGGCCAACTTCACTGTTTGAATATACAAGGGGGGACTCATAAGAAACTTGCAGAAGTGGCTGTTCCATTCATCCCACTTTTGCTTCCTCCTTCCTCCCCATACTTCTCACAGCCTGTCACTCTCTCCTTCCCTCCACTCTTTCTCTTACACTTGCTCCCTCGGGCCTGTTATACTGTCTCTTTATGCCTTCTCTACCCTATCGCTCTTGATCTCTTTCTGTCCCCCATTGGCTGCTTGGCCCTGGAGCCCCACTTTGCGGCTCCTGATTGGGCCCTCTGAGTTTTTTATCCTGGACAGGGCCCGCCCTAACTCCTCCCCAGGTGGCCTTACCCTTTTATTTAATACTGCAGGAGCGGTTAAAGATATTGTGTAAGGTTTTGAATTGAAAGGTATTCCTTAGGTAGAGGTCTTCAGGCCCTTGCATTAAGCCCTCTCTGCCTGCATCATGTATAGGGGACTTAGTTGACTTAGGTGGGCACCCAGTGCACTCCCTGAAATTCTACTCCTGGAGATCAAGGGACCTTTAGGAGCATGGTGAGGGATAAGTGGGGGTCTGAAGTCAGTGGGAATTGGAAACCAGCAATGATCACCCATGACTATTCTGCCAATGGAACTGCTATTATGCTAGAGGAACTGTATCTCTGGATCCAACCCACTGGTTTTCCCATTTGAACTGCAGAAATGTTTTCCTTTTGTTTTTGGGAGAAAGAAGGTAAGCGGATGAGGGAGAAAATATGTAACGTTCTGGCTAACAACAATCCAGACTCCAAATTTTTTGGTATGTTTAACTTTTTACCGAATTATATTAATTTTGATACATGTCAATTATCATACATTTTTTTAATGCTTATCTGAATTCCGAAGCTTTTCAACATTGTTCCTGTGAACTTTGATTTACTTCACTTCAAATAGTTTATGGGCATTTTATGAAGTAAAGTATAGATTTCTTACCAAAAAGAAAAAAGAAAGAGCAGATGAACAAGAAAGATGAGAAGGAAAGAAGAGGATAGTTTGATAGATGGATAAATAGAGAGAGTTATAGTTATATAGTTATAGTTATATAGTTATATACATATACATATGTTTGCATTAAGAGTACAAGATGGTCCTCAATAACATTTATATTGGGTTTTTTCAATTTCTTTATAACTCTACAATATTTAATGTTTAGATATTTCCTCCTTTGGCATTAATTCTGAAGTGCAGGTACCTGTTTCTGCTTTGGTGTTATCTTTCTAGTATCTTTCCTTGAATTAATAATATAGAGAGTAAAATCAAATAAGTGATGAAATTAATTTCTTGAAAAAAAACAGAAAATCCCGAATAATTTTAGCTAATTCAGAAAAGAAATCTGCTGGTTAACAGAATTACAACTGCTTCCTTCATATTCTTTAGGCTAGCAAGTGGTATGAGAGCACCTTTTAAAACAGTTACAACACTGACAATTCTGTTCTGCTTAATTTGTGCTTCACTTAAGCATTGTTTTCTAAAACTGTAGCAGAATTTTTACCAAGCATAAGTAGTTGTCTGTTCAAGGTGCTGACCTAATACAATTTAGCATAATGACACAGATACCTTTCCACTGCCTGCTTACTACAGCCTTTAGATTTTTTTTTTTTAACTTTAGCAACAAACACTTGCTAAAACCTCGAAAATGAACCCAGTTTGTACAGGGTATCCAAGAAAAACTGTATCAAATGAACCCTGCATGTATAGTTTTCTCTAGCACATTCTTTCATATACTTGTAATATATGTCTGCAGTCATATGCCATGAACCAAGAGGATTACTGTGGCTTTCTCTTTATTTACATTAGAAAGCCACAGGCTCTCTGCTGTTTGTGTAACCAATCAATTAATGTCACAAATGTCAATTTACATCTGAGATTAGACTATCACAGCAGCCTGGATTCACTTAGGCTATTATCAGTCTGTGTTCAGAATTACTTTGCTTCTCAGAATGACACTGACTTATTTTGAATCTGTTCTATCCTTTGCAAAAATACATGTAAAATTCTGAATGCATTAACATAGTTCTCAAGCTACAGTATTATTTCCCATGGTTTTCTGTACTTTAATTTGTTGCCCCATAGTGATATCTTGTGTCACTGTGGTTTACATGTTAAAGCCACAATAATGTTGGTTTGGCATCCCAATGTGATAAAGGGTGCTTATGGGGTGGAAAACAACCATGTAGTCAACATTATTTCTTTAATGAATGACTTTGAATGGCAATCAACCCATTAAGAACCTAATAATAGCTCTGCTGGATCACACCAGTGGTCCATCTAGTATCTTGTCTCAAAAGTGGCCAATCAGTTTCTTTAGAAGGCCAACAACAGGGCATAGAGGCTGAGCCTTTCCCCTGTTGTTGTCTCCAGGCTCTGAGACTCAGTGGTTTAGTGCCTTTGAGTGTGAAGGTTCCCATCAGTCACCATGGCTAGTAGCTATGTTGCTTTATCTAACCCACCTTTAAAGCTGCTTATTCAGGTAGCCATCTGTGATGGTCAGCACTTTGAAAGTCAAGTTCCAAATGATAAAATAGAAGGAGCCAGAGTGACAGGCTGCTCTGAGCACTCTGATTGACCAACAACAACTAAGAGGGAGTTGAGAGCTGTATGCTGGAGGGAATTCATCTTTCAAATTAAGTCAGTATCTGATTCTGACATCCTGCATGTCTGTGCTTAGCTAACCATCTGTTCTGAGGAGAAAGTTTAGTTAGAGAATAGAGTTTTTACTGATGGCTAATCCACATAGTGTCTGGATGAGATTTGGCAGAGAGAATTTGGGCAGTAAGGTTATATTCTCAGTTCAGGCCAAATTGGAAGGGGAATTCTTCTATGGAGAGAAAAAGCATCTCTGCCCAATTAGAAAAGGGGAAATCAGATGAAAAGATTTCCTCAGACTTGCGTATAAGATACTACAGATACTACAGTAGTCACTGGGTTACTGGTACTTCTAGGAAGAGAGAAAGTGCTGGTATCAGCAAAGGGTGCCCACCTTCAAAAATCCAGGGCAGTTCACTGGAATTCACAATGCTTTAAAAAAGGCATGTTTTGGACAAACAAAGTAATGGAACCTCTCAGTTTTAAAATAAAAATCTAAAGCCTATGAGCTGTTTTAAAGTCTGTAACTAAGAACTTCTAACTAAATAATATCTGCCAGTCACAGGGTGGGATAGTGAGCTTCATTTTATAACTAAGAAACCATGCTATAATGGCAGCTCAGTCTGTGAGGCAACATTTTATTTTGGAGGGGAAAAAATTACCTCAGAGTGGGGAAATTATATAGAGGTCTGTTGTACGATTAAGACATCCTCTAGGAGCAAATTTCCAATTTTATTCGCTCTCTGTGTAAAGCTGTATTTCCTTTTGTCCATCTTGAACCTAGTGTCCATCAGCTTTATTGGATCCCCTCAAATTCTAGCATTAGGGGATAGGGAGGGAAAAAATCTTTATCAACTCTTTCCACCTTTACCATGTACCCCCATAGCTTTCTTTTTTTTTAAACTAAAAAAAATCCTAGTATCTTTAGCCTCTCATAGGGAAGGTGCTCCTACCCCCTAATCAACTTGGTTGCTCTTCTCTGTACTTTTTCCAGTTCTTTGATTTCATTTTTTTGAGATATGGTGGCCGGAATTATACACAGTATTCCAAATGATGCCTCACTTTAGATCTATACAAGAGCATTTCAATATTGGCTCTACGCGGGCCTTCCCTTGTCTTTGACTCGGAAGTTACAGCTGGTCCAAAATGCGGCTGCCAGGGTCCTCACTAGAACACCTTTGAGGGCCCACATTCAGCCGGTGCTTCGTCATCTGCACTGGTTACCAGTCTGTTTCCGAATCAGATTCAAGGTATTGGTATTGACCTTTAAGGCTATACGCGGTCTGGGTCCCATCTACCTGCGGGACCGCTTGGTTGCTTATGCCCCCCGCAGGGCACTCCGCTCTGCGGGTATGAATTTACTGGTTGTCCCGGGCCCACGGGATGTGCGCCTGGCCTCGACCCGGGCCAGGGCCTTTTCAGTCCTGGCCCCAACCTGGTGGAACGAGCTCCCAGAAGAGCTAAGGGCCCTGCAGGATCTACCAGCTTTCCGCAGAGCCTGTAAGACGGAGCTCTTCCGCCAGGCATATGGTTGAGGCCAGGGCAGCTCTCCCACTAACCCATCAGAGGATCCCCTCCAATATTGAGATCTCTAACACCGAGATCATGGTTAGATCTATTGTATTGGTGCCACCCTCTTCTGAACATTATTCTCTCCACCAGGCTGAACTAAGATCAGAATTGTGACCACCGCCGCTATATGTTATGTTATATGTAACTTTTAATTGGGGTTTTTATGGGGATTTTATTGTGTTTTAACTATTTATGTTGTAAACTGCCCTGAGACCTATTGGGAGAAGGGCGGTCTAGAAATTAAATAATAATAATAATAATAATAATAATAATAATAATAATAATAATAATAATAATAATGTTTTATTCTCAATCCCTTTCCTAATAATCCCTAACACGGTGTTTGCCTTTTTCATTGCTGTGGCACACTAGGTTGACACTTTCATTGAGCTATCTACTATGACCCCAAGATCTTTTTTCCCCTCTCAATCACAGCAGGTTCAGATCCCATTAGCCTAAACTTGAAGTTGGGATTTTTTGTCCCAAATTGCATCACTTTACATTTATCAACATTGAACTTAATTTGCCACATTGTTGTTCGCTCACCCGGTTTGTGAGGATCCTCCTAGATTTCTTTAGTCAACCTCAGTTTTAAAAATCCTGAATAATTTTGTGTCATGTGCAAACTTGGCCACAACACTACTCACCCCTTGTTCCAGATAATTTATCAATAAATTAAATAGTACTGACCCTAGTACTAATCCTTGTGCGATCCCACTGCTTACTTTCCTCAGTTATCCATTTATTCCTATTATTTGCTTCCTGTCATTTAACCAGTTTTTAATTCATAGGAGAATCCATCTTCTTATTCTCAGGAGTCTTTTGTGAGGTACCTTGTCAAAAGCTTTTTAAAAGTCCAAGTATATAATGTCTACTGGATCTACTGGGTCATCCATATAGGTAATTTAGCAGCCCTGAAGAAACAGCTCCCATGATGAAGCTCAGTACATTTGACCTTTCATATAATCGTTAATACTGTCATTTTTTAATGGAGCAAGGACTCACTGGGCCTCATTTACCAGGATGTATAGGGAAAAGCAATGACATATCATTTGGTACTAATCAGATGGAGACATTTATAAGGTAGTTATGAAATATTTGCTTTCATTTAGAAAAATGGACTAGAATTTCCTTCAAGGCCTATAAAGTTCTTTCTTTCTTTCTTTCTTTCTTTCTTTCTTTCTTTCTTTCTTTCTTTCTTTCTTTCTTTCTTTCTTTCTTTCTTTCTTTCTTTCTTTCTTTCTTTCTTTCTGTCAAAATAAAAACAAGACTGGCTGATAGAAGAGGCTTTGTGGCTTTGGCTCTTGGCATGAGCTAGCAGTCAAAAGTGCATATTTATCACAATGGATAAAAAGCATGTAGTTCCATTTGAAAGATGGTAGAGGAGAAGGTTTCTGCCAAGAAAACATTGATATATGTAGCAGTCCAATGGCACAGATCCCAAGGTCAAGCCACCAGATGTGGGTTATATGATGAAATTAAGAACACCAAGGAAAGATGTCCAACACAATTGCTGCATATCGGGGTGGGGGCAGGCGGATGAGCAAATCATATATTTTATGGAAGTAAGGAGAAAGGATAATTTCAGGAATATAAATTTTACAGCGGAATATTTGCTCTCAGGTGGTCTGAAAGGAATACACTTGAGACAGATTTGTCTATGTCTCTGAAGAATGCTTTACACAGCCCCAGAGCTCTGTGACTATTTGAGTTCTCTGCCTATAGCATCACTTCAGCAGAGTACACTTTGTATCGGTCAACTTAAGAATGATGCCTAAAAGTAAAGGATAAACTCAAACATAGAATACTTTTGTCAACTATACCATTCTTTTTAATCTCAATACTATTATTGAAATATGTCCCTTTCTTATGAATACCAGTAGTTTGTGAGAAAATAAAGATAGATTATGTTAATCTGCCTGTCTCTGTTGCTATAAGATTTCTCTGGAGTTGCATAACATATTTTGGGGAAGGATCACAGATGAAGCATAATGGAACTAAATGTGAACTAATTTCCAGACTAGGAGTGTGCACAATTTTTTTTGTTATTTGAGCTTTCTTGTACAGTCCCTTTAAACTTTAAAGGGACTGGACAAAAAAAACGGAAACAGCTGAGTGGCTGTTTTGGGGGCTTTCTGCAAACTCCATTTAAAGGGACTGTGGTCCCTTTCAACAGGGTTTAATGGTCCACAAACCATGAACTAGTTTTATTCCGCTTTATTCCTAGCCTCGACCAGGGCCAGGGCCTTTTTGGTCCTGGCCCCCACCTGGTGGAATGAGCTCCCGGGAGAGCTGCGGGCCCTGCGAGACCTTTCAATGTTCTGCAGGGCCTGCAAGACGGAGCTCTTCCGCCAGGTCTATGGTTGAGGCTGGGGCTGCTGGGGTACATCGACTGTTCTCCCCCGTGCTTCTTCTTGAACATCGTTGACCTCCTTCTCCTCCACCCCTCCCTTTTTTTAGGAAGGGGGGTAGGAAGGGGATCTTATTATTGTGCCACCATGTTGTGACATTTTAAAGTCTTTTAATGGGAGTTTTAATTGGGTTTTAAGACACTGTAACCCGCCACGAGCCATTTGGGAGTGGCGGGAAATAAATAATAATAATAATAATAATAATAATAATAATAATAATAATAATAATAATAATAATAATAATAATAATAATAATGGTTTAAACCATGAATCAACGCAACTGCATTTTCCCAGTTTGTGCCCATCCCAACTGTGTTCTATTCTCAGCTTTGCCATACCAAAGACTCCTGGAACTGGGATATTACAGTAAATCAATGTCTCCTAACACCACTGCTCTTCTTCCAGTACTACACAATCCCTAGTTATCTGGGGGGGGGGGAGTACCCCAGTGAATTCATTGCCAGAGCTGATCTATAGATGGATCAGTGGTTTTGAGATCTTTCTATTGTAAATCAATTCTGTATAAATGTGACTGTTCTCGGGCTTGAAAGAATATTCTGTGGAAGACTTAGAAGTCTCAAATAGCCTTTGCAGAGCTCACTGCCACTTGATAGCTTCTGAAGCTCTCTAATTAGGTTTATGTATGTGTTCTGGATTCCTGACCTGGATAGCCCAGGATTAGCCTGATCTCATCAGATCTTGGAAGCTAAGTAGGGCTGATCCTGATTTGGATGGGAGGCTACCAAAAATTCCAGAGTCTCTCCACAGAGGCAGGCAATGACAGGGGCAGAAGCAGGCAAATTCGATTTGTCATCGAATCACAGCTAATTTATGGTGACTTATGTGTTTCCAGTTGTGAGAAATTGGGAATTTGCACAGCAGGTCAAAAGATACACAAAGAGGCAATTTAAAGACCTCTGTGAAGAACTAATGAAAATATTAGAACAATTATTAATGATTGAATTATGCAGGTTGACCTATGCAGGGTTTTTAAAAGTTTGCTTAGTACTTGTGGGGTAGATTTTAAACAAACTGTTAATGCCATTTTTTTCTGCACATTTAATGTCACATTGCTGCATATTTTCTAGTGGGAATCCAGTCTAAAAAGGCTTATTTATTGATTTGATATTATCAATGAGCAGAGAGTAGAAGACAATTCCCTGCTGCAAGGAATCTGAATTTTTGTTAACATAATGGAGACAACAAAGGGATAAGGCAGATAAATGGTGGAAATACATTCTAGTTACACCTCCTTGGGGGACGAAAAGGGGTACTGAAAGGTCAACCAAGGGTTTCATTGAAAAGGAGAAGGAATTTTTTAAACATTGGATTTAAAACACTTTTATCTTGCCTTTCTACCCAATTAGGGTTCTCAAGTCAGTGAACATTTAGAAACACACTTTCAAAATGCATGCATACATGTACACATACACACAGAGAGGAAGCCATTAAAACATAAACAGGAAGTGGCAATCAGTAGGGAACACCGAACAAAAGTCTTCTACTGCTGATGGAATGCAATAATAGAGGGGGGCAGACAAATCTTGCTGGGATAAGGATGATGAAGCTGGCAAGGTGAAGATTACAAGTAGAGATCTCTAGGGATACTGCAAAACAGGGGATGAGCCAGGAATATACATGGATTTGAATGTAAGGGTGAGAAGTTTTCCTGAATTGAGGAGTGACCAATTTAGTGATTTAAGGAGTGATATCACTAAAAAATTATCAGAAGTGTCCCCCTCAATTTAGTTTTAACAGATGAGATTTCTTTATAACAGATTTAAGTAGTATCCATCACCCTGTAGAAATTGCTTGTCAAACAGAATGGGCTTCTTGAGCAATAAGGTCTCTGATGAACAGTTTATTCGATCTGGGAAAAAAGCACATCAATCATCCTTTCAGACAGTGAACCAACTGTATAATGTGACTGTCTCCTGTTTTCCACCCAGCAAACTGTTTCTAGCCAGTACTGGAACTACTGTGCTGTGCATATTGAATATGCTTTTCTGGTATTGTGTTATATTGTTTTTGGAAGTGTGAGAGAGAATCCCATGCTTCTTTTTAAATCACATTCATTTTCTTATTCATAAATAAGAAAATAATAGGTTTTCCATTTACAGTTATGGATAATATTCCCCACATTTGCCCTTTCAGAGACAGTTTTCTCCACTACAAATGAAATAAAAATACTACAGATGCATTTTAAATCTTGAAAGTCCCAGCTAACTATGTGTGTTGAAGGCCTTGGCTTGTAGAGTTGCCAGCTAACCAGAAAGAAAGGCCTGATCTGTTTTTCTTTGCTATATCAGTATCTTGAGCTACAAAAAGCAACAAGGAGAAGATTTTGATAGTATGGAGTCAACCATTCACACATGCTAGCAGCTTCAGATCACACCTCTATTTAGGGTTTCTGCCCCTGGACACCTCTAAGAACTGGGGGTAGGGATGCCAGTCCCCATGTGGGACCTGAGGATCTGCCAGTTTTACAGCTCATCCCCAGTCAACAGGGATCAGCTCCCCTGAAGAAAATGGCTGCTTTAGAGGGTGGACTCCAAAGCATTAAACTCCACTGAGCTCCTTCCTCACCCCAAATCCCACCTATTCCCAGCTCCACCCCCAAAATCTCCAGGTATTTCTCAACCCAGAGTTAGTAACCCTAGATGGGGGAGGGATGGCCTTAGAGACCACTTCAGACCTTGGCAGTCCTACAGCCCTGCTCCCTAATCATCAGCATTCTAGCAAAATAACACTGAGGCACAAGGTCTTTGACACACAAACTCTAACTTTCATCTATCTCTTCAGCTTGCTAAAACCATCAGAAGAGAGTCAGGTTTGGATCACAGTTTGCAAAAGCAATTACTAGCTACTATTGCTGCTCTGAAAAGAGGAGATCTTGCTAGTATGGCTAGAAAAAAACTGGATTTATTTAGAAACAAGAAAACTATTCTGAATTTTGAATTCATTAACCTTAATTAAAAGTGCATGAAAGGTATCATGGTATGCTAGAGTGTATAGATGTGCTATGTAAGTATGTGTGGTCTGTGAAGTTGCAAAGACAATTCTGCTGCATATGGCTCAGTTTTCTTGTACTTATGAAATGTGTATAAAGTACAAAAATTACTTGCTTTGGGCATAGCTAATTGCCTCACAGTTGGCTGACCACAGAAGAGCAAGATTTGTTCCCATGCTAGGCCATCCTAATCCTAATCCAATAAATAAAAGGCCAATTTTCATGGCTAAAAAGGTTGTCAGTGTCCTTATTGAGGTGTGACCAATACCCCCCTACAAGGCAATAATATATCTAGGATATATACATCCCTTAGCATGTGTGAACACTTCATGTCATAATATTTTCAACAATCCTGTAAAGCAGTCCAATATTATTATATCTAAGTTATAGACAGTGAGCTGAGAGTGACTCACCTAAGGCCACCTTGTAGGGAATGTGTACGCCTACCCAGGAAGAGAGAGTTTCCATGAAAAGCAAAATTATTGCTAGTGCCATTGACCTCCTCTACCCTGTGGATTGATGGCTGATAGATTTATTGCTAGGTAACTAGAGTTTAACTTCTGTGAAATTCTTTTTCTTCCAACACTTAGTATGAACTTGCTGGCACTTTGGCACACTTTGAGTTCTCATTGATAGCTGCTAAGTCTGTTAAAATTGCCTAAATACGTAAAAGTACATTCATTGCAGAGGTAAACTGTGAACCTCCCAAACTATAGGTCATTCCCTTAGACTCTAGACTGCACTGATTTACCACTACAGTGACAAAATCCTGAACTGCTTCTGTATAGTAGGGAGAATTACATGGCAGAAGACACTACATTAAAGATGTTCCAAGATTGGTGCACTGAACTGTTACCCACGCATGAGCTTAGAGGAAAGAAATTCATGATTAATCACAGCAAACCAGACCCAGTGAATTCGCAATAGCAGCTATAGATATTATGTATGCTATTGTTGCTTGACATGTCATTTTATAGTTCTCCCCGAAGTAGCCAACAATTAAATTTTACTTTTCTTTTTTTACACATATGGTACCCAAGAGACACTGGCTGGCTATTCAAGCTATTACGAGATCTTGTCTTCTTCAAATACTGAACAAGATAAGATACAAACAGTCACATCTCCAAAATGTTCTGTTGAAACTGCAGGAGCAATCCTTCAGCAATGCAGCATCCTTCGGGACTGAAATACAATTGTGTATTCAGAATGTTTTGTCAGTAACATGTACACTCTTTTAACAGACTTTTTAAGTTTACAAACTCCAGTTTTGGAAACTCCTTGAGATTTGGGGTCATTGCCCAGTGAACACAGAGTTGAGGAAGTCAGGGAGCTCAGCAGGAAATTGCCATTTTCTCTAGGGGTATTAATCTCTATGTTATGGAGAGCAGTTGTAATTCAGGGGGGGGGGGAATCCAGGCCCCATCTTGAGGCTGGTAATTTAGGGTTACCAAACTGTCCTGATGTACAGCTGGGAACCAGGTGGGGCAGAGATATAGGGGGCAGCCATCATCAACAATGTAGCATCACTTCCAAGGAAGTCCTGGAATGACATCACACCACTCTAGGGATTCCCATAAACTTCATTTCAAAACCATAGAGTTTTCAGTGATCCCTAAAGAGGACTGATAGGAATTCTGGGTCTTTCCCAGCAGTTATGTTACAACTATCCAGAAATCACTGGAAACTCTGTGGTTTTACCACAGAGTCCTGAATATTTTCTAGAGAGGATTGAAATCAATTTTGGGTGTTTTTTCTCCTGGAAATGATCCCAATGGCAATTTAAAACATGTGCTACTCACTGCTGGAATGGGTAATAGGCACTGGGTGTAGGAGAACTAAGATGGGTGTATGTTAACCATTAGGTACCTACTGATTCCTGCTTATAATTTGAAAATGGTTTGTCAAGCACATGGCAGGTGTTAGTGATGGGGAAGGGTAGAGATCCATGGATTATTTCATTTTTACTAATATGGGTATACTCTAATTGTTAAAGTTTAAGAACCACTGTTCTACAGAATTCAAAATGAGGATCATGAAGTCCAAGCACTGATGTACTAGCTGTATGGTAAGGGTCTTTTATACTTACACTGCAAATTGGCTTTGCTGTGAAAAGGAGGAAGAGAACAAAGACGCCAATAGCCACAAACCATCCCTCTATCCACTTTCCATTGAATGGACAGTGAATCCTTAATTTCCAGTTAATTGTATATTAATTTCACAAGTAAATGCATAGCTGTACATTCCTGTTAACTTTAAATTCATTTAAATATGCCATGGCAATCCTAAAATAACCTTATATTTTAACCAGGTGCTGGGGGCAAAGCACCCCAAACAGCCCCCCCTTTTTTCCTCACTAGATTTACATTTGTATCTTAGAGCTCTCCATAATTTTCACACTATTTTCTGCAATGCTAAGAATGAATTTGCTATGGCTAACACTCTAGGAACTTTACTATAAATCTTGCTAAATGCCTATATTCATATTCATGGTTTATATGCAGTCCCAGCCTAGATGTGGAGACAAAAAATTCCCAAGCTCTCCAGAGCACAAGGTGTGCTCCCCACCAGCTTGCTGTTTCCCACTGATTCAATAATGAGACTCTGGGGCAAATAACTGTTCCCCTTGTTCTCCCTTTGCTACAGCACAGTTCAAACCAGCAGACATATTTACAGAGAACTCACTGTGAGTAAAGGAGGGAAGGAATGTGCACCTGCACAGAATACTACACAATGAGTAATAGATAAATACAGCTTTATTTTAAGAGATTTATTTTAGCTCCCTGTTTCATTCTAAAGTCAAGTTCAAATGTAACCAATTATTCTAAAGTGGTCCTCAATCTCAAATGCCTCATATTTTGTTATCCCTGTTGTATGATTAGGCCCTTACACATTAATCTTTGGATTCCAGCACATCATACTAAATTGTGATACAGCAGATAATCCTGTTCAGATTTTAATTAGGGATGCCAGTCCCACAGATGAGTCCTGGAGATTCCCTGCTTTTACAGCTTATCTCCAGGTGACAAAGACAGTTCCACTGGAGAAAATGGCTGCTTTGGAGGGTAGACTCCATTACATTATATTCCACAGAGGCCCTCCCTACCCAAATCCCATCACTCCCAGCTCCACCTCCAAAGTCTCCAGGTATTTTCCAAACCAGAGCTGACAATACTAGATTTGATAGACATGGTTCCTAGTCACAGATCATCTTGAATCTTTCCAGTCATAGACAGAATTCTCAACATTTGGCCCAATGGCAAAGAGGATAAAAATGCATCTAACAGACTTTGGCCCCTAACAGACTTTGGCCCCAATGCCTACAAAAACAAGGTAAAATAGCAATCCTGCTAAGGGAAAAAAAAAAAAAAGGTTCAGTCTGATCCAAAATATTACTCTTTCACCACTGAAACCCAAAGGTCCTTCATCTGGACCCCTCCTTCCTTCAAAATCCTTTGAATCTAGATCAGACTTTCTGTCCTGCTTTTTTAATCAATAGTAAGAGATGGCCTGTCAGACAAGGTCCAGGAGAAATTCAAAGAAACTGATGATGCTTCTTTAATCAACTTCCCCTTACTTCTGAATTCTACCCTTCTTGCTCACTGAACTTAACTTTTCCCTTCTTATCTTCTATGTGACACTCAGAGAGAAAAACTCCAACCTGTTATATTCTCAGCAGTCACCTTTATGCATTTTCTTTAGAGTTTGATATTTTCCTTCCTGTAGTATTTGTTCTTGGTGAATGTAACAAAACGTACTTGTAATGTAAGGAAGATTCAAGGTTGTAACAAAGAATTGCACGGGCTTACAGGAATGAGAGAAGATCCAATCCAAACCAAAAGTATCTAGAACATTGGAGGTCTTTGGAGAAGAGATTATCCTATTCCAGTTCTTTCCTAGAGCCAGCAGTTTCCTACAAGTGAGACTGAGATGTGCAAGCTGACCCCCATAAGCCTGGCAAAGTGCTACAAGGGCTCTGCCAAAGGGTTCCTGGAATGAACAAAAATAGGCAATGTTACCTGCAAATCACAGAAACAGACTTTTAGCAGTTTCTGGGATGAAAGAAACTTTCAAAGAAAGCAAAATAATGGCAGCATTACCCCACACACATGCCCGAGGATTTGATTTCATGATGGCTGCAGTCCTAAGGGCTAAGCCCAAGCAGACCTGTTTAGGCTTGCCCATTTAGCATAGATAATGCACATTATGCCTTTGACTGCATTTTTGTCTGTGCATAAGCATGGCATTGTGAGAGCAAGCAGAAATTGATGGGAAAAGATACCTGATTTGTAAGCATTATACGGATGTATAAGTACAGTTCAGATAGTATTTATTCATTTGATCCTCTAATTCCCCCGCTCTTCATTGTCCACACTCCTAACCACTACACGAAACTGGTTCCTGGGGGGGGGGGGTTGAGAGCATGCTTTGTGTGCCAACTGGTGGGTGGGAATTTTTTTTGTTCTGCCTCTATGGACCAATATGTATTATTGCTTGCTCCAAAAAGAAAAAGAAAAAGCCCCGTTCCAGGGAGAATGGAAAGGGAGGTGGGCACAAGAGCAGGCACTGGAGAGGTAGATCATGCTACTTCTGGCCACTTTGGTTGCGCACAGCTATTTTGCTAGTGGTTGCTGGTTGCTCTCCTCCTGCTCGTACAATATAGTTAGGGAGATCCACTTTATGTAATTCCCCAACTACCACTTTAAAATGGAGGATGTAGCTTCTGGTTTGCTGCTGGATGCTGACGACATTGTGTAAAATGTCAAAAAAATGTCTGCAAGAGGTAACGGTAATCCCTTCACTACATTTTCTCGGTGCAAAATGGTGCTCAGAAACAGCATCTTTCATGCAAAGAATCTTTTGAGGCAGGCAGGAAAAGCACTGAATTTTATAGGCCATTAAAACTCCCACTTTCAGAGCAAGCAGTGAATGTCTGTCTGTCCAGGAAAGCCAGTGGGTATAAATAGTACACAAGAATAAAACATGTCATTTTGGTATTCCACTTGTTCACACATAAAGTGAAAGGTGCATTGTTTTTAACACAGCAGGGCTTGCAGAGATCAGATCTACAACATACCTTCTGATGCATCTTACCAACTTGTTCTCTGGTGCGTCAAACTTTTTTCTCATAGCCTTGCTAACTTCTAGGGGCTTTTTGCACGGCTTCAAAATAGCACAATGGTTGCTAATTGAAAACGCTACTAATTTGCCTTAACGCACGACGTCGTAGACAATCTGCAACACTCCTGAAACCAATCAGCAAAAAGCGCTTCGTTGTGGCGCTTTTAGGGGAATTCCAAAAAGTGGATTCACCCTCCGGAAAGCGATACACTCCTGCAACCAATCTGCAACAGTAGCGAAAAAGACCTGTGCGTTCCCATTGTTGCGGTTTCTTCAAAGTCCCTCCTCCTGAGCCTGTCCTCCAAACTTCCGGCGAAGCGATCGCCATTTTTTTTTCCCCGAGCGAGTGGAGATCAACGCACCGGCGAGCCTCCGTTTAGCCAGTGAGGCTTCCCAGGCTGCAGTCCCTCCTCAGAGCTGTTTACAGTCACAAGAAGCCCGCAGAAGCCCATTTGCTGATGTATTTTCCCTTTATTTTTCACACTGTTTCGGCTGAAAATCGCGCCCGTGAGGGGGGGGAGGGGGGATTTTTTCCCCCACTCCGAGGCAGCGTGGCCACGATCAAATGACAGCTCAAACAGAGGCTTCCCGGCTTCAGTCCCTCCCCTTCAGTCACTAAGCACACACATTTCACACACACATTTCACACACACATTTCACACACACATTTCACACATTCCATTCAGCCGAAAATCGGGCCCGTGAGAGGGGGGGGGGATTTTTTTTTTTCACTCTGAGGCAGCGTGTTAACGATCAACCGATCAAACGACAGCTCAAACACCCCAGGCAGCTGGATGGGTCTCTCCGTTGCAACGAATCTACCCAGATTCGTTACAATGGGTCTGTTTTTTTTAAAAAAAAAACCTTCCTTAAAGGGAAAGGGGCTGTTTGGGAGCATGCTAACGGCTTGCCCATTGGCTGCTTGACGGCCAGGGGCGGGACGAGCTTGGCAATAGCGCTTCCTTTCTAGCGATTTCTGCCGAGACCGGAAGCCTGTGGGAAACGCTAAAAAACGCAACTGATTCCACTACAAAGGCAGGTATGCATAACGACGAATTCCACTATTTTAAATGGCGATTTTTCATTCCGCAAACAATTTGCAACAAAGATCCCTGTGCAAAAAGGCCCCTAGAATTGGTGCCTGGTCAGAAGAAAACACTTCAAACAGCTAAATAAGGTATGAGTGAGGACAGGACTTATTTTACCTTACCACACACACTAACTAATTGCCCATCCCACTTTATTGATATATGAATGGGAATCTGCAAAGCTTTTTTCCCCCTCCCAAATGGGACTATTAAGTACTCAAGGGGTATTTATATTGAGAAAATGATATGGTTGTATTTACATGAAATTAAAGCTGTTTATAAATATCAGAAAGTTGGTCATCACTAATCTCTCCTATGAAGACAGAAAGAGCTCTCTCCCCTTCATAGATCTCTAGCCTGGCATCTGTTCTGATTTGTCCTGTTTTACTTTTGGAGGAATTTGCTACCGTCTCCCCAGTCTACATCACAGAAATGTGTCCGATTGCTTGCATTCTAGGTTGTAAAACACACTCTCTCTCTCTCTCTCTCTCTCTCTCTCTCTCTCTCTCTCTCTCTCTCTCTCTCTGTGTATCCTCACTAAGTGGAATCTCTCTGTGAAGATATACCCCGGAGGGAGGGATAGTGGCTTTCTGCAAAACTACAGAGCATATGAAACCAAATGTTTGGCTTGCTTCAGGCAGGTGCAGGCTTAGAGCAGAACACCAAATACTAAACAGTGGTAGTGGTAGTACTGTTCACAGAAGCACTTATGAGGACTAGCCTCTTATTCATAAACATCTGCTGAGTTTTTGATTTTAATTATTGTTAGTTAGATTTTCTGGGTTATTATCTCTCCCTCCTGTCATTCTCATATTCTCCAAGCCATTCTCTACTTTCTTCCCCATCTCTCTCCTTCTTTCTGTCCTTTTCTGAGTTATTAATTTCCTTACTTTTACGTGACCATGAAAAGCAGACAGGGAACCACTTTCATTGATCTGTTTTCAATGATTTACAGGCATCATTATTTTCAAGCAATAGGATTCGTTACATTAAAGATATCAAGGAAGGCAGGTGATATTTTATTGGTAAATTTCTGAATGCATGTCGTGTAAACCAAAAGCCTGCATAAATCGCTATTGAGGATTCATCTTGAAGCAAGCAGTCCTCATCTTACTCAAGTCTCTGCATTCTCTTAGACAAGCATAACATAAATTTAACAATGAAGGTTGAATTTGGCAGCAATGACCACGAACATGACATGTCCTTTTCCAGCAATCATGGTCTAGCCATTTTAGTTAGACTAATTCATGACTGCCCAGGCCATATGTAATGTTTGTGCAAAGCAATGCACAAAAGTAGTATCAGGCATAAAATGACTTGGAGTTCATTCTGTCATTGTACAGATAGAGCCAGATGCAACATTTAAATGGATTCTACTGGATAGATCACCTGTTTTTGATGTCAGTGGTCCTATCTGCAAGAACTGATATCAAGGTTATCTAGGTCCATGAGCTACAAAGGATATGAAGACATCTAAGGAGTATAAATGCAAAAATTACAAACAGTTTTTTTAACCTTTTAACAATATGTCTTTTAACAATTGGAAATGGCAATTCCAGATGGCAGGGTGCCATTTGCAAAAAGGCATCTAACTGTACAAGATACAAGCTAAACCAGTGAATTTTTGAACATAATGTAACATGATTTTCTCCTTTAATTTTGGCAGTCAGTCAGTCTCAGAAAACATAGGTCTGAAAGATGTGGCTTCAAAATGTGAAAATAAATGGAAAACAAAATGCAAATGTTCTACAAAATGGCACCATAACAGCAATGCCAGTTTGTAGTTATCAGAGAGGGAAATGTCTTCATTTTTATCATTGAAGGCATTTCTGTGGTTTAGACGATAGGATCTGTTAGAATAAGCCAAGTTGGAGGTTGGGTCAGAGAGAAATGTATATGGGATTGTAATAGTTTGATGAGATGGTAATAAATGCTGCATTGGATTAAAGAAAATAGTTGGGAATGATGGTTAACCATAAATCATCCAAAGTGCATCAGTAGTATTTTTGTCAGCAGGAACTTGGTTGATAAAGTCATATATTTTTCTTTATTGCCAGTACAATGCACAGTCAAATGTTCATAATTGTCTGGTTGAAAATATTTCCTTTACCCTGAGATCTTGCATACTTTTTGAAAGTACTTGTTCAGGGCATTGTGCCTTTATTGTTTAATCACTATAAAAAATAGAAACTTTATTGGAGAACTTTTGTTTTGCTAAATAACCAAGCTTCTCTAATCATTTGTTTATTAATTTGGGCCAGTCAATAATAATTGTAAGCAGAATGAGTACGTTCTTTCTCTGTAGGTATGGGTTTTGAGCTACTCAGCACTTGTAAAGGTAAAGGTAAAGGTATCCCCTGTGCAAGCACCGAGTCATGTCTGACCCTTGGGGTGACACCCTCCAGCGTTTTCATGGCAGACTCAATACGGGATGGTTTGCCAGTGCCTTCCCCAACTACAGGACACTCAGCACTTGTAGGCAGTTATAAAATAGGCATGCATTTGGGTGTATCCAGAAAAAAAAGAATCCGTGGCTTCTTGGAGCTGGCTAGACCGGACACCAGGGTCATTGCAGCTGGAAATCCCCTGAGAGGATCAGGTAACAAGCTATGGGAAGACAGAAGCAAGTGGAAATCTCCTGGTTTCTCTTCCATGTTGGCTGAGGCTTGAGACTGAGTAGGAGGAAGCCAGGAGAAGGTGGTTTACATCAGACCAATGGAGACAGTAGGTGCTAGGGACTTAGGGAGGAAGGAGACAAATGGGAAATTGCAGGGAACAGAAAACAGGAAAGTGAACTCTATAAAAGGGAATTCAGTTCAACAGGCCAGGGAAGAATATGAGCCAACAATCTAGGTTGTGAAGATGAGTTGACTAGCTGAGAGGTGGAGGACTAGGGCATACTAAGCCCCCTCTCCTTTCATTCTGAGAGTAGTCCTAGTCAAAACAGTGGAAGGCAGCATTTTCCCATTGACAACTGTGCAATGTGACAATTCAGTACAAGCAGCAGTAGTTCCAGTGACCTTGCTGTTTTGTTTGATTTGGAGTTGCAGCACCTGGACACAAGGGCAACTGTGGGGGAAAGATGGCAACAAATGCACTGTGAACAAAATGGATACAAGGTCTTGCTGAATGGCAAACCAATATAGAATGCATGGGGAAAGAAGGAAAACATGCTCACACTAGCACCTTACTGTAACATTATTCATCCAGACTACTTTCTTGCTGGGGGAAAGGGTGCTTTACACACCAGTGCACAGTGATATAAGGTGCAGGTGGAAGACAGTATTTAGCCTTTTTATGCTTAAAATAGACACACCCACCCAGCTTTACATTTGAATGTACGGATCCCTATACTATTATGTATCATTTGTGCCATCTGTTTGTTTTTGTTTTTTTGGATTGCCAAGTGTATACCTCTGCAGGTGAGAATTTCAATTGATGTGGATGCTTTCTTCTATTTATTTGAAATTTGGTGAGCAGGAGGACCCCTTAGGTGAAGGTAGTGCACTCCCTTAAACTTTCATCTCAGTTAAATGAAACTAAAAACATTACAGCCAGAAATGTGTTTCTTTTATGGTAATAAATCAGGAATATAATAAAGAAAAATAATGTGTGTAATAACTAGGGATGACTCAATGCTTGTCACTTGTTTGCTTCCTGTTTGTTGATTGTAGATAGAGGGCATTTCTGCACATGGGTAAAAATAGCATCACACCAGCTGAGTGGCGTAATGCTACATATAATCGCACCTCTCGGCCCCTCCTCACCTGTTTTGCTGTCTCACTCTTCTCTGTCGCCATTTTGTACTTCTCCCCCCTCCACAAGTGCTACTGGTAATGGCGAAAGAGAGCAATGTGATTTACACGGGACTCTCTTCCACCTGTCAGTCAAGCCAGGTAGCCAATCCCCTCTTTCCATGCTTTGAAGGGCGTGCAATGCCTGCTATTTTTTTTCTCTTAAATTAGTAGTTCTCCATTGAAATACCTATGCATTTAATCATGGGGAAGATCATAAATGCATAGTGCTTCTTTATTGTCACCACTTATGGAATGACGAGGCTTGCTTCTTTTAAAAATAAATCTCATTCCTGATTTGGAGGGGGAAGCTTAGAGAAGCATGCTTTGTGCTGCAACTTTGGAGTTATTTTTTTTAAAACCTTTGCTTGTACAAAAGAACAAGTATTCGTTACTCCAGGTAGTTCACTTGAAAAAAAAACCCTCCATTCTGCTGCCACTGCCTCTCCCCTTGTGCACGCACTCACACACACACATGCTACTCACTGAGGGCTCACTGCTGCTGCCTCTCCTCCCCTGCCACACACGCTCCATGGAATTCCCTTGCTGCAGGAGGCAGGGGCGCCTGCCTGGGGGCTTTTCTCACTGGCTGGCTTCCTCTTGCCATGGGGTTGCAGCTCATCGACCTGCCTCTCAAAAGAGGGAAGAGAGAGCACCCGGCTCCCCTGTGTGATCTGATGGAGAGGCTTCTTCAAAGGAGATAGATTTAGAAAAAAAATTATTTCTGCCATTGCCTGCACACTTTTCTACCAGAAGAGGGGCACAGGGGCGGAACAAGGCAGGCACCTTGCACATTTGAGCCTCCATACCTTTCTTTGGCTGGTGGGCTGCTGGATGCTCACCATTAGGTAGCACAACATATGTTGGTGAATCCAATGTTTGAAAACACCTGGGCTTCACCTAATTGGCTTGACAATGAGAAAATCTGTGGAAGCAACTTTTGCAACCACTGCTCTGTCCTCCAAATCTCTTGGTAAAACAATATTTTCTGTGCTTTGTTATATAATAATAATAATAACTTTATTTTTAAAGCCTGTCCTTCCTGGTTACTAAAATTGTGTTTATTTGCAGAGAGAAATGTTTCCTGATATCTGCCTCACCTGTGGACCTAGAACTCTGGTTCTCCCAGCTTCTTTGGACAGAATACCTGGCTCTGAGACCTATTGTGGACTGGTTAGCTAATCCTACTTTATTATCATGTTACCTTGTAATTGCCTCTAGGTCTCCTGGAAACTCCTGGGCAGAGTAAAAGAGTGAGGCACTGGTGACAATTTATTATCATTTCCTGTGTGAGTTCTGAAGACTGTGTCAGCAAACACCAGGCATAGTGTTGAACATGACAATTGATTTGATGATTCATTGATCAGTTCATGGAGGTTCAGCGGGTTGTTTTGTGGTATTCCTTACTAACCATGAAGTACAACTCCACTAGCTTTTCACATTCTCATATAGCTCGAATGAGTCCACCACCCACCTCTTCCTTGCTGCATAAGTTCTCTATTCAGCAAGCAATGACTTTAAAAGATCACTAAAAACATCACATGAATCTGTCATAAATAAATGCTGTTTTCAATAAAATCCCATCCTTAGGTATTTGTTTAAGTAGACCTCAGAGACACTAATGGCTGCCAATCAGTTTGAATTGGCTGCATCATTGAGAATGCTTAGTTTTGGGAAAACCTGATTTGGCATTCACTGCTACTCAAGCAGAACCAAACAGATCAGCTGATTGGCTGACATCTGATCGCCACTTTTGAAGGTAAGTTTGACAGTTGAACATGCTTGGAGTGAAATCAGCAGCATCCCTTGTATTAACAGTAAGATTTATCATAATTTCAATATTGTGATTCACAATACAGAGGCTAGATTGTTCTGCCAGGGTAACTAGCTCTCCCCCCCCCCCTAAGATTTTCCTTTAGCTCATGGGAGATAGCCATTCCTTACTTTCTGGGTAGAGTTCCTTTGGCTGGTAGTCTGCTTTTCTACAGCCTCTCTTACCGCAGTGACATAGTTTGGCTTCTCCTTTCTCCTTTTATTTTGAGAAAGCTCATGGATTATTCTCCTCTAGCATTGATATCTTGATAGTCATGACCTAGGCTATTTCCAAAGTCTTGTTCTCTAGATAACCTGGTAGGAGTTCTCTTTCAGGTACCTTCACCTTCAGGTACCTTTTTTATAGCTCTTTCACAATTTGACCTCAGCATTTTTAGGGTATGTTCCTGAATTCATCATTAGGTAAATCTCTGTTGCCCCTTAGCCAGTATGGTTCTGCTTACAACCCAGTGGCACGTGAAGATCCTGGTACTTCCAGGTAAGTCTGGCCATGGCTGAACTGCCAGTTATCCAGAGTCTGAAGTCAGAGGAGTCCAACCTGGGGAGCCATAACATATAACCACATTTATATATACACAGTTCTCTTTCATTATATAGAGGAAAACTGTATCCATTAAAGCATAAGAAAAAACAGTTCTGGTGTTGTTCAACAAGATCTATCTCAAAAGAGAAAATGCTAATCTGCTGCCCCCTCTAAAATAGATGAAAAACAGCATTCTTGGCAACATAAACAATTTCAAAACAATTTCAAAAGCCAGATCCAACCACACATAGATTTTGAATGCAGTATTGTGGGTATTGTTTTCCAGATAGTTCCACTAGCTTATACATCAGAGTTCAGTTTCTTTTTAGCCCATCTTTTGCTGCTGTATACATTGTGCACAATAAGAATATAATATATATGATAAAAGAAATGTAAATGGTAGCAGTACAATAGCACTCTCATGTATGTGTAAGACTGAGATTTATGACTTGCAGTTGTCCAAATACCAGAAAATTCTGTCTCCACTTATGCTTAAACTAGGGCTTCATGGTCCATGGCTATTTATATATATATGTCCACATGTATGGGAATTTATCTCTGAAAGGTTCCCAAAGCATCATTAAAAAGAAGTTGGCTCACATAAGATTTCAGAGCAGTTTTGCTGGGAAAATACTGTATGTCCCCACCTGGAGTAGCAGAAATTACATTTACTTCCTGGACATTCCTGTACTGTTTGTTACCTATAGTTATGCTACTTGCAAAAATTCTTCACATGTAGACTGATTCTGACCATGCATATTATGTTAGAAGCTCCACTGACTGTGATGGGCAAGGTTAGGATTACATCCTTGGTGTCATCTTTTTATAGGTATTCATACACAGTAATATTTATTATTATTACTAGTAAAAAAAGCCCATTTTATCCTTCAATAAAATGGGCGCTAGCGAGCGCTGGGCGGGGAAGCCTTTGGAGGGCGAAGGCTTCCCGGGGCCGGGCTCTGCGCAGGCAAGCGTTGGCGATGTGGGGCATTGTCGTGGCCTCTCTTGGGGGCGGGGAGAAGGCCGCAGGGCAGGCGGGCAGCCACGCGGGATGTCGAGCATCCTCCCGGGGCGTGGAAGAGGCTCGGCGCTGCCGCGGCTCGGGAAGGCTGGTATGGGGGTGGGAGAAGGGCGGCCGGTCATCCTGGCAGATTACCAGAGCTGCAGGCGAGGTGCCCCATGTTGGAGACGCCGCAGCGGGGACGCAGGCCGGCTGGGGCTGGTGGGCGAGGGTCGGAGCGACGGCGAGTGGCAGCAGGCATGCGCGGGAGTCCGCGCATGGGCGTGTCAGTCCATGGTGGAGGTGGCGCAGGGCGCGCTGGGTAGGCGAGGCGCAGCCTAGGCAAGGCGCAGCAAGGCCTAGGCGAGGCGCGTCGCCATGGCAAGGGGAGAAAAGGGCCAGGGAAGCGGAGGACGGCATCACAGTGAGTTGGGTTGCGGGCACGGACCTGGGAAAGGGACGGTGGGGGTGGGGCTGGCGGGCATCGTGGCGGCTGGCGGGCATCGTGATATCGTGGGGGGAGGGGGGTTGCGGGAAGGGGTCGGGCGATCGAGCAGACGGAGGGACAGGGCAGCGCGCGGGAATTTAGGGCACCTTATTCCGGAGGCGTCGCTGTTGTCCGTCTGCATGGCCGTGAGGGCGACGAACTCCAGGCCGTCCTGCACCTCCCCGCCGGCGGCGCCACCGGGCATGGTCGATGGAGAAAGCCGCGAGCGGTCCCCGTGGGTCGCCCCGGCCATGGCGGAACAGAGTCGGCGGCTGGGCGAAGGCGCGCTCACGGCATGGAGCGGGGCCGGCGGCGGAGGCGCTCAGGCCGGCATGTGGGAGGCCCCGCGGCTTTCGAGGCGGACGGTCCGAGGAGCGAGCCTGGCCCTGGCGGAGCGCCTTCAGCCCATGCGGGCGGTCGGAGGGAGGGAGCCTCGGGCCTCTTGCGGCGTCAGGGTGCCAGGCAGGGAGCCCGGAGACTGCCGGGGGCTCTCCCAGACAGCGGCCTGATGCGGCGAGAGGCGCTTCGCGCCTCTCACCACGTCAGGCCGGGAGCAACTGCGAACCGCGCTGCGCGCGGCTCGCAGTTCCTGGGGCTGGGAATCGGAGGGACCAATCGGCAGGCGCTTCGCGCCTGCCGATTGGTCCCTCCGATTGTCTGTCATGAGGAAGGGTCCAATCTGGACCCTTCCTCATCCCGGACTCATCCCGCCCCAGGACCCCTTACTGTTTTATTTAGTCCGTGGCGCCCGCGGCGCCACGGGCGGTTTACAGATAATAATTTAAATGTATATAGCACCCTCCCAATATGGCTCAGGGTGGTGTACCCTTGGCTGGGGTGCAACTTAAGATGGTACACCTTGCCAGGAACTTATTGATCATTCTGGATGTCTCCCTGTCTACAGAGGCCCAGATCGCAGTAGCATGAACGGCATTTTTCCATCTGTGCCAGGAGAAGCCGCTAGCATCCTATCTGTCCTCGGACTGTTTGGCCACAGTCATCCATGCAATGGTCATCTCCAGATTAGATTTCTGTAACACAGTCTGTGTGGGCCTGCCCTTGTCCTTAACACGGAAATTGCAGCTGCTGCAAAATGTGGCTGCTAGGGTCCTCACAGGAACATCTTGGAGGACTCACAACCAGACTGTGTTGAAGCAGATCCATTGGCTACCTGTCACAGCCTGGATCAAGTTCAAGGTCTTGGTATTACCCTTAAAGGTCATCCACAGTCTGGGCCCCTCATATCTGTTGGACTGCCTATCTCCTTATGGCCCCCACAGGGCTTTGCACTCTGTGGGTATGAATCTGTCGGAGGTTCCCAGCCCAAGGGAGGTTCACCAAGCCTCGACCAGGGCCAGGGCCTTTCCAGTCCTTGCCCCCACCCGGTGAAATGAGCTCCCAGGAGAGATGTGGGCCCTGTTGGAACCTTCCGTGCCTGGCCACAACCAAAAATCTGCTGGAAGAGCTCTTATTTTGCAGGCCCTGCAGAACTGTGCCAGCTCCAACAGGGCCTGGATCTCCTCCAGGAGCACATTCCACCAAGTAGTGACCAGTACTGAAAATATCCTGGCTCTGGTTGAGGCCAAACTTATTTCTTTGGAGCCAGGACCACCAGCTGGTTGGAATTTGCATAGCTGAGTGCTCTTCAGGGGTCATTGGCAGAGAGACAGTCCCTCTGGTATGCCAGTCCCAGACCACAGATGGCCTTCAAAGTAAGAACCAATACCTTAAACCTGATCTGAAATTCAATTAGAAGCCAATGCAGCTGCTGAAGTTCAGGCCAAGTGTGGGCCCTCCAAGGGGTTCCTATGAGGACCCAGGCTGCTGCATTCTGGACCAACTGCAATTTCCAGGTCAGGAATAAGGGAAGGCCTGCATAGAGTGAGTTTTTGTGCCTGTTCTAATGGGCACAAAAAGGTCAGTGATATTAGCAGTGTTAGATCCTGAGCCTGCCCAATGCTGGCAGGACTGAATAGGCCCCAGAAGTTGGTTCGGCCAGGTTTTTCCTTCTCATTCCTAGTTCTTATAAAATTAAGCCCCAAGCATTCATGGGTGGCAGCAGTAGTGGGTCCACCAGAAGCCATGAGCCCTTGCAGCTAGCCCACCTAAGATTATTCTGACACCAGCCCAGATGAGCCTAACATCAATTGCATTCACTTATCAGTAGGAAGAAAGAACTGAGTTACCTGTAACAAGTGTGTCCTGCTGAAGGCTAAACCAAAGTGATTTACAGAATACAGTATGATGAGTCAGTTTTTAATCCCTGTAAGGTCATCTGTACATGTCCCATGAACTTTGTTTGGACCATAATGTTACTTTCATGGCAACAATCCAGATGGATCTACTGATGAACAGTATTAACAACTGAACTCTATTGCACAAACACATTTCTGTCTCTGTGAGGTATGAAGTATGGCAGCTGCACAAGCAATAATAAATCCCTTTCTCTGGATGTCAATATTGGCACTCATGTTAGACCTTCACTTAATCCGAGCACTGAATTATAATTTAGAAGAGTGTAGAAGATGACACTTGGCACTGGGTTGCGGCTATTTTCCACAGGTCACTGGAAAAACATATAAAATATCTGTTTGACTTAATATAAAATTACCAAAAACAATAACACACTTGGTTGTCAGGGGCAACATTTTTCATTCATGAGGATGAAAAGCACATGGAACAAAAGATACCCAAATTAGAAATAAGCACTAAAACGGCAAAAGCGGGGTGACCAGCAGTAGTCCATTCAATAAATCAAATGCCTTGCCAGACAGACAAATTTCTCCCTTTCTCAGATTTTGAATGAAACTCAGTTGGTTTTTAAGAGAAAGTCTTTTTATTTCCCATCCAATTGGCAGCAAAGCCAACTGTAAGTGGTATGCAAACAGAAAGCTCAAATGTACCAGTTCCAGCCAGAGGCCACTGCAGCCAATGTTACCATTTTTTTCATTTTACTTGGTGATTGTCTGATATTTCTATGTTTAGAAAGGTACACAACATAACGTTTCTTTTCCATATGTCCAAATATTTGGGAGGCTTTCCCTGGACGTGTCTCTGCCTAACAATTGAGGCATGATCCAACCAAAGCGGAGCGCTTTCTACTTCCATTGACCTTAATAGAAGAGATGTGCTTAAATCATTAAATGTGCTTAACTCATTAAAAGAAATGAGATTCAGACATTCTTAACTTCAGCAGCATCATGTGCTGTGTTTTCAGTGTGCGGCTGCATTATGCAATGTGTTTATTCATGAGGGGGACCATCCTGGGATTTTTGTTTGTTTTCCTGTTCTGCTAAGACTAAGGAAGTGCCTAGGCTTTTCTCCACAGTAGTAAGCCATCTTGTAATGAAATCTCAAACAATCATACTAAAAAAGGAAGCTTTTTTGTGTCTCTCTGCATTGAGTACAAAACAATTCATTTTCCTGCCATGGTACTCCCCCCTTCCAACTTTTCAAGACAAGTTTCATGGCTATTACCATTACTATTCTGAACTGATAAACAACAATAAATTTTATCTGGCTAGTATTCTGGTGCCTGTAAGTAGCAGAAATGGGAAAGGGTATGGGGAGAAACCCAAAAGCTATACAATAAAAATAACTTGGTTCAAACATATTGTGAATTAATGATCTAATTAATTAATTGGTTAACTAACATAACACATCTTAATGATGTATGTAGTTTTGTGTTACATATAAATGGGTTCACCTTTCCAGCAGAGTTACAGAAGTATCTGGTACAAAGCCTGAAAATTAAACCTTTCTCATCTTTCACTGCTTCCAGATAGCCTTATACCTGACCATCCCTTCAGTTTTTAGCCTACAGGCAAAAGTTGTGCCACAAGCAACAAAAGATTCCAAAGGAAGATTTTTGCCCTTGCGTAACTGGGGTAAGACCTGGGTGTATTATGCATGCCAGGAAACCTCTTAAAAAGTCTGCCCATAAAGATGTTGTTGTTTTTATTTCTGTACATAACATTGTTTTTGCTGTGCAAAACGCACCATAGTGTTGACTGCATTTTTTTCAGTGTGATATCTACAACTAGCTTTGCAATGACTTTTCTTTTATGACGGTGCTGAGAATGGCACTTTATTCATGCATAAATGTTAGCATATTTTTGGTCTCCTCCCCTGAGCCCCTGTAACAGCCTTTTTCTGCTCACAGTCCCTTATCCACCAATGGAAGCTTGCGGCACCTTCTCCTCATTATCTGCTTCCTCAGTGTCAGTGATCATGTGAGCATGCTATTTGGGTCTCCCTGGCAACCAAGCCAATTGTATTGACATGTAAAATGAGGATTATTTCTCTGGTATGCATGGCATTTCCTGCTAGAGCCTTCTGCAAAAGCTCCTGAGACTACAAAGCTGTAGCTTCTCTGTAGAACTGCAGCACACAAGTAATTATGTGCAGTGGCAGTCTTTCTCTCATCAGTGACCATGGCAGAGCAGAATTGTTTGGAAGTTTATCAGGCTGGCAAAGTGGAGGGATCTTCCCTATGCCCCCTTGCATGGGCTCCATGGCTGTCTGAAATTTTGGTTCCATCTTGTAGGAGAATGAAGAAGTAGAGCTGCTTTAGGCTATGTGTGAAGGATCCCATTTTAGGCTCACCAATGATTTGAAAAAATCTTCAAAGGCAAGGGGATGGTATGGTGGAGGCTTTAAGTTTGCATGGTAATCTGTGGTCTGCTGTTGTCCATTCTGTCCAATCTCTACAAGGAACAGTATACCTCAGACAGGGAAAGGTGGTAATTTGGGCATTCCAAAGCATGTGTGTCCCCACAGAAATTTGTTGTTGAACTCTCCATGTCAATGAACTACAATTCCCATGAGGCCCTGGCAGCAGCATGTGCTGGAATGGTGGTCACGTGACATTGCAGTACAATGGAGGAAATTTCCCCTTGTTTTAAATGCATAATTGGTGCAAAAAAGAAACCCAACTCAGTATCAGAGCACATGCATAAATGGGAATGTTTAAAAAAATAATTAAGGATGATTTAAAAGGATAGGCAAACTGACTGCAGTGAAAAGTGGTATATGCATAATAACCCCTTGGCTTCTGTGGAGGAGATAAGGGAAAACACAAAAACAGATCACCATTTGCCAAGAGAAACCTGAAATGAACAATTGCCTGCAAGCTGAGTCTGGATTTTACAAAGCACAAACAGTTAAAATAAGTCATGATGTTGTGTTATATTTAAACTGATTCCATGACATCCTAGTTACTTCGTGGGGAGGAGGGTGTTACAGTTCAACATGTGTTTCCCAGGGAATCATGTGGGAATGAATAGCATATACAATAAAAAAGATAAAAATATGAAATAATAAAAAGTAAAATAATAAATTAAGACTAAAACCAAAACAAAATCCCTCCTTCCAAATGGAGTCAAACCCTATTGTGTGCTAAACAAACAGCTGAAAAGTGAAATCTTTTGCAGAGTTATTCTAATCAGAATCCACTAAAGACCCATCATAGTGGGTTGGATCCAGCAGCCCTTTCATTCAGTCTCGGACAATTCTCTTCCTTACTGTACTCCCCCGTCAAGTCATTTTTTGCCGCCGCTTCCCCGCCCCCACAGACACACACACACACCAGCCAACCCCCCCCCGTCTGCCCCATCGTGTTGCCGCCGCTTCCCCGCCCCCACAGACACACACACACCAGCCAACCCCCCTGGCTGTCCCCCCTGCACGATCGCACCACAGCTGCTTCCCCGCCCCCACAGAGACACACATACACACAACCCCCATGGCCGCCCCCCCATCGTGCCTCCGCTGCTTACCTCCTTTCTTCTTCTTCCTTTTTTGCCTACAGTCTGCCTCCTCATTCTCTAGCGTCTACTGTCTTTCTAGTAAATTTCTAGTAAAGAACATAAAGGAAAATACATTTTATAATAGAATTGCGGTTTATCCATTCCACTTTGGCTTTTCTTCCTCCATTTCCCCCTTTAGATCCTGGCTTTGGTTTTATTGTTTTAAAACTTTACATGCTGTTATGGGGTTTTCTGTGATAATATTTTAATGATTTCTTTAATATTTATTGTAAACCACTGCCAGCAGACCTTATAGTTCTCCAGGATAGTTTCAGTTAATGCAGGACAATTCTGGCACAGATCTCATTGTCAGAGCAGCAGGGATTACAATGTTAAGGTTGTGTTCATTTAACTGAAAAAAAAATATGAAGCAGGTGCAGGAACTGTGCTGAGCTCACTAGAAATGTGTTAAGCCAATGTTGCTATTTCCGAGAATAAAGTCTTCAAAGAAGTGGCATCAGCTAAACAGAGTTTGAGGCAACAGTGCTAAGAACGTTTTCCTGGAAGTAAGCCCCATTGGGGAGGGAAGGCAGCATAGTATAGGCCAGACATCCCAGATCTCAGAAGCTAAGAAGGGTCGGGACGTGGATTGGAGACCACCAAAAAGGACGCTGCAAAGGAAAGCAATAGTAATCCCACCTCTGCTTCACATGTGCCTTGAAAGCCCTTGCTGGAGTTGCTATAAATTGGTTGCAACTTGATAGAGTACCAGCAACTCAAGCAACATATGGAGAGGTGATAGCCTTTGATCTCTCTACAAGCAACATTTTGGTTTCTCTTTGTAAAGTACACTGAATTCTACGGGACTGATTGGCTGTTTTGACAAAGGATTATCATTGGCTGTATCTGGTTGTGACACAGATGTAACAGAACTGATTTTTGCTATATATTCCCTGTCATGTAAGAAGTTCATAATCTGACGCCTTGAATAAATCTTTGTTGGTCTTAAAGGTGTTACTGGACTCTGATTTTATTGTGCTACTTCAGACCAACACGGCTACTCATTTGAATCTACATATATTTAAGTCCCTTTGAAGAGAAGAAGAAGAGTTGGTTCTTATATGCCGCTTTTCTCTACCTGAAGGAGTCTCAAAGCGGCTTACGTTCACTTTCCCATTCCTCTACCTACAACAGACTCCCTGTGAAGTAGATGAAGCTGAGGGAGCCCTGATACTAATGCTCAGTCAGAACAGCTTATCAGTGCTATGGTGAGCCCAAGCTGGTTGCAGGTGGGGGAGCGTGGAATCAAACCCAGCTTGCCAGATTAGAAGTCCACACTCCTAACCGCTACACCAAGCTGGAGACTGTCTTCCAAATAGACCTGCTCAGAATTGCTCCTTGAGAATAACTTCTTATAGGGTCACAGTGGTTAGATAGCGAATTAGTTTATCAATTATTATTATCATTTTTGATAACCAGTAGCTTCCATTGTATCCTCTCAATAACTCTCTCTTTAAGGTAGGCTAACCTGAGAAACTGTGACTGGCCCAAGTTCACTCAGCAAGCCTTCAAGCTAGAGTGGGGATTTGAACCTGAGTCTCCCAGATCCTAGTCCAGCCTTTCTCAGCCTTTGTACCATTGAGAAACCCAAGAAACATCCTCCAAGCTTCAAGAAACCCGAGAAGTGATGTCAGCAGGTCACACTTTCCAGAGGTGCCTCCAAGAACTCACATGTCACCAGAAGTGATATCACCCAGACACTCCCCCTGGATGTGACATGATCAGGCAACTCCCACAGTGCAGGAAGTGACAGTACAGAAATATTTTCAGATGATTTATGAATTGAACTATACTGGTACTCTGGCATCACAGCAATAAATAAATATCATTTATTTGATTTTAGATATATTCAGATTTGATTGATAATCTATTAATCTATTAATTTCTTAAATGTTTATGCCAGCGTTTCTCAACTTTTTTACCATTAAGAAACTCCTGGAACATTCTTCAGGCTTCGAGAAGCCCCAGTACTGGTGTGATCATGCAGAATATGGTTGGGATGCATAGCTGTGTACATGCCCAACTGGGGCCCCTTCCCTTTCCACCCCCTCCAGGCCCATCACTGATCATTTGTGGTGTGGGGGTGCACATCAACATCACCATATATGGTCATATCTTCAGACTAATGTTAAACACATTTTCTAAATATATAAAAAATTAATTAACTCTTACCCATTCAGGAAACCATTCCAGGGCCATCAAGAAACCCCAAGGTTTCATGAAATCCTAGTTGAGAACACCTAGTTTATGCACATGCGCACCTAGAAAAGAAACCTAAGAGAGGTGATTGCTTAACAAGAGGAGAAGGTAAAGTAGACAAAAGGTCCTAGAGATGCAGAACCACATTGCTACAGATGTTATCCATGAACGATTCAAATTTCAGCCTCAGGTAACCTTTCTATTTAAGTGGGATTAGAAGAACTGTGTGAAACTACTAGTCTTTCCCCCCCTAAAGAGACCTTTGTTGTATATCCATCTTACCTTGTTGCCATTTGGATGTTGTTTTTATCCTTTCAACTAGAAATTTCTCTTGTGCTTTGTAACAGCAGATTATTTGTAGACACCTAAATTAGATCCTTTGAAGGAAAAGGTAATTGGTAGGTCAGGTGATATAAAAGAGTCCCTAGTATAAACAGTACCTAGAGGTAAATCAACCACCCAGATTTCATTGCTCCCTTACTTCCACCCAGATAAAGGGCAGGACAAATTAAACATTCCTTTGTAAACATGCCCAGAATGCTAGATTAACTGCAAAGGATCTGACCTACAGAGATGGCCAGTGGCTGAGGGCTTCCATTGAACTCAGTGGAACTTAAGCCTACCTCTTTCTCAGTGAGGCACAATCACTGTGCACCTGGCAAGATAACAAGGCACCGTAAAAGAAAAGAAAAAAGCAACATGCCCTTTGGAAGTTATTGATGCTTCATTAACACCCACAAGAAGGCAGTAGTACTTCACGTTTATTAGAGCTTTGCCTTGTCTCATTTCATGCATTCCAGGGACTTGATTGCTTTGTTTACTGCACGCAGTGAAACAAATGCGAGGAGTTAAAACTCGTGACTCAAGCGAAAAAAAGTTGCTGCTGGTTCCAAATCACGGAGTGTTTCTTGGGCTCATTAGCTAATCCCTTGTCTCAAAAGCTGGGAAGTCAAGTTTAAGCCTTTTCATAGCCTCCCTCTGCAAACCCTCCCCCCCCTTCAAAATCCAGTTGCCAGGTTACTGTCTGAACTCAAGGTTTGTATTAGCAGCCTACAATCTCTGCAAGAAACAGAGCCACCTCCACTTCCTTGACTTTTCTGCTTGGCAAATGTATCGCCTGCATTTATGCCAACCCTGAAACTGAAGTATTTAAAACACTCATTTTCAAGTGAGGCCAAGGTGGCTGCTGGAGATCCTGGGGTGGTGGGGAGGCAGCGACTGTGCAACTCACCAGCACATTTGTCTGTGAATCTGGCCAAGGGATCAGAGAAAATCTTGGAGTGAGGAACGAGAGATCTAAGTAATCCCTGGGCAGAGAAAGGCAGCAATGCCTAGCGTAGGAGACGGCTGCTTTCCTTTTCCATATCTACAGTTTCTCAATATCTTTATGCAAAGCAAGGATGATTTTTAATTTCTCACTATGTTGTTTCATCCTAAAAAAAAACAATCTGTTTCAAATTCACATTTCCCTTATAAAAATCAACCCTGGTACTCTTTATTCTTGTACCACTATCTGTTTCCAAGCTCTTTACTATACTAGTACTATATGCTAACATCAAATACTAAGATTATATATCCATATGTCATATCACTAATCATTTCCATATATTGAACGTTTTTGTATTATTTATACCTCACTTTTCTTCACCAAGAGGACCCCAAAGCAGCTTACAACAAAGCAGCTTATCCTCACAACAGTAAACCTAGATCATCCAGTGAGCTTCCATGGCAGATAAGGGATTCAAACCTGCTGGTTCCCCCCAGATCATAGTCTAGGCTGTAGTCTAACCACTCCATCATGCTGGCTTTGAATTTCAGCAAAGGAAGAAGGGGGTGAGGCAAAGGTCAGAAACTGAAGTCTTCTGAGACTTCATTGGGGCTTTTTTGGGGGGGGGTGAATTATGACATCAGCAAGCAGCTTTGATGTCATGTTGAAAGATGTTGTCATTGAAGTGTTGTACACTGAGGACAAATACAGGAAACAATATCTATAAAACAAATCAGCTGATTGGGTCCAGAACTAGATTATGTAACATGAAAGGTATGATAGCACTCTGAAACTCATTACAGTCTTCTGAAAATGCCTTTGCACCCATACCTAAATATCTGTGCCAGCAATATGTCAGCCATGTGCCAGAACAGCATCACTTTAATGATGCTACAATGTCATAGTTCTGAATATGGCCTGATTCACTTGAATGGCTCATCTTCAGTATTTCAATAATGAGGAGCAAGCATGCAAAAAAAAAAGGACTTCTGCAACTGGTCTATAGGCACACATTGACTTATTCTTTACTAAAATTACCTTTCCGCGGTTTCTGTCCTGTTTTATACAAGAAAAACTGATGAAAGGGCATTTCAGATTGATGGCACGAGTGACATGTTAAACTTACTCTAAACTCTAGAGGCATTGTTAAAACAATAAAAAGCAGCACAGGCGGTTAACCTCATCCCAAATACTCTGATTTTTTTCAATGTCAAAAAGCTCAAGAGAAATGCCAGAAACCAAGAATTCATAATCCTGTGCTCAAGAATTGTGAAGTGTAATGGCAAAGCTGGAACATGATTAAGATAAAAATAGAAGTTACATAAACAACACATTGTGACCTCTTTTTAACTTGATTAGAGTTTACTAGGATATTATGCCTCGCTAAACAGTCTGCTGAGCCAAAAAGAAAATGACTGAAGCATAAAATGTGCGGTTCAGAACATGACTACAGAGTGACGTCATTCCGAGCTTTCAGGGCTGCGCACCCCAATACAACCACAGATTCTTGCTAAACATTTTTTTCCCAAAAAAGGTGTTGAATATTTTATGATGTTCAGAGGTGCTGAGAATTTCATGGGCAGGTAGCTATTGAGCAAAAACAACAACAACACATGAACAACAGTTAGCACATATGAAAGAGATCTCTGGATGTCCAAGTTTCTTTGAAATGAACCATATTAGTGCAGGAAGCGTTTCCATTTCATTGTACTCATTGTCTAACCAGAAGGATCAGATCAAATGTTTCTTTATTGGCCCCGGTTTGATCTGCAACACCATCGTAATTCCCTGAAAGCTTTGCTAAAGATTGCCAGGAGGCATCACCTTACCTGTGATCTAGAGAAGCACATTCAACGCCATAAATTTATGGAAGATTCTAAAGGAATATGTATAATTCTCCCCTAACAGTTGCTCATGGGAGCCGAGCAAGGACTCACATAAATATTTGCTTTTCAGTTATTCTTTCAAACATGTGTGTATCAGAGATTTAAAAAAAGAAAAAGAAAAAATGCAGCCATGGAAGTGCTACCACCCTCAAGAGGACAACCCTATGGCATACACTCCTTGCTGCATATATTTTGACATGGTTTGTCTGGTACGGGAAAGGTACCATTGAAGGAGATTTTGGGGGCCTATGGATATTTGTAATTAAAATGAGCATCCTTTGAAAGCTAAAGTTTAAGAACCACTGATGATACGGAATTCAATACCAGCTGTGTTGCAAGTAGGGTTGGGCACTTTGGCGTCCAAAGCTGCTGTTCGCGCCCGAAGCAGCCAGCACCGCAGCATGTGGGGGGAAGGGGAGGTGCGGGCGCTGGCGCATTGGCTGACACACACATGCAGGCACAGAGCTCCAACTACATGGAGGCGCCTGCGTCTCCTCCCCCCATGCCGTGGTGGTGGCTGCTTCGGCTGTGAATGGCCACTTTGGATGCCGAAGCACCCAACCCTAGTTGCAAGGGTCTGCTTATCTCCTTCTTGTGCTACAAATTGGCTTTGCTGTGAAAAGGAAGAAGAGAAAAGAGTTACCAATTACCATGAACCATCTCACCTGCTTCCCATTGACTGAACACTGAATCCTTTACCTTTAGTTGAACAATTGATTGATTCAGTGTTTCTCTTTTTGTTTCTTCCAGGAAGCATATGTCCCACAATATCTTCACATAAATTCTCTGAGGAGGATTGCTGGTCTCCAGCTCTTCTGGAATTGTAACTAACCTATAGGCTGTGGAGATCAGTCTCCCTGGAGGAAAGGGCAGCTTTAGAAGGCACGCTGCATGGTATACAATAGCCAGCACAACCCCGCTGACAACAAGCTCGACTCCCCAAATCTTCAGAAATTTAGAGAGAGAGGAACTGGCTGAAGGCTATTTTATAAGCTGAATGAAGAATATAAATATATATGTAGAAGGGGAAACAGAAGAGATTTGGATGACCTCTGACAAATCTATTAATACATGTGCTTCAGATAAGCCTTTGTGAAATGTTTTTGAATCCATCAAGAGATTAATGCTAAATTTATGCCTTGTACCAATTATTAATAGTGATAAACTCCCTACTCAAACCGGAGGTGTATGTGATAATCGTATAGAAGAGAAGCATAATATAAGCAGATGCTGTCTCTATTTTCTGTGATTAAGAGCTACCAATTCATATTCAGAGCATTCTTAATAATTATATTGATGTAAGAGGAAAAGAAAGGGTTTTTTTAATACTTATTATTACTGGCCACATAAGTACATTCTTAGACCTGGACTTCATTCTTCCATGTATTATTTTGCCTATGCCTGAATTTTCATGACCAGTTTTCCAATTTCAGGCCAATTTCTGCTTGAATTTATGTTGGGTACAGGCATCTCAACCCATCAACTGAAATAGTAAAAATATAAGGATGTGCTTAAATTTTAATGGTGTGAACCATTAAAGCCTTTCACACATGCTGGAGTTACTCCTGATTTTCTTGGGTGTCAATCTCTACAAACAATGGAATTGGGCTAGGTAGGGTTCTTCTACACATCTGCCCTCTCTATGAATTCTTACAATTGTGCAGTTAGTTTCTTCTGCATGTGTCTTAAATAATAAGAATTTTCAAAGGAGCTGAAGGAGGCAGTGGGATGGCCATTACTAAAGAAACCATCCTTGGATCTGTGGGAGCCCTCCAACTACTGCCCTGTATCACAACTGCCGTTTCTAGGGAAATTGGTGGAAAAGGTTACCACAAACCAAATATCAATATTCCTGAATGAAGCTTTGGTCTTGGACCCAGACCAGTCAGGCTTCCAGCCTAGATATGGTGTTGAAATAATTGAAACGTCCATCATCAGCTGGACTGAGTCAGGACAGCGCTGTTTGTGTTGCTCCACGGCATTTGACACAACCATGAGCTACTAGCTCACTGCCTCACCAATGCCAAGATTTGGGAACAGCCCTTCAATGGCTGATCTGTTTTTCTCCGTGGTCGTGGACAGAGGGTAGCAATTGGAGAGAACCAATCATACCACTGTACAGAAACATTCCTGTGTAAATACCATGGCACTATAACTTCAAAGTATGAATCACATCCTGTAGTTGTGGTTGTCTGCTTCCATAATATACAAGATGCTACCGTTCTTTTATAATAGCAACCTAAGAATTATACATTATTCCCCCCCCCAACAACACGAATCAAACATGTGGAATGAAGTAATGAATCTGTTCCCCTTAATCTGGTCCCTCATAGCTCTGCATCAAGTCATATCATATCATATCATAAAGTCATATCAAAAGTGAATTTTGATCAGTTTTCTACAGCAGGAGTATTTGATTCAAAAGTAATGATAATCAATGATCCTTCAGCACCAAGTGAATTAAATACTTGGGAAGTGATCTCAAAGGCAGGGAAGACAGATGTATTGCAACATCTGTTTCTGCTATACAAAACAGCCTCTTTCCAACCTGTACAACATCAGGTCATGAGATGTGTAATTAAATTCTTAATTGTTATAAAAGGTTTTGTGACTTGAATTTCCTGGATGGTTTGAAGTTGCACTCTTAAAGATTTAAAAATGATGAATGGTGACTAGACAGGTTTATTCCTTAAATATTATATTCATAGATGCAAATAATTGCATTTTATGTATGCCTGTATTATCAAGAACCATATTATCAAGTCCATACTATTAAGTACCTGGATGGTAGGTTTCAGAAAGTAGTGATACAGGAATGATTTTCAGACCCTTGGCCTTTGGCCAAGGATCCCACAAAGTGTCATATTTTTTCCTTTGCCATTTAATGTCTACATGAAACCACTGGGTAAAATCATCAGGAGAGGTGGGTGGGTTGTCACCAATACTTGGATGAAACTCAACTCTATCTTGCACTTCCAAATGATCCCAGGGAGGCTGTAGAAACCCTGAAGCAGTGCCTGGTAGCAATTTTATATGCAGGGTAATAAACTAAAGTGTAATTCTCACAATATGGAAATGCAATTGGTGGGTGGAAGATCTGCCCAGGATCGAAGGTATCACTCATTCTGTATGGGGTTGTACTACCTTTGAAGGAACGGGTCCATAGTTTGAGTTGCTTGATCCCAGGTGACAGCTGTGGACAGAGTACATTTTACTAGCTTTAAATGGTTACCCAGTTGCAGCCTTTCCTGTAAAGAAAAGAACTAACCACCATGGTACCTTGGTTATATCTAGATCAGTGTGCTCTAAAAAAGTGTTCAGAGTGGATTGCAAGGACCATATCCAGTCTTGGCCAACCTACACTGGTTTCCATTTTGCTTCCAGGGCCAATTCAACATTCTGCTTTTGACCTTAAAGCCCTATATAGTTCGGGACTAACATATCTGAAGGACCTGGCTGACCATCATGGTCATCTTCAAAGGCTCTGGCATTTAAAACAGTATGAAAAGCCATAAAATAACAACTCTGCTTTGGGGGCTCCTGTCTTTTGAGATTAGTGGATGATAACTTGGGAGAAGGCCTTCTTTGTCACGGCACCAAAGCTCTACAACTCTCTCCGGATTCATCTGTCCTCTTTGGTTGTCTTCTACCAGCAGGTGAAGACTTGGTTTTTATTACTTTGGCATCCTGTCAATGATCCCGCCTTCCTAGTCAATATTTTAATGTTTTGTATGTATTTTGGCTCTTGTTAACTCTTTTAAAAGTTATTTTATATTTGGAAGGGGGTGATTTTAATGATTTTATTATGTAATTTTATTATGTATGTTTTAAATTATTAGCCATATTGGCAGTCCTTGTAAGGGCAGAAAAGCACGATGTAAATTTTGTAAATAAAATATAATAATATGAGAACTAGTAATGCATTATTAACACTGAACAATCTCAAGCTAATAAAACAAGAACTAGAAAAATGGACTTTTGCTAAAATGGAGATATTGTTTATATAAGGTATAGCCTGTTTCCTACAGATTTATTCTGGATAGCCTTTTCAGATAGCTCAAATTCAGCCCCAATCTATATATGGCTGAAGAATAGCTGGAAAATACCAATAAGGATTTTTTTGGAATATTTTTTCATTTCAAATTTAGCTAGATCTCAGAATGCCCCTTCGGTAAAGGTAAAGGTATCCCCTGTGCAAGCACTGGGTCATGTCTGACCCTTGGGGTGACGCTCTCTAGTGTTTTCATGGCAGACTCAATATGGGGTGGTTTGCCAGTGCCTTCCCCAGTCATTACTGTTTACCCCCCAGCAAGCTGGGTACTCATTTTACCGACCTCCGAAAGATGGAAGGCTGCTGGGATTGAACTCCCAGCCTCATGGGCAGAGCTTTCAGACTGTGTGTCTGCTGCTTTTCCACACTGCGCCACAAGAGGCTCTACCCCTTCTGTAGACATTTTTAAATACCCACAAAACTCACCATAAAGCACCAACCTTTGTAGTATTTGAGTCAACTGCTCAAAGGTTTGTCTTATGAATGCTTGGAAAGATTTACTGAAATAACCTTGGAATTCTTGGGAAAAATTAGTGGCATGTTTCTTTGGCTACCCCCCAAACCATAACTGACATACTTAATACCAAAACAATGTATGTGGGCGGGATCATCCTATCAACATATATCTTTTTAAACAATTCAGATATCTTGTTACTTTCCACCTCAGCAGATGCTTTCAATCAGAGAAGTTATCTTCATGAGGAAAAATAGTACAATGCAGTGTTATGTGTATATAAATTCCTGAATTAATATGATGAATACAATTGTGACTTTATAGTTAAATCTTGGATTATTTAATTTATTATATGTATTTATTTTTGTATTTATATACTGACCTCCCCTGAGGCTCAGGGTGGTTTTGAATGAAAGCTTTTTCTTCATATGTACTTTTCATTGTTGTGCTCTTATGCTTTGTGCAAATTTTGAAGTTGTCTCCTCATGACATCTATCGTCACCCCTCCACTAGTATCCTGTTCTTTCCCCTAATTGTTTTTGACAAAATGTTTTGGGTGCTGTCAACATGTAATTGACACACACAGAAATTTTGCAGCTGAAACAGATGTGAAAAATCCATATATCTCTGGCTGAATTTTCCAGCTATGTCTACAAAAGTAAATATTTCAGTATAGATTTCTGCATTTGTTTGGGGGGGGGGAGGAGCAAGGACATTTGCAGATCATGTTATGAGCTGGACAGTTGTAGGTAATGCTTTCTGTTCTATCACAAGCAACCTTCATTACATATCTATTGCACAATTACACAGGCTGCCATACTTGGATAAGGTTCATAGAATTGTATGTTCACTCACAACAGTACAGTAAGGACAAAACTGTGTCCCTTAGTCCTGGTTTAAGGACATAGGCTTAGACCAAATATTGTCTGTGTTCTTCATCAAGTGATGGCCCAGCAATTTGTTTTACTTGTTTGGATCGACAAACTGTTTCAATTAATGAAAAGATAGTTTAAAAGAGATTTAAATGTCAATAGGCAGAAAAATCATATGCAGCATTGGCTTTATGATACTGGAATAAAGTCAGTCAAACTTGACAGATTTTAACATGAAATTGAACAAGTGCTAATATATATATTCCCATACCTTAGGGCAGGGGTAGTCAAACTGCGGCCCTCCAGATGTCCATGAACTACAATTCCCATGAGCCCCCTGCCAGCATTCGCTGGCAGGGGGCTCCTGGGAATTGTAGTCCATGGACATCTGGAGGGCCGCAGTTTGACTACCCCTGCCTTAGGGACTGTTCCCAGCTGGCATGGGTTCATGGGAATTGTAGTCCATGGACATCTGGAAAGCCACAGTTTGGCCACCCCTGCATGACTGATATGTAATGATTCACATCACAGTCTCATTTTAGCAAATGTATCAGACTGGTAGGGGGAAAATCACATTCTTATATATTCCATTTGAGCACATAAAACCATAAGGCGAGGGTTGTTGGGAGGGCCGACAAGCACTGCAAGTAAAGATCTGAAAAGGAATAACAATATGTTCTTTTATAGCAGACAACAGAGTTTTGAAAAGTAGAGAGAAATTCTAAACTATGTCAATGATTGATATTTTGTTCTACAGATTTCAGAAGGAAACTCCTTACTAGCTAGTGGGATGAATTTCTCAGGGACTATACCCTAATCTAAGAGTACCAAATTTTAGTCAGATGGGAGAGGGGAATCCCATTTTATAAAAGAAATTTTCATTTGGAGAGTGACTACAGGAAGGCACAAAAGAGGAGCTATTAATTTTGGCCTCTGTCTCCAGGACCCCTTAGCAGGTGTGAGGATGGTTTCTTTTAAAACAAAAGTGCATGTAAACAAGGAAAGCGAAACACTCTCTCACCTTATGTTATTGGACACAGTTGATATCAACATTTCCCCCAGTCCAGCTGGCTTCTGGAATTTGAACTGGGCTGGAAGAAGAATGCCATAATCAATCAGTTGTGAGGAGAGACACAGGAGAGTGGGTTGGTTCAGCTCTTTTTCATGGCATGCACACAACCATAGCTTCTTTCGTAGAAGAATGTGAAGCGAAATGTAAACAGAAGAAGGTCAATCCAGTTTAGCCTGAAATGCAAAGGTTACCTGACTGCCCCCGCCTATCCCATTCCAAATGTCTCCCTCACAGATGCTTTTAATTAAGTTAAATATGCTGAGAGATCTCAAAATGGTGCTCATCACTAATCTCTTTCTTAAAGAAATATATTCCTTCATTATGAATCTTTTATGTTTCTGTGTTGCCTGTTTTTGTTTGTGTGGCCTTTCATCAGAGAGCAAAGCACTTGCCTCGATCACTGTCCAGTCTGCAACTGTTTTCTTTCCAGAGGGTACGAGCCAAAATATCTGTTTCACTGTCTAGTAAGTACAGCAACAGAGCAGAAAATGAAGGAGCAAACAACCAGGACCCACTGATGTTGTAGAAACAAGAAAGTCTTCCCCAAACCTCTATGACAGTACAATTATTGGCAGAAAATGGAAATCTTGTACACAAACAATGCCTATTATAGGGCATTCTGTTTTTTATTGTCATTAGTTAACATTACATACCCCTAATATGTCACTGAGATCACCATAGTAATTATACACAATACTAGCCATTAATGTTTCTTGGGGAAGGGCAAATGGGACTTACCCCGGGCGCGTTTGCCGTCGCGGGGAAGCCCTCGCCGAAGAGAAAGGCAGGGCAGGGACTACGCGTCCCAGCGAGCCCTGGGGCGGCATCCGGCAGTGCGGCAAAAGGATGGCTGGGGGAGGAGGGGGCCATTTCGGCTCTTCCCAGCCTCCTTTGCCCGCACCATATAGGGAAGCAGCTGAGATGCTTCTGCCTCTTTCCCGCTTCTCTGCTGCCGCGATTGCCCACCCGCCCTCCCTATTTTGCGTGGGGTTAAACAAGTACAAGGGAGTTTTTTCTCTGGCATTGTGCCAGTTGTTTTGATGTTAAGATAAATAGAAAAATGTTAAAAATGTACATATAATTATATGCTTATGTTTGGTATATTGTTAAAAATCTTCATTGTCACAACTGGCGGGTTTGGGGCATGGGGGAGGAACCATTGGCAAGCAATCCCAGCCTGCGTGCTGGCATGCTTTTGTGGGGGGCCTCCGTAAGCGGCTGTGGGTAAGCGGTGCCGGGAGGCCATCACTCATGGAGGATGAGCTGGGACGGCAGATCTGCATTTCCGGGTGGCCCAGAACCCGGCAGGGGTTCACGCCTCAACGGGTTCCCAAGAGGTGGTCACCTCCCCATTCTATCCATCAGGGCATTGGGGGCACGGGGAGCCCGGTGGGGTGTTGGAGGGCCTCGTGCATACCTAATGAAGTAGTGTGTGGCTGCCTTGTGGCCAGGGGACCACAAGAGGGCTGGTTCCGTTCTCCCCCATGCTGGTCAACGCTCTATCGTTAATAAAAGTTATGGCCTGTTTAATGCCATTAAGTGTCTGTTGGTTTCTTTGGCAAAAAGTATTCCCCTGCACGGCAAGAGAAGGATTGACAGACTCAGTCACCTGACAGTTAAGCTTGTGGTCTGTTTGCAGGTAGTTTCCAATATCATTGAATGATTGACAGATTGATTCAGATTCAAATACTTTGGTATGTTCAATTGTAATGAAAATCAATTCCATTTGTTAATGGGTGGAGGGGGAAACATCAGCTATGATGTATGCCCTTTATGTCTGCTTGATTAACTGAAAATAGGCAGGCAGACTGTTCCTATCAAGAATATTCTGTATAGCTGAATGACCTGCTAGTGACCTTGTATCCATATAGTCACAAAGGTGTGTTGCAGTATTTGCATTCAGTGGCAACATGATCCACACAGGTCCAAAAGACAAAATGCACAAAGACTTTAGGTGATTTAAAGGAGGTGTTCCTGGTGGCAGAAATGCAAACAAGACGACATAGTTGCACCATTTAAAGGATGCATTTGAACTTTTCAGGTGTAAACAGGAACCAAAAGGCAAGCGATCTGCAATCAACTGCAAGACAGGAGGGCATTCTGTAGTGCACAAAGAATATAAACACACTGATAATTTTGCATAAACTAATCACAGCTTATTTACATAGACATGAGGTAAGGTACATCAAAGGTGAGGGTGTGGATCCTAAATACACCTCCAGCAGACCACAGCCCCACAGGGAGGGAGACCCATCAGCAAGCCCACTCACTGGGACTGAGTAATCCACTGGTCAAGCTCCCGCTAACCATCAGGTCTGCTGTTTCCTGGGAAGGTAAGCATAGGTAAGCCCCATGGGCATCAACCTCTATTGGAGCTCAACTCACCACCCTGCAATGTGATACAGGCAACTCCCCAGCCAGGAGCTTAAATCACACTTGCAGCTTCTTAAGGAAGCTCCCACTAATGGGCAGCAACCTGTCCCACAGGCCCAGGTTGTGTCCCACTAAGGATCCACCCCCCCCCCACAAACCTCCAACTGTGACATATAACGTCAAGACATAATACACCAGACCAACAAAGTATATGAATTAGAGAGGGAGGGAAGCAGCCAGCAGTCTGAGCAGTGAGCAGCAAAGGAGGCTGTGTACGTATGCTGGCCTCTCTTTAAGCCCACCGCTCAGTGAAACCCCACCCCAATCTCATGGGGCCCTTTATAAGAAGGTCTTTCTGAACAATGAGAGTCTTGCCACAGTACCAAAGCAATGAAGAAAAAGACTGCCTAAAGTTTTATAGAGTGTGACCTTTTCTATTAAAAAGCTCTGGGGGTTAAATGCCTTCACTGTAAATTGACAAGTCTCTGTAGGCCAGCTCCAAGGTTACAAAAGCTACAACATGTTCATTCAGTGACTACCTCTATGAGCATGTTGAGTGCTGCACCGGTTGTGAAAATTTCTGCAAAGCAAACCTAGCAATGATTTAGCAGGGGAAATTCAAAACAAAACAAGGTGAAAGAGAAGAAATAATTTCAAAATAAAATAAAAGCACATTAATAAATTCATAATGTAACAGGGGTAGTCAAACTGCAGCCCTCCAGATGTCCATGGACTGCAATTCCCATGAGCAAATGCTGGCAGGGGCTCATGGGAATTGTAGTCCATGGACATCTGGAGGTCCACGGTTTGACTACCCCTGAGGGCTTGGAGCAAATTCTCCACTATCTTATTATATTTGTCTTTCCTATGCACGCACCTCAGTGTCTGCTTATCCAAAATAAAACTGAGCCCTGTTTTATTTTAATCCTGGTCTTACCCTCCTATAATTTGACAGATGACATCATTTAGACATATGGGGTTTTAATGAACTATTGAAGGCGAATCAATGTGTAAATGTGAACAAAATAACCTGTCAAATTATTCTAAATATAATGCTTTTTACAAGACTTGCTTCGCTGATACAGGCATGCTTTATGAATGACCCATACTTTGGTATGTTAGTTCCCCCCCCCAAAAAACTCCAATTAAACCACATTTGCTGTAATTTAATGGAAATCAATGATACACATATGTCAAAAGCAGTACACAGAACTACGCAAATATGCACTAGGTTGATTAACACATCCTTTTAACAAAAAGGAAAAAGATGGGCTAGAAATCTAATAAATATTAATAGATAAAATAAAACCTTTGATGAAAGGATCATAGTTTCAAGGCAAAGCAGAAAGTTATGTGACACCCACTGCATGGACACAGTGTCACACTGGAAAAAGCTCTTTCCCACCAACTGTGTCCACAGGAATAATTCTATCGGGGGGCAAGATCACCTGATTACTTGCTGTGGTTGTACCTATAAATTTAGGATTGTGAGGCAAGTGCCCCTTCTTGCCCCACATAGACACCCATGCCACCCACTCCACCTCTGAAGCTATGGCAGCACGGAGCAATATAGGCAAGCCTTATACATTAATTTCACAAACCTATGGTGGCTTGGTAGTATTCTACCAGTCTGCTCCTCAACGTCTGCTGAGTTTTCCTCTTTCAAAGAAAGAGCCACCTCCATCAGAAGGACACTCCTTAGGCTGGAGGCTCAGAGGTTCAAAGTTTGCTGAGAGGACTAATGGGATATAAGCTGGCATTTCCATGACTTTTAAAAAGTAATTATTTTAAGCCATGTTGTTAACTTGACATTTATGAATATAATTCATAACCACAAATGTTTCGGAAAACATTTGTGTGCTGAAGTGGCTGCCAACATTAAAGCAGTTAAAATACAATATCAACAGATCATGCAACTAATAGCACGGCCATAAATAAAATCAGCCGTTGCCTGCAGCCCACATAGTTCACATTCCTCTTAGTTCTCTCCAAGCAATCAGGGCAATTATGATTGTTTCAGTCCCCAAACAAGGCTGGATTCCAAACGGATATGTGTCAAAATAATCAGTGTAATATACAAAGTATATTACAAGTGCAGCTTGTTGGTAGACCAGAGGCAGTGATAACCTTATGGGGAATGGTGGGGAAAAGATAGATAGATAGATAGATAGATAGATAGATAGATAGATAGATAGATAGATAGATAGATAGATAGAGAGAGAGAGAGAGAGAGAGAGAGAGAGAGAGAGCGAGAGAGAGAGAGAGAGAGAGAGAGACGGACGGACGGACGGACGGACGGACGGACGGACGGACGGACGGACAGACAGACAGACAGACATTCACTGTAAGGCTTGTGTTCAAAATGACTGTACAAAGAAGTTGTTGTTTTGTTATTGAAGCCTTCTGGCACACACTTCTTTGTGAGAGACCAGATATGTAACATAGTGTCAGAAGTAAAACATGTTAAAAAGAGGGATTAATAGAATGGCATTCAGCACCAGTCAAGAATCTTGAATGGAGTAGGAGGTGTGCATCTGGTTCGGGTAAACTCAGGGGGAAAAAAACGAATCAATGCTAATTTGAGTTTTTTCCTGGGTTTTCACTTGAACTGAGAGTCTCTGGCATGATTCATGTCCCAAATTGCAAACACCAATTTTTATTAGGGATTCCTGAATCAATTTGACTCCATTATAACCTATGGAGACATTAAAGTCTATGGGAAATCTAGCCTGTATAATAAGTGTTCTGGTGGAGATGAGGTTTGAGGTAGAGATACAAATATTTCAGCATAGATTGGACCAAGGGGTCCAATTCTATGGGCACCTAGAGAGGATGCCCCTGTCATCCACTGTTTTCTAGTGTGGGAAGAAATGGCAAGGCATACAAGTAAACCAGAATGTCCCAGAAAATCTCTGCAGTGAAATTTTACAGACGGGCATTTTGTAGGGCCAGCCAGGGAGTATCACCAGTATCGCCAGCGTGATACTGACCAGCAGAACTAGTATGATCATTTTTAAAACACTATTTTTCTTCTTCTTCTGGACCTTGACAGGAAAATGACAGCTCAAAAAATTGCACATGTATGAGACAAAGAGTTTTTATTGGGTGTCTTTATAGAAATTGTTTATAGTGCCACTCACATCAAAGTGACATGCACCTAAGCCCACGGATTGCACAGCACTTGAAGGCTGGAACTCTGCTTAGGACAGCACTGTTCACCAGGAGTTGCTACAATTCATTCATTTGTTTTAAAACAGATAATTTGATTGGATAACACATGGTTAACAGATGGAATTGCATTCTTTTCTGAGTTTTTATTCCCAGCATTGATTTGTGGTTTTGGATTTGTTTGTTTACTTAAGATATAACTGCTTTACCAGGCTGCCTTTTGTGAATTGTCAATGCTCTTCAACTATCCCTTCAAACTTCTCTCATCCTTTCATTTCAGCTTAATTAATTACTTCCTCTTCTCTGCCAGCTGGCTATCTGGGCCTTCATGAATAAATGGTTCATTATCGACTCTTGTTCAGGAGGAGTAAATGACTTCTTTTGCTTCTGTAGAAAGCCAAATTACCAATTTTAAGTATGGCTTTGTAATCATCTTTATTTTGATAATAAAATAACACTATATATGATTATTTGAACTTGCCACAAAATAAAACAATCATAATTAACATGTTCATAAATGATTCAAAGGAACTATGAGTAATAAATTAGGCTAAAATAAAATAATAAAATGCATGGATAGCATAACTATTTCTGAAGATTTATTTGTGAGGAGTAGTACTTAATGGAAAGGTCAACTTCATAATGACCTTTTTATACATATAAAACTGCTTCTAAGTATCACAATACCTTGACATCACCAACTAAAAATAGTGTGCTGACTTCTGATCATTTCACTCATTCACAAAGAATGAAAACTAGAAACCAGGTGTTCACTGATTATAGTCTCATCCAAAATCCCAGAAAATTTATTTGCAGGCAACAAGACTTTTGTCATCTTGAAACTACTGCCACTAGTTGTAACACAATTGTTCCAGGAAGCCAGTAAAGACTTACAAGTGCACCACTACACAGCCTCCAGAACAGATATTAAATCAGCCAGATAATTTCTCTAGAACACTGAGTAACAGAAAAAATATAGAGCCCAACCAAACATTCAAATGTGCGATGGCACCATCCATTGGTAGGAGGTGCTTATATAACCATTACAATAACTCTACTTAGAAATAAAATGGCACTGCGGTATTCTCCATACTGAATATATCTGTTTCTTGACTCATCTTTTCATCTCACCATATCCCAGCTGGATAACAGCATATTTAAAATAAATGTGAAAGATTAACATTAGTATGTGAACTATTGTAATATACAGGCATTTCCTGATCCATTTTCCTAAGTTGTTGGCATTCATTTGCTGTATTTGAATGTGTTCCATTGAGGCAATACTTCTTTTGTGGGTTTATGGCATATTTATATGCTTATAAATTATATTCTTTTTGATAGTGACTTCTCCCCAATAAACCTTATTATTGTTGGTTCAGTGTCAGTATGTCAAAAGGCAGTGGGAGTTTTGCAGTCATTGATCATTTAGATATCTCATATAATTCTTTACTGATATAATGCCAGCCTGAAGTGTTTCCTGGAGATCCTGGAGATCCAACAGGGCCAAATTTTGCTAAATCTTGCTAAATCTCGTAAATTTTGCTAAATCTACTGAGAAAGGAAGATGCGGGTTAGAAGAATAAGTCACTGGGAATACTTGTTAATTCTATTCTACAGAAACCCTGGATCAAGCTATCTTGTTGCCCCTTGTTGACATGCCATGCTGAAATTCTCACTAGACTTGTTTGTTTTTTATTAATTATAATAATTACAACTATGGAATGTTTAATAACAATAGCAGTTGTTAGGAAAATGAAACAAATTTGCCAATAACAGGTCAAAAATTCCATTTAATTGTGTTTGGTTTCTTTTATTATTGCACTCTCTCCTCTCTTGGTTTTACTTCTATAAGGCAGCCAGAATCTTCCTAATAAAAAGCATAGAGATAAAGTACAGAGGTCATTATGGGAAGGGGAGAGAATGGTTAGTGGCTTTGTTAACTGCAACCTGTACAAGTAAGAAAATCCAATCTTGAAGGATATAGGGTACAGTGTGGAACTTTCCTCTCTCCTCCCAATCCCTTACCTGCAGTGATAAATTTCCCTTTGCAACCTGCACTCCCCTAATTGCCTGCTGTTGCCCAAACTTTATCCCCTGTCCAAGCAGATTACTATAGGGTCCTCCTGTTTTTGCCTGCCTGCCTAGGTGCCTTACCCTCCTTGAGTCACCAAATTCCCTTGTCTTAAGTCTGCCTCTTCCTTGTTCTTCAAGGAAGTGGCTGCAATACTGTCTGTGTTATTGTATGGAATCCCCTATCAATTTCCCCATGAACTTTAATGTTAAACATGAGTGTCCTTCATTGCCTCACAGTAGAGGGGCTTCTGACTGCTTGGAATTTGGCAATGTGGATGTCCTCGGGGCCTACTACAGTTTTGCTGGTTTGTTCTATAAAACCCTGAAGGTACAGATGTGAGAAGTTGGATATCTTCCATTGAAACCAATTAGAAATAATAACAAAATAGAAGTATGAGAATGAAATAACAATAATAAAATAAAACAATAATGAAACTAATTCATATGAAACAATCCAATAAGAAATGAAACAAATTATTATACATAAATCTATCACTCGCTAATATGTGTAGTAAAATCTTATAAATAAGCTTTTGTTAATCATTGACATAAATAAATTAGTTATCATGTAGAGGGTTATATTGTTTGACTTGAGTATATGCATTAAATATACTGACCACAAAGATGTGAGCCTGACTCTTAAAGAAGGAGTGGGATCCCAACAAAACAGGCTGGAGTACCTCCTTCCAAATGACCCATATTCCCAGTGGACAGGTGTTACATGCAGTCCTTGTTCTTCCAGTTCATGGTAGTTAACTGTTCAATTAAAACATTAAATATTCAGTCAGTCAGTAGTCAGTCAGTCAGTCAGTAACCTTTTATTGGCATAAAATGTATAAGACATATAAAAATAGGGTTTAAAATTTCAACAAAATAATAAAATGAGGTTACATAACCAAACAGATCTTAAAATGATTAAATAAACTATAAAGATAAAATACAAGGTAGGGCAGCATATTATAAAAGCATCTTAGTTAAAACTCTGGCAACTAAAATGGTTACCTCTGGGTCTTTGTCAGAGAGCAGAAATTGCAAGGTTTACTTACAGAAGGCTTGTTTCCCAGAAAAGCAACAAAGCTGTCATCCCGACACTGCTCATATAAGGGGCAATCTAACAAAATGTGTGAGACAGAGTCAGGGCAACCAGAACCACACGGACAGAGTCTTGCATGGTATGGGATATGGTGGAATCTTCCCTCTAAGACCCTTGAGGGGAAAGCATTCATTCGTGCTATTAGCATACATTTTGTTGGAGGGAAGGCCTCTTGAAGGTATCCAGGATGTTTCTTCACCTCACCAAATGTTTTTATTATTGTTGTTATCATTCACAAAAGTAAAATACATTTGGCTGGCAGAAGTAAATAAATAACCCCAATGGCAGTAGGGAAAATGCTAGTGAAACCGTAGATGTAGCAGGTTACAGACAAAGAGATTATTCACATTTCTTGGCCCTGTAGGAACAAGACCAAAGTTTTCAAAAGCATCAGATATTGTGACAAAGCACTGCCCATAAGCATTTGCAAAAGACTGCATTAATCACATTATTTCATGCTGCCAAGTCTAAATGCTGCTGGATTTTCAGCTCTCCCTACTACAGTTGTATTTCAACAAGTACTTATTAACATAGTGGCCATAACTAATGCGCTGGAAGGCAAGATCTTTGCACTTGTGAACAGCTAGCTAATCTGACAGTTCAACAGTGTGATATTATTAATGCTTCACTGACATCATGGGAGTAGTCTTGAGAACATGAAGGATGCTGATGCATTTGGCAACCCTTTCTGGGAAAGTGCCTGATAAGCCTTTCATTAGATCACAATTTGAGAATTTAATTTTGAATTACAATGGCTGTGAAACATGGTTGAGATCCGTAGCTTGTTCCATGGAAGTGCAACCATACTGTGAATGTGCAACCAATTTATCTTGGAACTTATTTCTCAATACCTCTACAAGAGTAAAACAGCCCAATTTAGTCTACTCTCCATTTTGCCTTTGTATTCAGATGTTGTTCTTTTGAGCAACCCTGTAAAACTATCCAAATGTCTTGCTCCTGAAAACAGGGGCAATTAATACTATACTCAATTATATTGCCTTTCTCAGAATTTATAATATACAAATATGTATATACACACACCTAAAATCAATACAACTGATATTCCAGCACAGTTTTATTTGCAAAAGTCACCACTGCAGTGGCATAATTCATGGTTTTGGTACTTCATTGAAATTATTGTTTTATGTGATTCTAGTGCTAACAAGTCTAAATTCTTAGGATCAGTCTGATATGACAATGGTATATTGACACCAACTTAGAGTTATCATTTATGCTTTTAATACTGGTGTTGTAAAGCAGAGTAAATGAAAGAAAGAGGAAGATCTATTTTTTGAAGACTCAGCTCCAATCCTCTTTGTTAGATTGGACTTGACAATTCCTCATTAGCACCAGAGACATAGATAGATGAGAAAACCATGAAGGAGAGTGGCATATTGATTGGGACCCCATGGTTGTCCCTAGGTCCCCCAGGGGTCCAAGAGCAGAGCCTCAAGAGCAGAAAAGCAAAAGGACAGTTCAGACTGTGGAGCTCACACCTAACTACTCTCTTTACTGATCATGAGGTATCTGGAGACCTAGATCCTCCATAAGGATTTGTATGATGTCGGACAGCCCCAGCTGGGAACCTGAAAGCTTTAGGCTACTCCTGCTTCAGGCACAGACTTTAAAAAATAGCCTCGGTTCAAGTCTGGTTTTTGTGAGATCAGCAGCTTGGATAGTGCTTGATAAACCTGCCATGATTTGACTCCTGCCTGCTCTGAGTATAAGCAGAATGTCCTATTCGTTTTCATTGCATTTTTTCATTTTTCCCCGTCATGTGCCACTTTGGGTGTTCATTTGGAGAAAAAAAAGTATAAATGAGTAAATCAAATACAATCAAAATACTTTCTAGACGCACTGGCTGACTCATTCAAAGACATGAGGCTGAGAGCTCTTCAATTCACACTTCTGGCTATGGCTAAGCTTTAGGTAGTTCAAACAGGAAAGGAATGACCAATCATCAGCAAAGATATTAAGCAGCTTGTAAAGATAGATTCAAGTGGGTAGCTGTGTTGGTCTGAAGTAGCAAAACAAAAATTGAGTCCAGAGGCACCTTTAAGACCAACAAAGATTTATTCAAGGAATAAGCGTTCGTGTGCAGGCACACTTCCTCAGACAAAATGAAACAAGAATCAAAAGAGTACATATATATATAAAAGGTAAATCATTGGCAAATGAATATCCAAATTATGCCATATTATGCCATGTGATAATTCTTTGCTAAAACAGCTAATCAGGCCTTTTGAGTTCAGTTGCAGTTCACAAAAACATTGGAGAAATAAAACTGTCCATGTTAGTAATTAATAGCAGACACTTTCCCAGTTGTGAAAAGAAATAATTGCCTTGCAGGGTGGGAGGTCCGGGCTCCAATAAATACGCTCACACGTATTGGCATGAAAGGCCACAACTTTATTCAAATCCACCCAGCGAGGGTTGGCATGGCAGAGGATTAGGAACCGGAGCAGTCAGCCGACTGCCTCATTTTCCTGGGCAATGGCTTCCCCTTCCCACCTGTTCCCGTCCGGGAATACAGGTTCCCTAAGCCATTGCCCCTCGCTATCAGGGAAGTGTGCCACCCTGGACACCAGAGGAGGCGCAAACCTCTTCAGCATCCTTCCAGGGCCACTTGGCTCTGTGAAGATCCGTACCAAGCCCAGCCGGGCTTGGCACCCGCTCACATCCCGCCACCTCTTTAAGGAGGCCCCTTTCCAGGGGAGTGGGCCACACAGGGCGTACTCCCCCCAAAACCGGCTCCGTCCTCTGCCAACCCAAAGTTGTGACAAAGGTGCTTTAGCACAGTGCAACCACCGGTGACCAAACCAATACAACAATTTTCCCAGCTGTATTTCTCAACTGCGAGAACAGCCAAACCTAACCGAGTAACCAGGGGAGGGTGGGTGGGGAATCCGTCGCTTCCCCGAGCTGAAGAGGGCCAGAGCAGCACGAGGCGCTCCTTTGCGCCTGCGCTGGCCCTCTCCAGCCAATCCGGGCGCACCACGCCGCCTCTCCAGGCGCGTGCGCGCTCTCCTTCCCCCCCCCCGCGCATTTTTCCCGCCCGCCCCACCCGCCGCGGCAATGGCGGCCGCGGCTCAAGCCGGGCCGCGAATTAAAGGGGCCTACTCGCTTGTCCCATCCGTCTCCACCCAAGCATGGAAGCATCCCTGTAAGTGACAAGCTGTGCTGGCAACTATCTTGTCCTGAGACCAGAGAGTTAGATTCAAAACTACATTACATTACTAACATCACATTACAGACATATTGTCACAAATAAAATAAAATAAAAAGAAGAGGGGATTGTAAGGAATGTGAATATAAGAGTTGAATGAGGTTAGCATGCATAGTGAGATAAAAAAGATATATCCTTGTTGAGTCCAGGGTATGCCATTGTTTTAAATGTTGTAATAACATGCATTTTTGCAATCTCCCTTTCTAGTCTGTTCTTGAAGTTCCTTTGCAATAAAACAGCTATTCTGAGGTCCTTTATTGAATGTCCTGGAAGGGTTAAGTGTTCCCCTACAGGTTTTTCAGTCTTGTTATTTTTGATGTCAGACTTATATCCATTAATTATTTGGTGGAGAGTTTGACCTATTTGCCCTACGTAAAGAACAGAAAACTCAACAATGGCCACAGGATTGGAAAAGGTCAGTTTACATTCCAGTCCCAAAGAAGGGCAATTCCAAAGAATGTTCAAACTACCACACCATTGCACTCATTTCTCATGCTAGCAAAGTTATGCTCAAAATCCTACGAGCTAGGCTCCAGCAATATGTGGTCTGAGAACTTCCAGAAGTACAGGCAGGATTTCAAAGAGGCTGAGGAACTAGAGATCAAATTGCCAACATATGCTGGATCATGGAGAAAGCTAGGGAGTTCCAGAAGAACATCTACTTCTGCTTCATTGACTATGCTAAAACCTTTGATTGTGTGGAGCATAACAAATTGTGGCAAGTTCTTAAAGAGATGGGAATACCAGAGCATCTTATTTGTCTATTGAGAAACTTATATGCAGGTCAAGAAGCAACAGTGAGAACTGAACATGGAATCACTGATTGGTTCAAAATTGAGAAAGGAGTTCGGCAAGGCTGTATACTGTCGCCTTGCCTATTTAACTTGTATGCGGAGCACATCATGAGAAAGACGGGATTAGAGGAGTCACAAATTGGGATCAAGATTGCAGGGAGGGATATCAACAACCTCAGATATGCAGACGATACCACTCTCATGGCAGAAAGTGAAGAGGAACTAAAGAGCCTGTTGATGCAGGTGAAGGAAGACAGTGCAAAAGTTGGCTTGAAACTCAACATCAAGAAAACAAACATGGCATCCGGCCGTCTCAATTCCTGGCAAATAGATGGGGAAGAAATGGAGATAGTGACAGATTTTACTTTCCTGGGCTCCAAGATCACTGTGGATGGGGACTGCAGCAAAGAAATTAAAAGACGCTTGCTCCTGGGAAGGAAAGCTATGGCAAATCTAGACAGCATCCTAAAAAGCAGAGACATCACCCTGCCAACAAAAATGTGTTTAGTCAAGGCTATTGTCTTCCCAGTTGCAATGTATGGCTGCGAAAGTTGGACCATAAGGAAGGCCGAGCATCAAAGAATTGGACTGCAAGGTGAACAAACTGGTCAGTCCTAGAGGAGATCAGCCCTGACCTCCTTAGAAGGCTATATCTTGAAGATGAAACTCAAATACTTTGGCCACCTCATGAGAAGGAAGGACTCCCTGGAGAAGAGCCTAATGCTGGGAGTGATCGAGGGCAAAAGAAGAAGGGGGCGACAGAGAATCAGGTGGCTGGATGGAGTCACTGAAGCAGTAGGTGTAAACTTAAATGGACTCCGGGGAATAGTAGAGGACAGGAAGGTCTGGAGAATCATTGTCCATGGGGTCATGATGGGTCGGACACGACTTCGCACCTAACAACAAGAGAACAGAGGAGCATGGTTGGAATTTAATGACATATACATTGTTAGAAATTGAGCATTTGAATAAGCCTTTGATGATGTAGATGATGTTGTTAGGTCCAGTGATTGTGTTATTGAAATACATGTGGCAGCAAAGTTGGCACCTGGGTTTGTTGCAAGCTCTAGTACCAGTTTCCATGTTCAAATTAGATGTTTCATTGTTGTGAGGGAGTTGTTTGAGACGGGGGGGGGAGGTTGTCTGTGCACAAGAAAAGGTTTGCATGCTTCCCGCCAGTACTTGGGGAAGAGAACTGTCATAATCTAGTAGAGGTTGTAAGGCACTGATGATGCGCTGAACTGTTTTGAGTTGAGAGCTATATGTAACCACTAGTTGGGTCTGTCTTCCAACAGGCTTTCTCTTGGTATCTTCTGGCTTTGTTAATCTGGTCTTGGCCACATTGGGTGGGTACTTTAGTTCCAAGAAAGTATTTTGTTGATCCTTCTGGTGGGAATCTCTGTCTGTAGGATTGCAGCAGATGCAGTTGTAATGTAAAGTCTGGCTGCTCAAAATGGATTGTATATAGACGATACAAACAAGGAGTCAGGCATACAAGCTTGGCCTCCCACCCAGATGGATCTGCCCCATAGCCAATACCCACCACAGAATGTGGGGTGGTACCTTGCTGCTCCCACCATCGCTCACACCTGCAGCCAGGATGATAATACATGATGTAGCCCGTGCAACCAAGTATCCATCCCCCAGTCAGACAAATGAATGCTATTCTTGCGGAAGAGGGCCCACAGCTGTTGGGAATTGCCCATATGCTGTATCCCGCTTCCATCCCTGCCATGCAGAAACCTGGCAACCACCTTATTGGTCCGTTCCCTGGACAGATCCACTGGATCTGGAGAACCCGCACCGCACCAGGAGTGTCACAAACTCAAAGTGTAAAATGGGGCTACAACTTGAAATTAAAATGAGGTAAGACCATTTTCATAAATGGTTTTATCAGAAGCAACAATGCACTGCATTTTGGGGAGAAGATTCATAACCCTTTTTTCTCTACTATTCTAAAGTGATATTTCTTCGATATTCACCAAGTATGAAGTATGTTTTGTTCAGATAAGCCTTGATATGGTTGGGATATACAAGATCTCTACTGTGCATGATTGAAAAGGATAAGAAGAATATCCTACAAGGTACATTAGAGGAGATGTGTAGTTAACATGGCTAGAATAGGAACTTCCTGATTTTTCCAAATAATTTCCTCCAGTGTCCTGATTGGGTCATTTGGAGACTTCCTGCTCCTCCCTGCTTGCCTCTCAAACAGACACAACAGAGTGAATGAACACAGCAGAAGAGTTAAACAGAACTCTTTCTCATCTCTTTCATTACAAAGTTTGTTTTTCTTAACAATAAAACTATTCTGTTCTTTTAAGCATCCTGGTGCTTTGCTTTTGCAAATTTCAACTCTGCCAACAGAAATAATATTCCTTTCCCTCATGCCCTGCCCTGCCATGCCTCATCCTCAAGCATGTTTTCTTGTTTCTTTTTACCTGCAAAACATTTACTATCTTGGTATATGGCATATTTGAAAACTGAATGCCAAAATGTTCTTGTATCGCTTGAAGGTTAATAGCATTAGTCTGCCCCTTGACTGTTGGAAGCTGTCAATCTAACTTGAGCTGGCAGATGTGCTTTTACAGCTGGAGCTCTATTGAGAATCTTTATGCTTTGCCCTACTGGGATCAAAATAATGCCTCAAACACTACAGTATTTCACTGAATATGTTTCAGCACTGAATACAGAAGCCTGAGAAGTGGACTTTATGCAAAAGACCCAGGAGTTCTCAGAAGTTCCTCCCAAAAACATCACGAACTTCCACAAAGGAAGAATGAACAATAACTTGAGAGAGAATCATCTCATGAATATGAAAAACTGAATGAGGCAAAGTCCATAATTTGGACATTTTTGCATAGAAAATTTATACATAGTAAATTATTTCCTTGGGCTTTCTGTGAGGAAGCAAATAATTACTGCACTTTGGCTGGCCATGATTCCCAGTGGCAGCCAAAAGCAATTGTTTGCCTCCTCTTCTAAGATTTAATCTCCTTGAGGTTGAAATACAACCAGTGTAATCTTAAGCAAAGTTACAGCCTTCTAAACCCATTTACTTCAGTGGGCACCACATTGTTTAGAGCTGTACCGCATAACTGTAATTTCCTCCACCGAGAAGCCTATGACACAACACACACAGATCTGCTGGTTTGGAATAGGAATGCACAGCTGGGGTTATTTTTGTTGTCACCATGGTCTGTTTGTTGTGTTTTATTTTGCTGCCATCATGGCAGGATCATAGCTATGGGGAGGGGCAGAAAGTGGCAGGGTCGACGCTGAAATTTCCCCTACTCATCTCCCATAGGAGTCCAGAAGCCTGAGGCCATTGGCCTCTCAGTGCCGAGGCTGATAGGGGACAAAACAAACTGGCAGCCTGTCCTGACTGTCTTCAATTCCTGATTGGATGTGAGAGCTGTGGGGCGGGAATTCTCAGACTTGTTGTTGCTGTGCATGGGAGATTCCAGAGGTGCCAGCCCCTGATGCACATCCTTTGCCTGCCTTCCCAGCCCCTACCTGCTTGAAGACTGCACAGTGCACACACACATATTTCTGAATTGTGCTATCCTGGGGATCAGTAACAGGAGTCCCAAGTTGGCCATCTCCAAGCCAGATGCCTTCTGTTCCTCACTGATGCCTTCCTCATTTCCACACTGTTCTAGCTTGGGAAGCAAGCAGTCCAGAAGCCTCCTTGTGATCTTCCTTTGGGTGCTGTTGTCTCATCTCACTTCCCTCATAGTGCTCTGCTCTCTAATCCAGCAGAAAGTACTAATGGCTATATTGCATCTAGGGACTGAACAACAGCGGTATGCTCAAGTGCTAGAAACTGGGGGCAAGAAAAATGCACTACCCAAAGCATTTGTTTGGATGATCACTGTTTGTGTTGAGGAATAAAGTACACTTTTTGTCTGTGTTTCCCTCTGTATCAGCAAAACAAAGCATAGTAAAATGGATAGCAAAGAGTTAATTGAAACCTGATTGGAACCTGATTAGAAGTAGATGAAAACTCTACCCTCTGAATTTGTTTTCTTCCTTGGCCTTCTGACCCTATGCTCCTAGAAGTTGGATTGTAGTTCCTGTGCATACATAGATTTATTGTCTTCCTTTCTCCATGAAATTACAAAAGAAAGAATGGAAGGATTTCACTTCATTCAAAAGCATCTCCCTTGTGTTGAAAAGTGAACCATTCTCTCCATATCTGAAGAAGTGTGCATGCACACAAAAGCTTCTACTCTGAATAAAATATTTTCAGACTAAAAGGGGCTCCTGGACTCAACCTTTGTCCATTTTATGTTTCTTTGACCCAGCTTGTTCTGCCACATGGCTCTGTATTGAAGGATGCAGTCTTTGGTATGATCCTAAGCATGCCTGCTGGTCAGTTCAGTGGTGCTTACTGCCAAGTTAGTGAGAGGACGGTCGTTGGTCTTAAAGTCTTCTCTGCTGCTTCAGACCAACATGGCTGCAGAACAGATGATGCTCCTACAAGCATGCAGATTTGAAATGCTGCTGGTGGCAGGTTGTACTTAGTGTTTTGCAGAACAAGGGGCAAAAAAAGGGGGGGGTTCTTTTTAGTCAGGAAACACAGAAATCACTTGGTGCATAATGGCTTGCTGGTCCATTTATCAAATACTTTTCTTTAGCTATATAAATATAGTTGGAAAATGTTTAGGTGTCTATGTGGGGGTGGGTAATTTCCACCATTTCTCCCTTTCTTCTATATTCAACCTGTGAAACATTTTTTTTTAAATGTGTAACTCTGGCTTGCATGTTGGTTTATTTGGCAACAGTTACATAACTTCTATATTTTCGTCTCAGAAAATGGTCAGGTTCGTAACTAGAGGTGGTCACCAACAACCATTGGATATCTAGTGCGGGACAGCAGGAGAATAGAAGTAGAAGCATGGCGGTTCTGTACAGACAAATGACAGGCTGCTGGCCACTTTGCTGTACTGTCCCCTCACCCCCAAAATTTGCCCCTTTAACAAAAAAAACGTCTAGCTAGGCCCCTGCATCACTGCTCGTTCTTTGTTCCCTGCATGCCATTTTACATGCCATGTTGATGCCACGTACATGCATCTTACACAAAAACAATGCATTATTTGTTCAAAAAAATGCTGTGAAGACAGACCTGTTCAAAATGTGAAGACTCAAGAGAAGAAATTGAAATGGGAGATATTAAAACCTAACCAGTTGGGTTTCTGTTATTCTTGGATATGGAAGAGCAGACTTTAGAGGAATATATGGATTCAAAGTTCATCTTCACTGAACACAGCAGTACTTGCCTTTTAAAACAATGTACTATCAAGTGGATTGTTTGAAATAATAAGATAGCAATTCATGCTTCGGCGCACACAAGAATGCCTAGAGCTCTTTTCAGCATTTTATTTTAACCTAGGGTTGCCAGCTCCAGATCAGAAAACACTTGGAGATTTTGGGGGGTGGAGCCTGAGGGTGGAGATGGGGGAAGGGAAGGATTTCCAGGGGGCATAATGCGGAAGAGTCCACCTTCCAAAGCAGCCAGAATTTTTGGCATTCCAGATTACGATATTATTAGGAGTCTTGCCGTGTTCCAGTGTTTTATTTCTGAATTTTGCATAAAGTGCCATCTGCACAAACTGTGCTTTTCATGTTTTTGATGTTTTACAATACCGATGTACATGTGCATTGATCAATGGAAATAGAAGAGTTGGGCCCTGCAATAGTGGAAGGCCTGCCTGAACAGCTGGCAAAAGAAGCAGTCCCAGCAAGAGAAGCATCAGGAAGCACGAATGCTTTCCAGCCCCAGCCAGGCTGCTCCTTCGGCCACGAGAAAGAAGAAATGACACAGAGTGTCAGTCACCACCAGTTTCTCCTGAACCAGCAGAGTGCAGAAGAAGAAGAGCTGTTTTTTCGACCCTGCTTTTTACTACCCCAAGGAGTCCTAAAGCAGCTTACATGTGCCTATCCTTTCTCTCCCCACAACAGACATCCTGTGAGGTAGGTGAGGCTTAGAGAGCTCTGAGAGAACTGTAACTGGCCAAAGGTTACCCAGCTGACTGCAAATGGAGGAGTGGAGAATCAAGCCTGGTTCTCCAGAATAGAGGCCATTGCTTTTAATCACTACTCTAGAGGGACGAAGGGGTGCCCATCTGATTGCCCAGCAGCAGCCAGTGTTAATTCCTGGAGTCTTTGCAGTACCAGAAATGAGAAACTTTAAGGAAGGCACAAGAAACTGCACATGGAAGATGTTGAAGTCAGCAGTAAGAAGCAACACCTCAGCTTTGGGGAATGAGTCAGCTAATAAGACAGATAAAAGGAACACACTGAGCAATTTAGTATATCACATGTTTCTGTGAGCTGACCTGCCACCTTTGCTAATGTTCACAGCTAGAGATCTAGGCCTTACACTCTGCACTGGCTTCAAGTCTCTTTTCCTGACCCCTGACTGAGCCTTTATCTCCATGGCTTTGGAATGGTTTGTAGACCTTGGTCTTCCCCCATTGACTTGTTGAGTCATATTTCTGTATTCTGTGTAGAGGAACAGTGCCAGGTATTGCCTTAAATGTTACAAAAAGGATATTGATGTAATAAAGTATGAGATCCTGTGAAGGTTATCTTTGCAGTGTTTGATCAATATACATTAAGTGCATTGATCACCCAGAGTGGGATAAGATGCAAATGGCATGAAGGAACAGAATGCAGCCGTGACCTGTGCACAATTCAATCCAATAACGGAGAGAAATCTCAGAATATAAAAGAAGGGGAGATCTTTCCAGAAGCAAACCAATGATTCATACATTTCTTTCAGCTCAGGCATGGCCTTGGCTGGATTTTTCCCCTTTTACATCTTGAGTGTTCTTTCCCATTTGCTAGATTTGCTGCGGCCAAAACCTTGGTGACTGTTTTCACTGCAGAAATCTGATCAAAGAGCTCTCTGCCCATTTCTTGGCTTGCATGAAATAGGATACCAGCTGTTTATGGTGATGTCACCCCAGTTTGAAATCACCAGATTCAGATTACAAACTTTAATGGTTTTAAGTAATCTGAGGTGAGTATTTCAATGTGCTGTAATCTGTGTCTTGGGTTGTATTCCAACACTAATGCAAGGACCTTTACAGGTGGGATGGAATTCTTTGCCCACCTTTTACCTGCTGACTGGCTTCCTCAAGAAATCCCTTCTCACTTTCCTATGTTTCCCTACGATCTGATATGGGGAGACGGCCTGACTAAAGGACTGTAGAGGTCAATAAATTGATGAGAGAAAAATGAAACACTCTCTTCCACTTGTCTTTTTTCTCCTGAAAATACCATTTAGATTTCAGCATTAAGGAAAAAGATATGTTTTGTTGCATGGTTAACATCTGCCCTAATTTCCAATAGAATAGAGCATGAGATTTCTTTTAGAAAATATACAACATTTTCTTTAGTGTGGAACACAACTGACTTGTAATGTGACCTTTCACAGATTTATTTTTGCTGTCTTCTGGGATGCTTCAATAGCTCATCCTGTCACAGAGAGACATTTGAAACGATTTGAATGGTCAAATCCTTGTGCAGACATCTTAAGCAATGAAAGCGCTGAGTTGCCAAGCCCCTTCGCCAAACCACTCTGTAAGAAAACAGGAGCAGTATTAAACGGTTAGTTAGAAGGGTCACCTCCCTGTGAAAGTTGTTGCTTATCGAATGAAGAAAATGGGGCAGAAAGTGCTACTGTTGATCTTTGAAGGTTAGTGCAAAAGTCTTTGGAGACAACACACAGATAACATCTGAACAATTGTTTGGAGTAGAAACAAACTAAGGTCACTCTTCGAGACAACAAACTGTCTGCTGCATTCTCTGACCCTGAAAGGTTAAAGTTGAGGAATTTCCTGATGTGATTCTGTTTGGTCTAGCGTTTCTTACAAAACTATCAAGGGAATAGTTAGGGAAAATGCAGGGTTTTATTCGGCAGCTGTTAAACTGTTATCTTACCAAAATACTTTCAGGAATGGTGATTCACCAGGACAATGCAAATTGAATGGTATTTTGGGGGGGTTGTTGTTTGCTTGAAGCATAGGAATATTAATTTCATAAGTGTTTGGTTAAAATGTTATTAAATATATATTCTCAGCTTCCAAGCCTACATATATTTACCACCATGAGTGTTAACAAAATGGGAGCCTTAATGCAGTTAACACTCCAACCACAAATCCTAGAGTTGCTGAGTGATTCTTTTAATAGTCCCCGATGCACTTCTCTTTTAAAAGGATGCTGGGAGAGGAAACAGACGTGGCTTTGTGGCTTTATACGTGAATGACAGCAAAATGTTCCTTAGCATGATTTTTTTCATGTCAACACATATCAGACTTTTTGGTGCTGCTTGTGTACTTTTTTGGAGGACAATCATAAGCAATCGTTTCCAACTATGGTGAAAACAACCAGAAATTATAATTCTGTATGCACATTTTTCCCCACTTGTACTGTTTGGCACATTATTAAACCCTTCCTAATGCAGCAGTAAAAGAAGGGTGATCAGCTCAGATGCTACACTCTGGTGGCCTCCAAATAACAAGCATTGCTAGTAATGTGGAATTTATTTACTAATTTATTGTGTGGCAGAGTTTGCACAGGAAGTATATAATAATATAAAATATGTAACCCAGGGGATATAAATAGTTATGCAGGCAGATTGGGCAATCTCTCTAAATACTAATATCTAAGTTTTCAATCCACTCAATTGTACAAGGTGCTCCATCACATCTCCCTGGAAAGCATGATGCTCATGTTCCTGTGATAGATGGCAAATAGTTTGAAAGGCTGCACCACAATCACATTCAGGACCTACCTTGCTGGGGCAAGGATTCAGTGGCTATGCTCTCAGTGGCTATGCTCCTTTCTCCAAAACCGGACCCAGAGGGTGGCAGTGGGGGATGAGTTGTCATGCCCTTGCTCTCCCCCATTTTGTTCAACATCTTTATGCACCCTCTGGCACAGCTGGTACAGAGTTTTGGGCTGGGTTGTCATCAATGTGCAGATGACACCCAGCTCAATCTCCTCATGGAAGGACGGACAGAATCTCTCCCAGATTCATTTGCCAGATGTTTGGAAGCTGTAGCTGGATGGTTAGAGCTGAGTCACCTGAAACTCAACCCTTCCAAGATGGAGGTCCTCTGGGTGGGTAGGAAGAAGGCAGACCAGGAAGTGCATTTACCCATCCTGGCCAGGATGCAACTGACCACTGCACCCAGGCCAGGAAACTGGGGGTGAGTTTGGAGGCACATGTCACTGAAGTAGCCCACCAAGCATTTTTCCACCTTCACAAGGCAAGGCTATTAGCACCCTACCTGTTTCCCAAGCACCTGACCACAGTGATCCATGTGATGGTCACCTCCAGAATTGACTTCTCGAACTCACTCTACATGGGCCTGCCCTTGTCCCTGACCTGGAAATTACAACTGGTGCAGAATGCGGCTGCACAAGTTTCTCACTGAAACATCTTGGAGGGCCCATATTCAGCCCGTGCTGAGACAGCTGCATGGGCTGCCAGTTGTAGCCTGGATCTAGTTCAAAGTTTTGGTTTTAACATTTAAGGCCCTTCACAATCTGGGATCCACATATTTGAGGGACCACCTATTGCCCTATGCCTCCCGCAGGGCCTTGTGCTCTGTGGGCAGTAACTTGTGGGTGATTCTGGGCCCCAGGTTGGCCTCGACCAGGGCCAGGGCTTTTTCAGTCCTGGCCCCAATTTGATGGAATTAGCTCCCAGATGAGCTGAGGGCCCGGCAGGAGCTTTCGGCATTCCGCAGGGCCTGTAAGACAGAGCTCTTCTGCCAAGTCTATGGCTGAGACCAGCCCAGGAAGATCTGATGCCCCCCTAGATGATAGAGCAATGAAGAGTAAGACTGGATACCCCCATTGCTGTGGCCAAGGGGTCAGCGCTCAGGGCTCCCCCTGTGAACAGTTTTAGTTACTGCCATGGGATTGTTTTGTTGCCGCTATAGGAATTCTTAATTGTTGTTTTAATGGGTTAATATTGTATTTTATTGGGGTTTTCGTGTGACCCACTGTGAGCCAGTTTTTGAGAATGGTGGGATATAAATTGTAACATAAATAAATAAATACAATCCCAAAGGGAAGCATCCTTGTAGCATATGCACCCCGAGTTGAACTACATCATTTTTTTGAGAATGTTGTTTTGTGTGGGTATTTTTGCTGGTGATTATTTCTCAAGGTCCTGTCCAAGATAATGTCAAGGTATTTAAGTGTATGGCTGTGTGTAAGTCAGGTGCCATGGTTGACAAGATTGTTATTCAGACGGATACAGGAACATTCTGTTTTTCCTGTACTTGGGATGAATCATCATTTACAGTAGTAGTCAGCCAAAATTTTGAGGCCCCTAATCAGTATTTCTCAGTCCTTTTGATTGATTTGTGCTTTACTGCAATTGCCATATCATCAGCATAAGCAAACTTTCTGAATATTGTCTCAGGAACATCAGAGATGGATAGATTGAAAAGGACTGGAGCAAGGATTGAGCCCTGGGGTAGACCATTATTACACTTCTTCTCCTTGTACGACAGACCATCCTTCCAGACTGTTCAGAAGTGCAGTCAGATCACCAACAACTGCTGGTATCTTAAGACACTTCAGATTCCCTGCCTCAGTGAAAGTTGTTAAGCTGAGAACCTGCTCTTCACAACGACTTGCTCTATAGGGATATGTTCATTCATTCTGCCACTGATTCAGTACAGTGGTCCGTGATGTTCAACACATTTATACCAACTTTGGTACTGGGGAAATAGGTGCATCTTCAGTGATTCCAAATCTGAGAAAAGATTTTGGATGTTCTAAAAGTTAGCATATACCATTTTGCATTCTGAAAGAAATTTCTTATAAATGCTTTTGAACTGACGAAAATAACTGGAAAACAGCGAAATGTGGAAGTGTATCAAAAATTCCCCAGAATTCTAAAGCCAAACATTTCTTTGAAAAGGAGAAGCAAAATTTCTAGAACAAGGTATAAATAATAAACACTATTCTAATTCTTACTTGGTAACATCCCTATTTTCTTTGATATTCAATTCTGCATCATCTACCTCTGTGGGTTCTATTACATCTTGTTCAGTGTCTTTAAAGCCGAATACAAAATTCCATTTCGGAATGTTAACATATCTAGAAATCTGATCCATTAAACATTCTAATACTGAGATACAGATTTTAACTCCTGTCATATATTTATTTGTTTAGGAAATGTATTTGCTGCTTTTTCAGACAGTGTACAGTGGACATAGAAGGGTATAACTGCTCAGGTTGACTGCCATTTTAGGACTCAGATTCAACCATGGACGAGATCTGTATTTCAACATTTTTGTGCATGATTGCTGCATCTGCAATCCCAACTAACAATGCTCACATCAGCCAACATGAAAGAAGCAAAAAGCAGACATAATGTTGTTATAAATTGTTGTTTATAGTTGGGTTGTGCTTTTGATACCCTTTTGCACACTTTCAATTCTCTGTAATAATACTTTTACAACTAATTTTTTGCTTCATCATCTAGGCATATCAGGCAAAGCACAATAGCTGAAACCAAGATTAATTATATGCCTCAAAGCCATAAATTAGTGTTTAAATTAATATTTCCATACAAAGTGTCACATAATAAAACGAAAAAATTAAAGCCATATGGGCTGAATATTTGAAACAATTAAGCAATTTGTCTTCAACCTCTGGACGGACTCTTACTCTGTAAATGAAATATGTTATCTTTCTAGTTAATGCATGAAAACTATTTTTATAATTGCACTGTAATTTTGCAAAGGAAATACTTTTGGTCTAATTATTGACTTGAAGCACAGAACACATGCAGGATCTATCTTGCCTGTCAATACTGCTTAACAGCTATTTAAGGGGCAGTAAAGTTGGGTCACTAATGCACTACGGTGGGTGGCCTGTTGAACTCTCAAGCCCCATCCTGTTGGACTGCAGTCAGTAAAGTTGTGCCTTTGTGTTCCTTGCAACTGGACTTCCCTTCTTGCTTCCAAGGGGCTACATACAACTGTGCCTTTTTTGTGGTTGTTCTGGCCCCCACTTTTCTATTACAGTGACTATTCATTGTTGAAGAACAGATTCTCTTGGTTGTTCTTTGGCCTTCTCTCAAAGATAATACAGCCGAACACTTTAAGAGAAGAGGAGCATATGGAATAATTTAAGAATGAACCACATATTATAGTCTTGACACAGCTTCTATTAGGGAGGTGTTTGAATCACATTAGGGTTGTTTTGTTCATCAGTATTCTTACTCATGTTCTTTATTAAAGTTGCCTGGTTCTCTTATTCAATTCTGTTTCCATACAGTCTGTTTCCATACAGTTCAATAGCAAATGTAGCTCTGCTTGTGACATCTTTGTTTCCTGTCCACTTGAGTTAAAATTATCATGGGAAAATTGTTCCCATGGAATATCATCTGGCAGGACAGACTAGGATCTGGGAGACCCAGTTTCAAACCCCCACTGCCATTATTGGGTTACCTTGGGCCAGCTAATCTCTTTCTATCTGTCTTATAGGGTTTTTTTGAGGCTAAAATGAAGGGGGAGAGAATAGTATCAAGGGATCCCATCATGGAGAAAAGCAGACAATGGATGGATTGGATCCTGTTGGACAAGTAAAAGAAATCATCCCAATGAATAGGCAATTAATATTCTCACGTGTATCAGGTGTGTGTGAGGTGGGCACATGTGAGTTTTTCCTTCTTTCCTAGGATCCTCAGGTGGAGGAGCAGGAGACAATCTTTTTATGGAAAAAATACAAACTAAGGGAGCTAAAGCTACTGGCTACACATATCTCACCTGGCCCTGTTTAGTTATTCAGCTTTGTACTCCCCTTTTGGTTGTTTTTCCTTATTGGGAGAAAAGTGTCTCCAATGTTGGAGGAAGGCAGAAGGTCCCCATCATTCTCTTCCTCTTTGCCCCTGATAGCCCTGTCCATTACCCTGAAATAAACCTTGATCCTCTGTGTCTGTGTGTCAATAGCTTCCCTTACTAAATTTCAGCCTAGTAGTCAGCAAAATTCCAGAGAAGGAAAGGTTCCCACAAAAGGACAATGCTTACATAGAATCAGAAAGCTCCCCCAAAAACACGGACATTTCACAATCTAATATGCAGAAAGAAAAAGTGCTTCCACAGTGGGAAATTCCACAGTGGGAACATCAGTAAACACTCCTGGTTTGAGAACATCCCTCTCAGGCACTTATCTGCTGGGTCACTCACTGTCATACCCCCCCTCCTTCCTTGTGGAACAGATATAGTGTCAGTAAGTCTCACAAACATTTACTGTGCCGCCTCGCCGGGAAGAGGATAAGGGCCACAGCATTACGCTGGATACGCTCCTTTCTCCTAAACCGGACCCAGAGGGTGGCGTTGGGGGATGAGTTATCAAGCCCGTTTGGGCTTACTTGTGGAGTTCCACAGGGCTCGGTGCTCTCCCCCATGCTTTTAAACATCTTTATGTGCCCTCTGGCCCAGCTGGTCAGGGGCTATGGCCTGGGCTGCCATCAGTACACTGATGACACCCAGCTATATCTCCTGATGGACAGCTGCCCAGATTCCCCCCCCCGGATCCATTTGCCAGATGTTTGGAAGCCATAGCTGGATGGCTGGAGCAGAGCCGCCTGAAACTCCCTGCCAAGACGGCACCACTTGGTGTGATGGCGTCCTGTCCCCCTCTTCTGCAGTCCTTCAGGCTATCCCTGGTCTCCTCCTTGGGTAATGTCGCCGTGTTGGGTTGGATGATGTGTTATGTATTAGGGGTTTTTATCAAGGGGGTTTATATGCTGTTACCCACCACGAGCCTTAGGAGAGTGGCGGGTTATAAATCTAAATAATAATAATAATAATAACAACAACAACAACAACAATAATAATACTGAACTTCCTTCGTTGTTTCTGAATATTATTAAGTTTTCTGTTTGGATCATCAGTCATAATAACTGTATTAACAAATGATTGGAATTGGGGTTGAGTTCAGTTTTGATTCGTTTCTAGACAAATGCATAATCCTAGGATCTAGCAGAAGTGATATGAATAACAACATAAAGAATCGAAAGATTAGGTCCAAAGAAAATAGTTAATTATGAAGCCATGAGGCTGACTGACCTTGGTCCTCTTATAGGGTTGCCAGATCTGGGTTGGAAAATACCTGGAGACTTTGGTCCTGAATTTCTTTTTTAAAGCATTCTTTACTCCATAGCTTCCCAAATTCTTTTTCATTTCAGATGTTTTATTGTTTACTTCATGTGTTCAAAACTTCTTAGGTAGCTTTTTCTAACAATTTGTTTTCTTATTAATCTGCTTCTTTAGAAGTAGCTGTTTCAATCAGCAATCTGTTCTACATTATTTTGGCTTCTGTTGCAAAAGGCCTTAGGGATCTTCCATAGGGTGGCAGGCAGAAGAGAAATAATATGAATGTATTTACATAAGCAACATAATGAAGTATTTGGTCTGGATTCGTAATTCAAAAAGTTAACCCTGCTTAGCCTGTCCAGACTAGAGTTCAGGGAACCTACTATATGAATGGCCCTGATGGAAATATGATTCTTGACAACCACTCTCTAGACAGCAACTACACAAGTTTCTGATCCCATACCTCCCTTCTTCTTCAAACAGTACAAAGAGGTTTTGTTTTCTGTCTGGATAAGAATTCTTTTACCCCAGAGAATATCTGTGAGGGAGGTAATTGTGAAATGGCTCAAAGATATAGGTGAGAAGCTCCGTGCTCAGTTTAGACCATTTCCCTTGCACACACAGGACCTCCTGTCAAGGATGCACTGGTTTCTGGAATTCCAAAAACAAATTGGATTCCCTTTAACAGATTGTCACTCTCCCTCCACCATAGAAAGGACCTGATGATTACCCGTCTAAGGCTAAAGAAGCAGCAACCCAGTATGTGTCTCACAGGGTCAAACTTCCTAACAAAATAATTTTGTAACTTGCACATATGAAGTCTAGTTAGGGGAATGACTCCAGTAGACACTGAATTGCCTTAATGTATTGCCACCTCTTTCTAGCAAAACATGAAACATGTCCTCATGTTTCTTTTCCTATCCTGTTGTAAGAAGGTCTTGGCTTTGGAGGAATCAAAGATGGCCCCAAGGAACTGAACTAAACAGGAAGGCTCCAACCAGGACTTTTTCTTATTAGCTACCAGCCCTTGACAGGTTGCCAAAAACAAACATACCATCAGACATTCCTTAGAAGGAGCTACAATGAGCTAGTAAGCAGAACAGGGAGAGATGGCACCCTCCTCAGATGTATTTCCCAAACAAGGCTTAAAGCAACCAAGAAGGGATAACTGAGAAAATCTACTGGGGGGGGGAGGAATTAACCTCTTCCTTACAAATGCAGCTTGTTTAGGATGTTCCCCCCTGCTCTAGAAATAAACTGGCTCTAATATATGCATTTTTTTCATGAGTGTGTATTTTTTGAAAATTCTTTGACTAAAACAATGCAGAGGTGTAGATAAAAGGGGACACATGTGGGTATTCTTTCCCTCCCCTTGAAAAAAAAAGTAGTGAAAACATGTAAGGTTTTAGTTTCGATTGCTCTTTCAGTACTCTTGCAACAGGTACTGCATTTACATACAAATGAGGAGATATTAATGAACTTGCTGTGCCGGGGCTGAAAGGCTTCTGCATTGTATAACACAGGTTCATTTCCTGTAAACTCAATCCCACTGAGTTCTGGTTCATTAAGTGAAAGTTATGATACGCTGCTTGCTTTTACTGCTCCCACCAGTGTGGAAGAGAGAGAGAGAGGGAGAGAGAGAGGGAAAAAAAGACTTGAGAGTGAAAGAAACCATGAATAAAAGGGCTCACATTCCAAAGCAGAGATGCACTCAAACACAGACCAGAGTGGGGTGTGGGGTAGAAGGAAGGGACAAGAAGATCACAGGGTGTGTGTGCAGGAGAAATGTTTATTGCAGAGGAAATGCAGACCCTTTTAAAATGGAATTAGTTGGCTATGAGCTGGGGTTTGTAACTACTGTAGTCCCAAAGCACACATTCTCTATTTAATGAGAACTGATTTTGAAAGCATTTGTGGAATGTGAAGAAGGATCAAGACTGACAAAAGGGTTCGAATGGACTGAAGTTACCCCCTGTGTCCTTTGCCTCCAACCATTTGCACATTGACCCAACCCAAACACCCAAGGCCTTCTAAGCCCAGAACAAGACTTAAGATGCTGCTTCACCGCAGGCTGCTTTACCCAATCGAAAGATTTCATAGAAAAGAAACAAAAATAATTCTTTCTTCCCAGAAGGAATTATAGAATAGTCTAGGAGTAAAAACATTATACAGAATGCTTGTTCGTCTGGCATATTTCAAGAGAATGTGGTGATATCTTTTTATTCTTTTAATTTGATATGTGACTTTGGGGAAACAGGTCATGGTTCAGTAGCAGAGCTTGGGTCATTGGGAGAAGGTCCCATCCCCGGTATCTTCAATTAAAATGATTCTGTAACAACGTGAATGAAGACCACTGCCTGTGATCTTGGAGAACCACTGCCAGTTACATCAGACAATAACTGATATTGATTTATGACTGACTCACTATAAAGCAACTTAATGTGCTGTTGTGGATATTCCAATTTCAGCGGATCCTAGCTCACAAAGCATTTCATCCCTGTTTCAAAGGTGGAAGGTGGAAGGTGGAAGAAATAATTATATATTATTTTGGTGATGTTCTAATTGAGTGAGTTCTTGGTAAAGGAGGCCATCAATTGCGATGGACCACTCCTGTCTCAACCATAGGCCTGACAGAACAGCTCTGTCTTTTAAGCCCTGCAGAACTATTTAAGGTTCCATGGGGCTCTGATCTCATTTGGCAGAGCATTCCACTGGGCCGGGGTCAGAGCTGAAATGGCCCTGGCCTTGGTTGAGGTGAGTTTTATTTCTTTTGGGTTGGGGACCCTAAGCAGATTTTGGTTACTATACCATAATATTCACTGGGGAACATAGTGGAAGAGGTGGTCCCATAGATATAAGGGTTCCAGACCATGTAGGGCTTTAAAGATTATAATCAGACCCTTGAATCTGATCCAGTCTCCAAATATGGAGCCAATGCAGCTGGGAGAGCACCAGTTAGATGTGTATTATCCACAGGGTCCCAGTTAGGACATGTGAGCTGCATTTTGGACCAGCTGGAGTTACCAGAGCAGCCTCAAAGGTAGCACTGCATAGACCACATTATAGAAATCTAACCTGGAAGTGAGTGTTGCATGGATCACTATAGCTAGGTCAGATATCAAGAGATAAGATGGTAGTTGCCATGCTTGCTAGAGATGATAGAATGCTTGGTGTACAACATTTGTGACCTCATTGTCCAAAAATGAAAATCCCTTATGCATATTCAAATCTAAGTATACATATTAGTAACTCCATCAAATATGAATTTTATTTATATACAAAAATGGTAGAAGCCATGACTTGGATCTCAGAAGGTTGGCCTCTGAGTCGGGGAGAGCAGTATATAAAATGTAATAATCAAACAAAAGTGGTCCTAGTTACTATTGCACCTGAGACAAAAAGAATCTCCAATACAAGTAAACATTGACACTCCCTTTCACTCTTGAAGACCCACATGTGAGCTCTATCTCTAGCACCTCTGAAATTTCCCACTCATGATATATGGCTGTCAGGAGAATAATAAGACATTTTCAAAAGAATAATCATATGCCATGTAAAGAAGATTCCTGTTGGATCAGACCAAAGTTCCACCAGGTTCAACCTCCTGTTTATAACACTGACCAGCCTGTTGCTTCCTGCATACTTACTAGTAGAATTGTAAGTAACTAGCCCTACTCTATAGCTTGTACCCAGCATCTGGCATTATAAGGACAAGGACATTGAGGTTTCATTTCGCTATCATGTCTCACAGCCATTGATAAACCTGTTCTCTATTAATTGGTTTAAGCTTCTTAAAAGCTGTTTGAGCTCATCAGACATAAGCCTAAGAGCACAAAAAGCACAGCAATCTCCTGGTAGCAAAGATCTTGAAGCAATAATATTGGAGGGGCCAGTGTGCCTGCTTGGAACTGCAAGTACACATGCAAAAGAATCTGCACTGTTAAAATCAGAGCTCAGTAGCTGCCTTTTCAGCACCCCATCTTGTTTATAGGGACTCACTCTATCAAGCTGGATCCAATATTTAAATGTTTAAAAAAGGATTTGTGGCCACAAGTATTTTATCAACCACAGCAGCTCAGTGTGGCTCACCTCTAGCTACAATATTTCACAAACTGATTTCTCTCTGACATCTTAAGCCATAATGCAACTGCTATGACATTTGTCTATTTTGTTCTGTGTCTGTAGCATGCTAGCATTGCTTTTCTGGAAGCTGCTTTTTTATATAATCCATAATCCATCAAAAGCAGAGGTGTCAAAGTCATGCATTATGAGGGTTGGATCTGACATAATTGTCACTTTGTCAAGCTGGGCCAAGTGGGCCATAAAATGTAATGTACCAGAGGTATAAACTTTATAAAGGACAGCAGCTGGTAAGCTCTGAGTTGGTGTGTCCTCAGTGCAAGGCCTCATGGATAAGAGAGTGAGGTGCAGAGGAAAACTCACAAAGGCAATCTGGAAAGCCAGTGGTGCAGTGCTGGGCAGATGTTCTCATGCTGCCAAGGAGCAAGCTCTTGTCCAGCCTGCTCCTACAGTAAGTTAATATCAGTCCAGCCAGAAAAAAAAGAGACATCCCTAGGCATTGCAAGCTCCACTCCCCTTCCCCTGAACAGCTACAAAAGGTGGTCCACAATCTGAAAAAGGTTGTGGACCACTGCTGTGCAGTTCATTGATCTCCCCAAAATGCTCTTCCTGAGGGATAGGGGACCCTTGGAAGCAGCAAAAGAGGCAAATGGAGGTGGGGGTTTGCAGGAAGAAGAAATTGGTTAAAATTACCCCATCCATTCACTTTTAGTCTGGACCAACCCAATGTATTTGAGCTAAACCCTGGCCCTGTACAACTGACTTGAAGAGATCCTTCTTTGAACAGGTCTACAAGTACCGTGGATTAGTCTGTCTAACTGATTCTCACACAGTAATCTCTAGCAGATTTCCTGGTCTGTTAAATCCTTTGGCTGTATCATGAAACAAGTTTTATTTTGTCTTTCCAGCAAGCAAGTGCCTGTTTCATAAACACAATCAGATTGTTTTTATTACTATCAATAATTTCTCATTAAGCAGAAATCTAAGAGCCAGATCTGCAGCATGCTGAGGAGGAAAGGCCAGAGGTCTTTGGGGATCAGGTCCAAAGTGCTGAGCTCATTTGTACTGTAAAGCACATTCTGGTTTGCAATTTAAAAAAAAACCCACAGTTGTAACAAGCTCAAATCCTTAAGATTGAAACTTAAGGACAGATTTAATATACATAAACAATATACAAGGATACATTTAATATCTTTAGCATGGCAGTCCTGAAATTTAGAACAATTGTTCTATCCCCAGAGCAGGAAAATTGGCCAAAGATTTTCATGCTTTAAAAAAAGGGGGGGGAAAGGGTTGCGGAAATATGCAAGGTGCCAGTCCAAGAGCAAAGTACTATGTGTTCTGCCCTGCAAATAGCTTCAAGATACAGCAGATATCCAATGGATAACATATGTTTTGTGCGTGCTGTTACCCCGACTTTCCTGAAACCCATTAATTTATCAGCAGGTCATATATAAGCAACCTTGTAGCACTGCTGTTAGATCTTTGACTTCAAATATTCTGTGGTGTAAAAAAAAGACAGAGGACTTTTCCCTTGGATCAAATCGAAATAGTGGAGCCTTCAAATGATGTTTGTATTGACATGGTGGTGGAGAGTGTCATCAAGTTGTAGCTGATCTATGGTGAATCCATGGGGTTTTCAAGACAAGAGACATTCAGAAGTAGCTGCTTCCACATCATGCCCTGGTGTTCCTTGGAGGTCTCCCATCCAAATACTGACCAGGGTTAACACAGTTTAGCTTCTGAGATCTGGTGACATCCAGCTAACTTGGGCTGTATTGTAAACCAAAGATGTAATTCAGGAAGTGTGATCAATAAAAATTATTCCATTTGACCCCATTGGTGCATGTGATATTTTGTTATTTGGACAGTGAAATGCATTTTTATGTATTGTACTGCCTTTAAATAAAAGAAATAATACAAGAGAGCATTCTGAAGGTACAGAAGCTCAGAACAGATTACAAGAGGTCCGTGAATGAAAAGCATGCAGCTTTCTTCAAAACAACATCATGAAAATTTCATCTTCTGTCATTCCACGATTTACAGAATCCTGGTACTTCTTATTTAAAGAATGCAGGTATGTTTGCTTTGTTGCTAAAGCACACTAGTTAAGGTTTCTTGGTTTGTTCAAACACATTCTTGCCACAATAAATAGGGAAGAGTAGAACTGTGACCTTGCTCCAGAAAGTCTTGACAGAAAGCATCCATTCCATTCCACTGAAACTCCAGAGGGGATTGTGACATCATGAATAGATTTCATATTGTGCTCCAGACATCCCTCTGTGCAGGTTCAGATGCTTCCATTCTGGGTCAAGCAATAAATTACACTAATGCTCCTGGAGCACTCGTAACACATTATGCAAGACCGTGCAGTGCCAGCAGGCTCCCCCTGGATTGCTCTAGATGTCTACATGTAAGTTCCAAGACTACTGACATGCCAAGAAGGAGAATGGATGACAAGACTGAGTAGAGTTTTAGAGATCAAGCAGCAGTTTTGGGGAAGAGGGCTTACATGATGGGCAGTTGTGAGCTGGAAGAAGATTGGGATGCCAGTCCCTAGGTGAGGCCTGGGGATCCCCCAGAATTGCAGGTAATCTCCAGACTAAAGGGATCAGTTCCCCTGTAGAAAATAGTTACTTTGGAGGGTGGACTCGATTGCAGTATACAACGGTGGGGTCCTTTACTGCCCCACATCCCACCAATCTCCAACAGTGGGGTCCTTTACTGCCCCAATCCCACCAAATTCTCCAGGTAGTTCTCAACACAGAGTTTACAACTCTAAAGAAGAATGCTCTGGCATCAAAGATGTGAACATGGTCATGCTTCTGGTGGAGGGATCTGAGGATACTAGAAGTGTGGCAAACTTAGACTGGATGGCAAGTGCTATTTTTTAAAATAAACTGACTGATAATTGAGGAGGGGTTTCAGTTAAGAAGATATTTCAGTATGAAAGTGGTTTGTCTGATGGATGGAAAGTTTGACTTTGCAGTTCTTTTGGCACCTGTGAGAAGCCCTTCAATATCAACTTCTCTCTTGTTGTTTTTTCAGTGGCTTTATCATGACAAGAAAAAGCTATACCTCAGATATCATTTTATCCTATAAAGCAGGGGTAGTCAACCTGGCAGGGGCTCATGGGAATTGTAGTCTATGAACATCTGGAAGACTATAGGTTGACTACCCCTGCTATAAAGGACGTAGATGTGCTTATTTCTTTCTTGCATGTGCGGACTGACATCAACATTTTCCCGTGTTTTCAACAAGTCTCTTCTAAAGCTAAACTTACAGGATTAATTTAACAAGATGTAGTGGCTACTAGATCTCTTCTTATAAGCTGTTTATTTGCCTAAATAAAAAAGCTTATATGTATACTTTTCCAAATTAAAAACATATACCCCAATGTATTCCATGGATTAATTATATTTAATTAATTATTTAAATAATTTGGACCCTGGCTTACCCCTTAGAAAAGTATTATCACAATAAATTAACAACCACCCTGAGCCCACTGTAGACTGAGCGGCCTATATATTAAATTTATCAATAAAATAAAATATTAAAATCATATTAATGATAAAATTATTAAAATAGAAAAACCAAGCAATGGAATAAAGCCTACAGGAAATATAATATTTTGGCTATAGAAGACAAACTAGTGACATAGATCCAGTCATCCTCCTAATGAAACCCATTCAAAGAAACAGGTTTACAGCTAGGAGGTACAAAGGATTGAAATTACCTCACCTTATTTCTTTTCAAGATTCACTCATGGAAGATGGGAAAGGAGCCATTTCATCCTTTTTCATCATAATTCCAGCTCACCTCAATCCATGCAGATGTACCTCCAAGTCGGAATGCCATCCTCCAGGTGGGACCTGAGGATTCCCCACTTGTACAGCTCATCTCTAGGTGCCTGAGATCAGTTCCCCCAGATAAAAAATGGTTGCTTCGGAGAATGGACTCCATAGCATTGTACTGTACAGAGGACCCTCTCTGCCCCAAATCTCATCCAATCCTGGCTCTACTCCCAAAGTATCCAGGTAATTCCCAACCCAGAGATGGCAATGGCTATGACCTTTCAAGGAGTCCAAACTTGCTGCAGGAATAAGCAGAAATACAGGAGAAGTCTGTATCCCATGCCCAGAGTAGTAGCCTTCCAAAGCCTATATGCCATCATGAGAAAGCTGTGTCACTACTAGGCCTCAGATCACAGAAGCACTCAAGAAGACCTTCCAAAAATGTTCTTAATTTTGAGGCAGCTTCAGGTGAATGGAGCCATTCCTTTAAATACTCTGGACCCAGACCATTTAGAATTTCATTACACAAAAATCTTGAATTTTGCCAAGAAACATTGATGAAAGGTATTTTAATATTGACTGATCTGATCTAGTATGTTGAAGTCAACAACCCAGCCATAAAATTCTGGGCTATGTGAAGTTTCCAAACACCTTCAATGGCAATACACACAATACATTTTATTCATCAAGCCCAGATATGACCAAATAGTGAGTAATTACCAGTCACACAGTAGGGATGCAACTGACTCTCCAACCCAAACTGGAGCAGCATGCTTCTTGCAATAGATGTCACTTGGCTAATTTGATGAACCACCCACCCACCCACAATATCCCTTCTATTTTATTTGGATTACATTTTTAATCTCTTCCAGTAGCCATTCACATAATCTATGATTGTACCACGATTAAGTGAAAAGGAGAAATAGGCGGGTGTCATGTACATATTGACAAGTGAAATCCAGAACCGCCAAGACCACTACCAGGACTTCCTTAGAAATGTTAAATAGCTTGAGGCTTGTACTTTCAACTGAACCAACTGATAAGGAACATAGTATTACAGTAATCTGAGATCACAAAGAGAATTAAAAGGTTCATAATCTCCTATCCTTCTCAAGCAATAGTCATTGTCTGCTATTGCAGGCATACACTGCTGTTTCAGTTCTAAAGCAAGGCTGAAAAGTAGACTGAAACAGGTTTAGAAAATAGAAGTCTGAAGTATGTACACCATTGCTTGTTCAAAGTAAAGAAGGTAATAAGGTTCAAATCAACAATTTGATAACGCATTATGGTACAAGGAGGGCTTTTAAGAGAAGCAGTCTTACTGCTGCCTCTTTGAAGGTGGCTAGAACATCAGTTTGCATCAATGAGCTATTTTCCACTTCCTGTACCTATTTCATCATCTCAAAAAGTTTTGGAAGAGAGAGCCACTGTAGTTGTAAGGGTTTTTCCATGGTCTATGATGGCCTTTCCAATATTCAGTTTTGGCTATTGTGACGTTAGCTTAGAACCCACTATTATAATCTATCTTAGAATCTTCTGTTACAACGTTGATAGATTTAGAAGGACATAACTGTTGTGTATGCAGGTCTAATGAGGACGAAGCTTGAAGTCCAAAGCAGGAACAAAATCCCAAGCCACTTCTTGGCTCATGTCTGCCTGGCCTTCTTGTGGAGCCAGCCAATTCAAAGGTATTGTGCAGCCTGGACTGGATGGATTGTGGCAGGACCCACTAAGGATTTAATCAGTTTAAACCTGCCTTTCTCAACTTTTGAAAACCCCCTGAAACTTTCCTCAGGCTTCGAGAAATACCAGAAGAGGCGTGATCAGGCAGAATACGGTTGGGAAGCATAGCTGTATACATGCCCACCTGGGGTCCCTCCCTTTCTCCAACTCTCCAGGCCCATCATTGGCCATTTTGGGAGGGGGGAATGGCTCAACATGACCATATATGATCATATCACCCAATAAATGTTTAACAGTTTTAAAAAAAATAAAAATTGCCTGTAACCGTGGGAATTTCCCATTGTTCTGTTCAGTATTTATTGTTGGGGATGGGAGGTTGTTCAGGAGTTCCTCAATTCAGTTTGGTACCATGAGCTGATTGCTAATGAAGAGCTGAAAGATTCAAGTGTCTCCATATTCCTTGACCCATGGATCCAATAGCAAATATGCTTAGGATTAAACTATAAGTATAGTACCTGTTGCTGACAGAGTTTTAATATGCAACAGAGTGGCACATATACTGCTTAAAAGAATAAAATAGTTTCAGTATGAAGAAAAACAGCTTGGCATAGAAAGACACACAGAGAGAATCCTAAGAGTCTAACTGTTCTGTTCTGCTGTTCTGTCTGTTCGCTCTGGAGGCAAGCAGGGAGGAAGTATGCACAAAGAAGCAGGAAGTCTCCAATTGAGCCAATCAGGACACAGGAAATTCCTAATCTAAATATGCTACACAACTCTGCCAATACCCCCTGTAAGATATTCTTCTCATGCTTCAGACTCATGCACACTACAGATCTTGCATTTCCAACACTTCTTACATTTGGGTTGTAATATGCTAGAAAACAGAGGGAAAGTTTGGGAAGATATGCTTTTTGTCTAGTGTTCTTAAAGGGTACAACCCAACTAAGTTGGGTGCATTTAAATTTAGTGACACGTAAAGCCTCCTCCCTCAGTGTTGGCTTGAGATCAGTTTTTGCAGCTGAGAAATAACAAAACCATCACTTTGTTCTGTTGCACCCTTCTGGCAGAGGTTCAGAGACAACAATCTAGTGACGAAAATTAGATTTTTCTCATTCAGTTTAACATAAACTTCATTGGGCTGCTGAAGCCAACAGAGGGTGGAAATTAACACAAGAATCTCTGAAGGGTTCCCAGCTCTTCCATGTTGGGAACAGATCTGATGCTTTGTAAACTCTGTTAATGTCTCCCTGATGGCTGACGTTAGTGGGAAAATTATAAACTCTTTTGTTAACAAAAATGGGAGACTGACAGTCATACTCTGACTTTCTCTTTTTAATTCCAATAGGAGAGGAAAAACAGCTTCATAGTATGTGGCTACTGTGTAGTTTCCATGCAACTCTGAATCTTCATTACTTAACATGAGAGTTTGATGTGTTAATGGAGGCTGTGTTGCTTCCTGATGTAGCAGAAGTTTCATAATTGGCTACATAGTTTTCCTCAGACCCTTAGCCATTTGTGTCACAGTGGCAATCAGAACATGCCCCCTGCATGCCCAGGAGATATTGAACCCACTGCACTTTGTGTGTGTGTGCATGTGTGAGAGAGAAATCAGCCAGTAAGCTTTGAGGCAGAGTGGAGATTTGAACCCAGGTGTCCTTATTTCTATGATAACCATTACACTATACCGACTTTCTACTCCCACATTTTCAAGATGAAGAAATCACATATCCATTCCCTGACTTGGATCCCATCAGTAATATGTATCAAGCAAAGTATATTTATTTACAACAAAGTATATTTATTTATTTAAAATTTATCTAAAACCCAAGGTGGTGAATAGTCAAAATGTTTTAAACAAGCTTTTAAAAATGCACAGTATAAAAACAAATTAAAACAACAATTAAGCAAAGCATGTATAATCAATTAAACAGAAATATGGAGGCATAAAACAAAACATAAAAAGAAAGAAGGTCAGTGAAGGAATGCTGTTTGAAACAGGTGAGTGTTCACCCTTTGGAAGTGTTTGCCCATTGGAAGACAATGATGGAGTGATGGATGAATCTCCCTTAAAGCTGAAGTCAGTGTAAAAGTAAAGTATGGTGGGTTTAGGGACAGCCCTAAAGTTAGGTTTGGGAATGCCAATATCAGGGTGTTGTGTAAACATTTACCTATGAGCCTGCTGAAACAAATAGGACAACAATTATTCTTCACTTGTAAAACAGACAATCTTGACCTATAAAAGGCACTGTTGTACCAAGACTCTTTTATTGTTGTTTATAGGGAAATGTGGAACATCTGTGCCCATGCACAAGTAACCAGCCACCATGAGATTATAATTCATATAATGCTCAAGTTACCATAAATGCCTACTTTGTTGTTGAGATTATAATCAACCCTGTCCGTTTGTGTGACAGGAATCCATCAATGTACAAATTATGTATCCCAGAGTTTTTGAGAGGGTTTAAATGTGAGGCATCTTTTTAAGAGGGGAAGGGGGATAGATATGGGAACTTGCTGTTTTGTCTTTGGTTTTAGCAGAGGATGTTAAGCTGCCTTGAACCAAGAGGAAAGGTGGGATATAAATGTTTTAATTAATAAATAAAACCATGCATCAAAGTAATGCAATAGGCTGCAAACCCAATGAAAATGATTTATTTAAAAGTTGAACAAATGTTGAAGAATACTTGAAGACGCTGCCTTGGGTGTCATTTGGTATAGGGCCAAACCTAATGAAATCTTGTAGATCTCTCTCTAAATGTGTTGGCTAGTTGTCCATGTTTATTCATAGCTTGATAAGCAATTTCTATCACATTATACAGATCATGATTATTTGGATCCAAGTGGGATGGCGCAATGTGGCTACACTGAAAATTTGACTATTAAAAAACATTTCAGTTCACCCCTGAACAGAGAAGAAATACTTTTACTCAGTTTCAGGGGAGTTGGAGGATGAAAACAACATAAAACACTCCTGATTTCTGGCTCACTAAGCATCCCTACAATTTAGGAACTAGGAAAGAAGGAAAAACTGGTAAAGAAAATCTTTCTGTCTGTTGCATGTTTCTTGGATTTACTGCAAGGAGTTGCTAAAGCCTTTAACCAAAATCACACATGAGAAAATTAATCAAAACTTTAGATTTGAATAATTTGATTCCAGTGACATGGAAATTCTCTTACAAAAGATGATTCAGGTAATCATGTCAAGACCATTCCCAATATCCCTGCAGATATTCATATCAGGTTCACAGTACCCCGGTGCAACAATAGTTCCTGGTGTAATTCCTGCAATTCCTGGTGTATCAAAACAGAAGAGCCTCTTGTGGCGCAGAGTGGTAAGGCAGCCGTCTGAAAGCTTTGCCCATAAGGCTGGGAGTTCAATCCCAGCAGCCGGCTCAAGGTTGACTCAGCCTTCCATCCTTCCGAGGTCGGTAAAATGAGTACCCAGCTTGCTTGCTGGGGGGTAAATGGTAATGACTGGGGAAGGCACTGGCAAACCACCCCGTATTGAGTCTGCCATGAAAACACTAGAGGGCGTCACCCCAAGGGTCAGACATGACTCGGTGCTTGCACAGGGGATACCTTTACCTTTACCATTACAAAACAGAAGGCAGTCTTATTGAAGGAAAAACAGCAGTGCTGCATTTCATAGCTTTTTAAAATGAATGGAGTGGAATGAATACCCCAGATGTCTATCAATACATTTGAAAAGCGCTGCAGGAAAAAGCGGCAGGTTGTAGTAATGCACACAGCCGTTTCTATTGAAAAAAAGGCTCTCCCGCTAGCGCTGTTCTCCTAATGCACAAGTTTCCGGTCTCGCCAAAATCACAACAGAGGAGGCGATCTTTTTCCATGCTTCCTCCTGCCCCTGGCCGTCAATCAACCAGAACAGCCAATTAACTTTTCTGTTCATGTTTACCTTTAAGAACTCTTTTTAAAAAACTCGAAAACACCAGTAGCAATGCATATTCATTACTTCCGTGTATCAGAGAGACCTTTTCCGCTGGCGTAGGAGCTGGCGCTTAATCGTTTGCATGCTCTTAAAGAAAAAAATCCCTCCCCCCTGCTATTCCTGGCTGAAATTATGGGCAGTGTCAAAGGGGGTTGGGGGGTTGGGCTGTATTGTGATTGGAAACTTTACAGACACTTGCTTGTGGAGTGATTTCAGCCAACGAAGCAATGCTTTTTCGTTGCTTTTTCTGGTTTAAGGGGGGGGGAATGGCAATCGTGACACCGGAAGCACGGGTCAAGAGATTAGGGAGGGACATTCTTTCGACCGCTACATTGTGAACGCACATGTTTTTTCCGGATGTGTTGCAGGTTGTTCTCAAGAGTCTAGTGGTTTTTTTTAGGGGGAATCCACTTTTGGATTCCCTGAAAAGCGCTACAATGAAGCGATTTTTGCGGGAGCGTTGCAGGAGTGTTGCTGATTGGGTACGACGTTGTGAATAACGAGAAATATATAGTGTTACACAGTGGCAACACTTCGGCTACATTAACGCTGTGCGGAATGGACCTGAGTCACACCACGGATTTATTTAGATCTGTAATGCCACCTCTTCATTACAAAATGCAGAGGTCCTCATCATTCCTGCTACCTTCAAATGTGAAATGCTGTGATTAGAATGGGAGATGTTTTGAATGTTTGACCACAGAGTAATGGACTGCTGTTTATTCACATATGTGTTGCTTATCAACCCTACAGTGCAATTCTCAACAGAGCTATGTCCTTCTAACTTTGATGGATTTCATAGAAGAGTATAATTCTGCTTGGGGTGAAAAGTTAAAATGTTATTGCTCAAGCTGCTACTACAGGGGTGGGACAGGTTTTTTGCCACCAGATGTGTTAAGTAACTTTAATCAACTTTAGTCAAAACAAAAGACCAGGGAAAGTGGCAGAGTGAGAAAGAAACCCATCATTTATGCAGTCATCATATGTAATTCTATGTAATTTTGTGTAATTTTTTGTAATAATAATATTATTATTTTATAATAATAATTTATAATAATTATTATAAATATAATAAATAAATTCCATGTAAACTGACCAGAGCCACAGGGAAGGGCAGTATAAAAATACAAATTAAATAAATAAATTAAAATAAATTAAACAATTAAAAAATGCAGTGACTGTGCAGTGACACAGCATCCTCAATGTCTCTTTGTACCAGTCATTTGGTGGCCACTTTTCCCTTGGTAGCCTCTTCCCTTCCCCCCTGTGCATTTTTTTAGAATGCTCAGCACCACTGCCAATTCGAGTACTGTCTGCCAGATGGCCACTTCTGTGATAGCACAAGTCTCCCAAACAGGCAATTAGATTTCAGAGCATTCACAGATCAAAGGCAAGAGACTGGCTTTAACTCTGCTTGCACTCTTACCAGCACTTTCCCTGACTAAAATAAGAAGGTGACCCAGAAGCTTTGCATCATCACACAGAACTATGGGGTATTATTTCTCAGAGATGAGTCTGCCAACTGTCCTTTCATAGATCCATCGAATCAAGGAGTCAGGAGAAGCCTTAAAAGGCCATTTAGTCCAACCATATGCTCAGTGTAGAAACTATAAACTCCAGTATTCCTTACCTATGGCTGCCCAGGATTAGCTTGAAAACTCTCAGATCCACTTTGCTAGGGAACTGGCTGTATTGTTAAACTGCTCTTACTGCTAGAAAGGCTTTCCTAATATTCCTAATTCCACTGAATTTTTCTTTATCATAATTTAAGTCTGGTAGATCTATTTTTGACTCCTGAAGCAGTAGAAATCAAGGCTTTCCATTCTTCTGTTAGTATGTCCAGGTATTCAAAGGATTACCTTTCTTTATAAGGCTCATTTTGTGACCATCTTTGTTTCAGAGTTCAGTTTATTTATACCCACCTTGGAATACCCAGAGCACTCCATAGTAGCCATGATGAGCTCTGATTTGTACATAATAGGTTGGAATCATTTCTTTTCATGATTCAGATTCTTCAGGAACAATCCTAAGCAGTCCTTCTCAGAAGTAAGTCTGATTGTAGAGGGCTTTATTTCCAAGGAAGTATTCTTGAAACTGCAACCTCGGTTTCGGTCAGTTTGCGTGCTCCTTTGTTCTTTGTGGTGAATGGCTACTCCAGTTCCCAAGCAGCATAGCCTGACTGAGGAAGTTGGCTATCACCAATTTACGTCATCCAGTGGCATCATCATTCACTAATCCTTAAATAAATTCCATTTTAAAAGTCCCTTCAATGGATCTGAACCTATCAGCCAGTAGGCTTCTAGAAGATGCTGTGCTCTCAGATGCCTAAGGGATGAAACAGACAATAGTTCCTCATGAGCTGCCCAGATAGATTTTAAGATGATTTGTTGGCTTGTTCCCAATCAAATACATGTTTACTGGTTACTACATCATGATTTTCCCAGTTGTGGATCCATTCGAAGGAGTGGTTTTTATTACAGAGGACTATCATTCCAAAAAGCTGAATTAATAGTGAGCTAAGTGGATACACTTATTGACATGGGACCACTGAACAGGCACGTCCAGGGACCACAGTCAAATATCAAATCAGACACATGTGAGCCAACATATTGAAGCAGTTACAGAGCCGGAGCAAGATTAGGGAGCTCCAAGTTCAAATTCTTACTCATCCGTGAAGCTCACTGGGGGCCAGTCACACACCTACCAACTGATCAGTCTCAGAGAGTATCTTGAGGATAACATGTCAAGGAGAGAATTATGTATGCCACTTCTTGCTCCTTGGGGGCAGGTGTAATAAAATATGCTTGATTGATAGACGTACTGTCTTTCAGTAAACGGGCAAGATATATTACACAATTTTGTAAAAGCAGATACCCATTGATGCATGTTTCAATAACAATACGGCACAGGATCCCAGTAGTCAAAAAGGTAAATAGACTCATTCATTCATTCATTTCCTTTTGACAATTGCATCACCTATTGCTGTTATCGCAATCTGAGAACTAATTTTGTGGGCTGGGGTGCCTCTGACAAAAAAATAAAAAAACAGGCTACTGAAATTGGAAGAAAAGTGAAAGAAACTGTTTACTTGAAGTGACAGTTGGTAACTGGAGAAAAACTATTGGAGAAATCAAAGCAAAAGAGATTAGAAGAAATCAGATCTTCCTGTGAAAAATCTCTTACTTCGGCATGAAAAATGGCTTTGGAGAAAAAGGTATTTTCCAAGCTTGTCTCTCTTCTTGATCAGACTGCCCTGGTCCAACCTGCCCTGGCTCAAGCTACTGAGGGATTGTCGAGTTATTGTTGAAGTGCCATTCTAATTGTTCCAGTTGATATGTTGTTGTTATTGTTATACTGTTATATTGATTTTGATAGTGTTATATGTGAATGTTCAAAAATGTTTTATGTAAACCGCCCAGAGCCGTAGGGAAGGGCGGTATAAAAATATAAATAAACAAACAAACAAACAAATAAATAAGCAAGCTCCAGCCTGCAGCCTGGCATGAAATGGTTCAATGGGGCTTTGTACGAGGAAAGAGTCCACAAGATTACAATGAGCAAAACACTGACCAACTAGATTACACCTTTCAAGCAGTACTCTGTCATATCTGGTGATGTTTTAATGTTAGGGCTATTACCCACATAAAGGAATTCTAAAGAATAAAACATATATCCTTTCAGGGATGAATAGGGTTGACAACAACTGACCAGGAGACAAGCATCCTGCCCTTTTAACAGAGGCTTAATGAGATGTGATTCCATGATACCTCTTTGCGATAAAAACCTTTAGCTGCCCGTTTCTTCATATTATACCTCTATTGAAGGTGAAGGGGCAGGACATTCTATGAAAGAAACAACAGTTAGTAAACCACAGCAGATTTTCTTTGATCTTTGATGCATGTGTTTCTCTCGGTAGGCATAATCCTACTATATGAATAATATGGAAGAATACATGCAATGCTGCATCTATGATGGCAGCTGCCCGCAGCTATCCTTACCACAGTTCCTTCTAATATTTCGGAAAGGGCCATCTGGGTGGCACTGTTCAGGACAGGAACCCATGGTCTGGCATGTGCTTCAGCCGCTTCAGCGGAGCTGGGCACATCTGGATTGGGCCAGCCCCTAGAGTTCCCACTTCCGCACGCCGTGCGCGAGCCACTCGCCCAGCCTTGTCACCAGATGTTTCCTGGAAGGTGAAGAGGGCACTTCCACAGCTCCTGCCCTTCCCACACGCTGGACCCAGCTGCCATGGGGTGGCCTGGCTGCTGCTGGCTGCTGCTGCACGGCTTGATCACCATGTGGCCTTGGAAGCAGCAACTGCACAGATTGGCCAGGCAACAGGCTCAGCGCCATGTCCACGGCAGCCAGCAAGCCTTCGACCGACCACAGCCACTCCAGCCGCTCGCCAGCAGTCTGCCCGGCAGTGAGGCGCTCACCCGCCTTCACCACCAGAGGCTTGCTGGCCACAGTAGATGTGCTGCCGAGCCCGTTGCCTAGCCAACCTGCGTGACAGCCGCCTCCGAGCCCACACCTCTTGTCCAGCCATGCAGCAGCAGCCAGCCCACCCCATGTGGCAGAGAGGCTGTCACCCCACATGGCCGCATCCCAGTGGCCTCTGACCCCACGTGCTGGCCCAGCGAACTGAACGCATGTCCCACCACCGCCTCAATGCCTGGGACACCATCACTTACTCAGGTACCATGCCTGCTCTGACTGCTGGGGGCTGCTAGTGCCCATTGTATTCCTACATGCAATGGGTTTTTATAAGTGCTGGGAGATAGAAGGAGGAATGACCCTCTACCCCTTCCATCCTTTTATAAACTTTTATCTTGTACCCCGTTCCATAATTATTTCCAAATTAAATAAATTTTTCTTATTTCTTTTTCTTTTTATTTCTTTTTTCTAAGTTTTTAAGAAAAGTGTTCCAAGCATGCTTCATTGCATCCAGCTCTGCAATAGCTTTTTATAAGCTGTACTCAACATTTCAAGTGTGGCAACATGATAGATTTCTATTCCCTTTTCCTTTCTTAGTAATATTCTGTTTTAGTACGTGTGTGGGGGTTCCTACCACTGCTTACACACTAATGTTTTCACGGAGCTCTCCACCACGATTCAAATACCCTTTCCTTGGTTAGGTACTGCCAGTTCTGACCCCATCAGTTTCTACGTGAATGGCTTCACATGTATTTGTTCTGATGTGAATTATCAATTCTCGTTGCTCTTTTACTGCCTATTAATCTAGTTTGAAGAGATCCTTTCGCCAAAAGAAAACTATGGTTACCAGCCTCAAGATGGGGCCTGGAGTTCTTCCAAATGTGCTACAGAGATAATTTCCCTTACAGAAAATAGGAGTTTTGGAGGACAAATTCTGTAGCATTACGTTTCCACTGAGCTCTTCAGGCACTGATGCACATAGGAAAATCCAGCTGCATAACTACACTGAAAGTGCATTATCTGATGTGTGTGTGGAATGAGCCCTGCCAAAGCTCTAGGGATTTCCCAAGCAGGAGTTGGCAATCCTACAGAAGAAAAATAATTACAAAAGGCATAATGGATCCTTAACCAAAAATGGGATCCAGAAGGGGAAGTAGAATTTACTCAATATGTAAAATTACTGTTATGTGCCGAGATCTCCATACATTACCATTTAGCTTCTACGCATTTTCTATGTTCATGTCTTATTTGTTGTTAATGCAGAAGGGGAAGAAAAGGAGATGGATTTTCAGAGGCAAACAAATCTTTGGGCCAATGTTGGTTTTATTTTCTGCTTAGAAGCAAATTGTAATAAGAGCCATACTTTAAGTCTGATGTATGAAAATACCTTTACTCTTTATACACTAGGCAGGCATGAGGCCCAATTCACTCTGGTCACTAGAGCAGTTCTTCAGTTTCCTATTCCTGGTATACATTTCAAAAGAACAGTTTTAAGTATATTTGTATCAGTTTCTGAATAAATTGCTGGTCATGAAGGAAAGCTGATTTGCAATCACATCCCAACCTTCCTGTGCTTTCTAACGTGTGTGTGCTTTCCTCTATAGTCTTTCTTCTATCTAACAAATCAATCACCTTCTCCCAGTATTATATAAACAAAATGCCTCTCTTTGGCCCATTATGCACGGCCGCCGAAACGGCGATTTCAGGTCACGTGGAAAATGCGGAGGGGGAAGACGCGACGCATACCGGTTATGCACGGGGCGGGGCGCGACGGCGGCAAAACCCAGAGTAACCGATTATGCACGCGCCGATCCGGGCGCCGCTTCTGGTTGCGCCCCGCTCACCCGGAAGCTGCGCTTTCTTCCGCGTTTCACTGACGCGGCTTTTTCGGCGGCATGCACCGAAGCTGCAGCCGGTTGCAGCCGGCTCCGTGCGTTATCCGTGATTTTAGTCGCCGCCATTCCACCCCGAATGTGCGCTAAAACCCCCGTGCATAATGGGTCTTTGGGAGACACTGCAATTTCTAAGAATACTTTTATGCTTTAGAAAAACTGATGTGTGAAATTACATAGGAAGAATCACATGTTATTTCCAAACCAAAACAAAAGCTGTAATTAATTAGGCTTGCTGAAATGGTTGGATGTAGTTCAAATGGGAGGTTATGTATCTTAAGCAACTCTTACAACCAGCTCTGAGATGCCATTCATTGTTCATTAGGTCACTTGATTAATGTAAACCCACATATATTTTAAACCATCAAAACAGAGGAAAAGGAGAACTATGAATATTGAGGCATGGTACTTATTGCCAGGAATATTTCCTTTGTGGGAAAGAACTATTTTGAAATGTTGAACTATTTCCTTAAATGTTGCTTTTAGGTGGGAATGTATATGTCTGGGCCTGTGCATTCATGACTTCCCTATGGACAGTCCTGTGCATGCCTTTGTTCACATGAGTATACTAAGTTCACATGTACATGTGAATCGAGTCTGTTACAGATATATGATTCTGAAAAAACTTTAATGTGAAAATTGGGTCTCCTGCCAATAATAAACAACTTCTTAGTAAAATCAGCATCTCTACTAGAAAAGTAGCAAATGAAATGCCAGTTTTCAAGAAGGGATAGAGGAGAACTGAGAAAGTACAGACCTCTTAACCTAACATCTATTCTAGTAATAGATGGAAGCTCATATTAAAAATAGGATTATGAAACATATAGCATGACCCCCTCTGACCCAGCCTTATGAAGCTGAATTAGAGTCTTCAGGGGAGCAACCAAAGTCAGGGACTGAGAACGACCTGAATGACCAGGTGGTTCCAGAAGTGCATCGGTGCCTTCCAGGAATGTATCAGCACCAGGCAAGGATGTGTTACCCAAATAGGTGGTCTCCTAATTAGGTGGGGGAATTGCTAATGTTTTTATGTGAGCTGCCTCGAGCCTTCAGGGGGAGGCCGGAATTAATGATGATGATGATGATGATGATGATGATGATGATGATGACGACGACGACGACAATAATAATAATAATAATAATAATAATAATAATAATAATAATAATAATACACAATTATTTTAACCCACCCTTCCAGTGTTGCTCAAGGTGGGTAACAATATTATTGGTCTAAATGCCCCCAACTGATATTTCCAGACCAGGTGGTGGGAGGCTGCCATAAGGAGTTGGCCTTTCTCTCTTCTGGCAGTGAGACCAGCATTTATTAGTGGTTGTTATTTTGGTTGTTATTTAGCTTGCTGGAATAGCTCCATCTTACAGGCCCTGCAGAACTTGTTGAGGTCCCTCAGGGCCTTAATCTCACTGAGGAGTACATTTCACCAGGTTTGGGCCAATATCAAAAAGACCCTGGCCCTGGATGAAGCCAATCTCACCTCCTTTGGGCCAGTGATTTTGAGCAGATGTTGTTCTGAAGATCTTAATGGTCATGGGGAGATATCAGGGGAAAGATGGTCCTGTCGATATGCCAGTCACAGACCATTTAGAGCTTTGAAGGTTAACTCCACAACCTTGGACCTGATTCACTGTCCAATCTGGAGCCAATGCAACTGGGAGAACACTGCGGTTATATGTGTTTTCCACTGAGCCCCTGTCAGAATTTGGGCTACTGCAATTTGGACCATATGGAGTTTCTGAAGTAGTCTCAAGGGCAACTCTGTATAGAGCAAATTGCAGAAGTCTAATCTAGATGTGACTACTGCATGGATCACTCTGGCTTAGTTCAGTTCTGAGAGAAGGTGCAATCTGTCTCACCTGGAGCAGATAGAAGAATGCCAGGTGAGTTATCTTCATGATTTGGCTCTCCATTGATAAGATGGAATCCAAAATCATACATAAACTCCTAGTGGAAGGTATTGGTGTTAACTGCAATCTGTCAAGCATTGGAAGCTGTATCACCTGACTGGTGATACATGGGCTTTCTGGCCAAGCCTGAGGACCTCCATTTTAACTAGATTCAGTTTCAGCCAACACCACTTGAGCCAGTTGGTCATGGCCTTCAGATACCCGACCAGAAATAGCCAGCTGGGTGAGGGGGTAAATCTAGATATTAAATAGCTTCAGGGGGAGTATGGATTCCACAGTTGAGAGCCCTACACTGAAATATACTTCCACCTAGTGACACCACCTGTTCCCAACTTTGCAGGAAGGACTCCAGCCTTTTGAAGACTTTGTCTCTAATCCCTATGTCAGCTATGCAATGGGTCATATGTTCATGACAGAACTGTCAAATGCCACTGTCAAATCTAATAAGAGAGGCAGTGCTGACCCACCTAGATCCAGCTTTCTCTGGAAATCATCTCTCAGGGTGACCAGAGCCATCTCCATTCCAGTCAGGAACCAGACTGGAAAAGCTAAAGTGTTGAAATTTCCTCCAAGAATCCCTGGAGTTGTCTTGCCACCAATCATTCAGTTAATTTGCTCAGAAATGCTAGATGCAAGACTGAGCAGTAACTGGCTGCGTCGGTGGGATTTAGCTCTAGTTTTTTCAATAAAGGCCTCACCACAGTCTCTTTCAGACTCTCCAGGAATGTCCCTGATGTCGGGGTCAAGTTGATAATATCTTGGAGAGGGCCCTATATCTCCTCACTGCTGGCTTTTACCAGCCACGAGGGACATGGGTTAAGAGCACATGTGATTGGCCAGACAGCTGTCAAGGCCTTGTCTACTTCAGCCAAAGAGAGCAGACCGAGGTGGTCCAAAATAGGATTCTGAGACAGTCAAGCGCCCTCGAGTACACTTTCTGCATCAAACCTAATGTAGAAGTCCTGGCAGAGCAACAAGATTTTCACTGCAAAATAGCTTGCAAAAGTCTCACAGTTAATATCTTATTTAAGACACTGGGACGATCCTAAGCATGTCAATGATCTAATTGTTTGAACAATTGTGCCAAGCGTGAGCTCATGGAGGCAATGGAAGCCACATAGAATTCCTTCTTAGTGGCCTTCACTGCCATCTCGTAAGCATCTTATAGGATATTCTTGATGCTTCATCATGACATTTCCACCAGACCCGCTCTAGCCATCTCAGTTCCTGTTTCTGTTCACTCTCTGGTGTGTACCAAGTAACTGGCTTAGGACAGGAGATGAGAGGGTATTGGGGAGCTATATCATCAATGGCTTTGAAGAATCAGCAGTTCCAGTCCTCCACTAGCTGATCAACTGAGTTGCTGGAGGGGATAGGATCCTGCAGAGCATTCCAGAATCCAAAAGGATCCATAAGTCTCCTTCGGCAAGTGTAAATCTGCTCTCTGCCTATACAGGGAGGGGACAGTATGTCAATCTGAGCCTTCAGGGCTTTGTGGTTTGATCATGGAAACTGAGTTTATTGGACTGGGCATACAATTATCCCTGGGCCAACATTTAACTCAAAGGAAATGGGGAGGGCAGCTGGGATTCTCTACCAATGTCTACCATGACTTTTCCCTTAAACGAACTCTCAAATGAGCCAGGCAGGTGTTCAACCAGAAAGGTTTTCATTAAAAAGAAAACAGTAATGGCCAAAAGGCATAAACATACACTAAAAACACATACAGAGCTAAGTAATAGGAAATCAAGGAGGAAAGAGGGAAAGCTTTTTTGGAGAAGGGTAACTTCCTAATATTGAAGATGTCCATGGAAGCAGCAAAATAAAAGCAGAATGGATAGCATTTTTTCTGTTCAATGTGTGTGGGGGGGGGGGCGGATGAGGGGAATCCCAGATTTACATATACTACTTGGAAGCAGAGTGCTTCTGATATAGGGCAAAATGTGTCCTCTGGCAGAAATAATGCATATACTATAAAAACAATAACTCCCTGAAGTGAACAATGATGTGGGAGAGATCTGATGACCCTACAAAAGCCAAGCAAGAAAGCTAGTGGATAAGGTAATAGGATTAAGCATTGATAAACTGTTGCTTAGAGTAAGTGAGTGCAAAGGAAGTAAGGCTGCACTTGATGAGATGAGTCTATGCCAAAGGTGACTCACTACATCCTGAAATTTTGTCCCAAAATTATGCATATCTATGGGATGTGAAGAGGACAGTAAACCATCAGCCACTCTTATTCACACTTCTAAGCTATATGTTCAAGCTTGTTTCTTGCTGTCATCTATTATGTGTCATTTGGGGCCAGGCAGTGTCTTGCACTATGATTTTTGAGATAGTATTTTAAGAAGGGTGTTAATGGTTATTCTTGCAATAAACTGCCCCTGGGTGAGAGTAATGGTCTGATTGTTAACAGATGTACCAGTGACAACAGAAGTCATGCTGTCAGACCTTGCAAGGAAAGCCTTACCTCAGGCTCCTGAGTCAATTGCTAGGCCTCGGCCAGGTAGCACTTGAACACCTGCCAGCAGGAAAGTAAGTAGCTGAGTCCCAACCAATGCTTCTAGGACAGGCACTGTTTAATCTGTTAATAATTACCTGGAATAATCTGAAATGTCAGTGTATGACAGCTCTTTCTAGGAAGTAAGGAAATACATATAGTCTCTTATTATTTTGTGAACCAGGGTTTGGAACTGTAAACCTTTTCCTCAGTGATAATGTAAAGTGCAAAGACTTTTACTTTTGTGCACCTACTATGATTATTATAGAAACTCCTATCAGCCATTTTGGGAAACTAGATGCAGACTATATTGATATTGGTCTCACTCTGCAAGTCTTTTTTTTTAAATTAAGTGAAGTAACAAAAAGCCAGGACTGGAATATGGGCCCAAGTATAACTCATACAAGCATGGAGTGATTACTGGGGCAAAACAAGAACATAGTTCATTGCAGTTGGATTTTGCATATTGTATGCTATAAGAAGAAACCTTGCTAAGGCTGGTTTATAACATATCAGCACTGTTCTCTGCTGTAGCTAATTTACATTCCAAACCTTGCTAGTCTACTATAACACCTTAGGTCCCCAAGCAGGGGAACTCAACCCAAAGGTCTGCTATCTCATGCATACTGCCATTCTCAAGTGCTTGTTTGAAAACGTACCAATATTAGTACATGAGATTGTGTTGATTTCTACCAATTCCCCACTCCTCTGCAGACCCCCACTAGGCTGTTCATGAGGATCTATTCTCTCTTTCTCTGGCTGAGTAGGGCAGACCACCAAACAGGAATCAGGACTCTGAAAAGGTGCTTGGGCTCATTAACAATACTGTTTTTTTTTTAAGGAATAAAGAAAAGCCTTGCCCTTAATCTTCAGATCTGTACTTCTGACTCTGTTCTTTCAGTGGTTCCCAGATGTTTTCAGGCCACTACCTCCTTGATTCCATAAACTCATAAACTCATTCCCAGTGTCCCCTCCCCTCCCCTTTAAAAAGCATTAAAGAAATAATAACTATAAAATTCAAAACAGTAACATATATAATAATATTTTAAATAAACTGCACATTTCTTTAAAATATAATTGTAA